>NC_139459.1:161077500-161702500 GCF_057233095.1 Heloderma suspectum | reverse complement strand
TCCTATCCTATCCTAATCAAGTTGCTTGATCTGTAGTTTCCTGGGTCCACCTTCCCCCACCTTTTGAAGATAGGGATAATATTTGCTTATCTACAGGCTTCTGGGACCCCACTCATTCTCCAAGAATTCTCAAAGATTACAGACATTAGATCTGAAATAATGTCCGCAAGCTCCTTCAGCACACTGGTGTGTAATTAATCTGGCTCTGGAGACCTGAACTCATCTATAGTAGCTATGTGTTCTCTAACCATCCCTTGATCTATCCCAGGCAACAAATTCCTCCCTATATCATTTGTTCTCATTTTCCCAGGGCAAACACAATTCCCCTTACAGGAGCAAACCAAAGCAAAATAGGAGCAAACCAAACCAAAGCCTTCTCTCTGACAGCTGTTAACACTTCACCGTCTTTCCCAAGCAGTTCTTCTTCTTGCTCTGAACACAGCCAAAGAAGCCCTTTTGGTTCTTTTTAGCATAAATTGTAAGCCTCAACTCCTTCTGGGTTTTTGCCTTCCTGACACCATACTTACAGGTTCAAGCCTATACCTGTCCTGTTTAAGTCTCAGTTCCTCAGGGAGCTCCCTGTGCAGCGACACAGCTTCTTTAAACACCTCCCATTTTCCCTTCTCATTGGAATAGTTTGTGATGGTGGCTTCAGTACCTTGTTTCAAAATCTGCCATCCCTCTTGAACTCTTTTCTCTCTCAGAATCTCTAGCCATGGCATTCTACAAAATGTTTTTCTGAGCTCTTTGAAATAATCAGTTTTCCTAAAGTCCAGGTTTCACATCTGACTATGCTCAAGTTTCAGATCCCTTGCTATCATGAATACTGAGATGAGGCAGTCACTTTCCCTCAAGGTTCACACCGTGTTCATATAATCAACCAGTTCATCAACCGATGACGTTTTCCGTAACCTGCATGAATAACAAAATTATGTCTTTTCTTGCACAACCCTACCATGAACCAGCTTAGAAGAAGTAGGAGAGCTACGGCCAGTCAGAATTCATTTCTGTGAGAAACAAGGAAAAAGCAGTTTCATCAAGCAGCTTATGGTTTGGTGGTAGATGCTGAGGTATCCCTATGAAGGATGAAGAAGAACAGGAGTAGGATACCTGGGCCCCTAGGGAAGTGGTTGTTCCCCATATTGCTCAGCGGGCAGCTGGCTGCTAAGTCAGGCAGAAATAAAGGCTGGTAGTTCTTTGCACCTTGTACTGCCACCTCAGTCAGCAGCCTGCCAATCTCTTTAGACTGGCTCTCTGCAAACAGCCTGCAGGGCAGAGGAGATAAAGGCTGGTGGCTGAGACTGTATTGGAACTATGGAAAGGAGAGGTGGGAGCTACTATAAGCTCTGAGTCACACAGAAGGTCCCCTAGCAGACAGGGGAGAACAAAAGAGTTCATTTTTGGAGTTTATGCAAGGCACTGACCTGCATCCGAACCATTCTTACAATCCTTTCTTCCAGCGAAGTGTCAGGTGGGATATCCATTCTGATATACAGCTATTCCTCCAGATATTTCTTCCACTGCATGCAGCCCTCTCAGGATACTGGAGTAACATTCTGTGATAGGAACTTCCCTTGACCCCAACTTTGCCTTCATCAAGACCAAGGATGGTTCAGGCACAGACAGTCCTCCTGAGGGTTCTACTGGGCCAGTGTGGGCTTCCCTTTCCCCTTCCTAGATCTCCTGGGAACAAGGAGAAGGGCAAAACTGGCTGCTTCTCCTAATATTCAGGCACAGTCAGTAATAAAGAGGCAAAAAACTACATTCCTTGCCTGCCTCACACACTGCAGTCAGAAGACAGAGAGAGGTACTGTTGCCTTCCTGTTATCTCCTCCTTCCTTATTCCTTGCATACTCCCTCTCTTTCCCAAATACAGCCATCCCAAAAAGGCATTCATCCAATTCCCTGCTTCCTGTCTGTCCTGATGATACATTGGGAGGATGGGAACCTGGCCCCAGCATAAAGGGCAGCCTTTGAATGGACAGAAGACAAGTTTTTCTTCTTCATTTTCTTGGGGATCAAGGGATGGCCAAAGAAAAGAGGTCTGATTACTGGAAATAACAGTACCACTTCAGCTAAAGCTGATCATAGGTTCTGGTAACCTGTAAAAACCTGTATTAAATTACCAGCACTGGACCCCAAAGAGTTCTATCCCGAAAAACAGTCTCTATAAATGGAATCATTACCCTCAGCTCATTCAGGTTGTAGAGGAGGAATTCCTTCTCGTCCCTCAGATCACCTGTCTCATCCACACCACATACTTCACAGATGCTAGAATCAGTCCTCCCAATGCTAAATAAATTACTCTGAACAGAGCAGGACCCCATCAAAATCCTAAATAGACCAACATGTCTCACCCATCCAAACTGGCTGCCTAAAATTCCGTATATCCCACAGAAGTGGACCAAACACTGGTGCCCATTTTCATTATTTTTCCAGCCAGGTTTTACGGGCAACACACATGGCTCAAGCTCCTCTTCATCCTGCCTTCTGTGCAAGGGGAAAGCTACTTAATCATTGGGAAATGACTTCCTTGTTCCTTGGATTGAGTGAAGTGGAATTGCTATGAGGATGGTGAGTGGGCAGCGGCAATGCACTGAAAGGTTACTGTTTTTAGAGAAGGCAGGATTGGCTGGAGATTCAAACAGTCCACACTTGTAGAGTTTTCTTGAGCCTGTCTATTTTCAGCTTTGATTCATGTGATGGCTCATTAAATGGCTGCCTTCTGAATTGGGGCCTGGAGTAGGGCTCATTCTGAAGACCAGTGATGAGCTTGCAGAGGGCCTGGATTGGGCCATAGTCACATAGATTAATAATTTATCTAAAATGTCTGCAAATAAGTATGACTGTTGCCCCCAAAAGGGGTAGGTTGGGAGGAGAGTGCAGCAACCCTTTCTCCAAAGACCAGGCAGCTAGCAAAGACATGGTCACTTCCCCAAAAGGCAGCACGTTAAGCCAAGTCACAGCTAGGATTCTTGGGCAATTTCCTCTGGGAGATAACCTAGCCTTCACCTGGTTTCTGAATTCGGCCCAGGGTTTCTATATACAGCTCAAATGTGCTTTTTTATTCAGGGATCTGTCAACAAAGAATATAATCATTTACCCATGCAGTCTTCTCTTCACAATTTGCCCTGATGTTGCTTTCCTTTTCAGCCCACTATTCATCAGGTCACAAAGAATTAAGTTATCTGACAGACCATAAACAGTTCCTCTTTTGAAAGTGGTTCAGTTGCCTCTAAGAATCATAGAGTCATAGAATAGCAGGGTTGGAAGGGGCCCGCAAGACCATTGTGTCCAACCCCCTGCTCAATGCAGGAATCCAAGTCAGACCATCCCTGATAGATGGCTGTCCAGCCTCATCTTGAATGCCTCCAGTGTGAGAGACCACACCACCTCCCTAGATCATTGGTTCCATTGTCATATTGCTCTAACTGTCAGGACATTTTTCCTGATGTTCAGCCAGAATCTGGCGTCCTATAACTTGAGCCCATTATTCCGTGTCCTGCACTCTGGGAAGATCGAGAAGAGATCCTGGCCTTCCTCTCTGTGACAACCTTTCAAAGACTTGAAGAGCGCTATCCTATCTCCCCTCAGTCTTCTCTACTCAAGGCTAAACATGCCCAGTTCTTTCAGTCTCTCCTCACAGGGCTTTGTTTCCAGTCTCCTGATCATCTTTGTTGCCCTCCTCTGAACCCTCTCCAGTTTGTCTGCATCCTTCTTAAAGTGCGGTGCCCAGAACTGGACACAGACAGTACTCCAGATGAGGCTTAACCAGTTCTGAGTAGAGGGGAACTAGTACTTCCCGGGATTTGGAAGCTATGCTTCTATTAATGCAGCCCAAAATAGCGTTTGCCTTTTTTGCAGCCACATCAGATTGTTGGCTCATATTCAGCTTGTGATCTACAACAATTCCAACATCCTTCTCACTTGTAGTGTTGTTGAGCCATATATTGCCCATCTTGTAACTGTACATTTGGTTTCTTTTTCCTAAGTGCAGAACTTGGCATTTATCTCTATTAAATGTCATTCTGTTGTTTTCTGCCCAGCGCTCCAGTCTATCAAGATCATGTTGAATTTTGTTTCTGTCTTCCAAGGTATGAGGTATCCCGCCCAATTTTGTGTCATCTGCAAATTTGATCAGCGTTCCCTGCACCTCCTCCTCCAAGTCATTAATAAAAATGTTGAAGAGCACTAGGCCCAGGACTGAGCCCTGCGGTACCCCACTTCTCACCTCTCCCCAGTTTGAGAAGATCCCATTGATAAGCACTCTTTGAGTCCGATTCTGTAGCCAACTGTGGATCCACCGGATCGTTGTTTCATCTAGCCCACTTTGAGCCAGTTTGTTCATCAGGAGATCATGGGGCGCTTTGTTGAAAGCTTTGCTGAAGTCGAGGTATATGATGTCCACAGCATTCCCACAGTCCACAAGGGAGGTTACTTGATCAAAAAATGAGATCAGATTCGTCCGGCAGGATTTGTTCTTGACAAATCGAGTAATCACTGCATTGTTTTCAAGGTGCTCAAAGATAATAGACAGTGGTTCTGAGAGTTCTTCTGCCAGTTCCTCTATTACTCCAGGGTGCAGTTCATCTGGCCCTGGAGATTTGAACTCATCTTGGTTCCTGTGCACATTTGAGGTTTCCTCTTGATGTTGTTTCCTGAACCAGTTTCTCCCCACTCCCCTTTTCATACATAATTGCAGGGTCAAAAGAAACAAGACTCTTACTTACTAATAATTTCTACAGCATTTTAAATTGACCATGCACTCTAAAATTTCTGTTGTGTTTGTCCACAAAACACAAACCTGTGGATCACACAGATGGCAATAAAAAGCACATATACCACACAGCAAAATCACATACTGTAGCTGGGCAAAAGTTGCAGCTTAAACCTGAGGGACATGACTTAATAAAACATTTGTCTTTGCTTACTTCTACTCACACACCCAGCAGTAGGGGGTGCTTGTAGTTTATTTGAACTTCTTTTAAACTGGCTCTAGCTTGTGTTTATTGCCTCTAATACTAAATGGTGTTGCCAGGCTTTCTTTCTTTAAGGCAACTCTGCTGTAAGTCACACCAGACTTTCCAACACGTAAAACAAAAATCTATCCTGCACATAGTAAACCAGTATGGTAGAATCAAGCCTAACCTTCTCCCTGCCATGTGTTCCACATAAATTAGTGTAAAACATTACTGATAAAATTATCAAGCATATAGAAGAACAAGTCTTGCTAAAGTAGATTCAGCACAGCTTCTGTAAATGGAAGCCCTGCTTTACTAACCTTTGAGAGAGACAGCAAATGTGTGAACAGAGTGGTCTGGGAAACGTTGTACACTTGGACTTTCAAAATGCTTTTAACAGACTCCCTCACCAAAGGCTCTTGGGTAAAATGGGCTGTTATGGGATAGGGAAACAGTGTAGTCCCCCTAGGATCTTTATTTGGGCTGGGGCTATTTAACTTGCTCATAAGTGATTTGGAGTTAACATGAGAAATGAGGTGGCCGAGTCTGCAAACAACACTTCATCATTCAGAATGGTGAAAATCCAAACAGACTATGAAGAGCTCTCAAAGGATCTTTCCAAACTGGGTGAATGGACAACAACATCACATGTAAGGTGATGCACACTGGGGGAGTGGGAATCCTAAGTTCACATACACACTGGTGGAATCTGAACTGATCACCCAGGACTGGTGATCTTGGGATTGTGGTAGATAGTGCAATGATAAGTTGATGCTGTCTGAGGGAGCTGAGAATTCCATGCTAGGAAGTATGTGAAAGGGATTGAAAATAATGCCTTTATCTGTAGTGCAACTACACTTGGAATACTGTGTTCAGTTGTGTTTGTCTGGTCTCAAAAAGGACATGGTAACACTCGAAAAGGACAGCCAAAATGATCAGACAGTGGAACACCTTCCCTACATGGACATACTAGAATATTTGCAGCTTGCTAATTTTGAAGGAAAAAAAAAAGTGATCAAGGAGGGACATGATAGAAGTTTATAAAGCTGTGAATGGTGTGGAGGATATACAAAAAAAGAAGGGTTTCTCTCTCTTTCTAATAATACTAGATCTTGGGGTCATCTAATAAAACCAATTCACCAGAGATTCTGGACAGACAAAAGAAAGTGCTTCTTCACACGTAAATATAATTAATGGAATTTGCTGCCACAAGATGTAGTAATGGCCACTAGCTCACATGGCATTAAAATGGGATCAGACAAATTCATGGAGGAAGTCCATCAATGGCTATTAGTTTTGATGGCTGTATGAAACCTCCAGGTCCAGAGGCAGGATGCCACTGAATACTAGTTGCTGGGGGGTGGGGGCAACAATGGGAGTTTGCTAGAGGATACTCCCATTGAGGATGCTAGATTAAATGGACCTTTGATCTGCCCAGCATGGCTTTCCCCATGTTCTCATGGGTTAGGGAATATCAAAGTGGGAGAGCAAAAATCATAGGAAAAGATGACTGCACTTGTGAAGAAATTTAGACCTCAAGGCTATTTGCTTATTAATTAATTAATTAATTAATATCCCACCTTTCTACCAAAATAGCATTCAAGGTGGCTAACAATAATAAAATACAGTTTAAAAACAAAATCTTAATTAAAAATAACACAAACATAGTTTCTTTAAGACACATTTAAAACACAATAATAAAAGAAATAGACAGCACCCAACCAATTAAACTCTCTTTCAGCAATAGACCAGGAGGCTCTCCTCATGGGGGATTTGCTGCAAATTGGGAGCATTTCGAGGCTGTTGGTGGCAGGTGATGTCATGGCCAATCTGCAGCCACCCCAGAGATTTCCAGTGGGTTTTCTGAGATGACTTTTACTCCATTTTATTTTTTTAATTTGGATTCTCCACACTTCTGGTATGGTATGCCCCTTTCCTCCGCATTTACTTTACATGATAACCCTGCCCAGGGGTGTGTCTTTCACCTGGCTGTGACCTCACTGAGCCTTTCCAGCCTTCAGAATTGCCCTGCACTCATGTTTCACCAGTAATTAGCTTCCCTGATGATGCACTTCTCTGATGTCTGCATTACTTCGTTTCTCCATTGTTGTGTTAAATCGCATCTCCAGTATTGTGTAAAGTTGCTTCTTCAGTGTTATGTAAAGTCACTTCTCCAATCAGGAGTCTGTCACTGCAAGCAGGGAGAAAGTGCCCAGAGAAGGAGAAAGGCCAGGGGGTGGTGGTGGAAGCAATAACTCTGCAACAGTTTGCAGAAATGGGGCAAAATCGGTGGGGGGAATGGTCTCAGGGGGAGCCTTCAGATGCTGTACTTGAGGATTTTGGCTTCTCAGGGCAAAAGTATGCACATTCAGGAACAGGGGAGAGAAGAATAACTCTGTAATAGTTTGCTGGAATAGGGGGAAATGGCAGGGGGATACACTCAGGCGGAGCCTTCAGGGGCTATAAAAGCAAGCAAGCTCCCAGAGAACGAGTGATCAGGGAGAGCAAACAGGGAGAGCAAACAGGAGTTGGGGAGTTGCAGTGGAAGAGGAGACAAAGGCAAAGCATGGGACTCTGTTGTTAACCGCCAGTAAAAAGAGGACAAAGCACAGTCTATACCAGTACAAACAGAAAGCTAGAAACATAAAAGGAATAGAGACTATGGAAGGAAAAGACTCTCCAGTGGTGGTGACCTACAAGGTCTGTGCAAAGTTTGTTTTCTTGCCTGAGATCAACATGGCCTACATGTGCAACAAGTGCAAGTTGATTGCACTGTTGGAAGAAAAAGTAAGAGGACTGGAGTGGCGAGTGGCGACCCTCCAGGGAATAAGAGAAGACAAAGAGTTCTTAGAATGGTGGAACCACAGCAGCAAAGCAAAGTACAGAAGCTAGAAGAGCAACAGCAAGCTGAGGCAGAAAAGGAAAATGCTGAGGCAAGGAAAAATGAAGTAGAGGATACTCCTTGGAAAAGGATGACAGGAGCATAAGAACTAGAAGCCACTCTGCACCATTGGAAGCAGTGGAACTATGGAACCGTTTTCAGGTACTTGAGGATGAGACTGGAGGAGAGCTGCAAGGAAGAATTACAGGGACCCTGCATGAGACCAAGCAAGAGGCTGAAGGTCAGTCAGGCAGAAGCAATGAAACCAAGGCCTACAACAAGAAGAGAAGAGTAGTAGTTGTAGGAGACTCCTTGCTGCATGGGATCGAAACCCAAGTATGTCACGAAGACCCATGGACTTGCCAGGTATGCTGTCTCCGAGGAGGACAGATTAGAGATGTGACTGAAGGGTTGCCTACACTCATAAAGCCCACTGACAGGTATCCCTTTCTTGTCATCCATGTGGAAACAAATTATACCGCTAAGCGGAGCTACGAAGGAATCACGTCAGACTTTGAAGCTTTGGGAAGGAAACTCAAGAACCTTGGGGCCCAGATAGTTTTCTCATCCATCCTTCCAGTAGTTAGAAGAGGGATAGAAAAGGAAAGGAAAATACTCTGGGTGAATGACTGGCTACGAAGGTGTTGCTGACGTGAGAGAATTGGATTCTGGGATCATGGGCTATACTTCCTGGAAGATGGACTGTTGGCAAGGGATGGGTTGCACCTCACAAGGGCTGGAAAGAATGTGTTTAGCCACAGCATGAAGAATGTAATCAGGAGGGCTTTAAACTGAATCCTATGGGGGCAGGGGAGGGGGAGACGTAAAGTTGGGGGTAACAATGGATGAAGGCTCATGCACCACAATGGAGAGAACAGCTGTAATAGCATCCCATAATAGTCTTCATAAACATGTAGGCAGAAAGCCAGACTATAAAGCACATAGTCTTCTATGTCTATATACTAATGCCCAGAGTATGGGAAACAAACTGAATAAACTTGAACTCTTAATTGGGAGGGAAATTATGACTTGATTGTTGTTGTTCTTTATTCGGTCAGTCGCTTCCGACTCTTCGTGACTTCATGGACCAGCCCACACCAGAGCTTCCTGTCGGCTGTCGCCACCCCCAGCTCCACCAAGGTCGAGTCCGTCACCTCCAGAATATCATCCATCCATCTTGCCCTTGGTCGGCCCCTCTTCCTTTGGCCTTCCACTTTCGCTAGCATCAGCATCTTCTCCAGGGTATCCTGTCTTCTCATTATGTGGCCAAAGTACTTCAGTTTTGCCTTTAATATCATTCCCTCAAGTGAACAGTCTGGCTTTATTTCCTGGAGTATGGACTGGTTTGATCTTCTGGCAGTCCAAGGCACTCTCAGAATTTTCCTCCAGCACCACAGTTCAAAAGCATCTATCTTCCTTCGCTCAGCCTTCCTTATGGTCCAGCTCTTGCAGCCATAGGTTACTGTGGGGAATACCATTCCTTTAACTATGCGGACCTTTGTTGTCAGTGTGATGTCTCTGCTCTTAACTATTTTATCATATGACTTGATAGTTGTAACTAAAACTTGGTGGGATGACTCCCATGACTGGAATACAGCAATTGAAAGATATAACTTGTTAAAAAAGAACAGACAGAACAGAAAGGGAGGTGGAGTTGCACTTTGTGTGAAAAATACATATCTCTGCACAGAAATACAGGAGGAGGAGCTTGGTAGCCCCATTGAGAGCATCTGGGTTAAAATAAATGGAGCAAAGAATAATAGGAACCTGGTGGTGGGAGTCTACTACCAGCCACCCAATCAAGGAGAAGATGAGGATGAAACTTCTGAAAAGCAAATAGCCAATGTTTCAAGGAAGCATGATGTAGTAGTAATGGGGGACTTCAATTTCCCCAATATTTGTTGGGAGACAAATTCTGCAAAACATGGCCCCTCCAAGAAATTTCTGACTTGTGTTGCTGAGAACTTCCTCCTACAGAAAGTGGAGGAAGGAACTAGAGGATTGGCTATCCTTGACTTGATCCTAACCAACAGAGATGACGTAGCGGGTAAAGTAGCAGTTATGGGAACTCTGGGGAAAGTGACCATGTTATACTTTAATTCTTGGTTCTAAAGGAAGCAAAAGCTGAGTGTAGCCAAACATGTACCCTGGATTTAAGGAAAGCCAATTTTAATAAACTCAGAACAATGATAAGTAAGATCCCATCGCAAGAGACTCTAATGAGAAAAGGAATCCAAGATGGGTGGGAGTTTTTAAAAAAGGAAATTCTCAAGGCACATTACAAACAATTCCAACAAGAAGAAAAGGTGGAAGACAACAGAAGAAGCTTCACAAAAATCTTAGTAATGACTTGAAAACTAAAAAGGACACATATAGGAAATGGAAGGAAGGCCAGGTTACAAAGGAAGAGTACAGGCAGGTAGCACAGAATTACGGGCATGGCGTCAGGAAGACTAAAGCTTAGCAAGCTGAGGTTAGTGAGGGATGCTAAAAGCAACATAGTAAAAGACAGAGGAAAGAAATGGTGGTTCAAGTATTAAATATGGATGGCAAAATGATAAGAGATGACAAAGAAAAGGCAGAAGTGCTCAATTCCTATTTCAGCTCAGTCTTCTCCTGAAAGAGGGTCTATGACCCCCTCTGGCAAAGGCAAAGTACAGGCTGAAGGGGCAGGATTGTGGCTTGAGATTGATAGGCATATGGTCAAGGAACACCTAATTACTTTGAGTTCAGATCTCCAGGGCCAGATGAACTGCATCCTAGAGTAATAAAGGAACTGGAAGAAGAACTCTCAGAACAGCTGTCTATTATCTTTGAGAAATCATGGAGGATGGGGGAACTGCCAGATGACTGGAGGAGGGCTAATGTTGTCCCTATCTTCAAAAAGGGTAAAAAGGTCAGTCTGACATCAATCCCTGGGAAAATTCTGGAGCAGATGATAAAGCAATCCATCTGGAAGCACCTTGAAAACAATGCAGTGATTACTCGAAGCCAACATGGATTTGTCAGGAACAGATCCTGCCAGATGAATCTGATCTCATTTTTTGATCAGGTAACCTCCCTTGTAGACTGTGATGCTGTGGACATAATATACTTCGACTTCAGCAAAGCTTTCGACAAAGTGCCCCATAGTATCCTCATGAGCAAACTAGCTCAAAGTGGGCTAGATGAAACAACGATCTGGTGGATCCACACTTGGCTACAGAATCGGACTCAAAGAGTGCTTATCAATGGGATCTCATCAAAGTGGGGAGAGGTAATGAGCGGGGTACTGCAGGGCTCAGTCCTGGGCCCAGTGCTCTTCAACATTTTTATTAATGACTTGGATGCTGAGGTGCAGGGAATACTTATCGAATTCATACTATTCTATGATTCTATGATTCTATGAGATGCTGCACTTGAGAACTGGGGATTTTGGCTTCTCAAGATAAAAGTGCGCAATGGAGAAAAATGGAGCAAAAACTCTGGCAGATTGCTGGAATGTGGCCAAATTGCGGGGGGGATGCTCTCATAGGGAGTCTTCAGATACTGCACTGGATTTTGGCTTCTTCAGGGAAATCTGCACACTATGGGAAAAATTAGTTGCTCTCCATTCATAATAATGTAGTAGCAGGGGGAGCCTGGACATGGGCTGGAAAACAAGCTTCTCTCGTTGGTTGAGCAGCACCTGCAAAATTTGCTGATGTTCAGTTCTACTCCCACCACCCCACCCAGAAGTGCTGTGTGACCCCTGAAAACCAGATTTTAAAGGTACGGTACACTCAGCTTTTCTTGCTTCGTGTGACCAAATCCTATTCCATGAAAATCCAGGTAATACTCCAATGTGCTTCTCATAGAATCATAGAATCATAGAATCATAGAATCATAGAATAGTAGGGTTGGAAGGGGCCTACAAGGCCATCGAGTCCAACCCCCTGCTCAATGCAGGAATCCAAATCAGAGCATCCCTGACAAATGGCTGTCCAGCCTCGTCTTGAAGGCCTCCAGTGTGGGAGAGCCCACCACCTCCCCAGGTAATTGGTTCCATTGCCGTATTGCTCTGACACTCAGGAAGTTTTTCCTGATGTTCAGTCGGAATCTGGCTTCCTGTAACTTGAGCCCATTATTCCGTGTCCTGCACTCTGGGATGATCAAGAAGAGATCCTGGCCTTCTTCTCTGTGACAACCTTTCAAGTACTTGAAGAGTGCTATCATATCTCCCCTCAGTCTTCTCTTCTCAAGGCTAAACATGCCCAGTTCTTTCAGTCTCTCTTCATAGGGCTTTGTTTCCAGTCCCCTGATCATCTTTGTTGCCCTCCTTTGAACCCTCTCCAGCTTGTCTGCATCCTTCTTAAAGTGTGGTGCCCAGAACTGGACACAGTACTCCAGATGAGGCCTAACCAGTGCTGAGTAGAGGGGAACTAGTACTTCCCGGGATTTGGAAGCGATGCTTCTATGAATGCAGCCCAAAATAGCATTTGCCTTTTTTGCAGCCACATCACATTGTTGGCTCATATTCAGCTTGTGATCGACGACAATTCCAACATCCTTCTCGCTCGTAGTGTGGTTGAGCCACGTATCCCCCATCTTGTAACTGTGCATTTGGTTTCTTTTTCCTAGGTGCAGAACTTGGCATTTGTCCCTATTAAATGCCATTCTGTTGTTTTCTGCCCAGCACTCCAGTCTATCCAGATCACTTTGAATTTTGTTTCTGTCTTCCAAAGTATTAGCTATCCCTCCCAATTTTGTGTCATCTGCAAATTTGATCAGCATTCCCTGCACCTCCTCCTCCAAGTCATTAATAAAAATATTGAAGAGCACTGGGCCCAGGACTGAGCCCTGCGGTACCCCACTCGTTACCTCTCCCCAGCTTGAGAAGGTCCCATTGATAAGCAGTCTTTGAGTCCGATTCTGTAGCCAACTGTGGATCCACCGGATCGTTGTTTCATCTAGCCCACTTCGAGCTAGTTTGCTCATCAGGATATCATGGGGCACTTTGTCGAAAGCTTTGCTGAAGTCGAGGTATATGATGTCTACAGCATTCCCACGGTCTACAAGGGAGCTGACTTGATCAAAAAATGAGATCAGATTTGTCTGGCAGGACTTGTTTTTGACAAATCCATGTTGGCTTCGAGTAATCACTGCATTGTTGTCAAGGTGCTTCCAGATGGATTGCTTTATGATCTGCTCCAGAATTTTCCCAGGGATTGATGTCAGACTGACTGGTCTGTAGTTCCCAGGTTCCTCCTTTTTACCCTTTTTGAAGATAGGGACAACGTTAGCCCTCCTCCAGTCATCTGGCACTTCCCCCGTCCTCCATGATTTCTCAAAGAGAATAGACAGCGGTTCTGAGAGTTCTTCTGCCAGTTCCTTTATGACTCTAGGATGCAGTTCATCTGGCCCTGGAGATTTGAACTCATTCAAAGTAATGAGGTGTTCCTTGACCATATGCCTGTCGATCTCAAGCTGCAATCCTGCCCCTTCAGCCTGTACTTCGCCTTTGCCAGGGGGGTCATAGACCCTCTTTTGGGAGAAGACTGAGCCAAAGTAGGAATTGAGCACCTCTGCCTTTTCTTTGTCCTCTGTTATCATTTTGCCATCCTTATTTAATAGCTGAACAACCATTTCTTTCCTCTGCCTTTTACTATGCACGTAGCTGAAGAAAGCCTTTTTGTTGTTTTTAGCATCCCTCGCTAACCTCACCTCGTTCTCCGCTTTAGCCTTCCTGACGCCATCCCTGCAATTCTGTGCTACCTGCCTGTACTCTTCCTTTGTTACTTGGCCTTCTTTCCACTTCCTATATGTGTCCTTTTTTGTTTTCAGGTCATCCCTAAGCTTTTTGTGAAGCCACATTGGCTTCTTCTGTTGTCTTCCACCTTTTCTTCTTGTTCTCATTCCATTGTCGTGAAGATTCCCCACCCCCCACCCCTAGTTTATATTCCAAAAGCCTCCTTGAATAAGAAAATTTTTGCCAGCTAGCAGAAGGACAGCAGCAAGGGGGCCAACCTGGCCTCTCTCGGCAGGGATTTCCAGAGTCTGGGAGTGGCCACCAAGAGGGCCCTCTCTTGCATCCACACCAAATGTGCCTCCAATGGCACCAGGGATTCACTGTCTCCAGTACGCTTGCAGATCTGTCTATGGTTTTTAGACATCAGGGACTACCCCTGCTGCCATGACATATTTTATGCGGAATGAAGCAGCAGAGGTGGGAACATAGGACACTGGCTTATACTGAGTCAGATCACTGGCCCAGCTGGCCCAGCATTATCAACACTGACAGGCAGTGGCTCTTCAGGGTTACAGGCAGGAGTTTTTCCAGCCCTATCCGGAAAACCTGGTGGGGATTGAACCTGGGACCTTCTGCATGCAGGGCAGGTGCTCCGCTACTGATCTATGGCCCTTCCCAAAGGAACAACATTATTCATCCAGCAAATTCCTCTTGACAAAGCATCATTAGACAGGACACTGTTGGTTTAAAGCTACAAACATCGATTGACAATCTTCTCCACTAAGGAGGCAACTGTAGGCTTCAGCCAAATAGAAGTCTAGAGAAACGATAGTGTTGGCTTAATGTCCATTACCATTTTCCCTGCTTGGTAATTTGGAGGGGGAATGTTGGGGCTACTGGCATTCAGTAACATGAGCACCGACTTCCCTACCTAGCCTGGGAACGTTTATGTCCATCCGCCTCATGTAATCATCATCTGACAAACGCTCTCTAAATAAGGCAGTTTCATTGTCACTTTCTTCAGTGCTTGAATAATCTGGAGGAATTTTTTCCTCAGGTCTTGGTGGAGGAGGAGAAACATGTTGCTTTGGGATCCATTTATACTTTGAATGAATGAATGCTAGGATTGACACGTTTTGATGATAGTCTTGTTCTAAGCTTTGTGACAATGTTTCCAGTTGTTGAGAAAAGCTACTCGGTCAACGCTGGATGGCAGGCAGGATGCCAAACAGCCATTGTGGTAAAAATGGCAAAACATGCTTCTTTGTTTCCCAGTATATCAGTGGGTCACTTTCTGGTTGGGTGAAGCTCACAGATATACTGTCAGGCATATAAGCATTCAGCTTTTCCTTGGCAATAATGGTGTCATAATCCATAGAAGCAGTACAGGCTTGCTTGTTGGTTTGTTCCTGGGTTGTTGAAAGTTCAAGTTCTTTAGCCAAGGTTGAGTAAAGACTGAACTTAAAAGTATTAGTAGTAGGTGAGAGAGGTGCACTTGCATCCACATTCCCGGCACTGGTATGCAAAGGAAAGAAGTTAGTTCCTGAGAATGATGTCTTCACAGAAGAAGAACTGTTTTGAGGTAGTTTGAGATGGTGTCTTAATCTTATGTTCTGAATCACTGATCATTTTATTTATTTATTTATTTACAATATTTATATACCGCTCCTCATCAGAAGATTTCGGAGCGGTGAACAACATAAGAATAAAACAATGGTTAAAAGAGTTTAAAAAGTTAAAACATTTTTAAAAAGACAAATCCCAGTGAAGTGGAATTCAACAACCCACAGCTGGTCATGCAAGGAAGGCCTCTTGAAAGAACAACGTCTTCAGGAGGTGCTGGAAAGAACACAATGTTGGTGCCTGCCAGACCTCTAAAGGCAGGGAATTCCCCAGGAAGGGGGCCACCACACTGAAGGCTCTTCTCTTGGTGGACTCCAACCAGGCCATAGGTCCATGCGGAACCACCAGGAACGTGTCCTCTGATGACCTCAGTGACTGGGCAGGTTGGTAGGGAAGGAGGCGCTCTCTCAGGTATCCTGGTCCCAAGTTGTTTAGGGCTTTGTACACTAGTACTAATACCTTAAATCTGGCCAGTAGCGAATAGGCAGCCAGTGCAGTTCCCTCACCAGAGGAGTTACATGCTGAAAAGGGGCAGCTCCTGACAACAGCCAAGCTGCTGCATTCTGCACTAGCTCCAGCTTCTGCACCAGCCTTAAGGGCAGCCCCACATAGAGCGCATTGCAGTAATCCAGTCTTGAGGTTACTAATGCCTGTACCACCATGGTCAAACTATCCCTGTCCAGGAGAAGCTGTAGCTGTCGAACCAGCCGAAGCTGGTAAAAGGCACTCCGAGCTGCCGCGACCACTTGGGCCTCCAGCGACAATGATGGATCTAGGAGTACCCCCAGACTATGGACCTGATCTTTCAGAGGGAGTGCAACCCCCATTTTAAGTAGGTATTGATGGAGAGACTCCAAGTGATGGTCCATTTTCTTAATCAGTACTTTCCTCATGTTGTGTCTGAATCTCAGGTCAAGAAAGGTTTTAGCAATGTTTTCTGGTCATCTGTCATTGAGGTTATGTGCTTGTTTGATTTCATTTCCAAAGTGATAAACTCAGAAAATCCCAGAGGTCAGTAGTTGGCTAATGCCAGCGGTTCTTAAAAGCAGCAAAACTTTATGTTACTGCACCTGATATAATTTTCAATACTGGCAATTCCTGCCCAAAGATAGCTTTCTCCAAGCAAGAAAGCAGCCATTGAGGCTCTCCAGAGGGGCACCTGCCACCCACCCTATTCCTCATTCTGAGTAAGGCATAGGCAGACAGTCACTCCAGAGAGCCACGGTGGCTGCTCTCCCGATCCGATGCGACAAGTGCAGCAGCAAGAGAGTTCCTGCTATGGTTCTCCAGAGTGACTGGCTGATACCTTGCTCTGAGGGATTCTCAGAGTGAGGCATTGGCCTACTTGGCAGTCCAGAGAGCTGCACTGGCTGATGTCTCACTATGATCGGTTCTCAGAGTGAGGCGTCGAGCGGGTAGGCTCTCTGGGGAGCCCCACCATTGGCAATGCCACAGCTGGCCTGGCTGGGCCAAATGTCGCTTTGCAAGGGGTCCTTCCTCAAAGCAAGGCATTCTGGGTGAGGTGGCTCTGTAGATCACCTGTGCTGCCATAGCACAGACAGTCTCCAGGGTCATCTCTCTGCCAATGCCTTGCTCTGAGGAAGGACCCATCAGAGCAAGATATCAAGGGGAAGGCATGTACCAGCAGTGGAGGAGACTGGCAAGTGGGAAGGAGGAAGAAAGGAAGAGGAGGTGTGGTGCGGTGGGCTAATAATCCGATTTCCTTGTCAAATCAACTGCCCCAAGAGTTGAGGTATGGACTACCGATGGTACCAGCATGTAAGCCTCTAACTGTTTCCCACTGACCTGTGAGTGACCCAAGCTAGGGGTAGACTGAAGGGAAATGTTATGCAACAGTATACATGGAAAGAGAATGCTGGTACATTCTAAAATACTATTTGTTTAATCAGAGGCACTTTTAAATCATTTTGGAGGTATTTAATTGATTCATTAGTTTGATTAATTAATCAAACATTTCAGCTATACTGCAACAAAGCACTTCTTATGGTTCTAGTTATATGCTTTGTTGTATTTTTATATATATATACAAAAGTGAGATTTTAAAACTTCCTACTGCTATGGCCTTTAGCAAGAAAAATAAATAAAGTGATAATTAAATCAGTAACCCTCCAATAACTAGGGATGTATGAAAGCCACTTGCCTTTCCGTGGATTATGTTGATGGTGGGGGGGAGGCGTTCCGTCCCTCCCCCCAGAATCCTCGACGGGGGGGGAGGCGATCCGTTCCTCCCCCCCAGAATCCTCCACGGCCCGCTGTGCTCCGTGGCAGCTCTGCGAAGCAGCCGGCCAGGCACAGCCAGGCCAGAGCCCTCCGCAGCCGGATTTCCGGCTGCGGAGGGCTCTGGGGGGGAAAAAACCCACATATGCAAATGGCGGCAGCTACGGCTGCTATTTGCGTTCCTGATTTTTGGCCATCTTAATCTACCTAAATATTTACGTAGACTATGACGGCGAAAATAAAGGGGAATGCAAATAGCGTAGCGGGCGCTATTTGCGTCCCTTTTTGATTCACCGTTTTAGCCTACGTAAATATTTACGTAGGCTAAAATATTTACGCTGCCATTTGTGTACATGGTTTTGTTTTTTTTTAACCCAGCCATGATAGGCTATGTAAATCTTTATGTAGCCTATCACGTCATTTTTTTTGTTTTGTTTTTTTAACAAGACTGCAAATGGCGGCGGCGGCAGCCAGTCGGAAGACCAGCTGCCGCAGCCGTCGCCACCGAAGCCGTCGCCGAAGCTGCCGCTGCCCGGAAGATCCACCCCAGGTAAGTCTCGTCCCGGGGAGGATCCGCGGGGGTGGCGGGGGGTGGCAGGCCGTTCCGCCATGGAGTTCGGGGGGCCGAATGCACTGGCATTCGGCCTCACCGAGATCCGTGGCAGAATTCTCTGCCATCCCTTCCAATAACCCTACAACAGGCCGGGGGTTATTGGAAAGTTGCTTCCCCATCTAACAAGCAGTGCTGCCTCTGTTCAAATGACATGACAAGCCACAGCTGGGGCTTGAATAAGCAGTGAAATACCCATAGGCAGTGCAGCTCATCGTGGCTTAAATATGCTACAGTGGGCTGTGGTGATTGTACAAACGAGGTCATTCAGTGAGATGCTCCTCAGCGTCAGCTGCTAAACAGCTTATGTTTTCTAATGCTTATCCTCCATATTGGTACAGACTGCCATAATTTTCAGAACTCTGTCCTAAGGGAATCTGCACTCTCACACACCTGTTTTCCAAAAGTTGTCTCCCCTTTTCTTTACATTACTAACATGGAAACAAATGGCTGTGAAAGCCAAAGCCAAAGATACACAAATGGACTACCTGGGCATCTCTACACCAGCCTAAAATCCTGCATTTAAAATGGGGCTTTCTGCTTCCGTTTTAAATGCAGGATCACAATGACATCCTTTTTCACAAGCTTCCTTTTCCCCCTCACCTCTCCCCTCCTGCTCCCTGTACCTGAGTCTTCCATTATCTTTCATCGATCTCGCTCCTCTTCTTGCCGCTTTTCCTCTTTTCACAGAGGGAACTCACGCGGAACTAGGGATGGGGGAGAATTCCGCCACAGTTTCCAGTGAGGTCGGATTCTTTAGAAAAAAGAACCGCAGCGTACGCAAATGGCAATGGCTATGGTGGCCACCATTTGCGTTCCCTATTTTCCCCCGATTTATCTTACGTAAATATTTACGTAAGATAAATCGACGAAAAATAGGGAACGCAAATGGTGGCCGCCGTAGCCGCTGCCATTTGCATATGCTGCGTTTTTTTTTTTGTTAGGTTAGCCGTGATAGGCTACGTAAATTCTTACGTAGCCTATCACAGCTGCCTGGCTGGACACAAATGGCGGCCACTACGGTGGCTGCAATTTGCGTCCGCACCAGCCCGTCCATGGCCGGAAATCCGGCTGCGGACGGCCCTGGCCGGCTGCTCTGCAGCCTGGCTGCGGAGCGGAGCCGGCTGTCGAGGATTCCGGGGGGGAGGACCACGAAAAGATTCCACGAAAAGGTAAGTGACTTTTGTACATCCCTACGCGGAACATTATGGGATAATTTGATAGCTCATTATCTGAGATCTATTTAAAAATGGAACAAAGGGCATCTAGTGCAGGAGACTCCTTGAATGATCATGGTGTCATGTAAAGAGCCCGCAAACTTCCATGAAGGAGCAATCGCAGGGTAAAACTCCGTGTGAAGAAAGCCCCTATCAAATTATCACTGTTATGTGGTCTGAGGTAAACAAAGAAATGGATGTTAAATGTATTATTTTATATTCCCCCCCAAATACCTGCTGTGAACATCCCTCCTTAAGTGAGGTCCTTGGTTTGAGGCAATCACTGAGAGATTTTCCTGTCTCTGACATGGACCTGTGAAAAACTGAAAATCTGCCCCAGGATATGGCACTCTAGAAACACTCCTATGCCAGCAGGCAAAAGGGCAGGGGAAGGAAAAAAGCTCTTGGGCCACCTCCTAAGTACACTGACCCTCCTGACAATTGAAAGCACTATGACTTCCCCCCTCCCAGAAAGCCCTCCACCTTCGCTGGGGAACAAGGCTCTGGGGAAGAGGGGAAAGTACTGATGGGCCTCCTAATAATGATATTCTCAGGACCACCCAGAGACCACCCCCTAGTAATGTAGGGAGGGGTCCATCTCTCTGTAAAAGTGTATCATAGTATCTACTAAATTATACTTGCTCTCTTTTGGGGTGGAGTGTCAGGTTGGACTTGCTACTGGGAAGTAGTGGGAGTTTGGTACTCAACCAAAATCCACTTTCTCAGTTTTTCAGAACACACCTTTAAAAGAAGAATTGCTAGAGTTGGGATTTTTTTCTGGTCCCAGAGAATCTATTTATTTGAACAGACCAGGGTTTGTATGTGTTTGAATAGCCCTGTTTGATACAGTGAAGCCTTCAAACAAACTTACACATCTGCCAGCTTTGGACATATTGTACCCACCCTGACTGAATGAAGCCATGCCTGCTGTCACCCCTTGTACAACCCCTGCCATGGTGCATCCCCATAGCCCCCTGAGATGTCTGTCCACTCCAGTCTCAGCGTGGGGGGGGGGAACTGTCCCCCAGTAGGGTGGAGGGGCAGGCATATAACTCTGTCTCTCAACATACTACTCTCCCCTGGATGTAAACTGTATGGACTGCAAAGCTATGTGCTGGTTAGGGAAGTCTGCCCCTTGTGGCTCAAGATCTTACTGCAGGTTTCAATTACATGGACACATTTAAATTAAATTAATTAATGTGTTTCAAAAACCAAATAGCCCTATGGTTGACACTGCTGGGCTCCCCTTAGTATGCATGCCAAGTTTCAGGTGTCTAGGTTTCACGGTCTTGGTGCTGACAGACAGACAGACAAACCCAGACCCTCTTTTATTATTATAGATACAACTTAGGAATTCCACATGGCTCCTTCTTTGTATTTTATTTTTCAATAGATTCATGAACAGAAGGACCAATACTCAGAGAAATGGGGGATGCTGCCCAATCTTGTTGAGAGGCTCACTGCACATGAAAATCACTAAAACGTCCAAACAATCCTGAGGGAAGGGAATCCTTTGAGCCTGATGGGAAATCACTGCATGTGAATTAAGTAACATTCCTAAAGATGCTGGGTCTGTTCCCAATATATGCCTTACCTCTTAGGCAGCTCTGAGCAGGTAGCTTGCCTAAGGGAGAAAGGAGAGAGCTCCACTCATCGCCATTTTGCATCTGAACTGCTAGGCTTCAGAACTGCCACACTCTTATGTTGCACTCAAAAGGGGAAGGAGAGCTGTTTGCTTAGGAGAGGAGGGAGACAGGGAGCTGCCATTCCTTTGTACTGTGCTTGTACTTCAAAAGCTAGGCCTCTCTGTGACGTTTTTGGCTCTTGTCACACTCCAACCCTATGCTTCATAAGGGGGAGAGGAAGAGATTGAAGGCTGCTCAGGAGAGGAGATCCTGAGGGCTGATCCTTCTCCAATGTCCCAAATTGCTACTGTGAGGCACTGAAGACAAAAACCAGGCAGGAGTAACCACACTATGGGTAAAAATGCTGAGGTAAAAAAGGCAGGAAAACAGAAGAGGCCTCATGAAACCTTTTTAGGGTATTACATACAGCACCTTCACTCCTCTTTGCATCCATGGACTCTAGTTGCTGCTGAAAAGATGCATTATCTTGTAATCCTTACAAGAACCCTGCAAAGTATTATCCCCACATTACAAATGTGGGGGTGGATAAGGCTGAGAGATTGTGGCTTATCAGTCATTAAATGAATTCACAGCAGACAGAGGCAAGATTCAAACCAGTGAAGGACTTCTAGGTCACAACTCAGTTTCGTAGCTACTGTATCAGCACTTAGGTTTGTTGGAAGACATCACCCACACAATGTAAATTGAACCTGGATTCTTGCCTATTTGACTATCAATATCAGAAATTGTGATGAACAGACAAGACATGTAACTTTAATAATTGTAAGATTTTATTACAACGATGTGGTGCAATCATCTCTCATTGGAGTGGCAAAACTCCCAGTTGAAAGGTGTATTATGATTTTCCAGTGATTTTCTCCTGAGACAACATTCCCCACGACCAGCACCACCAACGTGCTCTGGGCTGGTTGCAGAGATAACATATCTTCTAATGACACAATTTTGTCCTACGGAGATAAGCATAATAAACCATTATTATTATAAAGTGATTCAGTTAAAAGAAACCAATCCATTAAAAAATAAGGAATGACTCAGTTCTAAGAGCTACTTGTAGATGCTTGAGGTACAGATACTGAAACAGATAGATGGAGAGATTGATGATACGAACAGTGGGGTCAAAAGTTCATAAAATGCTTGCAACATGTCAATGCAAAACTCAGATGTATAGATAAGCACAGTGATCATTTGCAAAAGCAATAGTTGGTGATAGATACAATCTTTCTGTCTTTGCTATGCTTAACATCTGAAATGTGAGAGAAAACCGTGGTCCTGATATAAAGCTGAATGTCATATAAACTAAAGTGGAGAGTGCAAAAGCTGGTTTGAAACTCAACATTAAAAAAACTAAGATCATGGCATCTGGCTCCATCATTTCCTGGCATACAGAAGGGGAAGAATTGGAAGCAGTGACAGATTTTATTTTCTTGGGCTCCAAGATCACCGCAGACGGTGACTGTAGCCATGAAATTAAAAGAAGCTTGCTCCTTGGGAGGAAAGCTATGGCAAACCTAGACAGCATAGTAAGAAGCAGAGACATCACCTTGCCGACAATGGTTCGTCTAATCAAAGCTATGATTTTCCCAGTAGTAACGTATGGCTGTGAGAGCTGGACTATAAGGAAGGCTGAGCGTCAAAGAATTGATGCATTCGAACTGTGGTGCTGGAGAAGACTCTTACGAGTCCCCTGGACTGCAAGGAGGTCAAATCAGTCAGTCCTAAAGGAAACCAACCCTGAGTGCTCATTGGAAGGTCAGATACTGAAGCTGAAGCTCAAATATTTTGGCCACCTAATGTGAAGAGAAAACTCCCTGGAAAAGACCCTGATGTTGGGAAAGATTGAAGGCAAAAGGAGAAGGGGCCAGCAGAAGATGAGATGGCTAGATAGCATCACTGATGCAATGAATATGAACCTGAGCACACTCCGGGAGAGAGTGGTGGACAGGAAGGCCTGGCGTGCTATGGTCCATGGGGTCACGAAGAGTCGGACACGACTTAACAACTGAACAACAACAACATATAAACTAAGCAACATTTCCTATAGTGTACACAATTTTATTTATTATTGCATTTATATCCCGCCTTTTTTCCTCTTGCAAGGCACCCAAGGCGGCTTACATTATCCTCCTCCTCTCCATTTTATCCTCACAACAACAACCCTGTGAGGTAGGTTGGGCTGAGAGTGTGTGACTGGCCCAAAGTCACCCAGTGAGCTTCCATGGCCGAGTGGGGACTAGAACCCGGATCTCCCAGCTCCCAGTCCAGCACTCTTGCCACTACACCACACTGGCTCTTTTTGTCATTCTTTTTGTCCTACTGAAGCTCTCTCTGTTCAAGCAGATTTCGCAGGTTTGTGAAGCAATACAAGGAACTGCAAAACCGGGTGCACAGAGACGATAATGAGACCAGTGATTCCCCTATCATATCAACTGAAACTCTTTGATCTCCTGCTGAAAGCACATACCAATTCACAATAAAGCTATAGAAGTTCACCAATAAGACATTTAAAACACAATTTAGAAACCGTATCAAACCCCTTCCTCTTTCTTTCATGTCCTTTGCTCCTCCCACTTACCAGCCAAGATATCATTAGCCTCACTCCCATTTTGAAGTTGGTGTTTCTATCATCCAACTTACCCTCCCCAGAATATCCAACAGGCTCAAGAATCTCTGTCATTGCAAGGGGACTCATATTCAGCAACACCAACTTCATCTGGAGGAGAGAAAGTAACATAAATGTTATTTAGCACCCAGCCCTTATGCTTTGGGACAAATGAATTCTATTTCACATAAACCCTCTACTAGCACTATCTTGCAATTTTAAAAAATGAAATTAAAAAAATGAGAGGAGATTAAAACAGCTCCCTTCCCATGAGAAATGGAAACTGACTAATTAAGGGGTAGTTGAGAGGCTATATGGTGCTGCCATACTGTACAGGAAGCGATAAGATGATCAGATGCTGCAAGGAGGCATAATAGCCCTGCAAAGCCTCAGTAGTATTTTGCCAGTTCTCACTGGCCAGGTTGGTGCTGTGACTGTGGACTTCATCACAAGGAGCTTTTATCTTGTGATTGAGATTGCTCCTTCACGGAGGTTTGAGGGTTCTTTAGATCAGCGGTCCCCAACCTTTTTGGGACCAGGGACTGGTCCCGTGGAAGATGATTTTTCCACGGACCGGAGCTGGGATGGGACCAGGCTGCAGTAGGGATGTGGGAACCCCCCTTACCTTGGGTACGTGGGAGGGGGGAGGTGATCCGTCCCACCCCCCGGAATCCTCGCCGGCCCTGGCTGGCTCCGCTCCACGGTGAGTCCGAGGAGCTGCTGGCCGGCTCCAGCCGGAGGCAGACTTCCGGCCACTGGGACGCAAATGGCATCTGCATAGCGGACACCATTTGAGTCCCTGTTCTTTGCAGTAATAGGCTATTGCTGCAAAGAACAGGGCCAGAGCTGGCTGGTAGCTCCGTGGACTTGCCGCAGAGCGGAGCCGGCCAGGATTCCGGGGGGGGGGGATGGATCGCCTCCCCCCTGCAGACCCAAGGTAAGGGGGGGTTCCCACACCCCTATTGCGGCCTGGTCCCTAACAGGCCACGGACTGGTACTGGTCCACAGCCCGGGGGTTGGGGACCCCTGCTTTAGATGACTCTGTGATCATCCAAGGTGTCTCCCGCACCAAATGTCCTTTGTTCTGTTTTTAAATAGATTGCAGATACTGAGCTATCAAATTACCCCGTTGTGTTCCACTTCAGTTTCCTCCATGCAAGGAGTTAAAGTGGCAATAACAGGAGTGAGATCAATGAAAGATAATGGAAGACTCAAATACCGGGAGAAGGGGGGGGCGGGAATGGAAGGGGGATCCTGCATTTAAAACGGAAGTAGAAAGCCCCATTTTAAATGCAGGATTTTAGGCTGGTGTAGAAATACCCTGTGTTTTATTATCCTCTCCACAAGCCCCAATAGCCAAAAATCAGATCTGACAAAATCAGGAGAACACAAAGACTGGCATGTGTTGGATTGGCAAGGATGTTTGGATTCTCCATAAAAAACGAGTGAACAGAGGATGGCAATTCTACTACTAGTGTGGAAGCACCCTAAGCTAAACAGTCTCTAATTGGAATCCTTCTCTCTCGAATGGTAGAACTTTGCATTAAGTCCAATGAATGTCCATGGCACGATTCACTTCATATGAACCCAAGAGGAGCCCTGCTGGATTAGACCAAAGGTCCCTCGAATCCACCACCCCATTTCCTACAGTGGCCAGCCAGATGCCTCGAACAAGATGCTTCCCAAACAGGCATGAAAGCACCAGTCACCCCATGTTGCTTGTCCCCAGCTTTTAGTACTTGGAAATATATTGCCCCTGAATATGGACCTTCCATTTAGATATTGTTCATAGTCAATGCTGTTGGAAGGCCTATTCTCCATAAACCTGTCTAAAACTTTCTTAAAAACTATCTAAGCTACTTCCCATCACCACATCTTGTAGAAACAAATCCCAAAACCTAATTATGCACTGGGTGAAGAACAGAAGAACTTCAGATGAACACCAAAGTCCTAAGGCATATTACTGCTCCAAGACCTACCTGTTTCATAGTAGTCATAAATCCGCACTGAAGCTGGTTTAAGATTTGTAACAGAAAGATCTTGCACAACTATGAGACTGAAACTGGTTTCCTTGTTTGAAAGCTAGGATATAAAAGCACAGGAGAATGCTCAGTCTTGTAGTCCATTAATATTTCACAAAGCAAGAGACAAATTTGAACAGTACTTACTTCCTCCAGATAACAGAGAACATGGTTTTCTTTGGTTTCCACCTTCATCACACTATTATCATCACGAAGCTGTGAACAACGAAGCACAGAAACCATTTAACTGCTGATATTATTGTATTTTTAACTACCAATGTTATTATCTTCTCTGCTCTTCTACATTTGTTCATAGTTTATTTTATTTGTTCATAGTTTAATAATTTTTGTAATTATTAATTAATTTTATTATTTCAGACTCGAAATCTGCTTTGGAAGTTGTTTTTCTAAAAAACTGAAAGACAGGATGAAAATGTTTTGTCTAAACCTCTCTCCAAAGAAAGTGGGTGGAGAATGTGTAGCAAACTAATAACCTTAAAGTTGACTTTACATTTCTTAATTAGTGGTGCTGCATGAACTGTGTGAAGTATTGTCCTCATTATGCATTAGAAGGCACACCATACTTGACTACGTATGATGTTCCTTCTAATGGCTACTGAGAATCTCATCTTTAATAACCTAAGAGCAGACCTGCTGAATCAGACAAAGGCCTATCTAGTCCAGCATCCTGTTTCTCACAGTGGCCAACCCAATAACTATGGGAAGCCCACAAACAGGACATGAGGACAATAGCATTCTCCTGCTGTTGTTTTTCTTAAAATGGCCAAGAGCTGATTGTAGTTCAGATCACGAACTTCTTATTGCACAATTTAGAATCAGACTAAAGAGAATACAGATCAGTTAGATATGAGCTCACTAATATTCCTAATGAATATGCAGTGGAGGTGAAGAATAGATTTAAAGGACTAGATTTAGTAGATAGGGTCCCGGAAGAACTATGGACAGAAGTTCGCAACATTGTTCAGGAGGCGGCAACAAAAAAAGTCCCCCAAAAAAAGAAAAACAAGAAGGCAAGATGGCTGTCTGCTGAGACACTGGAAGCAGCCCAAGAAAGAAGGAAAGCAAAAGGCAACAGTGATAGGGGGAGATATGCCCAATTAAATGTAAAATTCCAGAGGTTAGCCAGAAGAGATAAGGAATTATTTTTAAACAAGCAATGTGCGGAAGCAGAAGAAGATAATAGAATAGGAAGGACAAGAGACCTCTTCCAGAAAATTAGAAACACTGGAGGTAAATTCCAGGCAAAAATGGGTATGATCAAAAACAAAGATGGCAAGGACCTAACAGAAGCAGAAGAGATCAAGAAAAGGTGGCAAGAATATACGGAAGATCTGTATAGGAAGGATAATAGTATCGGGGATAGATTTGACAGTGTGGTCAGTGAGCTAGAGCCAGACATCCTGAAGAGTGAGGTTGAATGGGCCTTAAGAAGCATTGCTAATAACAAGGCAGCAGGAGATGACGGTATCCCAGCTGAACTGTTTAAAATCTTGCAAGATGATGCTGTCAAGGTGATGCATGCCATATGCCAGCAAATTTGTAAAACACAAGAATGGCCAAGAGATTGGAAAAGATCAACTTATATCCCCATACCAAAAAGGGGAAGCACCAAAGAATGTTCAAACTATCGAACAGTGGCACTTATTTCACATGCCAGTAAGGTAATGCTCAAGATCTTGCAAGGTAGACTCCAGCAATTCATGGAATGAGAACTGCCAGATGTACAAGCTGGGTTTAGAAAAGGCAAAGGAACTAGAGACCAAATTGCCAATATCCGCTGGATAATGGAGAAAGCCAGGGAGTTTCAGGAAAACATCTATTTCTGTTTTATTGACTATTCTAAAGCCTTTGACTGTGTGGATCATAACAAATTGTGGCAAGTTCTTGGTGGTATGGGGATACCAAGTCATCTTGTCTGCCTCCTGAGGAATCTGTATAACGACCAAGTAGCAACGACCAAGTAGTAAGAAAAGACCACGGAACAATGGACTGGTTTAAGACTGGGAAAGGAGTACAGCAGGGCTGTATACTCTCACCCTACCTATTCAACCTGTACGCAGAACACATCTTGCGATATGCTGGGCTTGATGAAGCAAGGGCTGGAGTTAAAATCGCTGGAAGAAACATTAACAGTCTCCGATATGCAGATGATATCACTTTGATGGCTGAAAGCGAGGAGGAGCTGAGGAACCTCATGACGAAGGTGAAAGAAGAAAGTGCAAAAGCTGGGTTGCAGTTAAACCTCAAAAAAAACAAGATTATGGCAACCAGCTTGATTGATAACTGGCAAATAGAGAGAGAAAACGTGGAGGCAGTGACAGACTGTCTTTCTAGGCGCAAAGATTACTGCAGACGCTGACTGCAGCCAGGAAATCAGAAGACGTTTACTTCTTGGGAGGACAGCAATGACAAATCTTGATAAAATAGTAAAGAGCAGAGACATCACACTGACAACAAAGGTCCGCATATGGCTGCGAGAGCTGGACCATAAGGAAAGCTGAGCGAAGGAAGATAAATGCTTTTGAACTGTGGTGCTGGAGGAAAATTGTGAGAGTGCCTTGGACTGCAAGAAGATCAAACCAGTCCATACTCCAGGAAATCAAGCCAGACTGCTCACTTGAGGGAAGGATATTAAAGGCAAAACTGAAGTACTTTGGCCACATCATGAGAAGACAGGATACCCTGGAGGAGATGCTGATGCTAGGGAAAGTGGAAGGCAAAAGGAAGACCAAGGGCAAGATGGATGATATTCTGGAGTGACGGACTCGACCTTGGGGAAGCTGGGGCTGGCGACGGCTGACAGGAAGCTCTGGTGTGGGCTGGTCCATGAAGTCACGAAGAGTCGGAAGCGACTGACCGAATAAACAACCACAAAATAAAAAGGTCTTTGCTCAGCACCTAAAAGCCATTATATTTGGTGTCAGGTGAGTCTCCCTGGGGAGTGCATACATTTTATAGACAGGGCACCATAGCCGAAAAGGCCCTTTCCCTGGTCCTTACCTGCATAATCTCTGATCATTACCTGGAGAAGGTCTTCAGAAAATGACCTTAAAAATCAAGCAGGCTCATATCGGAGAAGGTGGTCCTTCATATTCCTGATTCCCAAGCAGTTAAGGTCTTTAAGTGTTAGAACTAGCACTTTGAATTGTGCTTAGAAACAATGTTGGTATTTCAAAACTGAAGAGATATGCTCCATTTGACCAGTCCATTTCTTCTAATGTTTTATGGTAGTTACTTTTTTCCAACCTGGTGCCATGCAGATGTGTTGGACTAGAACATCCATTAACCCCATGGTAGGAGGTGATGGGAGTTGTATTTAATCTCCCCGCCCCCGGCCCCTGATGAAAACAGGATGGCACCACAAACAGGAAAAAAGGGAGGGAGGAAACTTCAGATCCTGAGAAAGAATTTATTGTATGCCCAGCACATTCTGGAAAATCCTTCCCAGGAGCAAGTTTTCTACAAAGATTCACCAATACAAGGAATACTCTAAAGGACAAAAGGTGATGGGAGTTATAGTCCAACACATCTGGAGGGCGCCATGTTGGGGAAGGCTGCCATGGGTTAAATATCTCCGAGGATCAAATTAAGGGTCTTATACTTGTATTTTTGTTGACATGATGAAAACCTGTTGATTTCCATATAATGTCATGGCTAGCACATTACATAAAATATGTGTGCAGTAAATTATGTCATACTTGCAAGATGCCCACCATATGGTGCGAATGTGCATGGAAATTAGGGCTTGCACTGAGTGTTCTTCTGTTTTGATTTTCAGGTTGAGTGTATTGCTACGATGGGAAGTGCAACACACTGTTTCTTCTAGGAAGTGTGAAATCCAAAACCCTAATCTGGCCTACTTGCAAATCTGCCTTGTGCACCAAAGTGTTTTTGTAATTAATCATGGATGTCCTTTTATCTCCTCATACCCTGGAATCCTACCCCTCACCCTAGACACTTATTTTACACCAGATGTTCTTTACCTTTTGCAGGGATGACTGCTCAGGTATAAACCCTGTAATCATCTTTACATCAATGATGACCATGTTGGAGCTATTGCGCTTTCCAGTGTATCTGAAAGGAGAGAAAACTTACAACAATTTTTATACCTCTTCCAAAGTTATCTTGGAATACAGTATTTTTTAACTGCTTAAAATGCATTTCATCCTGCAGGTAATTTGGGATTATTTTTCCTTGTAGTTTATAAATTCGAGTTTGCACTCTGTATTTACCTGAGATGACATTCCAAGCTTAATTTCAGTAATCTCATACCAGCCCAGAGCAGTCACGCAACCTCTTCAGATGCAAATGCCTTAGCCACTGTCATTCTGTGTCTGCTTGGCTGGTAATATGACTCCAGCCAGAAATGTCTGAAGAAGTAATTTTCCAGTAGATAGGAGATTGGAGGCACAGCTAATAGAAAAGACAACTGTCCTCTTCTTCTATGTAGTTGAGTTGCAAGGTTCAATGTGAAGTTCTTATAACATTATCATTGCTAATATGATACACAATTTCTGTACTTGCCAGCATCTTTAGTCATTTGGTGACTATGTTGTTTCATAATAGGCAATATCAATAACACATTTATGACCTATTTGCAAGCTTGCAGGGATCAGCTCTTTGGCATATTATACACTTGTGGGGATCTGTTTTGTCTCTTCCACCTTCATTGTTCTGCGTGGTTGCTACTCTTTTAGCCTGAGTCTTCCACTCATTTATGATACCCAACACCAAAGAAAATCAAGACAACCTTGAAGGAATAGTTATATATGTTTGGTTAACATCTACCTGAAATCACTGGTAGAGCTGGTCCACAGTTATGGAGTGCCATCAATATGCAGATGGCATCTCTCCTTTTCTTTAGGCCCAGGGATAGCTGTGGATACCCTAAACAGGTTCCTGGAGTTAGTACCGGGCTCCATGGTGGCTAGGAATGTTGGAGGAATCCATCAGGGGGTCACATTTGCCAAGCTTTTAGCAGCTCGGCCCCCTGGACTCCGGCTTGCTTACCTGTGAGTCAGGATGGCAGAGAATTCCGCCACGGACTCCAATGAGGCTGTATTCTAAAGAATCTGGCCCCCTGGAGTCTGTGGCGGAACAGAGCACTCGCCTCCGCCTCCTCGCGGAATCTGTCCGGGTCGGATCCCTCTCGACATCGATCCTGCGGAGCTGGCCGCCCGCTCTGCATCACTGGTAAATGTCGATATGGCCAGCAGCCATTGCCGTGCCATATCGCTGTATAAGTAAGTCTCTGGACGCAAATGGCATAGTGGATGCCATTTGCGGCCGTAAAGCTGATAGATTAGCCTAAATGCAGCTGTAAATGGCTGCATTTAGGCTAATCTACCAGCTTTACGGCTGCAAATGGCGCCCACTATGCCATTGCATCCGGAGACTTACTTATACAGCAATACGGCAGGGCAATGGCTGCTGCCTGCCCATATCGATGAAATTCGCCAGTGATGCGGAGCTGGTGGACGGCTCCACAGGATCAACGCAGAGTGGAGCTGGCCTGGACGGATTCCGGGGGGAGGGATGGATCGCCTCACCCTGCGGGCAGATTCTCCTGCAGAACGACAGGTAGGAAATCCGCCCATCCCTATCTGTGAGCTGGCCCGACTTGATCTGTATTTAGTTGCTTCAGCTTGAGGATTTTCACGTCTTTCCCCCGTTAAAATTGGCATTTACCCAAATTGCAAGTGCAATTTGCACAAGGCAAACATATTTAAGGCCACAATTTGCGCAAATTATGCAAATTACAGCTGAAGTTTGCATAAATGCTGATTTTAATGAGAGAGAGAAAAGACGCTAATGTTCCCGGATTTCGAGGAAAAGCCCCCAGCTCGGCTCGCAAATGCAACTCAAGCAGGGGGCTGAAGGGAAATCCAGCAAACCCAAAAAGGATCCGATTTCTCCACAGTGGCCATCCCTAATGAGGACTAATAAACTGAAGCTCAATCCAAATAAGACAGAGGTGCCATTGTGAATCCAGGGGAGTGACACTCAACCTCTTCTGAATGAAGTCACACTCCCCCTTAAGGACCAGGTTCACAGCTGGGAGTTGCTGCTCTATCCAGCATTGCTGCTGAAAGCACTAGTGGCATTGGCCACAGATAGTGCCTTTGCCAGCAGACAGTGCCTTTGCCAGCATTTGCTGGTATGCCAGCTGCATCCCTTCCTGGAAAGATGATCTAGCTGCCGTTATCCATGCCCTAGTAACAACCAGGCTAGGTTACAATAATGCGTTATATATGCTTGAAAAGCATCTGGAAACCAAAACTCATACAAAATTGTTTAATTGGAAATGACTGCCATAAAAACATCATGACAGTTTTGAAAAAGTTGCACCGGCTACCAGTTTGTTACCAGGCTCAATTCAAGGTGCTGATCTTGGCCTTTAAAGCCTTAAATAGCATGCAATCAGAGTATAAGAAGGACTGTCTTCTCCAACATCAAGCTGCCTATCAGTTAAGATATTCTTTGGAAGCCTTTCTTCAGGTGCCTCTGCCTTTAAAGGCTAGATAAGTGGTTAATGAGTAGAGAGCCTTTTCTGTGGAGGTAGTCAAATTGTGGAGATCCCTCACTAGGTACATGCACATGCTGCCTTCATTACCAACTACCTTAGGATGTCATGATAAACCAAAATAAATCATGGTTTATTATGACAGGACTGAATCTAGCCTCTCCCCAGGTTCACATGATCTCCCCTCCTCTCTCCTGGTACAGCCAAGAGGAACGTGGAAGCATTTGCTTCCATTTTTTATTTATCTGCAGTTTGTTGTATTGTTCAAACCCTACAAACTAAGTAATTTTAACTATGGTTTGTTTGAAACAAACCGACTTCAAATCATGGTTTATTAAGCTGGCTTGTTTCAACAAACCATTGTTATGATAAAACACAATGTAGGGTTCAGATGTGGTTAATCAAAATCAGAAGTGTAAACTTCTGATCTCTTTGCAGCAGCACCAGAGCTGGTGCAGCAGCACCAGAGCAGGAGAAAGGCGCATATGCAAGCCTATGGAGAGGCTAGGGAGGCGTGGTTTGTTGTGACATTCAAACACAGCTCTCTTTTTAAGGTGCCAAGTGAGGTCCATCATGTTCTCTTGGGCTTTTAATGGCATATAATGACTTTTTAAAATAACTTATCCTTTTGGATTTACTGCTGGTATATGGATTTTTAGTTACTGACTCATTATTATTTTTAATATGCTGCTTCATTTGTTATTGTTTTCACTGTTTACACCACTGACTCACATATGGTTCTAAGTTACACTTCTTCCTCATCATATGGACCAATAGCACACTGGTAATTTGACAGCAGGTCTGGTTAGGCGGTTCTACATTGTAGGTTCAAATTCCTCCAAATGGAGTAGTCCTTGTGGCACCATCATGTGGAAGAATTACATACAAGACTGATGGGCCATGCTGCTGCTTTATAGAAAGCTGCAGATGTACTGTGAAGCATTCCTTAATTCCCATGATGCAGCAGCCTTTACCTCTTGCAGTGCAGGCTGATATGCTTGGAGAATGGGTAAGATGGGTTTAGATTACTGATTTGCACATCTCTGATGCTTCAGCGCAGGCCATGTTGCCTAAGTGAGGCATTCACATACATTATCATCAATGCATATCAGGCTGATACATTAAAGGTACCTGGCAGTAATGCCAATGGCAAACTTTATCTGGAAGCTGCCTGAACAAGAGGCATTTGAAGTCTGTACAGAAAGGGAAAACCCAGAAGACCTTTGGGGAAGGATGATGTTGTATCTCAGAGTTGTCTGGAAAAAGATGGAAAATGAACATGATTGAAAAACAAACTGAGTCAATGTGAACTCCACAGTGTGTTTCAAGGACTGACATAGTCTGAACATTGTCTATAGCTTTTTAAAGAGAATTAAAAATAATATATGAGGCAGGTATGGTTGCCTGTGGTGAGCACATGTATTCTGCTATCATTGGTGTTCACTGCTCCACATTTTGCAGGGCTTTGTAGTACCTCAAAAAGCTGCAAAACCTCTGATCAGAGATGACCATGGGATAAAAGAAATGTGTGCGTCCATCACAGGAGATGATTCCTCTTCATATCACTTTCAACTCTATGGTTTAGCTCCTGCCATAGACTCCAAGCCACCATCTATTCCCTCATAAAAAGCCACACTTGCTTTGCAACTGGGACTTGTGTCCTAGAGCTGGATGAAGAACCTTTATAAGCAAGGCTGGGCTGCAGACACCCAGCTATTAATTGTCAAATTTTCCACTTGAGGAGAGGCACATCCCTAAGGACTTGCACAGTGGTTTCAATTTCAGAGAGATTACGTTTTCTGCGTATAACACTTACCATTGCAATGAGGAATAGAGACTGTCCCTCTACATTGCATTGCTACAAACCCAGCACTCACACTGTAACTGAGGGTGCTGGTGAAACTAGTCTCCACCTTGCTGGCTGTTGTGCTCCTGTGCATACCATATTTGTGTCACAGCCATGGGCATCCATTGCATAGCATTTGTGGGCCAATCTACATTTTTCCCAATGGCTATTTTGCCACTGCCAAGCAACTTTGGGAAGTGGTTATTTGCAGTGAAAACATGGCAGGAAGAGGGGGCACTTTCCCCCTGAATTAGGGATGTATGAGAAATTTGTTTCAGTTTGTTTTTTTTTATTAGGATGTACCCAGTTTGCACCCTTTGGACCAAATATTAATCTGGACACAATCCGTGGTCAAAATCCATTCGTTTCTGAGCTGGCAGTGTGATCTGCAGACCCAAAAAAATTGTGTTTTTAAAAGAGGCTTTTAATTTTTTAAAACTTGTACTTTCCAAGATAAGTGCTTCTCTCCTCTACTGCATGAGAACTTAGGGTAGTTCTTTAATGGAAAAAATTAGAACTCAAGCAAGTCTACCTTTTCTCTTCTGTCAATGTCCTACCTTTGGAGAATACTTCCATTACTTTCTCCTTCGAAGTGTGTCTGTTTCCCCTGCCCACAGCACAGCTCCTGATCTGTATATTATAAGAGGACCAGAGGTTCCCCTGCCCCCCATTAGCATGGATACTTCTCTTCAACAAGGCTCTTTCCCTCCTCTTAAAAAGGTTGAAACTGAATGCTGCTGGGTTAGAGCTAATGTCATAAAGAATAAAGTGCATGTAGCCAAAAAACAAAACAAAAACTTTCAACTTTACAACTGAGAGATTCCAACAACCTAACCCTCTAGAGCTATGTGAATAATTACCTGTACAAAGACACATCCGTTGCCATTCACATCCACTGTATATTCCCCTGGGACATCAGGCAGGGACGTCTGCTGCAGCAGCAGGCGGTTGCTATTGTCTGCCTCAAAGACTTTCTCAAAAAGATTGCTGGAGTGGATCTTGACAGAGTTCTGACCATCCTTAGAGAAGGTCAGTTGGCTGAAGTAAGCCAAAGCCTGAATAGCCACCACTGTGTCCTGAAAGAGGATAGTGGCAATGAGAGGACATTGGAGGGGTTTTTTTGGAATACAGCGTGGAAGACATTTACAAGCAATTTTGGTACAGGCCAGTGCCATTTTGGGACCCATGCACTTGGCTGTTCACTGACAGCAATTATAATCAGAGCTGAACTGAAACATCTATTTTTTCAGGAACATTTTCAGCAGGGCAAAAATGCTTCCTGTTTTTTGCTGTTTTTCAGCACTCCTTGTGAAAATATTTGCTTATTCATTTATATTGCCCTCACGTTCTATTGCCCTTTATGACATCTGAATTCAACCAGTCTGATTAGTGAGATCACATTGTGCTGTCATCTGGTTCACAGTGCAGCTGAACAGTTTCGACAAGAGATGAATAAATCACAACTTCTGTTTTTTAGGACACTTTTATACCCGAACAATACGGCAAATTTCAACTCAAAGATAAAAAATAGAGAATTTCAGTGCAGCTCTAGCTACAATACTGTTGGTGTGTCAACTAAATTGTAGCAATGATAACAACTGCTGTTGTGCATGGAACAGTGTTTGTCCAGTCAAAGATTCATGGACATCGTCACATAAGTATCAGTGGCAGACCTTGCACATGCTCTGTTTCTTACAGAGTGCTGAACAAACAAGTATTTGTCATTTAAACTAGCTAGAGGTTTAGATAGTAAAAAATGAAGAATAATCTAGGCACACTAAAAAAATAGTAATATGGGAAGGGCCATTGCATAGTGGCAGAACACATGCACTGCATACAGAGGTCTCATGTTTAACCACCAGTTTAAAAGGACCTCAGATGGCAGTTGATGTGAAATACCCCTTCCTGAGGCCCAGGAGAGATTCCCCCAGTCACGGCAGAAAACACTAGTACAGACAGAGGGATCGGTAGTCTGCCTTAGTATGAGGCAGCTGCTTATATTCTTAAGAAGACATGAAAATGTACATGATCTGTAAAGGCTGCAGAATCCAGCTTTTATTGATGCAGAATGTATTTTTATTGATCATGTTTTATCTTACTCTTACTTCAAAGCAGCTTAAATGGCAGTTATCCCATTTACGCTTCACAACAACTCTGTAGATAGGTGGAATGATTAAGATGAATTTACCCAACACCACACCATGAGCTTCCCCAGTCTAACTCGGTCTTGTACACCCTACTGACTCTTGTTGAGTTACTGTGGACATGGTTTTGACTGGGTTGTTTTTACTGTAGAGTGAACAGAGCCCTGGGCATAGTCCAAGTGTTCCAGCTGATGGTTATTTTACCTGGGTGGTGGAGAAGCCTCCATAGGGATTCTGCTGCTTGGTAATCCAGTGCACAATCTGTGATGCCGTTGTCATTTGTGCTGAATTTGTGTTGATTTTGGTGAGCAGTGCCAAGAGAACGTAGCTAGTGACCTCAACCTCAGCTGATGAGGCACGGGAGTAGAAGGAAGGTGACTGTTCTGCGAGTGGCTTATCGTCACGCTCCCAGTATAATGAGCCACCTGACAATTGCAAAGAGAGACTAAGAACGCAGCCCAGAGGCAGTTCAAAGCAGTGCTTCCTTGCAGAAATCTGATGTCCTACCTCCTGTTCCAGGAAGAGGAATGCTACAGAACCCAAGATCTCTTTGTCTGTCTGTCTATCCACACACAGTCTACATTACTGTGTTGAGATTGGGAGACTTTGGGGACCTGTGTATTTTCTTTACTCACATGCACTACCTAGCATATTTTAGGCACTTCTATAAATAATAAATACGGTTGGAGATAATTTAGTATAAATCCAGAAGAAGTCCTATTGAACCTAACAGGGATAGAATCAGGCAGCATATCTCCATAAGGGCTCCACTACCCATTACATGGAAATGTATGTAACAGAACCCATGCCATCTTTATTTATTTTAAAGAAAAGCCAGTTTGGAAGGGGGTGATTTGGAGTAGATTATGTGTGCGTGTGTGTGCATATGTATGTGCGCCCACTTAATTGTTTTCCTGCCCTCTGCTTTACCATTCCAAATCACCCGCAGCTACTTCCCCCCCTCACCCAATTCCAGATGCATGCTTATTCCCAGAAACACACAGCTAGGACCCTGGAAGGGAGAACCTGGCAGGTAGGGAATGGATTAGGAACCTCCACCTGTGATGATTCACTCTAAATTACCTCTCCTTATTTAATAAGGGTTTTCATCTTCATTTTACATGTCAGTGCTTCAGTGTCCACAACATTATATAATATCATTCACTGAATTACTCATTCTTGTTTTTGTACAGGTAGTTCAGTCTATCAAATGTACTAAATTTCCATAGGGATAGCTGTGTTTTCTGTTGGAACAAAACAATTCAGTCTGATAGAACCTTAAAAATTAACACATTTTAATGGCATAAGCTTTTGTTATAAGCTATATTCCACTTCATCAGATAAATGGAATGTTATCCAGAGTTAGAGGTCAACTATATACATGGTTGACAGGGGGTGTTGTAAGTGAGGTCAGAGAGAAATGAAATGCAGAGAGAATAGACAGTGACAATTACATTATTGTGACTCACCTACTTTCTTAGCTGATTTATTCAACTCATCCAATAAGAAATCCCGTTTGGGCTTATTACCAGCTAGGCCAAAGGCATAGGCCAGAAGGGCTTGGTCATAGACAGTTATATTTCCCTTTTCTAATCCAGCCTCCAAGCAATACAGGGCATTTCGGACCACTGGGTGCTAGCGGAGGGAAAAGGTTCTGTCAAAGAGTTTGCAGGTGCCACAAAAACATCAAGCAATTAAAGTGGTGTTCTGAAGCATTCCTGGCACACTTCATCTTCTCTAGTCCTATCTAACTTCACAGGCACTGAGGATCTGAGAGGCATCCAGAATGGGATTTCTTTAAAGAAAAATTTTCAAACTGGGAACCACACAGGGCAGTTTTCAATGTCTTTGCAATTCATTATTTCTTAAAGAGCTCATTCCAGTTTGGCAAGGACCTGTCCTTTAAAGTTCTAAACAGCTTGGGGCAAGTTTACCTGAAAGAATGCCTCCTCCCATATCTACCAACCTGGGCATTAAGATCATAATCTGAGCTCCTCCTTTGGGTGCCCCTACCAAGTGAGGCAAGACCAGTGGCTACATGAGAGAGGGCCTTTTAAGTGGTGGCACCACCCTTCCTAGAGAAGTTTGCCTGGTGCCTACATTACTGTCTTTCTGGGGCCAGGTGAAGACCTTTTTATTCTCCTGGGCATTTTAAGAACTGTTTTTAGTGCTTTTAGTGTTCTATTCTGCTGCTGGTTTTAATTTGGTTTTCTGTGCTGGAATGGTTTTATTCTTTCCTGCTGGTTTTATCTTGGTTTTATTCTGGGCAGTTTTTCTTTTAATGTTTGTAGTTTATGTTTTTAGTGTATTGTACACTACCCAGAGAACTTTGGTTATTGGGCAGTTTAAAAGTATAGTTAGCAAATTAAATATATAATAGGCATGGGGAACCTCCAGCCCAACAGCTTCTTTCCCCAGGCCCAGACCCCCCTCTCCCTGGCAGGGAAAAGCTCAATATGAGTGTTTTCCTCCTGAGCATTGAGAAATAGAGCCCGTTTCAGTTCTCAACAGGGATTTTGTTTTTGTCTCTGATCAGCTGCTGATCAGAAATAAGAACTTTTCCCTGCTATGTAGAGGGGGTGGTGCCTGAGGAGGAACCTGCTTTGTGATTCAGTCCTGCTTCCCACTGAAGCTTGCCCTGCTTGCTTCTGAGTAGACATGCAGAGGCTTGCCCTGCTTACTTCTGATTAGGCTTAAAATCAGTAAGAATCACATTTTGGCCACACACACAGATAGAACATAGCCCCCAAGATCTTTCCCAGACTAGAATTCAGCCCTTGGACTGAAAAAGATTCCGCACCCCTGCTTGTACAGCCACACTTTGTCTTCCAAGTCCAATAACATGGGCACTTGCTAGCAGGACGTGAGCCTGAACGAAATTAACTGAACCCCAAATCAACTGAATAATGACAGAAAAGAAATACCATGGTTGGTAATCCAGATTCAAGCAAAGCAGAGGTGATGTAGGCTGACAGTGAAAGCTCATCTTGTACTCCTCCCTAGAAATACAAAACACAGAAAAAGAAGAAGTTAAAAAACGAGGAAAGATAAGGATGTAATTAGAAGGGGGCAGGGTTCATCAGGACCATAGTAAAAGAAGAAAGGATTAACCCCTCCCCACATGCAGTGGGTGGGGAGAAGAGCAGCCTCTAGAGCACATAACACCAGCCACCCAGGATAGGTTGTGTGTGCTGGGGGGGACGGGGGGACGGACAGATCCCCCCAATATCCTGGAAATGGGTCTTCAGTAACAGTGTTTTCATTTTGATTATTATTAAAAATCATATTTGTATCCCACCTTTTATCTAAGGATCTCAAGGTGGCATACATTGGAGTTATCCCATTTCATCCTCACAGTAACCCTGTGAGGTAGATTAGGCTGAGATATTCAAGGGTCACCCAAGGATTTGGGGGTGTGGTGCGGAAGAAGCATGATAGTTTCCGGGATTTAAAAAGCATCACCACGCTAGGAGTGATATAATTTAATTAGTTTATTAATTTATTAGTTTATTAATTTAATAAACTAAGTTGTATCACCTTTAGAGCATTGTTGAAGAGTTTCCCAACATTTTGGAAACACCCATTTGATTTTTGCTTGCTGGAGAGCCAAAGTAAGCTTTGAGTTTGGACAGTTGTGTCAATATAAATGTTATGTGATGCTCTTGCAAAACACTTGTACACAAAGGCGGTGAGCCTGCAAAGGAATATCATGAAACATCAGTACCCATTAGCAGTTTCCACCGCCAAACTCAGTTCAAGCTTCTTTGCTAAGTAGATGATTATTATGGCTAGCAGATTAGTAAATCATGTCATAATGGATTTTTGTTATACTCCTAGATAAGTCTTAGGCTGCACTCACTTACCTCAATGTATGTCCCACTGAACCAAACGGGGCTTACTCCGAGTAGGCATATATAAGATTGCAATGTTAGATTTTAAAATGTTTTACTCATAAGTAGGCCAGCTAAAGACAATACAGGTGCAGAATGTGGTTTTACGACTGAAGTTCTGCTAGAAAATACAATTATTCTGCAAGTACAGTTTACATAATTTTTGAGTTAAAGACATTAATTCTTGTTTTTATACCCCCAGCCAAGCAGCAAAAACAGGAGGTTTATTGACCCACTGGTGGACCATCATACATGGCTGGTGGGCTGCATTTAACTTGGTGGGTCACATGTTGTGCAGGCCTGGTTTAGATGCACGAGCCACATCCTGTGGCTCAATAGTGGTCTTCTGAGTGCTGTATTCATTAGGCATTTGCAGAACAGTGTGCCTGTAGGGGATTCTTTTCCTGCTTCAGTACCAAAACAGAAATTCAGAAAAACATTCCTGAAAAAGTGCAATGTGGTATGGAAGAGCCCACATTCTATCTTGGGTTGGGCACATAGCACAAACTGTGCTGGTCATGCTGTGGTCCTCTTTGGTTGTATAGATGGGCAAGGGAAACAGCATAAAGTTCTGCTCTGCATCAGACAAACAAAATACTAAATCTCTACTTTGTCCAGTAAGACACCAATGCATTAAGATACCATTGACCCATGGATGCCAGTCACTGCAGCTAGCCACCCCACACTTTCCAAGCTCTCACCAGGTGTTGCCTTCCTTGTCCCTGCTGCCAAAGGCACTGTAAGATCCATCAGAATGCTTGTATGACAGCTGCCCCTGGTACCCTGAAAACGGAGTGGGAAATACTCCCCAGTTAAAACTCAACACACACATTTTTAAAAACAAAGCATTCATTTGCCATAAACCAAAGAGCCCCAAATACATTCTATTGCAATTTAAGGATGTAAAAATGTAGTACAATGGAGCAAGGGCGCTGAGGATTGCAACCTGTTATCACAGCATTGGGGAGGGGAGGGTCTTTCCCAGCAGCAGCACCTGAAAATGTCCCCTCCCTGCCCCCCCCCGCTGCAAAAAGGCTTTAAAAAGGCTTTATTACTTTGTTAATAAAGTAATTGTTAATAAGTCACTGCAGCATGGGAGGGAGGAACAGAAATCCCTTATCTCCAATCACAGATGGGAGATAAAGCAGCTGGGAAGCTTGTGGGCCCCATGAGGACCTCTCATGGCCCAAAGTTTCGCCATCCCTTACATGCTCAGGGTGACTTACTTACATGGCTGTCACATAAAACAAGATTATGTGATAAGAACATCCTCAGTCACCAAAAGAAAAAGAAAAACAGATTAAGAGCCAGGATCCACAAAGCCCATTAGATTATCATATCAAACTAAAAAAAAAAGCTTTTGAAAACAAAACAGTCTTTACTCTCCAGTGGAATTTGTCAAAGGAACATCGGTGTTGTGTGCATTTGTGATCAGGCAGCTAAAGCAAAACCCCACCCCACCCCCAGTTCCAGACAAAGAGAAACTCAAGGCAAGTGTAAGCCTCCTACCACTGGTTAAGTATCCAATGGCCTTTGATCTGATCTCCTCGGTCAGCTGCCCTGTTGCATTCAGATAGTCGAGGATGTAGATGTTGGGTGCAAAGAGCACCATGTTCTGCTCCCCACAGCCGAAGGGCATCCGGAGGAGCTGTTGCAAGTTCTGCATGGCTGTGCCCATGAGGTCTCCTGTCAAAAATACATCCATGTTTAGTGAGCACAGCATCCTAATGGAGGCTGAAGCAATTGTGCAAAGGTTTTCCAGTCTACACATTTCTGGCAGCAACTGATGACTTACCAGCAGTTGAAATTAGAAAAAATGCAAAATGTGTAGCTGGATGCTGTACTCAGTAAAACATAATACTGGTCTCCTTCCCATCCTCTCCCTATTCTAACCAACAGGATAAAGCCTCTTCTGATCTGAATGATAAGCGGTGAAGAGGCTGGATACTTGCTGTAAAGGCCTAAAAAGGCTTAAAAAAAACAACAAATTTTGCTATTGCTTGTCAATTATAGCAGTGATATTATTGCAGAATCTCATGACTACTTCATACAATATAGCCCCCTGAACAAGGCTGCTAAAATTGCTTTTGTATGGTGATTATCCATGCAGCAAGACAAGTAACATTTTCCACACAACTAGTCTGATTCCATGGAGTCCTCCAACTTTATTGGCTGCCAAAAACATGACACTTTCCATGCAACTGGGCAGTTCACACAGTTAAAAGGCTTTCAATCATTTTGGCCCCATTACGGAGTGTTACCATGTGGAAATTGCTTCCAGGAGCCTGCAAATGAGGGCTGCAACCTTTGAATTAGGAAAGCTAATTGAGGGAGCAAGATTAGTTGCAGAAGCACGTGCACCTCACATCTTGGCCAAGACAAAAATAGCTGACTGAGAAGGAGTTGCATGGTATCTGAAATCTATTGCAAAGAGAGAATGGAAATTAACCCTTGAGAGCTATTGAGAAGTAGTAAACAGCTAACTGGAAAGATTATACCCCCACCCCCAACAAGAAGGAAGTCTCCAGGCTCTTAAAAAAAAAAAAAAAACAGATTAAAACAAGATTACAATAAAACCAGCCTCAAGGCTTTACCCAAATGAGTGAGAGGCAACAGTTTGTCATTAGAAACTGACCAATACAAGAGAAAGAAGCTCTGGCTGATCCTTCTACCAGATTTTCAGGGAGCTTCAAAGATACTGGCTCGGAGATGGCAGCATCTGTAATGAAAAGATGAAACTTAATTTCTTTAAACGAAAAGGGGTGTAGAAACCAAGTGCTTCATATAGAACAGCCTTCCGCAACCTGGGCCGTGTTTCCATGACAATGGAAGGGTGAAGCAAATGAAGGAGCACTGGAGTTTTCATGGAATCGGCATGGCTCCACACAGAGCTCCATGAAGGACTGCATAGCACCTCTTATAAGTCACTTACAGAAACATACTTCCCGGTGGGGTGGGGGGATTGGAAGTGAGCATCAACAGACTGGCAGGGGCTGCTCAACCAATAGGGGAGGCTCCCCTCTCCAAGCTCTGCTCCCCTTAATGGCAATCTTGGAAACAAACCGCAACGGGAGTTACTTCTGAGCAGACTTCCCGGACCAATGCCCCATTCCATCCATTCCCCCCCGCCCCCCGCTTTTCCTCTAAATACCGGACTACCACATTAGCAGGCACCTCCGAATAAATGCGCTATCACACAATAGTGCAAATGCGCGATAGCGCATTTTCAGGAACAAGCCTCATTGACTACAACAGGAGTCAGCAGGCGCCCCTGAACTAATGCGCTATTGTGTGATAGTGCTAGCGTGCGATAGCACAAATGTGTGTTAGTGCTATTTCGCGACAGAGTGATAGTGAGATACTGACATAGAGGGTATGCGTATTGCTGGAAGATCTGTGCAGTGTTGTTATAATGAGATAGCGCCTTAGCATGTAATACGAAAGATGATCTATGAAGCTTGTGAAATGGGACTGAAGGACACAAAGGAATATTAGTTGTGGATCCTCCCCACGTGTAGTTCTGGGGAAGCGACCTGAGATAAACCTGATTTTCAGGCTGTAGTGGGAGTACTTGCTTGCCCGCGATAGCAGGCTTATACGCGCTAGTGTTCTAGAGCTTATTTTCAATGATGTTTTCAAAGTTGGTCCCTCGACATCCTGCTCCAATACGGCAATGAAACGTCAGGAAAACAGGGAGGGAAAGGGTTGGGTCACTGAGGTCACAGGCAGGTGAGCGACACACCCCCATGGGCAGGACTATGATACCAACACAAGTGCGGGTGATGGAACACGCCCCAACAGAACTGTAACTGAGCCAAAGTAAAGAGGAAAAGTCAGACTATAACTAGTCTCGGAAGAACCGGTTTTTCCGCAATAAACTCCAGGATGCCTGCTGGATGGCCACAACGTCATGTAAACAGCGTGACCTCCACATGCAGCCAGGTTGGAGTAAATCAGTGGTGGAAACACACCCTGGGTGCCCTCGAGATGTGTTGGGCTACACCTCCTAACATCTGCAGTTGGGGCATGCTGGCTGCAGATGATGGGAGTTGTAGCCCCATCTGGAGGGCACCAAGTTGAGCAGGGCTGATTTAGAAAAGAAGCAGCAACAATTGGTAGACACAATCCCTACAGGCTAAGAGATGGTAGTGGGGAAACTGGGCAACAGCAGGAGGTGATCTGATGGAGTGAGAGGAGGAAGTGGGGAGTCTGGGGGTCTGGGCAGAGGGAAGGTTAGGTGAGTGACCTGACAGGAGGGTGGAGGAAGCTGGGGATCCCAGGAGCCATTCAATAGTTTTTGAAAGAAGGTTCCCATGCTTGCTAGTCCACCAGTAGAGAGCAGTCTCTTACCTTCTTTGGTGCAGATGAAGGAGCTCTGCGTGGCCTCTCTCTCAACACCTTCAGGCTAACAGAATGAAGAAGCAGACACCAGGACATATGAATGAATGCAAGAGCAAAAGGGAGAAAAACCGTTCATCTTTATAAGTGATATTCTACTATCACTAACCATCCATACTTTGAGAGGCTATATAATAAGAAACAGTGCAATGTAACACAATGCTAACTTAAATCTGTCTATAGTGACTAATGAAGGCTTCTGGATTCTTCCTCCACAAATTCCCTTGTATATACACATTGTTTGTGTTCTCATATCTATAGTCTCCCCAACACACACACCTTCCCCCATCTCTTCTTGAGATCAGCAGTCCCAGACCACTCTGCTCATTATAGGGCAGTATTAAGCAGAAAGCTAATACACTCAATGTGCATATTTATTACTGTTAATTCATTTAGATATTTAGGACAAAATCTACCAAGTAATTATCTTGCACAAGACCCACTAAAACAAGTGGGAGCAGTGGGAGTACTGTCATTGCTCCGGAACAGTATATCCTCCCCACTGCCCTGCTCTTATTTAGCAGGCTGGCAATGATTACCCATGCTCTGATTACCTCCAACCTAGACTACTACAGTATATTGTACTGGGGCTGCCTTTGAAGATGGCTTGGAAAGTATACTTGGTGCAGAATACAGCTGTGAAGTTTTAGTTGGGAATGGAATCAGGCATTGGGAATATATCGTGCCAGTGCTTAAAGTGTTCCATTGGCGCCTAGTCTGTTTCCAAGCCCAGTTCAAAGTGCTGGTGCTTATGTTTAAAACCCACCTGTCTTGGGATCTAGGTACCTGAAGGAACAAGTGTACCCAAATGATGACCTTACTGAAGTCTTTTAGGGGGAAAGGTAAAGACCTTTTCACTTTCCCTGACTTTTAAGCTCTTGTTAGGTTTTATGCTGCTTATGATTTGGTGCTTTATGCTGCTGGGGTTTTGCTGTACTATATTTTGTATTATTATTATTATTATTAAACAATATTTATATGCCACTCCACATCAGAAGATTTCAGAGCTGTGAGGCAGAGATAAAAGAATAAAACAGTAGGTTAAAAAAGTTAAAATGTATTTTTTAAAAAAAAAAAGACAAACCCCAACAAAGTGGAATTTAACAAACCACAGCTGGTCGTGCAAGGAAGGCCTCTTGAAATAACAATGTCTTCAGGAGGCCCCAGAAGGAACACAATGTTGGCGCCTACCTGACCTCTAAAGGCAGGGAATTACACATTTTATCTGTTATTATTTAAATTATATCAGCTGCCCTGGAAATACAATGGCTAAAATAATTACATCTATTTGTTGCAACTAAAGCCTTGTTCTCACTGGGGTGGGGTGGTCAACCTGTGTCTGAGCTGTAGCCTTTCAGACTGCAGGTGTGGGCACATTATCTTCTGCATGTACAAAACTAGCATACTGGTCAGAAGGCTAGGAGAGAGCCCTTTTCTCTGGCCTCTTGCTCTCTATGTGGAGATTTTATGGAGGAGCAGTCAGTCATGTGAACCTCCTTCTGCAGTCTAAAGTGGTACCATCTCAGGGAGGTATCAGCCATTACCTATAAGTACTATAAATTATGCAAGAAATACAAATAACGACAACATTCTTGACTGTATAAATTTAGATATTGGGTTAAGACCTTTCCCTTTAAGCAGGCATTTAATTTGCTGCTCTGACTATTAATGTTACTGCTAGCTCTGACTATTAATTTTACTGCTTTTTTATACAATAGTGTTTTTAATGTCTAGTAAGGTAAAGGTGTCCCCAACCAGTCGTGTCCGACTCTAGGGTGTGGTGCTCATCTCCATTTCTAAGCCGAAGAGCCAGCGCCATCCGAAGTCGCTTCCGTGGTCATGTGGCCGGCATGGCTGAACACTGAGGTGCACGGAACGCTGTTACCTTTCCCGCCGAAGCGGTACCTATTTATCTACTTGCAATTTCTTGCTTTCGAACTGCTAGGTTGGCAGAAGCTGGGACTGAAGACAGGAGCTCACTCCGTCACGCAGCACTCGGGTCTCGAACTGCTGTCCTGCCGACCTTCCGGTCTGCAGTTCAGCGTCTTAACCACTAAGCCATCACGGCCCCCATTATTGTTGTCTAGTATTGTACTATTATTGTTGTATTTTTTCCTCTTGTTATGTTGTTGTTGTTGTCATTGTTGTCACCGTTATTTCATTTTTTAATTGTAAACCGCCCCAAGGGCATTTGCCTGTTGGACAGTATACAAATCAAACAACCAACCAACCAACCAACCAAACAAATAAATTTAATAGAGTTCTCTTCAGGGAGAGTAGTGTATACTTTTTCAAGGCTAAGTCTTCCTACTATACCTCTACTAGCAAGACTCTGATCAGTGTGTCCTTCCGTCCCACATCCAAGCCCTCTGATGTTCCATTTCCACAGGTGCCACCGTTTTGTGGTGCTTCAGCAGTAACAGAGAACTTCACTTCACCTGGAAGCAAATTGCCAAGAGAAAGAAAATGGCTTTTCTACTATACTGAGAATCCCACCCCTCCTCTCAAGCCCCATTGTAGACCCTGGCTCTTTTGCCTTCTCTGCACAAAGCCCTTGTTCTCTTTATACCCATTTCTCTTTTGAATTTGCTAGTGGATTCCCCTGGTGGGTTGCCTTTTTGAGATGGTTCCAGGGAAACATGCAGGAAACCCTAACAAGAGCCTTTAATGACAAATTGTTGGATCTCTCAGATTCCAAGCTTTTCTATATGAGGAATCTATTGTGCGCTCATCATGCCCTACCCACAGTTATTTACAAGTTCTTTAGATGACAACGTTTCGCGTCTTTTGGCGAGTTTTTTAGAGCTTTTTTATTTGTGAAAGGGAAAGAAAATGTCTTTTCCACTTCTGTAATTGCACTATTCTGCTATACCACAGTGTCACCTAGAGGTTATGAAGTGGAAAAAAAGGAAAGGAAATGCACTACATGTAGTGTGTGGATCTCAATTCTGCGACGAAACTGAAAGCAAATTAACAACCTTGTGTAGAAAAGCTGTTCTTCAGGAGATACAGCTCTGAACACAAGAAGGGTCAAGATTTTACTGGGAAGCTGAAACGGAGCTGAGCTCAGCCCAATGCTAAGTGGGTGGACAGTTGGTCCATGCAAGTGAACAATGATGTAATAAAAGTACTGAGTTCTGTAGATACAGAGATCCTACTAAAAAAAACTCCAAGAGGGTCAGTAACTATAGATTAGAGTTGATCAAGTCTGGAACTATCAATTTGCTCCAGTGCAGGCCTGCAAACTTGTGACCCACCAAGCTGAATGCAGCCCACAGGAGTAAGCTTGATAAAATCTCTTGATTTTGCTGCCTTTATGAGACTGTAAAGAAACAGAAGGGTTGTCACATATTTGGTAGAGTGCAATACATGGCTGATAGGCTGCAGTAGGTTTGCTGGGTCTCAAATTGTGCAGGCCTTTCTCAGTGTTTATGGTTTGGTGATCTTGGATTATTTTATGTGGTTTATGAGTAGACAAATTCTCTTCATTTACACAGATGGAAGAAATAAAGAAAGGTCACCAAGTTTTTTAGAGCTGATATTCCAAATGTAGGTCTTCCTCTCACTGCCGCACAGGCATCCGTTATCACCCACAGGTGAAAGAAGTTGGGCTTGAAAATCCTGGGACTGTGCCAGTGAAACAGTGACCTGGCAGCAAGGGAAAACAAAGTATTAATAGGAAGCTTGGCTTCCATGCCCCAGAGAAGAAAAGTTTAACCACAGACAGGGAAGAGAACTCTAGAATATAAGGTATCTTATTCAGTCTCCTCTACTGCAGCAGGGCCCTCAATAGGTTATTTCTAGGAGTATTCATCCATTGTATGGGCAGAGATTCGCTTACCAACAGAAAAATTCAACCATGCTGTGGTACCATGCCCCATAAGCACAGATCAGGTGTAAGCAAAGCATGCCAAGTGACATTTTTGGTAAGATAGGCCCTAAATGACACCAGTCAGATCCTGACTCACAGATTTTGAATTACATCTGTCCTTTTTCACTTCCTGTTTACATCCATTTTGAAGGAACGTACTTATATGTTACAGACTCTGCATGACCCTTTGAAATCATGCTTGTCCTGCCTGACCCTATTGAGGCAGAAAAAGTTATTAATCCCTAGAGTATGAAGGGTTTGTAAATAAGACAAGCTAGCCTAGTCCTTTTGCTCCTCATTGGTACCTATATGATGATATTTACTTGGAAAACAAAAGAAATGATAATTGCCAAGAGCTTTCCAAGAATGCCTGAAGTACAATAAGAGCACAGTCAGCTAATGTGTTGAAACAGAACAACTGAACTGTTAACTTCCAAAAGTTTTCCTATTTCCTATGAAATGGAGTTAATTCATCCAGAAAGACTTGACTATCATTAAGTGTTATTGATTATATCAATCAAGACTTGATAGCTCACATGCCAAAAATGTTAGGCCACTAAATATCTTTTTCTGTTTTATATTACATTAATATATATTCAGTATGACCATATACAAAGGTTACTGGTATTGGTAAAAATTTGCATATGTGGTTGAGAAGACAGAGACCTCTGCCAAATCAATAGTTCAACATTCCCTCTGTAAGCCATCAGGAGGCATTGAAAATGTTCATAGTCTATCCTTTCCATATAACTGCATCTTATTGCTTAAATAAATATGCAAGAACAGTAAATGGGAATATGTCTGTCCCCCCGGCCCCAAATCTAACTCAGGCTGTAGTCTGAATTACTATACCCACTTATTTGGGAGTAAGCTGCATTCAACTCAGTGGGACTGATTTTTGAATAGACATATATAAGATTGCATTGTCAGCTAATTAAATTGACATATTGCTTAGCAATGGCTTTCTATAGGTACTAAAGGCACATCATTTAAATGGTTTAATGGTCAGCTCTCTACCCAAGGAACTCTGGGAACTGTAGTGGGGCAAGGGGGCTGGGGAGCTCTAAAAGAAAGTCCTCAGCAGTTTACCAAACTACAATTCCCAGGATTCTTTGGGAAGGCATGACAGTTAAATTGCTATAAACATGTCCTGTGTTTGCTGTGGGGATATGCTTTAACATTCTTCCGTCTATTTCACTGAGATGGATGCTTTGCACCCAGACCCAACACAGAAATAATAAGCAAGGGTTTATTCCAATGCTTCTTCTAGCCAAGGAAGGGAGCAAAGAATATGTGAGAGGATGCACCTGGATGCATTGGTCCAGATAATTGAAGACATTGGCTTTAAGGAGGAAATCTTCCCCTCTAACTATGGAGTAGGGTAGTGTCAGCTCCACAAAGAATGGCAGGAAGGCTATCAGGGAGGCAGGCCCTGAAATGCCAAACCCTGCCTCTTGCTCCACACAGAAGGCATTGGCTTTCCACTCCGTGATGGTGTCAGGAATAATGTAGGAGAGTTCCGCATGTCCAGTTGAACTGACAAGAAGAGAAAAACAATGAGTTTGCCTATTTATGGCCACATTACTGAGATGAAGAGGCTGTTCTTTTAAAAAAAACTTTAACTCTCCCTACTGCAGCAAGAGATATTTCCAAATCTGTGCTTCCTGCTACCCTTTTTTCTTTCATTTCATTTATTACATTTCTATACAGCCAAAGCTCTCTGGGTAGTTTACCAAAACTCTCTCTCTCTCACGCATGCACACACACACTCTAATATAAATTTTAACAATCAACAATAAGAAATCCAGGACCCAAATTAAAGACGTTATCACATGCTGACAAATTCCTGAGAGTAGAGGAAGACCTTAACCTGGCACCAAAAAGATAACACTGATGGAGAAAGGTGGGCCTTGCTGAATAAATCCTTACAGAATTGGAGGGCCTCCACTGAGAAGGCCCTCTCCCTTACTGCCACCTTCTGTGGCTCCTTCGAAGGAGGCACCTGAAGGAGGGACTTAGGTGATGAGCGTAGCATATGGGTAAGTTCATGCCACGAGAGGCTCTCTGTCAGGTATTGCGGTCCCGAGCTGTGTAAGGCTTTATAGGTCATAACCAGCACCTTGAATCAGGTTCAGAAACATACAGGCAGCCAGCGAAAGTGGGCCAGAGTTGGTACTATATGTACGGACCTTCTGGTCCCTGTTATAAATCTGGCTGCCATATTTTGCACAAGCTGTAGCTTCTGAATAGGGATGTTGCAGGAGTCCAGGAAGGGGGTAGAGTCTGGTGGACATCCCCCTGCTTGGCCCCCTGGACTCTAGTTCATGTACCCCTGCATTTGCCCAACTTGATGTGCACCGAGTCGGGCAAGCACAGGGATCCCTGATCCCTCACTGACCCCCCATTTTGCGTAAAAATGGTGGCTTGGCTTTTATCATAAAGGCCCATTTTTGCAAATGCCATCTGTAAAGCATCCATTTACACACCATTACAGGCGTAAACCCCATACTGGAGGATCCACAGGGCCGAGCAATATTCTCCAAGCACCACCTTCTGGAGCTGACCATCCAAGTAGGAGTAAAACCACTGCAATGCAGCACCTCCCACTCCCAGCTCAGACAATCGTCCCAGAAGGATACCATGGTCGATGGTATCGAAAGCTGCTGAGAGATCAAGAAGAACCAACAAGGTCACACTCCCCCATCTCTCTCCCAACATAGGTCATCATACAGGGCGAGCAAGGCTGTTTCCATGCCAAACCCCAGCCCCAACCCCAACTGAAATGGATCTAGATAACTAGTCTGACCCAAGAGCGTCTGGAGCTGGTTGGCAACTACCTGCTCAAGGACTTTGCTCAGGAAAGGAACATTTGCCACTGGCCTAAAGTTATTAAGATTTTCCAGGTCTAGGTAGGGTTTCTTCAGGAGTGGTCTCACCACTGGCTCTTTCAGGCAGACCAGCACCACTCCCTCTCGCAAGGAGGCATTGATCATCTCCCTGGCTCAGTGGGCTGTCCCCTCGCTGCCAGTTTTTATAAGCCAAGAGGGTCAAAGATCCAATACAGAAGTGGTTGCATGAACCTGTCCAAGCCCTTGCCAGCTTCCTCAAGCTGTACCAACTGCAACTCATTCAAGAAAACTGGACAAAGCTGTGCTCTGGATACCTCACCTGATTCACATGCTGCAGCATTGAACTCAAAGCCCTCACAGATGGAAGAGAGTTTATCTTGGAAGTGCTTAGCAAGTATATTACAGCAGGCCCCAGTTGGATCACAGTATCCTTAGGGCCAGCATGTAATAAGCCCCAGACAACCCTGAAAAGTTCCACTGGGCAGCATATAGAGGATTAAATAGAGGCAGCAAGAGATTGCTTCTTTGCTGCCCTCACTACCCCTGAATATATATGACCATAGGCACACACCAGTGTTTGACTGCATCCATTGGGAGTTTTTCTCCATATGCACTCGAGTTGTCTCCTATTTTGCTTCATCACTCTCGGCTCTAGAGTATACCACGGAGCTGTATGAGCTCTACTCTGAAGAGGGGCTCAGGAGCACTTGGGTCAACCACCCAGGTCATTTCTGCATTTCATGGATCGACCAGGGTTTTGACAGGAGAGTCAGCCATATCAACCAGAACCCTCCACCCCAGAGTCCTCTGGAAACCACCTGGATTCATTAGCCTCTGGGGGCAGAACATCTTAATAGGTCCCCCATCCTTGCAGCAGGGAAAAGCTGCCGTATGTCTAAATCTCAGCAGGTGATGATCTGACCATGACAAAGGGAGTGATGAAAAGTCCCTTGCCTTCAGATCACCATCTCCATGTCCAGATGAAAAAAAACACCAAATCTAGAGTATGCCCCGCCACCTGTGTTGGGTCAATGGCATGTTGGGACAATCCCATGGTTGCACAGAGACCATGAAATCCTGCCCTGCCCTGGACAAGGCACCTTTGGCATGAATGTGACATCCCCAATGGCATGTTGGGACAATCCCATGGTTGCACAGAGACCATGAAATCCTGCCCTGCCCTGGACAAGGCACCTTTGGCATGAATGTGACATCCCCCAGAACCAACAGTCTGGGGGACCTCAACAGCACACCTGAGACCATCTCTGCAGCTCCACTAGAGAGTGTGTTGAGCAGTGGGGTGGGTGGTACACCAACAGAATCCCCAGTCTGCCCCGCTGACCAACACAAGGTGCAAACACTACAGACCAGTAGTCAGATGGAGAGGGAGCCTGCAGAGGGAGATGGAATTTCTATAGACCACAGCAACTGCCCCACCCCCACCCCTGAAGTCTACCCTGATACTGAACCAAGTACCCTGGTGGGCACAGCTAGGAAAGTCTAACTCCTTCCTGCTCACCTATCCAGGTCTTGGCCATGCATTCGAGTTCGGCTGCCTCATACACTATTACATCAGGGATAAGGGAGGTCTTACTGATCTGTCATTTAACAGCAGCAACCAGAGACCCAAGGGCAGGCTGATAGGGCAGCCACCAAACCTCTGGGTGGGCGGAGGGCCTGCAGTAGTTAATTCTTCCCTGCTTGCTACAGAGCAAGACTTAAGCCCAGTGGAGGCCGGTGGCTCCGATGTCAGTGAATTTTAATAGACACATATAAGATTGGATTGTCAGCTAATTAAATTGACATATTGCTTAGCAATAGCTTTATATACGTACTAAAGGCACATCATTTAAATGGTTTAATGGTCAGCTCTCTACCCAAGGAACTCTGGGAACTGTAGTGGGGCGAAGGGGCTGGAGAGCTCTAAAAGAAAGTTCTCAGCAGTTTACCAAACTACAATTCCCAGGATTCTTTGGGAATCCATGACAGTTAAATTGGTATAAACCTGTCCTGTGTTTGCAGTGTAGATATGTTTTAACATTCTTCTTTCTGTTTCACTGAGATGGATGCTTTGCACCCAGGCCTAAGACAGAAATAATAAGCAGGAGTTTATTCCAATGCTCTGGGTTTCCATCAGCACTCTAAAGCAGCTATCCAAGGTGCTGAATCTGGTGCTGAACTTTAACCCCCAAATAGGCTCAGCACCTTGGATAGCTCCTTTAGAGTTCTAACTAGTTCTGGCTGAAACCCAGAGCAGATTTACAGCCCCAGTGATGTCAGAGCCATCAGCCTCTACTGGTTAAGCCCCCTTCCCTTTAGCTACCAGCAGGGCTGTAAGAAGCAACAGGACCTAATAAGAAACAGGGAAAGAGACAAAGCAGCAACCAACATGCCAACCCTACTTGTGGAAAGAAGAAAGGTGAAGGGAATTAAAACTGTGCAGAGATTGCCAGGTAGGCCTGTGGAAGGTTTTCGGTGGTTTGCATAAAGCAACCAGATGAGTAAGCCACAGAATCTGAACTAAATGCAGAGAATGTGACAACCAGCCATTGCTGGCTCCAAGATTTTGGTAGCCTTGAGGCAAAGCACCCTCAGTGAGCCCCCCCCTAACTTAGAGGAGACAGGCATGCAAGGGTATGCTGAAGCCAGGTCACGCAGTAAAGTGCTGGGACTTTACTCCCAGGTCATGCAGTAAAGTACTGGGACTTCAGGGTTTACCCTAAATAGCATCCTACAAATATTTTAAAGAAAGAAAATTCTTGGGTGCCCCATGCTGAGTGAAAATAGTGGCATTTTTGGGACAGTGGGCTTTTTGCTGGTACTGGGACCCAGGTCAAACCTCACCACCACATGAGCTCAAACCTCACCACCCTGCTCCACATGTTGGTCAGCAATGTGGTCATGCTTGTGTGAACCTGTGTGCCAATGGCATAATTGAACAGAAATACAGGAAGGGAAAAGTGCAAAACAGGGGCAGTGAACCTCTAGCCTCCCATGCTAGGTACTAAGAAAGGGGATGGAAATGCAGGAAGATATCACTGGCTTGCTTGAGTTCCTCACTCTGCACTGAGAAAGGTAGCCCCTTTCAGAACATAGCACAGGAACACAGTGAGGAAGGGAGGGGGAAAAGGGGACATAGAGAAAATGAGAGAGGAGAGGAAAGGGGGTGGGATGGGATTGTGTGTGTATGTGTATATATGTGTGTGTATACACACACATACACACACACGCACACATACAGAAAGAAAGAGAAGGGGAGAGAGAGAATGCTGCTTTAATCTCCATCCACCACTGTGCTGTGCCATCCCAGGGGCCCCCCTCCGCCCCCAGCCCCGCTCCAGCAGGTGACACACTAATGAATGCACCCCTTGGAGTTCTACCTGTAGTAGAACTGGACTGCCAACAAATTAGAGCATGGTTGTACAATCCATGACTCCTGATGCAGCCAGTGAAGTTGGTGGGGCTCCTCCCACTTTTCCCCACAGCTGGATTGCAGGGGAAAAATGCTGCTCCACCACTGCTTTTAGAAGTGCTGGGACAACAATCTTGTTGGAGATTGCTGGGGTATTTGGGAGAGGCATTTGCCTCTCTCAACCCCCAGCAACCCCAGTTCAGGGACTGATGTTTTCCACTACTAATAGCTGTGGAGCAACAGAGATCTCAGTGAAGATCACTAAGGAACCCCAGATAGTCTTTAGATCTCAGCAGTCAGGGAGAGAAGATTTAAACCTCCCCATCCCTGTGTGTGTGGCCCACAGGACCAAAGAAGGTTGTGCATCCCTGAACTAGACACTCATTGTTCTGTGCAGACTCTGTGGACGCTGGCTTCTTTAAGAGTGGAACAATAAATAATAACTCACTTAATGACAATCAGATCCCAAATCCAGGTTTCAGGGAAGAACTTCCGAACAGTCTCCATAATAATATTTCCAGATACGTCTCCTGGAGGTGGAACTGGTGGAGGAGCAGAATCTAAAAAAATGTTAAAAGACCAGTTGGACTAAACTCTGTGAATTTGTAGCAGCAAAATGGCAGGGGACAGCTATTCCCCATGAAAGTCCAATCTGATCGTGTTTGTTCTGTGAGGCAGCTCTGCCTGTTTTGGACAATGCTCCTGCTTCTGTCCTACCTAGACTGACAGCATGAAGTGTGACATCAATAATGTGGAGCAGGGACTATGGAGATGCTCAACATAATGGCAACATGATGTGGGGAAACATGCAACAGCAGAGGTGGAGGAGGAGAAGGAGGAGGGAATGACACAAAGCAGCTAACAACATAATTAAAATGGAAAATATAAAATTCAACTTAGAAATTAAAACAGAGCTACAACAATAGATTAAACACAGCAATTAGAACAGCATCAGAATTCACAATAAAATAAAGATTCTGGGGGGAAAATCCAGCTTAAATAAAACCTTGCTAACTGCCTAAAACCAGGCAGTCATGGGGCTGGGTGGACTTCTTTTGAGAGGCCATTCCAAAGCGTGGGCACCACAAATGAAAAGGTCCTCTCCTAGGTACCCATCAGTCATATGTTAAATGGTGGCAGGACTCAAAGGAAAGCTTCTGACATGGAACAAAGGTCCTGGGCAAGCTCATATCAGGAGATGAGCTTCCCAAGGCATTCTGGTGCCAGGCCATTTATAGTTTTAAAAGTCAAAACCAGCATCTTGAATTGAGCCTGGAAGCTAATGGGTAACCAGTGAAGATGGCAGAGGACAGGTGCAATATGAAGTGAATAGCCAGCTCTCATCAGAACCCTTTTAGCTGCATTCTGGACCAATTAAAGCTTCCAGATTGGAAGCTTCATAGTTGAAGCTTTAAAGGTAGGCCCACATAAAACAAATTACTGTAATCTAACCTAGTGGTAACAAAATTAATGTGGTAAAAAGCACTCCTGCCCACTGCTGTCACCTGAAAATTCATGTTCAGGTCTGGATCTGAGAGAGCATTCCAAAACTATAAGCTTGTTGCTTCAAGAGGAATACAACCGCATCCAGTACATCCAAGAACAGAAGATCCAGCCAACATATTTGGATTATAGTTCAGCTTGTTAAGCTTCATCCATTCCCAAACCACTGCTAGACAATCATTCAGAACTTCCACCTCCTCCCTAGGATTTGCAGATGGAAACGAGAGATAATGCTGGCTGTCATCTGTGTATCGATGGCACCCTAGCCCAAATCTCTGAACGATCTCTCCAGCAGTTTCATGTAAAAGTTAAAAGCATGCAGACTGAACCTTGTGGCACACAGCAGAGCAACACTCTTGCAGCACCACCTTATAGAACCAACCCACCATGCAGGAGTGGAGACACTTCAGAATGGTATTCTCCAGTCCCATCCCAGCAAGGTGGTCCAGAAAGATACCATGATGCATGATATAAAAATCTGCTGAGAGATCCAAGAGAATTAACAGCATTGCACTCTCCCTGTCTATCCCACAACAACATCCACCCAGGTGATCAAGGCAGTTTCTCTTCTAAAACCAGGCCAGAAACAATCAAGTTTCATCCAAGAAAGCCTGGACCTGGTTTGCCATGACCACATGCTCCAAATCCTAACTAAGATAAAGCTGATTTGATACCAGATGATAGTTATTGAGATCAGCCCGGTCAAGTGATATTTCTTTCAGGACAGGTTTCACCAGGGCCTCCCTTAGGGCCACTGGAATCTTCCCCTTCCACCATGAGACATTTATTAATCTCTATAGTCCAGCTGCCTAGACTTTGCTAGTAGACTTAATAAGCCAGGATTGGCAAAGAGCCAGAACATACATGGTAAGTATCACCTCTTCAAATAACTTGTCTACATTCTCAGGTTGCACAGACTGAAAGGCATCCAACAAAAATGACTAGACATCACTATAGTGACCTCCGGAACTGATTCTGACATAACTGTGGCATCCAAGTTGGAGCAGATATGAGCAATTTTATATGAAAGTGTCTTATAAATGGGTCAGAGCAGGTTCTAAGGCTTCTATTTCATCACCTTTTTGCTCAGATTGAAATGGCCGCTTTACCTCATACAAAAGCTCTACTGTAATGAACAACACTGAGCCAATATGGTGGTGGTGGAGAAGCAAATTCTTCGCATTCATCACTGCCACAAAATAGACTTTAATACGACTAGTCAAATTCGACTTGAGTCTTCTGCCATTTGCACTCTAGCGACTGTCTTGCTTGTTTCATCACCCTCATATCTGGAAATGATTTGGCATTGGGATGGATGGTAATTCCTATCCTACCACATAGGTCAAATTATAATCTCTTGTAACTAGGGGACTGCTGGCAAGAGAGATGGAATCCTGATAGACCAGAGAAAAGGACAAGGAAAAGGAAAGGAGAAATTTCTGCCACTCACTGCCAAAGGCAAGCCCCCACGCACCCCGGCCAAACAAACCTTTTGGAAAGTTTCCTTCCTCAATCAGCCCCTCCCCACAAAAAAGTTCAATCTGAATGCTTGAAAAATTGAACGTTTGACTTGGCACTAAATAGTATTATTATTATCATTCATAGTTGAAGAAAACTTTATTAAATATTGGTTTCCCATACTGCATTCAAGTGTAGAATGTGGAACCAGCTTTCCCATCTTTTGGATCATCTCTTATTTACAGATATCAGAATGGAATCAAGACCTTTTTCTGTTGCTGTAACTCATGATTTCTACAATTAACTCATGATTTCTACAATTTCTATATCAACACGGTTCTATAAGCGCACTACCATTTCCCCCCGACTCCTCAAGGGGTCCATTCTCCATCTACATTTTCAGGACTGCACCACCCCCAACCTCAGTTTACCTGCAAATGTAGGACGAGATGTGGTTGTGGGGAAACGACCAACAGAGTCTTCAAAAGAATGTGGAAAAGGGCGACCACTTGAACATATAACGGGTTGTTGTAGACGGGAGTTGGTTACAAACTTTACACCTGTATTCTTCAAAATATAGGAAGAGTTTTTGAAAAATATAATAAATGCCTCAAGAGTAAGTGCCAGCACATTGACTTGGGTTCGGAAGCAAATTAGCAGCCAGTGCAGCTCCTTCAAATGTGATTCCACCTCGCTTTACCAACTGGCTGCCACATTCTGCCCTAGCTGAAGCTTCTGAGATGTCTTCAAGGGCAGCCCCACAAACAATGCTTAACAGTAATCCAATCAGGAAGTTACCAGAGTGTGAGCCACTGTGGATGGACCAAACTATCTCTGTCCAGGAATGGTCATAACTGGTAAACCAGCTAAAACTGTTAAAAGGCACTCCTCAAGTGACCAGGGCCTCAAGTGACAGAGCTGAATGAAGGAATATCCCCTATGCCTCTGCTCTTTCTAGGAGAGTGCATCGCTCTCTAGGATAGGCTGAACACCCAGTTCTTGGACATGAGAACTTCCTACCCACAGAGTCTCCATCTTGTTGGGATTCAGCTTACATTTTTTGGCCCTGATCCAGCTGACTATTGACTCCAGACACTGGTTCAGCGCCTGCACAGCCTTATATTCCCCACTTCCCTACTACTTGGAGATAGTAAGGCAGTGCCTACCATTCAGGAGCAAGATGAATGAAGAGCAACACTCTCTCAGCTCACACATAGTTCAATCAAAGGATTACAAACAAGTTCTTACCTTGGCAACTTATTCAGAATTTCAGCACAAAACAAGATGTTATCTGAGCAAGATGACCTGTGCTGCTCTAGCAGACACCAGCCACTGGATTGCATGCCACTCTTTGCCAACTCATTTTGTGGACACCTGATAACAGACACCCCCCTTACACACACACACACACACACACACTCACTCCAACCTTGCATGTTGCTCTTTCATACCCATCTAGGCCTTTGTCAGTCTTCTTTTTTTCCTACCTACAGGCGTGCCCACATTCTTCCCCTGCCCCAGCTTTTCCCACCTAGTTCCTGTCTTCCTAGCCTAAGCCTCTGGACTTCAAGTTGTAGCATGTTGTCTTTGACCAGAATTCAGCTCAGCCTCTACAGTTCTCATAATCATCTCCAATTGCATCTTCTGCTGCTGGCTTGCATTCTGTGATGTTTGCCACAGAGATCACCCTTAACTGTAAACTTCCCCTCTCCTTCCTAGACACATATTTAGCAAGAGTTGCAGAATGGGAGCCCGGTTATAGTGCTGGCACCTCCCTCTTGGCCCACCAGAGGCATAAGCCAAGCAGTTGGAAGTCCTCCATCAGCCAAGATAATGTTTTACGCTGTAATTCCCCACTTTTATTTCTGTTCTCCAGTCCTGCCCCCTGATCAAACCTAAAGTCTACCCGCTAGATACCTCTGTAGGTCAGCTGATTGGCCACATACTGCTTTGGAATGTATAGCTATTTGTGTTCCAGACTCCATTTCATGTACTGCTTTGTAATCTGAAAACTAAGTAGGAATATTCAAATCACACATCCATGTGTTAGTCATGTACTGGCAGAAAATCACTGGGAATCACTGAAAACCCCCTAATCCGCTGGAGAATAGAGAACATTAGAAACTTCTTTTCTATAACCTCTCACAGAAGAACAATGTGCAAATCTTACTTTTATAAGCCCATAGATATCTGGGCCATAGCTGAAGTCAGCAGGAACATAAAACAAGCCATTATAAAAGATGTTATCAGGTGGAATGCAGGGCTCTTTAGGGTCATCCTCCAGGTTGAGCCCATTGAAGTAATAACCAAACATCTGATAGGGAAGAAGACTGTAGACCTAAGAAGGAGAAACAAGTGCAGAGACTTATTATAACCAGGCATAAGCAATTACAATTCTGAACACAGGAAATCAGCAAGCAAAAACTCAGACTGATAACTCAGAGGTGGACAACGTATGTCTGTCCCCTGACTAGCAGAGGGAGGACAGAAAAAACCATACAATGTTGAGAAAAGTGCTAGAGATGCCAGACCTCGTGAATGGTGTGTGACTCTTACTGTGGGATGAAGGACAAGTAGGGAGGTGGCAACATTCTCTTCTGAATCACAAAGTATACAAGATTTAATGTGGACTGAGACAGATCAGTCAGGGCTCTTACACTTACACTTTCAGCGGACAATTCTCTCTCTGGCCTCAAGAGAAGGACACTCTGATCCACAGCTCGCAGGGCACAGTGGGAGTTGGCAGCAGCTTCAATATGGAGGCTGACATTTGAAGCTGGGAGGGCTTGCTTCTCAGAGAATTGGAGCCTGACCTGGAATTGAGAAGATATTAAAAGAGTTTACCTCTTTATTAATGAGAATTCCATCTAATTTCAGGACAATTTGAACATAAGAGCTTCTCTCCATCTCAGACTCTGACAAAGGCAGCATAAGAAGATGTCTGGATATTTTTATCCCCCCATTTTCAGTGTCTGATTTACATGCCTCCTGTGGCCTATTGCGCCACACAGGTTCTATATTCTTTATCAGTCTGGGCTTTCTGTAAAGCTGAATATGAATATGTAGGGGGGTGGCAGGGAAAATCACATTTGTTTCATCTTCCAGCTGAACACTTCTGATGGGTCACCCTTGATGAGAACAATGGATGGTACCTAGATGTGAGGCCTTCTCTGTGTGGGAGCTCAAGCTGGTGAGCACTATTAGACAAGTATTAACCTGTCCCATGGCTCTGGCATAGGACATTGTTGTATTGGTAGTAGCAATGACTGCAAGAATTGGCAGGCCTCAAACACAACTGTTCTTTATTCAGCACACACAGAAGTGAGGGCTTAGCAGAAACTCCACCCACTGTTGCTGCTCCCAATTCCAAGGTTCAAAAACAATAACTAACCCACAGTATCCCCTAGAATACGTAACATTCCTTCCTCCTTAGCTATCATAGTATTTCAACCAATAAGGAGGAACCCTTTTATGGTACGGACTCTGCAGTCGACTAGTAGGTGTAGATTGCTCCGATGACTTCCTTTCAGTAACTGCTGTAGGTAGGGATGTTGGAGAATTCCGCCATGGACTCCAGTGAGGTCAGATTCTTTAGAATCCGGCCCCCTGGAGTCCATGGTGGAATGGACTACTGCCCCCCGCCACCCCCTGGAACGGACCTACCTGGTGGTTGTGGTGGCGGTGGCGGCGGCTCTGGGTTGTCTTCGGCTACTGCTGGGCTGCTGCGGCCACCATTTGCATCCCTGCATTAGGCCGTGATAGTCTATGCAAATACTTACGTAGCCTATCACAGCAAAGAGCAGTGCCCCTGCTCTTTGCCGTGATAGTCTACGTAAATATTTATGTAGCCTATCATGGCCTAATGCAAGGACGCAAATGGCAGCCGCTATGACGACCGCCATTTGTGGCCACAGCAGCCCGGCAGCGGCCAGAAGTCTGGCTGTGGCTGGCCCTGGCCGGCAGCTCCGCAGCCTTGCTGTGGAGCGGAGCCAGCTGGGGAGGATTCCCGGGGGGGGGGATGGATCGCCTCCCCCCTCAGCGGACCCAGGCAGTGGCCTGGTAAGTGGGATTCGTACATCCCTAGCTGTAGGTAAGGAAGGAGTATTGCTTCCATTGCTTTGTGGTTCTGGCACTTCAACAGGTGATAACCGAAACTCATCAGTTCCAGATAGATCTTCAGCAGCTACCTCTGCTGATGACAACCCACTCTGGCCAGAACGCCTTTTCAGCTGGTCAACATGGCGATGCCACACTGACCCATCTGCACACTGGGCCTTGCATGACACACGTCCAGTGACCTCAGTAATAGAGGAAGGAACCCACCTCGGTCCAGTACCATAGTTCCTAGCAAACACCTGATCTGGTGGGGCAAATGAACAGAGAGTAGGAGCTGAGAAAGCAGCATCCAGAGCTTGCTCCCATTCACTTTGTAAGTCTTCAGCCAAGTCTGGGCAGACCCGGTCAAGGCAAGATTTTAGACATAGCTCCATTAGTAACTCCGCAGGACTGACTCCTGTTGTTGCACAAGGAGTAACATGTTGAGCAACAAGAAACCTGGCAAGGCGTGTTGGCCAGTCTCCTCCTGCAAAACATGTATGAAAGTCACTTACCTTTTCGAAGGGTGACATTCGTGGGGGGGGAGGAGGCGCTCCATCCCTCCCCCTGAAATTCTGGCCGGGGGGGGAGGCGCTCCGTCCCTCCCCCCTGAAATTCTGGCCAGGGGGGAGGCGCTCCATCCCCCCCCCGAATCCTGGCCAGCCGGTTCTGCAAATGGCAGCGGCCGTAGCTGCCACCGTTTGCGTCCCTGCAGTCAGCCGTGATAGGCTACGTAAATGTTTACGTAGCCTATCATGGCTGATTTAAAAGAAAAAAAAACCGCGCTATTTGCGTTCCCCTTATTTTCGCCATCTTAGTCTACGTAAACATTTACGTAGACCAAGATGGCAAAAATAAGGGGAACGCAAATAGCGTAGACACTACGCTATTTGCGTTCCCCTTATTTTCGCCATCTTGGTCTACGTAAATGTTTACGTAGACTAAGACGGCAAAAATAAGGAACGCAAATGGCGGCGCCCATGGGCGCCGTCATTTGCGTACGCGCGGGTTTTTTTTCTTTTAAATCAGCCATGATAGGCTACTTAAACATTTACGTAGCCTATCACGGTGTTTTTAAAAAATCTAGCTGTGATAGGCTACGTAAATCTTTACGTAGGCTATCACGTTTTTTTGTTTTTTACCTGGAAATGGTGGCGGCGGTGGCCGGTAGGAAGACTGGCTGCTGCTGCCGCCGCCGCACCACCGCTGCACAGAAGATCCGCCCAAGGTAAGTCCCATCCCGGGTGGGGCGGGGGGGGCAGACCGTTCCGCTACTGATTTCAGGGGACCGAATGCGCTGGCATTCGTCCTCCCCGAGATTCGTGGCGGAATTCTCTGACATCCCTACTGTTGAGTTTCATCACCCTGTGGATAATCAACCCCATGAGACGCTAGGTGGAGTGATTCCTTGTTATAGTTCCTTAGCCTTGTGCTGACAGATGTTGAACGTCAGACTTGCTCAAGGTGATCCTTCTTCTTGCAAAACCTGCACTCAGCATCCTTGAATCTGCACAGAGAGCACTGATGTGGTCCACCACAGCCTGAGCAGGAATAGGTAAGCCAGGGACTATCTGCAGATTTTATGGAGGGTGCGTTTCCTGTGTTCTGTTGACTTTGCTATCCACAATTCTCAGCCTGCTTGCTCTGGATGGCATTTACATCATCTGCATCTCTCTTGAGTTCTATGACATATAGTGATGCAGTCTCACTGGCTATAATGCTTTTTCTTGAGCCACTGCAAATGTCAAGTTTAGCTCAGACAGAAGGCATCGTTGTAGTGCTTCATCATAAACCCCACAGACAAGGTGATCCCTCAACATATCCTCTAGAATATCCCCAAAGTTTCTGTGTTGAGAAAGATGATGCAGTTCTGCAATATAAGTGGCAATGCCCTCTCCAAGTTGCTGCATTTGTTTGTGAAATTTAAATATCTACACAATAACTGAAGGATTTGGTGAGAAATGTATCTTCAGTAATCCTAAAAATTCATCAGATGTCTTAGTTTTGGGTGAGGCAGGAACAGTGAGGCATCTTAGTATGGCAAATGTCTGTGGCCCACAAACAGTTAAGAGCACAGCTCGCTTTTGTTCAGCATTAGCTATCTTATTTGCTTCAAGATAGAATGAAAGTCATTCTGCATAAGAATCCCAGGAAGCAGGTTGAGTAACATTAAACTCTTTGATATGTCCAAGAGCAGCCATTTTGATTTTAATTCTCTTTTAAAAAACAACACAGGAGTTGCTCAAGTTCTTAAGTAGGTCTAGCCGACTCCTTACTAGTTAGCTGTGTAAATGGATTCACAGTCCTTGCTACCTGTATATCTCTCAGCATCCCACTTTGCCAAAAAATGTAGTATTGGTAGTAGGAATGATTGCGGGAACCAGCAGGCTTCAAACACAACTGCTCCTTATTCAGCACACACAGAAGTGAGGGCTTAGCAGATACTCCACCCACTGTTGCTGCTTCCAGTTCTACAGGAGCTGCCAAGGTTCAAAAACAATAACTAACCCACAATATCCCCTAGAATACATAACAGGCATACAATGCCCATAAAACAGGCAAACCTTCTTAGTAGGATCAACCGAGGAAACAAGGAGGAGGACACATCTGCTCTGATGTGGAACAAAAGGAAAGGAGGAGGAAAGAGAAAAGCATCTGTATGGAGAGGCAAGGAAATAAAAACTAACAGCACGCAGATGCATCTTGCCATTTGTTATGTAAATTTAGCAGATTAGCCAGATTAGCCTCAGGAGTAGGGATGGGGAAGCATTTGTTCAGTTTGCATTTTAATGTGAAACGTAGGTAACTTTGCACTTTTGAACCACTATCCAAACTGAAATTCAGTGGCATTCAAAATTCACACTTCTCTGAATTTTGCAGTTGAGTTATCCAACTGAAAAAAATGCATACAAAATCTCTGTATTTGAAGAAATGATGTCAATAATGCATTACATTAGAAAAACTGCTTGCAATAAATGTGTATATTAAGCAAATGCATGTATTAGGAGAAATGTGCACAGAAATGCTTATGAGTGGAGGAATTCTCAAAGTTTGAGATGAACCAGACTTCAGACTGAAAAAATGAGACACTGAAAGAAACCAAAATTGACAGATATGTCCATCCCTACTTAGGAGAGGAGATTTTTGTGGAAATCATGGCAGGGATATGAAGAGTTAAACTCTCTTTCCCTACCTTGCATTATCCCAGGGCTGCTTTTTACATAACTAAAAATCTGCACATTAATTGCAGTCACCCACTTAATTACATGTCTATTTTAGCCCTTTTGTGTTGCATTTCTTATCTCACTACGCTTATCTTACCTTATTATTGAAGCACTTTTCTATCTGGAATCTGGCAGCATCAGCAACCACCTCCCTGTCAGGATGCAGAGTGTAGACCAACAGCGTAGCAACTGGAGCCATGCTTGGACTGACGGTAAATGGGATGTTGAAGGTGCCTTTGGCAGCTACCACAGAAAACAATAAGAGAGAAGCTGGGATCAGCAGAAGGCATCCTCCTGAAATGCAAGACTGATAGCAGAGCGCTTCAAAGGAAGATGATAAAGGGACTGTCCACTATAACTTCCAGAGTTTACACAGGCTCAAACACCATTCAGGATCAGTTTTAGATCCAATGCACTATTCTATAGAAATATCTATCAGTGTATGTTTGTATATACTGTATGTATGTATGTATGTATGTACTGTATTCCTATACTATCTTTCTGAAGCCAACCAAGGCAGTTTACAAAGATTTCAGAAAGCCCTTTCCCACATGCCTGACAAGCAGGCCACTGCAAGTGAGGGGATTTTCAAAAGGGGCTCTCCTGTAGTAACTGAGTAACTGAGCAGGTTCTTACAAAGACAGGTGGTCTGTCCAATTGCTAGGCCTTAAGCCAAGGGGGGGGGCTGTGCCCCCCTGCACCACTGCCACACTACCAAAATTCATGGCAGTAAAAAAATAAACCAGTGATTTACTGCTACAGGGCAGCAAATAGGTCAAATTTAGCTTGTTCTTGTGATATGGAGGGTAAAAAGCTTGTTCTCCATTCTTTTGCTGCTGCCAAATTCAGTGGCACTGCAATAGCAGGAGTGCAACCCATGGGTGGGGATCTCTTGGGGGTTGAAAATGGCCCCTGAAGTTGCCCACTCCTGCTCCAAGCCATTTAGAACTTTAACCATTAAAACCAACACCTTGAATTAAGCCCAGAAAATAATTGGCAATCACTGCAGATTTTTCAGTATTGGGGTCATGTAATCATGATACTGTGCACCAGTTAGCAACCTAGCTGCCATCATTTGCAGCAACTGAATCTTCCAGATGATCTTCAAAGGTAGCCCTATGCAGAACAGATTGCAATAGTTTAACTGTAATGCATTCAAGGCATGGATAACGGTTGCCAGTTTAGACTGACTCAAGAACAGCTGCTGCTGGCACATTAAACATAGTTGTGCCACCGCTGCCACCTGATGATCCAGAGACAATGCAGGATCCAAGAGCATTCCTAAGCTATAAACCCGATTTTTCAGGGGGAGCACGATCCCATCCAGAACAGATTGACCAACAGTACCTCTGTCTTGTCTGGATTTTATCTCGGCTTGTTCACCCTCATCCAGCCCATTATCAAACTTAGGCAATGTTCAAGGGTGTCAACTGCTTCCTTGGAGCAATAGTGCTGAATGTCATCAGCATATTGATGGTAATTTATTCCAAAACTCTGGATGACCTCCCCCAGCAGTTTCATGTAGGTGTTAAATAACACAGCGGACAGAATGGAACCCTGTGGGACACCACAGATCAGGCAGGGGTGGCCAAATTTGGGAGAGGCTGAGGAAAGCCATTGCTGGTTTGCTGCCAAAACTCAGTGGCAAACTACTAAGGAAGCCTAAAGCATTCAAATCTCACTTGTTTTCAAGTGATATTTGGCCATTTTAGGCTTCTGAAGCAGTTTTTGTAGCAAACTGCTACAGAAGCCTAAAATGGCCAAATATCACTTCAAATCTTGTGGGGAGGGGGGCTGCACCAGGGGGTAACAAGGGCTGCATGTGGCCCATGTGCCACGTGTTCCCAAACCCTGTCATAGACCAATGGCTGGAATGCCAGACAGGTGTCCCCCAACATCACTTTCTGGACACAACTTGACAGGAAGGACCAGAACCACTGCAACGTAGCGCTGCCAAGGCCCGGCCCCACCAGGTGGCTGAGAAAGATACTATTGGTGACAGTATCGAAAGCTGATGACAGGTTCAGAAGAACTGGTAGGGCTGCACTCCCCCCATCCAACTCCTAGTTTAGGTCATCCACCAAGGCAACCAAAGCAGTCTCGGTCCTATATCCTGGCCAAAAGCCCAACTGAAATGGGCCCAGATAATCAGTTTCATCCAAATGCAGCTGGAGTTGTGAGGCCACTACCTTCTCGATCATCTTGGCCAAGAACAGAATACTTGAGACACGCCTGAACCTTCCAAAATCTGTCGGATCTTATTAAAGACTTCCTTAATAGAGGTCTTATTACTGCCTCCTTCAAGCAAAAGGGAACATGCCTCTCCTGCGAGGAGGCATTAATCAGTTCCATTAGCCATGTGGCCAGTCCTATCCTAGCTAATTAGCCAAGAAGGGTGGAGCAGACAAGCGGTAGCCTTCACCTCTCCAGACACCTTGTCCACCTCCCTGAGATCCACAAACCGAAAAGAACATAAGCCAGCTGGACAGGCCACTGCCAAGGTTATATGTACCTGACCTGCCCCAACTGGAGTCCAAATAAAGACAAATCTGAGCAACATTATCCCCCCCCCCCGCCCTGCCCCAAGGCAAATTGTCCATACTGAGACATCTAGTGTTCTGGCTGAATTTTGCAAACATTCTCATGCCCATGGAAAAACACTCCTAAGTTCTGACAATATTTTCTGGGGAGGAGGGCACTTGAAATGAACTTCCAGGTTTTCTTAATTAAAAAAATCCAGGTGTTTATGCATATCAGTGCACATGAATGAGCTCAACAAAGAGTATTTTAATGCACACTAGCTTGTGCATTAGCATACAGCCACAAGGTTTTAAAAAGGATATTTTTATTCCACAATTGTGTTTATGCTCATCAGTGCACAGCAAGGGATTTTTAAGAGAAGTTTATCAATATGCATTAGCACGAGCACTGACTCCAAGCAATGTGGCTTAAACAAAAGAGTATAGGCACAGTCCTTCCAAACAGGAATGAGGGAGTTCCTTACTGTGAGAGCTTCCTTGCTTGAATAGTTGTAAGTAGGATCAAGGCAGGCGCCACCCACCTCAAGCAGGCCTTCCACCTTGGTTCTCTTTGCACTCTGGTCCCTCTGCTGGCTGCTGCCCCACGCATCCCCCCGAAGGAAAAAAAAACTCAGCTTGCAGAGGGGGTGCATGGCAGCAGTCAGCGCGGTCCTCGAAGGAAGATTGGTGGATGCCTGATTTCCTGGCTGGAAAAGAAAAGGAACTGCTGCTGGGGGACAAGAAATACTGCTGCTGTGGGGGACTCTTACACTGTGGGAGTGGGGGGTCGCCCCAGCAGCAGTTTTTCCAGGTGCAGCCCTTCAATGCAGTCCCCTGTGCAAGCCAATGGAGAAAAGGCGTTGGGATTTGAGGAGTATTGGAAGGGAGATGCTCACAAAACAATCCAGTTTTTGAGGCAAACAGCTCACTCAAGTTTATAAAAAACTGAAGCTGCAGCAAATTGTGAACTCTGAACAGTTCAATGAATGTGAACAGGTGCATTTTTTATTTTATTTTTTTGTAAAACTAGAAGGCAGAATGGTGGGGGTGGGTATCCATGGTCCTCTTAGCACCCTTTAAAATGGCAATTTTCACATTCAAGATTGAACCTCACCCATAGTGCAATCCTACACATTACGTCTCATTGATTTAGTGAGCCTGCCTTGCTCCCAAATAGGTTGGTATGAGATTGCTGCCTAAATTTTAGCACAACACTACTTACCATGACTGAAGTTGATGGTGTATTTACCAGAGTGGACAATTTTGTTTTTCACCAATACCTATGTATACCAAGCAGAAAATAAACCATGAGGAAAATCTGACAGTGCAATTCTAGGGAATGGGAAAGTTTTTGTACATCAAATCACCCTTACAGTAGGATCTCAAATTATCTGGACTGGAAGCTCTTAATAATGTTGAAATTATGCACTGAAATTTTTCTCAGCTCCCCAGTGGGTCCTTATTCACTTCATACAAAAATGTGTTAATGACTATGTGCGTACAAAAACCTGCAGTGCTTACACTGCAGTAGTTACTATCTGTACTAACTACTACTACTACTACTAACTGTCCTTATGTTATTGCAGAGCTCAGTTGCATTTGCTCCTGCTAGCCCCAGTGGTACTCCTGAAAATTCTTAACTTATTGAACACGCTCTAGCTGCTGCTTTAAAGCTACCTTCTTGGGACTTCTAAAGCTATTTGCGTTGCCCTTATTTTCGCCGTAGTCTACGTAAATCTTTACGTAGACTACCCAGGCCCAAATAAGGAACGCAAATGGCGGCGCCCATGGGCGCCACCATTTGCGTACGTGCTTTTTTTTGTTTTTCAAAGTCACCCGTGATAGGCTACATAACGATTTACATAGCCTATCACAGCTGACTTTGGAAATCTAGCCGTGATAGGCTACGTAAATCGTTACGTAGCCTATCACGGGTGTGTGTGTGTGTTTTTTTAATTCACTTTTGTATTTCACGGCCGGGGAGACGGGGCGCTTCTCCCCGGCCTGAATTTTGGCCGGGCGAGGCGGGGCGCCTCCCCCCCAGCCTGAATTTCGGCTGGGTGAGGCGGGGCGCCTCCCCCCCTGGCCTGAACTTCGGGGGGAGAACCGAAGCGCCTCCCCCCCACCGTGAAGCAAGCTGCGGGACCAGGTAAGTGACTTTCGTACATCCCTAGATGTATTCCAGGGGGAGTTTTGTGTGTATGTGTGTATAAATGTGTATTTATATAATAATGATGACGTTGATGATAGATAGATAGATAGATACTTTAAAATCTCCAGAATTCAGGAGGCAAATAATGGGAGAAATCCAATAATTCCCAGATCTTTTAAGTGATTTGATTCCCTGCTGAGAAACTTCCACATTTACTCCAAATATCAAAGTGCCCAATTCAGAGTGCTGGTATTGACATTCAAAGCCCTACATGGCTTGGGACCAGGTTATTTGAAGGATCGCCTCCTCCCATATGTACCTGCCTGGACCCTACGATCATCTTCAGGGGTCCTTCTCCGAGAGCCACTGCCAAAGGAGGTGAGGTGGGTGGCTAACTGGCTACCAAGAGGAAGGCCTTTTTTGCTGTGGCCCCCAACTGTGGAATGAGCTCCCTAGAGAGGTTTGCCTGTTGCCTACGTTGTACTTCTTCCAGTGCCAGGTGAAGATCTTTTTATTTTCCCAGTATTTTAGCATTTTATCTTCTTAATCTTTTAGCTCCAGTGTTTTAAATCTGTATTTTACATCTCTGCATTGCTGCTAGGTTTTATTCTGGTTATACTGTTATATTGTGGTTTTAAGCTTTCATATTTTATATTGTTTTATGCTGCACTCCGTGGTTTTAATTTTTGTGAACCGCCCAAAGAGCTTCGGCTATTGGGTGGTATGGGAATGAAACAAACAAATAAATAAGCAAGCACCTTTTTGCTAGAGAATAACTTACAACCGTCATCTTTGACAAAGATTTCATTGAAAAAATCAGATAACTTAATAAAAAATATCTTCTTGTCATCTGTTTGAGTGTCACCTCCTCCCTTTGGAGCTGCATTCCATTTATTATTTTTTTACAGTCATGTTTTTACTCTGGCAAATGCTCAAAACAAAATTGACCAGTGATTTGGTACTTACAATGTAGTAGAAGGTTGCAGTTTTGCCCCCTTTAATGTTCTCAATGTTATCCAGGATGTTGTTCAGGATGTAGGACACTTTGATTGGCCTGAGCTTGCCACAAGGCAGGTCTTCAAACACTTGGTGTATCTTCACAAAACTACCTGTCCTGGAGTAGAAGCGCTGGACTGAATGATAGGCCTCTGGATAGTAGGGCAATAACCAGCCATCACTGTTGCAATTCTCATTGGGTTTATATATTAGCTGTAGAGAGAGGGGGTGAGGGTGGAAAGAACAGATGCATTTTGCTGTGGCCTGTAGAAATCAGTACAATTCACGTTATTTTTTTATAAAGGAAATCAGATAACTCAGGGTCTTTGAGTAGTGGAATATCATGGCCATAAACAGACTTTGTAAAGAGATTACAAACTGTAAATAGGATTAGCCTTAAGTAGTTTGATTAAGGCTGCAATCTGATACACACTTACCTGAGAACAAGTCCGACTGAAGTAATGTGCTATAAATGGTTTCTTCTTGTAGGCATTTCCCTCTACTATTTCTGGTCTCAGGCACTATCTGTACACATTACAGGTTTAACCTTTTAAAGAAGGTTTAGGCACAATCCTATGGAGATAGTTGCCTGCCTCCAAACTCAGAGCTAACTGACTATCCAATGCAGGTCAGGTGGAGCGTTGAGGGAATCCTCTCCTCCATGCTCTGGCCGCCCTGCATTTGCAGCTAGACAGCCGATTCCAGCTGTCTAGCCGGGGCGCCTCGGGGGGGGGGGGCGGACAGCACATAGGAAGAGTCATAACAGTGCTTCCGCTCTCCCCTCCCTGCCCCCAGGAACGCCCCCTTTTCCCCCTGCTCCACACTGCTCTTATGAGCATGGAGCTGGGGACAAACCGTGCCACCTATGAGGTGGCAGGGAGCGGGTGGGGAGGCGGTTTTCTGGGAACCGACTTCGGAGCACTGGCTCTGAACTCGGTTCCCAGAAAATGAAAAATCCAATGGCTGTCTAGCTTCTGTCTAGTGGCCATAAGATTGCACTCTTAAACACCTTTTAAAGAAGAGAAAAGCAGCTTTGGGAGTGAGAACTTTGGACTGGAGAACTGTGCAGGGGGAAAGGAATGATTAACCTTTTCTCCATTCGGTTCTTCCTCTTCCAGATCGCCCTCAGTGGGTTCCTCCTCCCATGTTATTCTAAGAAACACACATTTGGAACCCAGCCCTTGGTGGTGGTTGTGGGATCAGGACAATTTGTACTGGAGAAGTGGTGAGTAGGAAAAAGATAAAGTGCTCTGCCTCCCTCCACCCTCGCTGATTCTTCACTAAATCTTAACCCATCCCAAACTTGCTTTTCTTTACAAGGCTCTGTTACACACATTTGCATATCCTGGTTAATTTGCCCTTCTAGCTCCCTCAGAGTTCAAGGTCATGTTCTGAGATATGGAATAAACCACAGGTATTTCTATAGCTATTGCAACAACTCTAGTATCAGCTTAGTATCAAATAGGGATGTATGGATTGTGTAAAATCCATCCCGTCTGTGTTTTGTGGATTGTCAGGTGCCTTTTGTTCTGGCCCATTGATGGAATCGGATTTCTTTTTTAGTTTTTGAATTCACACAAATTTGCATTTGCGGGAATTCACATGTGCGAAAATGCACAAATTTCTCCCAGATGTGCATTTTCACGCTTTCGCCTAATGTGTCGTTTTTTAAAAAACTTTTGCATATTTTCTATGATGAAATTTGCACACAATTTGGGAAAGTTAGAAAAACAGTCCACAGGTCTGTAGAATCCACCCAACAGGAGAAAAGCCAGTCTGCTGCGGAATCCGCAGGTTGGATTCATATAACTCATTTGTGTCCATTGTGGATATCTCTGCCATCCCTAGTATCAACTACCCACATGGGTGAAAAGAGCAGGTAAGTGAACATAAGAAGAGACTTACTGGAACAGCCCAAAGGCCTATTTAGTCCACTTGTTCACACAGTGGCCATCCAGATGCTTCTATGAAGCCTATGACAGGATATGAATGCAATCACACCCTCACACTTGTATATAAATGTATTAATTGCTGGAGAAAAAAGGGTGATGCCCTTCACTGGAGGCAGCCTAAAAAACTCTCCATTGATTAATGGCTTTGGGAAGTGAAGGAAGTCAGAAAGATGATCAAGTTAACTTAATGTGTGAGAATGAAACACAGGGGTCAAACCTTTTGTTAATTTTTATGAAACTGACAATAAGAGACAGGACTTTTTTGTATTAATTTAAAATGTTCTTCCTCCAAAATGTGTTTAAATATATATATATATATATATATATATATATATATATATATTTGTTATTCTTTGCATGACTTTGCCTTTGTGATGATTGCCCCAATAAAAAGTTTGAAATGAAGTATCAGGCTGGAATCCATTACAGGCACACACTGTCACTGGAATGCTGTTCCATCCTGTTTGGGTGCAGAGCTAAAGTCAGGGGAGAGGACCTACTCAGCTGGTTCTCTGCCTGGCAACCACTTCCTCTTTCCACGTTGGCTCTGTTGATGACTTACTTTGAGAGAGAAATCTGGACTCAAGATCTCTGAAGTATCAATGCAAAACTGAGCCGTGCCATTTGAACTGGTGCTGTAGTTGCCCACGTTCTTGTTGTTGAGGAGCAGTTGGACCAATTCATTTCTGATGGGGGAGTCATCAACATCAACCAGTTTCAGCTGAAGGGAAAGCAAAACCCCAGATAATTATAAACTAATCTCTGATACAGCAATGTTCTGTAATTAGGCATGTGTGATTAATTGCCCCAAGATATTACCCTAGTCTTAAATAAATTATTTTGGTTTCCCTAAAATTCCTTAGATGGTTCACATGAGGAGGGAATTTCAGATTAATGTCAACATTTATACAGTGAGTTTCAAAGTGCTCCACATCCATTATCTTAGCTACTCTTACAAAAGCCCTCTATAGTAGGTTAGTATTATTATCCCAGTACGGCAGGGACAAAATTGAGGGTGAAAAGCAATGGTTGTCTAAAGCCACCTAGTGAATATGTGGCTGGGATGGGATTTGAGTTGGGGATTTTCCAGCTTGCTGCTCACACTCTTAGCCGCTATGCTACAATAGCTTTCAAATTCACTTCGAATTTCATTTACCTAGTACATCATTGAAAAGTATATCCAGCTCTGTTAGTATAAAGTCTGCCTAATTTCTCTCTGCTTCTGTTTTCCACCAATCACAGAACCTGTCTGGTTCACCCAGGACAGAGACAGTTATGAGTTAACAGATGGATTTTATATTTTCAAAAATGGAGGATCAACAATTGTCTGCTACTTTCTTGTTCTTGTCCTAAAGGTGCTGAAACCTGAAACAATCACATCAACTGGTACAGGCCAATTCGAAAGTCTGCAAACTCTCCTCCATATCATCTTAACACTATGACTCTACAGACAGCATGACTTCAATGTCAAGTCAGACTCCTCCCCCTGCACACACATACACACCTCTGCCAACCTGCTTTTTGTAACATCTTGCCTGATGAAGAGATCTGGAGATTTCAAAATACGTGTGGTTTCCTTCAACTTTTTTCAGATGTCTGGTCCCCTCCCCAGTTTGTTTCAAACAGTTGAAATTTCAGTGGCAAATTTAGCGCTGCTGCTCAAGCAGAAAGCCAGTTATTCAGTTTACGGGTTTCACTATAATACTCCTAAAAAACCTGACATTTATTCACCCATCTCTTTATTTAGCCATTTCAGTTGGAACATTCTCAGCTTCTCAGTTTACCTGCCCACAATATGGAATACCCGTTCTGTAGTACTGGTCCATATTCTCAAACCTCACTGCCCCCAGTACCCGAGAAATTGAAATGGAGGCTGAACGGTCAATCTGTATCCCTGTGTGAGAGTGTAAGGAAAACAATGGTAATCAGTCTTGGATTTAATAAGGTTACTTAAATATGGCAAATTAGTTATCCAAAGTATTTTTATGACTGCTGTTTCTTTACCTTCCCAGCAGCCTTGTTCTTTTTTATAAGGCAGAAGGGTTACCTGTTCCTTTCTCTGTGATAATGGCTTTCACGTCAAGGTTCATCCAGTAGCCTGAACGATTAAGCTCAAAAGTCTTAGAGTTGAAGACATGGGAAAGGCAGCCATCCTTGCCCAGCTGATAAAAGAAAGGAGAAGGGAAAAGCCAACATGAGCAAGAAAATCCATTGGCATTGCTTAGCCGTTGCCCAATTCCACCCATTACAATGGAAATATCTTCCAAGAGGCCATGATATAATACATGCTAGATGTTTGCCTCTGGATCAGAATGTCCAGCTGCTTAGGCTGATACTCATTATTGACTTCATGGAGCCATGCCTAGCCCTTAGACATACAATATCTGTACTGTACTTGCAGCACTCCTAAAAGAGCTGAAAGTATGAAGACAACATGAGGACAAAAATCTTCCTTGTGCAGAAGGTCAGATCGAAGTATCATTTCTCATGCATGCTTTTGCTGAACCAATAACCATTTGTGAAGTCGGGACAATAGTGACTATAGCCCTGTTCAGACCTACTCAATGCTTATGCTGAAAAGGAGAAGAGGGATCGCTGGCCGTGCCCATGACCTCCATGCATCCAGCAGAAGGTGTGAAAGAGGCTTTTATGTTCAGCTATACAGGCCCAGTGGGCATGATTGCACTCGCCCTCCACATGTTCAGTCTGCGAGTGGAAGGTCATAAAAGGATCAGAAAATACATATCTTACTTCTTTGTTAATAGATTCACAAATGGGGTCCCTCTTGCAGCTTCCATAAAAATTGAGATTTCTGCACACGCTGAGCTGAGCATTTCCCTCAAGTGGCTGCCCATAAGTGTACCTAGAGAGGAAGGAAACATGCTATTAGAGAAAAGACAGCCTTCACATAAACAAGAACTGGAAATAAGTAGAGCACTCCAGATTCAGAAATGCATTTGGGGGTGTATATTTCCCCTGACAAATGCTCATGTTCAATTTTGCATTAAACCTCAAGAAGTGTCAGCTGACTTCTGTTTACTGACTTAAATTCTGTACTGATGTATGTTGATTAGCAATAACTTCCTTAGGAACTTCTACTTTTGCTTGATACTTACATGCTACACACCTTCACTATGAAACCCAGATTCTCCACAGAGACTGTTTTTGGCGCACTGACTGTAACATCAAACTTTGGTAACACTGGAGAGTGAAAATGAAAAAGACACATTTTGCATGCTTTTCCAGTGACTCAATTTGAAATTTTGAACACTTTAGTGCGTTTGAGGGGCAAGAGAAATGGAGACAGGGGCAGCTGCTCAATACAGTTTTGAAACCTTTCCCTTAGTTCCATATGTTTCAGGAAAACATTTTTTTTCTTGTTTGTTGACTTGAAAAGTCTTTATCATTATATTATGTGAATATATTTTTGCATATATTTTTAGTACATTTTAGGGATTTTTTTCACTTATATTTTTATGTTGATACTTTGGTGGTTAGGGATAATTTATCTCTCTTTTCTTGAGATTAAATCACAAAGGGCCCTTAGAATAGCAGGAATAGCTCAGTGGGCTAGGCTAAGAAGAGGGCTCAGGACACAGGGAAGCTAAGGGGCATGGGGCCCTGAGTCAAAGTGTCTAAAGGAAGAGTGCAGGGTAAGCAGTGCACTGAGAAAGAAGAACATGAGTAAAGGGGAAATGGAGAAGAAGCCCTGAGGAAAATGGCAGAAGAGGCAGGGAACTGAGGCACTAAGGGGGTTGGTCAGCCTTAAGGTCAGGAGGGAATGCTTGCTATGGGCCCCAAGGAAAAAGTACTAAGCAGGCTAGCTATGAGGTGGAATGGCTACAGAATGACAGGACAAGGTAGGCAACAGTGAGGTATAAAGCAGGGATTTGAGAGGACAACGGGTGAAAGAGGAGAGCATAAGTGAAGAAGAACCAATTAAAAAGGCCATTTTTTTAAAAAAGCAACAGCGTCTAGTGGTGAGAAGGATTGTACACTATTGTCAGGACCTGGGCAAGTAAGGGAGGCTTGGGGGCCTGGGAATTGTGGGACAGGGAGTCCATGGGGAAACAGGATTGTTAGGCCCAAAATATAGACTTGGAGAGGGCTGTAGTTCCTTTAAGAGTTGCAAAGAAGGAGAATTCTACCAGTGGTAGTTTATATTGTTATTGCTGTATTGTGACCTGGCAACCCTCACTGGGTGCACAAGGACCGCAAAAATGCTTTTAAGGCGTCAGGGGGAGCAATTACGTGGCAGCTGACATTTAGCTCTAGAGAACTGCAGGAAGTGACTTAAGCTTCAGCTTTGATTAGTGACAGGCTACAACTAGCTACAAAGTCCATAGATGGCCAGAGCCCTAACAAGGCAACCTCACCTCCTGCATTGTTAGACATCTTCCTTACACCACCCTTTTAGTTTTTCACCAAGAGAGATGTCTGCTGATGCTCTACAGCAAGATGGCAGCAGCCATCCACCTACTATTGCTGACTTTTCAACAATCTCCTGTAGTTGAGGCTTTAACAGCAGCCTGATCTGCAGACATTAGTGGGGGAAGCTTTTTAGGGCATGGAGATCAACATTGGGTGCTTCCAGATGAGGCTTTTATCATGCGCTCATCCTGCCTCGGAATAGCTTGGGGAAGCCAAAAAGGGAGAAGGATGGGGTGGGGGGAGAGGCATGGAACTGCAGGATCCTACAGTCTCTCTGTGGCCATCCCCATCCACCACAGTAAGTCAGTTAGATGGGCTTAGAAGCCTAGCTAGCTGGTTTTTTAAAAAGGAGGAAGGGGAGCTGAAATTGCTCTCCATCTGTCAGGAACACCATCCTATGGAACTGAAATGATGGAATGGTAAGAAATGATGGAATTGCTGCACAGTGCCTTTGGATTGTTAGCGCTAGGACCCCCCCCCCCACCTGAAAGCACCCATTACCTCCATGCTGTGAAAAGCTTCCCCCAATGTCTGCAGATCAAATTGATAAAAGCATGTCAGGTTGTTGTTTTCTGACCAGTACGCAAACACCACTCCAAATTATATCAGAATTCTGACTGAAACAAAAGGTGTGTAGGGGTGGGGGTTTAAATTAAATCCCGGCAAGTGTTTGCTCAGTCTGTTCTCAGACCCCAGCTGGCTGGTACTTGTGTCTTTCTAAGCCACTTTGGCTGAGTGGTGATTTCTCCAGGTCACACACCCATGACTTACTTGTATGTAAGAAGCATCTTACTTTGCTTTACTGTTTTTGTAGCATGCTGAATATTTATTTTGTAAAACATTTCTATTCCCCTGTCCTTTCTGTCATTAAGATACCTACACAACACTAGCTACAACAGGGACTGTGAAAACCAGCAACAATCTTCCCCTTGACACTACAACTGCAATAAAGTATACATAGAGAATAGTTCATATTTCCATAAATCTATATCACATAAATCTATATCACATAAATTGCTTTCAAGCTGGCTTGCCACCTCACTTGCTCTTCCACACTCATTTCTAGTCCCCACCCCTCTAGTGACTATAAGCAGCAGGCCTCTGTCTCTGTCTCTTGTCTCTGTCTCTGTCTCTCATTCCTCAGTGATTTCCTACAGTGGAATGTTGTCAGGCGCAGGACTACTCATGGATGGCCTTTAGGAGACGAATTAAGACTTTTCTCTTTCAAAAGGCCATTTGGTGAGTTAGTGTTTTAAATTTTAATTTATGACTCATTTATTGCTGATTCATGGAGTGTTTTGTTTTACCATTTATTTTTAATTAAGATTTTAGATGGTTTTCTTTCTGTTCTCTCAACCCCTGCCAGTGGGGCAGGGGCATGTTCTGTCACAGACTGAAAAGCACAACAAAGCACAGATTGAGAAACATTTTGTTTGCAGTTCCACAGATGTGTTGTAAGTGTGTTGTGATACTCCCCACCCCAGTGGATTCTAAAAATACATATATGGGAGCCACAGCCAAGCTTAAAATCAACCATTTAAAATGTCCAACTATTTCTACCCTAGCTGTTTTCTGATACTTAGAAAATAAGTGCAAATATTTACCATATTTTTCCACAGTAAAAGAATAATAGACCTTTGTTCGTGATTTTTTCTCCACAATGATTTGGTAGTTCCCCAGGATTGGCTCTGAAATTAACTGGAATGAGAGCTGGATGATGTAAACCTCAGATGTTACATTTATCCACTGAAATATTCGGTTGTTCTGAGGATCCTGGGAGGGCAGAATAAAGACAAGTTCAGCTAGGAAGCAGAAGATCCAGGGGTCAGCAAGTGATTGTCCCAGGACAAATCTGGGTCTCTTCTACCTGGCTCTCAGTTGTCAACGCAGAGGCAAAACATGATTGTGAGAAAGCCAGTCGGGCCTAGCAGTATGGGGAACCTCTGGCCTGCTGGTCTGGCAAGAGGTACCCATCCTTATATTCTTTCCCTCCTGGTCCATCTTTCCAGCTGTCAGCCTGTCCCACAAAGGCATTCTTGTCCTTATGATCTGTGTAATCTTTTAATCCTAAACCAACCGAAACAAAGACCCAATATAGATAAACAATGGGCAAAATGCAACATAAGTCCTAGAGTAAACCCATTGAAATGAATGGGACTTAAGCTAGTCATGACTAACTTAAATTCCATTTAATTCAATAGGAGTGTGCCAGTCTAAGGTTTATCTGTATAATAGCCTCCTCCCAAAACACGCTGAATTTCTAAATACTGAACGCTAAATGCGTCACTTGGAAGTATGTCAGGGATTGAAAAAAATAAGTATAGGTGCTGAAGGGAGATTTATTACCCTTACCTTCCTGACAAAGATCCCCCACCCACCCCACACAGCTATTAGCCATATAAATTAGGGCTAGGCACAGACCCCCTGCTTTGCTTCTGATGCTGCTTCAGATCCCATCCACTTCAACTTGGATCCGAATCCAAAGCGAGGTTCAGACATCCAAAGCGAGATTCGGACATCCAAATCACTTGTTTTTGGCTTTTTCCCATTTGACTTGCATGGAAAGACACAAATGGCCATAACCTTTTCACTTTTCATGATACATACATGAAATCTGAAGAACTCTCAGGCCCCCTGGAGGGGTGTCCACCTGCCAAATTTCAGGCAATTTGGCCCGGGTGCAGGTGCTAGGTGCAGATGAAATTTCATTTTTTTCAAGGAAATCTCTGAAAGAAAAGAGCTATACCTTTTCACTGCTTGCACAGAAGTGCATGAAAGTTGGGGAATGCACAGCCCCCCTGGAGGGCATCCTACCTGCCAAATCTCAGACAGTTTGGCGTGCTAGTTTTTGCGCAAGGTGCAGGTAAAATGTGCTGTACTCAGAAATCAAGTTAGGTATTGAAGTGGTGAGGAGGTCGCTATCCCTAAACTCTGCTGTACGTTTCTTTAAAGTGCAAATACGACTAGTGCAAATACAACGAGGTTTCCTATTCACAGTTAATAACCTCAGGGTCTCTTTGGCTGAATTGCCTGGGAAAACACTGGCTGGTAGGCAGGAAGCAAACAAAGACAGCAGCCCTGCCAGGTGGGCACACTGACTTGAACGAAGAGCAATGACAGTTGTCTGCTTGACTGACAGAGGCAGGAAGCAACACAGCAGCCCTGCCAGGAGGGCACAGCAGCACCTCGCCCACCTCTGGCCCTGCCAAGACCCCGAAGATGCCTCATATTGGGCTTGTTCGCTTTGCAACACAGAGTGTAGTATTATATTATTTAAATAATAGCTGTTAATGTGTGTAGTCCTTTGCCCACCGTTTTTGGAAATGTGGACTGTATATTCCCCTTTGACACACACTGTTTGCTTGTCCACACAGCACAAGCACACACAGACATACACACACACACGAGGGGAAAAAAGCAAACACTAAATTACAAGTAAGGCGGGGGGGCGGGACTGACTGTAATCCTAACAGAAGAGAAAGGGTTTTTAATTTTTTTTAAGGGAAAAAAGATCAAAAATGGGAAGGAAAGGAATACAGGAATTGAGAAGGGGAGGTGGAAGGGAGCCAAGAACAAGGAAAGTACTATATATATAAAAAATCTAGACATAATCAAAGTAAGGGCAAGCTAATGGTTGAGAGAGAATTGAAAAAGTGTGTGTGGGCGGTGGGTGGGTGGGGGAAGATTAGCAACTACAGTGAAATTTTCTGGATTTTTAAATGAACAAACAACAAGAATGAATGGTAAATCTATTACAGAAGAGTGGGGTGGGGAGACACTAACATAGCTGTCATAGCATGTGCTTTCTTCTCGGCTTTGTTCTGCCAAAGGAAAGTGGGAAGGGTTAAGGCTTCTGCCATGCCTGGCAGAGACTGGCGCAGTTGCTTTCCGTGGCCACAGCATAGGCAGGATAAGATTGAAGCCAAGAGAGAAATGCCCTGGAGCTTCCCTCTTGGCTCCCATCCCATCCTGCTGCTGCCACTGCCACCAACTAGGGATGTCAGAGAATTTCGCCATGAATCTCGGGGAGGCCGAATGCCAGCGCGTTCGCCAGCACTTTTTTTTTTTTACTCAGCCGTGATAGGCTACGTAAACATTTACGTAGCCTATCACGGCTGACTGCAGGGACGCAAACGGCGGCGGCTATGGCTGCCGCCATTTGCAGACCCGGCCGGCCAGGATTCGGGGGTGGAGAGATGGAGCGCCTCCCCCCCCAGCCAGAATTTTTGGGGGAGGGACGGAGCGCCTCCCCCCCACCGCGAATCAAATTTCGTTAAAGGTTAAGTGACTTTCGTACATCCCTACCACCAACATCATTGCACACAATGGCAGCTCATGGCAATTGAGCAGTGGGAGGCTGCTCAATTATCAGGCGGCTCACGCACCCCAATGGATTGTCTTGTGCACCTCTTGGGGTGTGTGCACCCCACTTTGGAAACCACTGCTCTAGCCAAATAACTTTCAGAAGTCCTCTCCAGTAACACCACGTCTCTCACAATGAGCAAATGGAGGCTGACTCACAGCAAAGTTCACTCCCTCCTCTTTCTCTGCCCGTCCACCCTTCCTCCTCATCTTCTGCCCCCCCTGGTGGCCAGATCTCTCTCAAACTGATACATTTGGCACCTCTGGCTTGATCTTTCACAAGTTGATATATTTTGGAGGCAGCCTGTCTGGGCTGCTCAGAAGGCATAAGAAGAGCTCCGAATATACAAGGCGGACTGAGGCACCACATAGGTGACCCACTTCGGGGCACCTCAGTGCTGTTCTGATCTGCTTCGTAGCAAGACAAGGCACCTCCAAATCAGCCTGTTTCACCTTGTTATTCAGGCTTCGGCCTTTGGCGGTGCACAGCCCTAATATAAATAAAGCCTCCATTTACACCAAGGAGAACTTTTTTCCTAAGGCAAATAACAGAACAGAGGGATTTTCAGCAGGATCATAGCTGGGTAGGGAAGGGGTAAACCCCCTTTCCCTGTGGTCCTGATGAAAAACACACATACATACACCTATTATTAATTGTTTTAAAATCCCCAACATGCTTCCAAGTCACACATTTAGTGTAATGTCTTCTTTTGGCTCATAGCCAATCCGAGTCAGCGGCTTCACCTTCACAAGCACAAAACAATATGGATAAGCATATTTTTAAAAGAAGAGTCTCTTACCTGGATGGTGATCAAAGGATACTGAAAGAGATGAATGAGGAGGAAATGTTAGTGTCTGAAGAATATTTTAATAACTTTTAAAGTTATTAAAGTTGAGCAGCAGTACTCCTAATAGGCAAATTTTGGCTGGGATGATTTTTAACACTGGATGAAAATTGCACAGCTTAGCTTAGTTAAATATATGGAGGAGAATAACTCAGGTCTCAGTGATGGTGGAAGAACAAAGGGACCAATTCTGCTGGCAGTGACCAAAATTAAAAACTTTTAGTATTTGCTACCAAAACACAGTGTAGTGTAAAACTGTAACACCACTGCATGAGGATGAGCAAACACGTCTAGGAAAACTATGCTTCCTACAAGCAGCCAGCTATACACAAAGATCCTGCTTTTGTGTTAGCAAATGGGAAGTGTAGTTATGATGAGACTGTAATAATCAGTATGGAGGTAAAAGGAATTTTAGATTTTCAATTTTTTGCCTGCCTGCATTGGTAACATATACTAAATAGTAAGACTGTCTGAGGACACTCTAGCTATGCTGGTTCAATAGGTTTCAGAGAATACAAATAATTTCTGTTAGAACAGCTGCTAAGCCTGCTGTACTTTTGAAATGGATAACTAACATTTCATCATTGCCTTTGTACTGTGGCTAGATGCTCCATTCCCTCTACTACAAGTTTTTTTTTTTTTAATTATTATTACATTTATATCCTGGCTTTTTTCCTCCAAAGAACCCAAGGTGGTTTACATCATGCTCCTCCTCTCCATTTTATCCTCACAACAACCCTGTGAAGTAGGTTAGGCTGAGAGTAACTGGCTGACAGTTACACCATCAGCTTCATGGCCAAGTGTGAACTAGAACCTGGGTTTCCCGAGTCCCAGTCCAACACTCTAACCACTACACCACACTGGCTGTTAGATTCAATTTATTTACTGACTTCAGAGCAAGGAAAAGCTTACATCACTTCCCAGAAACAGTATTCTAAAACACGCACAAACACAATGGATTCAGCTTTGCTCAGACAAGTAAGGCAGCCTCTGGCTTAGCAGGAGACATTATTAGCTCAGTTTTAGCTTCAAAGAAAAAATGCAGCTGTGTGCTAAACACTCATTCAAACAGTTTAATCTGGGTGTTGATATGGTCTCATCCATAGTTATAGAATCATAGAATCATAGCATAATAGGGTTGGAAGGGGCCTATAAGGCCATCGAGTCCAACCCCCTGCTCAATGCAGGAATCCAAGTCAGAGCATCCAGAAACCTACTATATAGGATCAGACTAAGTGAACACTGGACCAAAAGCCTTTGTCTCAGGCTTTGGGTACTTCTTTTACTTTATTGGCCACTACTATAAGAAAAGGCATCATATCCGTATGGGGGCGGGGGGGCAGAGGGAGAATTGAGGTTCCAGTTCGGTCTGCACTTGGGTATTGTGGTTATAACTTCAGCAACTAGATCTGATCAGATGATTCCCAAAGATTTAAATATAAGTAAGGAGATTTTTGAAAATTCTTCCTCCTGACCATATACTTACAATCTCAGGAACTGGCTTGAAACTTGTATCTAAAGCAACAACTCGAATGAGCACTGAGGGAAAAAAAATGAAAGGTTATGAGGGAAATTCACTTGCTTATTTCCTACCAAATAATGAGCTCTTTTTCTCGGTAGCTGGATTCCAGTAAAAAAGAATGAAATATTTGAAATGAAATATCAGAGATTTGGGCCTAAAAAATCTGCATTCAAATTCCAGTTTGGCCATAAAGTAAGAGACCACTTCTGTGCACAGCAACTTTGTGAGGTGGGTTATTTTGAAACATATGTGGGTTATGCCTACTTTGTCCCACTTCCTTTAGCCATCTGATTTCTTGACCAGCCTTTTTAGTACTCCTCTCTGTCTCTCTCCTCTGCTCCCATTTTACAGCCCCTACTCATCTTTAGCACTTCTCATGGACATGCCAACACAATCAGTCCACCTGCCCTCTACATCTGGTATCCATAATATGCCTCCTTATCATCCATATCACTAATGTCTGTCTGTGGCAGCAGTGATGGTTTAGAACAGGGTTCTCAAGTTTCAACCACAGGAAAACGCAGTGCATGGTGGTGGCTTCAGCCTCTTTCTGGCAATGTCTCAAAAGCTGCAGGTAGACTTCTATGCACATATTACCTACAGTCCTTAACTGTCGAAAATGGAGAGGGGGGAATTGAAAAGTTTGTTCATATCTGGTGTTTATGCTTAGAATTCTTTTATTTATGCCATTTAGACACTATGACAAAAACATGGAGGCAAGGTGAGGATGGGGTGGGGAAGCAGACCTCCTTCTTCCCTGTCATCTATTGAGTTTGCACAGTTTTGTGTATGCACGAATAGGCCTTCTCACTCAAGCTTAGGTCAGAACTCTGTGATTGGTTGTAAAACTGAATCCGAGAACCTGGTTCACTGATAGATAGCTGCAAAATGAGGACAGAATTTGGAGAACAGAAGACGTGCTTAACTCTTCTCACAAACCATTTTCCTGTCATGAGGGCAGACACATATCCAGGACACCTTGGCTAGATGGGGAGGACTTAGCACTTTTTTGCCTGCCTTTTCTCCCTGGCAGGTAATTCCACCCTGACAAATTTACCATTGAAAAGTAGTGGCCCAGTTTTTCAAACCTGGTTCTGTTGCTGAACATACAGTTCTTGCCCTAGTTTCTTATAATTATTATAACATGAGAATTATTATTCTGAAGATCAGTTAGATAAGAGTGATAGAAGTCTTTGCACACAAATACTGCTGTAGAAGTGAGAATGAGATGACCCTTACTCACCATTCTGCCCAGGTTTGTAGACAGGTTTATCAGTCTGGACAAAGACAGCACTGCCTACGTTCTGAATGGCCACAGCCCTCCTCTCTGACCCATTGATACTGGCGCCTTTGAAAGAGATGGTGATGAAAGCCAGAGGGTTGGAGCTGGCATGAGGGACCTGGGAGAAAAACAAACAATGGGGCACTAGGCTTCTAAGAATGCCTCTGTTGAGTTTCCCTGCATTTTTGCAAAACATTCCAGCCTTCACTGCCACCTCGCCTTAGTTTCATGGCTACAACCCTGCCTGGTAATTATCAGTGTGGGCATATAACAAGACAGATTGTTGGATTCTTTTGTCTCTGAATACCTACAGCCTGATGAAAAATGTGGAAAGTATGCAGAATTTCAATGACAAGTTGCTCTAATGGAAGGCATAATTTTACTTGCAGTGTATTTTTTAGACTGTGGGTCCAGCACGAATAATTCTGTGACAAAGGCAGCCTGATCATTTAGCAAGGTGGGAGAATTGTCTCTGGCAGCAGATTTTAAACACTTTTAAGAATTTCAGAAAATGAATTTAACAGGCAGATTCATGTGGCAGTCTTCCAGGCTGTAATCCTGCATAAGTCCCAGTGAAATGAACAGTGAAATGAACAACAATTAAGGGCTTGGCATCCATTTCACTGGGGCTTGTGTAGGAGAACAGCCTGATAAGTTGTGCCAATTAACATGAATAGGGGATACCATTTAGATTTTTTGTCTCAAGGCCCTTGTGCTCTAATCCACCTTGAGGAATGAAGATATGCCAGGGCAGATTCTTGTGCTAGACAAGACTTTACCACCTAAACCATTTCACTCAAGATATAATGCACAAGAAAGATGGAACACACTTGAAGGCCATCCTCTGTCCAAGTCTTTATTGTTTTTCTGTGTTTCTCTTCAGAAAAGCACTGTGGATTCTGACACTACCAATATTTCCACGGCGACTGTTCTGTGAATCCGTCAGAAAACTCCTGTGACTTCTGAGTGTCATCAGGCAGAAGGTGTACACTCCCAGATGGAAACATTTCAAAGGCTGCCTTTGCAGATAGTTTTCAGGGCAGACAGAATGGCCAGCCTTGAAGCACTCCCTCATATTTTCTGCTAGAGGCCCATAGCTGTTTTGCCCCTCCTCCCCATCCCACTAGCCAAATATTGTGCCTTTTTCTTCTCCACTGTTATTTCATTCCCTTCCCAAATATTGAAATATTCCTGCTTCTCTTCCTTACTATGATTTTATCTCATTCTTCTGCTTCCTTTTTTCTCCTTCTACATCTCTTTCTAATTGTCCTGAAAGAAACAAAGACTTACAATAAAGTTGCTGCATTTGAAGATGTTCTGTTCCGTCACATGCTCTGTCAAAACAGTGGTATTCTGCCCTTCATATTCCAGAAGAACATTCAGGTCCACTGACTCATTGAGGTTGAGGAGATGCACACAGGCTGTATTTGGGGAGTCGGTCTGCAGTACTGAGGGCACTGCTAGGAGATACTGCCTGTGAAATCCCAGAAGGGTAGCTGTGTTAGTTGGTAGTAGCAATCATTTTGTCATATCAGAAGTTACTTGGGCAGCAGGTCTGATTTAGGATGCATGAAGAAAGTTACCATGTAAGTCATACAATACGGATTAACTCAGTGAGAAGATGTAGGTGTTAATTGTCAGATTCAAGACTTTATTGTTCATACACAAACAGGAGCAAAGACAATCTAGCTCCTCTTTTCCAATGCCCTAGTGCAAAATAGTCATACAGAACAGGGCATTTTGGCAGGTGCTGCTTGACATGGAACGATGAAAAAAAACTTGTCTGCTACATTCTTCTAGACAGCCGCTAAATGTGCAGAGGCCTTCTCTCCTTTTGGGCCTGGCTACCTGTCATCAAGAAAAAGCTAAATAACATCCTAGATGAGATACCTTATAATTAAACTTTGTTTCTTTGCTCTTGTCCATCACTTTTTAATAATACACAAGATTATGGACTAAGGCTAGAAGAATTATTCTATTCATCTCACTTGAAAAGTTAGTCTGATTCTAGTCTAATTTCCCAAAGTTTATAAGCAGCAGTTATAGCAGCATTAATTGTTAAGACAAGCTAATCATAAGAAATACTTAAAAAGCAGGTTATAACTTACAGGTCTGCCTCTTCGCCTCTTGCATCTACACAAAAATTTGAGATGAATATGCCAAGAAAAACTTGCAGCCACATCATGGCCCTGAATGATTTGAGAGAAAGCACAAAGCTGAGGATTCCTTTTAGGAATGTGTGGTTAGTGGCTATTTTGACAGCCCTTGGGCATGCCTTCTTCCAGCCTCCACAATGAAAAAGGCTAGTTCTGCCTCCCTGGCTTCCTGGTTTTAGAAGACAGCAGCTTTATAATCCTAGCAAAGCATGAGTCTTTCTGCAAGTCCCTCCCCTGACACCTCTCAGAACCTATCAGAAAATGTGAACTTTCTGCCATCCAACTATGTCCAGTTGTGGCTGACTAAATATCTTAAATGACCTTTTATAGAGAACGTTGGACCATGCTTCTAAACCTGATGCAAGAAAATAGAAGAACAAAAAAGAAATAAATTCCAGAATAAGCCTGTCAGACTAGTTTGATTTGATGGCTATGCCACCTCCCTACCTCTAGAGGAATTTATAGAGTTTTAAAAGCTACTTGCGAAAGTTTGAGTTTTTCAAGTAATTATCATTTTTAGGGCTTATACTAAACTACTATCTCATTTTGTGTTCATTTTTGTAAGTATCAAAAAGCATATTAATGCTTTTCTATGCTGTTCTTCTCAGCACCATTTTCCTTTGTTATCTTTGATTTTTGTCAGTGGCATAATTCTGCTATGTCTGACGTGACGATGTCCTGAATAATTATAAACAAAATAATGTGGGGAACTACAGCTAATTGGATTACATGGCATTATGGGCAAAGGTAGCTGACGACAGTGAGGTCAAAGAAGAAAAAGGAAATGGTGCCAAGTAGCCAAAATAACAAAAGGGTGCTGAACAGCATCAAAACAATGTAAATGTCTGGCTACACAAGTATTTTTCAGTAATTTGTCTGGCTATATTGAACATACTAGTTCAGAAGTGAATATTGAAGTTAGAAAATATTTGGCACCATCTTAATTATTCAGAATGTTTTTCAGAACAAACGCATTCACAACTGAACAAGCCATCTATATGTGTTGTTTTTCTGTTCTGCCTCTGTCATGGTAACTGCTTAGTGTCATTGGGCACTGGTGAGGCCTTGGTAAGGACACATAGGAAGCTGCCTTATACTGAGTCATACCATTGGTCCAACTAGCCCAGTATTGTCAACACTGACTGACAGTGGCTCTCCAGGGTTTCCGGCAGGAGGTTTTCCAGCCCTACCTGGAGATGCTGGATTTTGAACCTGAATGCAAAGATGTGCTTTACTATTGAGCTATGTGTTACAGGGTTCCACTATGGATCAGGCCTTTACCAGGGTTTTGGGCAAGTCAGCTTTTCCAGGAAGGCAAGAATGATAATAGGACAGCACAATGGAGAGCTCCAAGTGGGGCTGAAAGCCATACAAGCTTGTCTGTGGCCTGTTTCACATGACACAACAACCCACCATGGCTGATCAACTATGGTGGCTTGCCGTATTGTCCAAACCCAGCGCAGTTTCTGCAGGGTGGCTTATTTTTCACGAACAAGCCACCCTGAGAACCCATGGCTTGTTTTAGGGCTGTTTATACCTATGGTGGCTTGATGTCCAGCAAGGTGGCTTCATTGTGGGTTTTCAGGCACAGCTATAGAGCCACCTGGCAAGAGTGACAAAAACCTCTGCCATTTCTCACGATCTCGCTGGTACCACCACCATCCTCTCTCATCCCTTCTCAGTGCCCTCTGTCCTGTTCTCCTAAAAACAGAGAAGAAAGGACACTGGAGAGTATCCCAAATATGTTCACAGTTATTTTTCCCAGTCCTGTGCAAGTGTGCAGGAGCAAATGTCCACTGCTAGGAAATTTGCATAAATTGCTCTGCCTTCAAATTTGCATACATTTCCCCCTTCATTTTACTGCCCTGCCTTGAGATTTGCACAGTTTTCCCCTCTGTGTTACTGCCTTGCTATGACATTTGTGTATGTTTAGTAATCCTGCTCACTACTCTGTAAAGCATGTGTATATGTGATAGCTAACAACAGAGACCAGTGGAGGGAAGCAACAAGGATGAAGGGAGTGGGGAGCTGAATGTGGCTGTTGGGTGAAGGAGAAGGAGGTTGATGGGGGGGGCAGGTGTTTTTACTTCAGTGTAACAAGAAACAGCCTTTTTTAAAAAAGGTCTTCATTAGCTAGGGAAGTGCCAAAATGGAGAACATGGATAAGGGGGGGGGGCAGTTGAAACAGCTGGTGGCAGAAGGGGAGAAGAAACTTTAGGGGCAGCTATTCTTACTTCAGTGTAAAGTGAAGCAACCTTTAAAAATCAAAACATGTTTGCTAGCAAGTGCAGCACCAAAGTGGAGGCCATTTACAAGAGGGGAATACAGGTATGCTTGGCTAAATATCGGAAAGGCGGTCTTCCACAAGAGTGCAAGGCTGCGAAACAACAAAATTATAATAAAATGTTTTTAAAAGCTTGCAAACACATTCCCACATCCATGAGGGCTCAAAAAATTATTTCCTTCTTGCAATCTGATGCAGGGGGGAGCCAAAATCAGCTTGCGGCTGCAAGAGAAAAGGCGCTTTAGGGGCAGATGTTCTTACTTTAGTGTAAGTGAAGCAGCCTGTTTCCCGCCTCCCAGCTGAGCAGAGCAGAGCAAGCTGCTCCAGCTGGTCCAGGGACTACAGAAGCAGGCAAGCTCCCAGAGAGCGAGCGAACAGGGGAAGCGAACAGGGGGAGCAAACAGGAGTTGGCCAGGGGAGTTGCAGTGGTTGAAGAGACAAAGGAGACAAAGGGGACAAAGGAGACAGAGGCTAAGAGGTAAGTGGGCTGCAGGAAGCCCAGGGGGCTGCCCTTTATCCTTCTGATAGGCTATGAGCTCACCAGGTGCTTCTGAGAGCTCCAACTGAATTGGAGGGGTATGGCCTGAGTAGTCCCAGCAGCTGACTGGGCGGGAAGCTTCAGTCTGTTTTCCACCTCCCAGCTGAGCAGAGCAGAGCAGAGCAGAGCAGAGCAAGCTGCTCCAGCTGGTCCAGGGACTACAGAAGCAGGCAAGCTCCCAGAGAGCGAGCGAACAGAGCGAGCAGACAGGGGGAACAAACAGTAGTTGGCCAGGGGAGTTCGGCAAGGGAGGTCAAGGGGGAGGCCCCTAACATTTTTTTTATTTTTATTTTTTATTTTTTTAACTAACTTTTTTCCATTTATTTGTCTTGTAACACACACTTTCACACCAGTGGGACTCTACTTTTAACCTCTACTGAGTAGAGGAGCAGGCACAGGCTAGTCTAGAACAATCACAAAGCTAGACACAAAAAGGGAAAAGAGGCTATGGAAGGACAAGACTCTCCAGTGGTGGTGACCTGCAAGGTGTGTGCAATGTTTGTTTTCTTGCCTGAGAACAACATGGCCTACACCTGCAACAAGTGCAAGCTGATCACGCTGCTGGAAGAAAAAGTGAGTGGACTGGAGCGGCGACTGTCGACCCTCCGAGGAATAAGAGAACAAGAAGAGTTCTTGGACAGAATGGGGGAACTACAGCAGCAAAGGGAAGACCAGAAGCTTGAAGAGCAACAGCAAGATGAGGCATTGGGAAATGCTGAGGTGAAGAAAAATGGAGTAGAGGATACTCCTTGGAAAAGGGTGACAGTTAGGAGAAGAAGAACTAGATGCCACTCTGCACCAGTGGAGGCAGTGGAGCTGTGGAACTGATTCCAGGTACTTGCGGATCAGACTGGAGGACAGCCTGCAGAGGAAGAATCACAGGGGAACCTACATGAGAGTGAGCAAGAGGCTGATGGTCAGTCAAACAGAGGCGATGAAACCCAGGCCTACAACAAGAAGAAGAGAAGAGTGGTAGTAGTGCATGCACTGCAACGGAGTGAACAGCTCTGATAGCGCCCAATAATAGTCTTCAGACACATGTAGGAAGAAAGCCAGACTATGAAGCACATAGTCTTTGATGTCTATATACTAATGCCCAGAGTGCAGGAAACAAACAGAACGAACTTGAACTCTTAATACAAGAGGGAAATTATGACTTGATAGGTATAACTGAGACTTGGTGGGATGACTCTCATGACTGGAATACAGCAATTGAAGGATATAACTTGTTCAAAAAGAACATGAGGAACAGAAAGGGAGGTGAGGTTGCACTGTATGTGAAAAATACATATCTCTGCACAGAAATACAGGAGGAGGAGCTTGGTAGCCCCATCGAGAGCATCTGGATCAAAATAAATGGAGCAAAGAATAAAAGGAACCTGGTGGTCGGAGTCTACTACCGGCCACCCAATCAAGGAGAAGACGAGGATGAAACTTTTGAAAAGCAAATAGCCAATGTTTTAAGGAAGCATGATGTAGTAGTAATGGGGGACTTCAATTTCCCCAATATTTGTTGGGAGACAAATTCTGCAAAACATGGCCCCTCCAGGAAATTCCTGACTTGTGTGGCGGATAACTTCCTCCTACAGAAAGTAGAGGAAGGAACTAGAGGATTGGCTATCCTTGACTTGATCCTAACCAACAGAGATGACTTAGTGGATAAAGTAGCCGTTACAGGAACTCTGGGGGAAAGCGACCATGTTGTACTTGAGTTCTTGGTTCTAAGGGAAGCAAAAGCCGAGTGTAGTCAAACGCGTACCCTGGATTTTAGGAAAGCTGATTTCAATAAACTCAGAACAATGATCAGTAAGGTCCCATGGCAAGCGACGCTAATGAGAAAAGGAGTCCAAGATGGGTGGGAGTTTTTAAAAAAGGAAATTCTCAAGGCACAATTACAAACAATTCCAACAAGAAGAAAAGGTGGAAGACAACAGAAGAAGCCAATGTGGCTTCACAAAAAGCTTAGGGATGACCTGAAAACAAAAAAGGACACATATAGGAAATGGAAAGCAGGCCAAGTAACAAAGGAAGAGTACAGGCAGGTAGCACAGAATTGCAGGGATGGCGTCAGGAAGGCTAAAGGTGAGAACAAGCTGAGGTTAGCGAGGGATGCTAAAAACAACAAAAAGGCTTTCTTCAGCTACGTGCATAGTAAAAGGCAGAGGAAAGAAATGGTTGTTCAGCTATTAAATAAGGATGGCAAAAAGATAACAGATGACAAAGAAAAGGCAGAGGTGCTCAATTCCTACTTTGGCTCAGTCTTCTCCCAAAAGAGGGTGTATATCCCCCCTGGCAAAGGCCAAGTACAGGCTGAAGGGGCAGGATTGCAGCTTGAGATCGATAGGCATATGGTCAAGGAACACCTCATTACTTTGAATGAGTTCAAATCTCCAGGGCCAGATGAACTGCATCCTAGAGTAATAAAGGAACTGGCAGAAGAGCTCTCAGAACCGCTGTCTATTCTCTTTGAGAAATCATGGAGGACGGGGGAAGTGCCAGATGACTGGAGGAGGGCTAATGTTGTCCCTATCTTCAAAAAAGGTAAAAAGGAGGAACCTGGTTACTACAGACCAGTCAGTCTGACATCAATCTGACATCAATTGTCAGGGATGCTCTCACTTGGATTCCTGCATTGAGCAGCGGGTTGGACTCGATGGCCTTGTAGGCCCCTTCCAACCCTACTATTCTATGATTCTATGAAAAGGTGTTCACTAGCAAGGGAAGCACTGAAATGGCGGATGAAATTGACAAGGACATTGACACGAGCGGGATATCAGTATGCTGGGTTAAATATTGGACAGGTGCTCTTGTGCAAGAGTGCGAAACCACATTTTTTAAAAAGGTTGCAAACACATTACCACATTCATAAGGGCTCAGAAAATTAATTCCATTTGGCGATCTGATGTGGGAAGCTGGGAAAGTTTCCCTCAGGAGCTGGAAAGCCCAGAAGACCAATTGCTGAAAGAGTGCTGAGGTAGGGACCGAGGAAACAAGGAGTTCTGCCACAAAGGTGCCTGGCATACATGCTGGAGCTGGTGGGGGGGGGGGGCTGAGCGGGGAGCAAGGCTATCAGTGTACTTTGTCTAAAATGACAAATAGCAGTTAAATTACACATCAGCATAATCTGGTTGGATGTCAGGAATGCTTCCCAATATTTTCATCTATATTGAGAGCAGTAGGCCCTGTTAAACTGCTAGGTTTTTGCAATCCTGCACAAGCCACACAACTTGGCACCACTGCATAACTACCACTGGGTGGGGGAGAGGAGGCTGAAGGTGCATCTCAGCCAGGGCATTGTTTATCCTGGGGTCAGCCCTGGGAACACTTCCCTGTCATACAGGGCTGAGGCAGACTGGCTGATTGCAAGGGTAGGAAACCTTTTGAAGCCGGTGGGCACAGCTGACAATTTGAGAAAATGTCCTGGGCACCACCACAAAATGGCTGCTTTGGGAGCCATGGCTAGTCACAAAGGACTAACTTGCCAGAAAGGACTAACCTGAGAACAATGCAGAGATCGGGAGGAAGCCCCAAGACACTAAACAACTAGTTTTTTTTACTCTAATCTCTTTAGTGTCAATATGATGGCAGTTGTTGCACTGTAGAGTCTATTCTTTATCTTCAGGGATAGTGAAGCAGGTTCTCTGAAAGCATATTCAGCCAGTTTGGCTAATCAAATACAAACCCTCTTTACTGCCAGTTGGATGTCAGGGAGGGAATTCCCCTCAGGTTTCCCTGGTCACAGCAGTTCCTGGCAAATATGTTTGCTCTGCATGCTTGTATTCCAGAAGGGGTTAGCACCTAATCACCTTAACTCCAGAAGGAATGGCTTTCTTTGAAACAGACCAGCAAACTTACTTCACGTATTGCCTTCCTTTGTGCAGTAAAGACTCTTTAACCTTTTGTTGAGCTCCCTTATCATTACATAGTTGTAGAACACTGTTTAGCAATTGCACTGTTTAGCAATTGCAACCCCAAACCTTTAGCTGATGAGCCTGCAGTCAGGGAAACAATAACTTTTGTAAATCTTGTGTGGTTACTATCAAACAATGCAGGGCAGCATGAACAAACTCACATAGAAACGAGGTAAGGGGGAAAAAGCAACCTGTTTCATATGGATTAATATTATCCAAACAAGCCCACTTCTCATTTTGCCTTTCCTAACTCAGAAGTGTGTGTGTAGAATACTCTCACAATTATACTTTGATATAATGGTGCTGAACATCAAAATCTCTATACTGAAAGCACACACATGTTCTTCAGGCAGCCAAACCAAAGCACTTGCATATCTAGCAAGCTGTGTTCCTTTCATACAGAAGCTCAAAGCAAACAGTATCAAAGCAGGAAAGTATATGGGTAAATTAATTCTTATGATCAATGTATATGGGCTAAATATTGATTCTCCGGCTATGTTTCATGATTGTGTTGCTAAACTGGTTGATATGACCTATGATTATTTGATTGTGGGTGGGGATTTTAATGTGGCCTTAGATCCTGCTGCTGTGCCTGCTGCTGCTGTGCCTGCTGCTGCCACGCCTGCTGCCGCCGCCAAAACCAGTCCTCCCTGTGGACTTCTGCCTGGTGGGCCACCAGTCTCTGCAGGACCAGGCCCCGAGGTACTGAGCCAGCTGTGCTTCCTTCCTGGAGGGGCTACATAAGCTGGCTGGCTGAGGTGGCATGGGAGAGCCAGGGCCTGCAGGAGAAGCTGCCGCCGCTGCCACCACCACTGTGGACTCCTGCCTGGCAGTATTTTTAAAGGGGATTTTAAATTGTTTTTAAATTTGGGTGGGGGGAGTCTGTTGTGTTTTTAGGGGTGGGTAGCCTGCCTGATAGGCGGGAGCGAGGGGGCATGTGTCCACCTGATGGAGGCAGTGGGGTGAGTGTTGCGGGCCAGAACATACTGAAGCTGGGTGGCAGGCGCTGGCGGAGCGCTAGGGGCAGGCCATGCCAGGTAAGGGGAACAAGGGTGAGATGTGTAGTATCTGTCCCCTGCTCCGGGCCTGTCCAGAGCCAAAGGATGGCTGGGGGAGGTGTGACTCGATCTTCTGGCCTTCGTTTGCTGCTCTGCAATGCCAGGTCTGTTACCCAGAAAACCTCCCTCATCCATGACATGATCCTGGACAAGGGTGCAGACCTGGCATGTATTACGGAGACCTGGCTAGCCGAGGCTACTGCTCCAACTCTTGCGGCCATGTGTCCAGCTGGATTTTCGTATGCCCAGCAGCCGAGGGCTAGGGATCAGGGAGCGGGAGTGGCTGTTATCTACCGACAGTCCTTGGTCTTCACCAGACCCCCTCTCTGGGAGACCAAGGTTGCTGAGTGCATGTACTGGAGGTTGGGCCTGAAGGGCAGTCTGGGGATTCTGCTCATGTACTGTCCACCCTGCTGCACGACTGACTCCCTGGCCGAGGTGCTTGAGGTGGTCTCTGATGTGTGTGTGCAGTTCCCTAGCTTATTGGTGTTGCGGGACTTCAATGTACATTCGGGGGCTGTCCTCACAGGAGCACCTCGGGACTTCATGGAGACCATGGCTTCCTGGGAGCTACACCATATTCCAACTGGGCTCACCCATGTAGCCGGTCATGCACTAGACCTTGTGTTTGTTTCTGGAGAAGTGGGGAGTGATCTGGAAGTCGGGGGTATATCCACCCCCCCCTTGTCATGGTCAGATCACTACCTAACTCACAATGTTAGTCTTCTCGGTTACACAACCCCTCTGCAGGGTGGGGGACCCATTAAAATGGTCCGCCCCAGGCGTCTTATGGATCCAAATGGATTCCTGAACACACTTGGGGATTCTCTGGAGCACGCCAACGGCCACTTGATCGAGACCCTGGTGGGTGGCTGGAATGCCGCAATGACTGGGGCATTAGATCGGGTGGCTCCGAAACGCCCTCTCCCCCTGAACAGGGCTCGGACTGAACCATGGGTCAATCCGCAGTTACGAGCTCTGAAACAGGAGGTGAGACGGCTAGAGCGCCGGTGGCGGAAGTCTCGCTCCAAAGACGATCAGACACGGGCTTGAGCTGTATCTTCAGCCTATCATGTGGCAGTGGAATATTATGCTGCCTCTATCGCGTCTGCAGAGTGCTTTCCCAGGAGGCTGTTCCAAGTGGTCCGGAACCTGGTCGGTCCTGTGGCTCCGGAACCACTGGAGCATTCTAAGGCCTCCTGTCAGGACTTGGCAAGGCACTTTGCAGATAAAATTTATCGGATTAGGAGTGTTATTCCGTGCGCTGTGGATACAGTTAGTGAGCAGGAGGCGGTCTGTGGCTAGGGATGTACGAAAGTCACTTATCTGTTCGCGGATTATGTTGATGGTGGGGGGGGGAGGCATTCCGTTCCTCCCCCCCAGAATCCTCCGCAGCCGGCTGTGCTCCGCGGCAGCTCCGCGGAGCAGCCGGCCAGGTCTGGCCAGGCCAGAGCTGTCCGCAGCCGGATTTCCGGCTGCGGAGGGCTCTGGTTAAAAAAAACAAAAGCAAACCGCATACGCAAATGGAGGTGGCTACAGCCGCCGCCATTTGCCTTCCTTATTTTTGCCCTCTTAATCTACGTAAATATTTACGTAGACTATGACGGCGAAAATCAAGGGGAACGCAAATAGCGTAGCGGGTGCTATTTGCGTCCCTTTTTGATTCCCCGTTTTAGCCAAGTAAATATTTACGTAGCTGCCGCCATTTGCGTACGCGGTTTGTTTGTTTTTTTTAACCCACCCAGCCATGATAGGCTACGTAAAGATTTACGTAGCCTATCACATCTTTCTCTTTCTTTCTTTCTTTCTTTCTTTCTTTTTTTTTTACCAGAGTGGAAATGGCGGCAGTGGCAGCCGGTCGGAAGACCGGCCGCTGCTGCTGCCGCCAGAGCCACTGCCGCCCCAGGTGAGTCTCGTCCCGGGGGGGATCCACGGGGGGGTGGCAGGCCATTCCGCCATGGAGTTCGGGGGGCCGAAAGCACTGGCATTCGGCCTCACCGTGATCCGTGGTGGAATTCTCTGCCATCCCTATCTGTGGCACACCGGTTTTGTGGGATCGGTTCCTGCTTCTTCCTTCTGATGAAGTGGACAAGGTACTTTCATCTGTAAGGCCGACCACCTACTTACTTGATCCTTGCCCATCTTGGCTCATTATGGGCTGCAGAGAGAGACTGGGTGAAGGGATCAGGGCGGTTGTGAACGCCTCCCTTGAGGAGGGAGTGATGCCATCAGCCCTCAAGGAGGCAGTGATAAGACCGCTCTTAAAGAAGCCCTCCTTGGATCCCCAAGTTCTGAACAACTTTCGCCCAGTCTCAAATCTGCCATTTTTGGGCAAGGTGATTGAGCGGGTGGTGGCGATGCAGTTGAAGGCACACTTGGAAGAAGCCGATTATCTAGATCCATTTCAGTCGGGCTTAAGGCCTGGGCATTTGACATAAATGGCCTTGGTGGATGATATGCGGAGGGCTTTGGATAGATGTGAATGCTCTCAGTGGCTTTTGATACCATTGACCACGGTATCCTCCTGGACTGCCTGGAGGGTTTGGGCATTGGAGACACCGTATTACGGTGGTTCCAGTCCTTCCTCTCCAGAGGTACCAGAGGGTAGCACTGGGAGAAGAGGTTTTGGACCCATGGCCGCACCCTTGTGGGGTGCCACAGGGTTCCATTCTCTCCCCGATGCTATTTAACATCAATGTGAAGCTGCTGGGGGCTATCATCAGGAGGTTTGGGGTGTGGTGTCATCAGTATGCACATGACACGCAGCTCTACCTCTCATTCAAATCTTCACCAAAGTTGGCCGTAGAATCCCTGTCCAAAGGAGACGGTGAGCGGCTGGATGGGGAAGAACAAACTGAAGCTCAACACCTGACAAGACCGAGGTACTTTTGGTGGGAGACAAGAGGAGGCTGGGGGATGTTGACCTGGTGTTGAATGGGGTACGGCTACCCTTGAAAGACCAGGTCCACAGCCTGGGGGTCATTTTGGACTCCCAGCTGTCCATGGAGGCTCAGGTGTCAGCTGTGAGCTGGACAGCGCTGTACCAACTCCATCTGATACGGCAGCTGCGCCCCTACCTTCCCGACCATCTGTTCCTATTGGTAGTACATGCCCTGGTCTCCTCTCACTTAGACTACTGTAATGCGCTCTATGTGGGGTTATCCTTGAAGACGGTTTGGAAGCTGCAGCTGATACAGAATGCGGCGGCTCGCCTGAGTAAAGGTAGCCACCAGTGAGATCACATCACTCCAGTGCTGAAGGAGCTGCACTGGCTACCAGTTGTTTTCCAGGCCAAATTCAAGGTGTTGGTTTTGACCTTTAAAACCCTATATGGTTCTGGCCCAGCCTATCTCAAGGAGCACTTCCAGCAACACCAGATAGGCCACTCAACAAGATCATCCTCGGATGGCCTTCTCTCTGTCCCATCAGCCAGGACAGCTAGGCTGGTGAGGACGCGGGAGAGGGCCTTCTCTGTGGTGGCCCCCACTCTGTGGAACTCCCTCCCTAAGGAACTCCATCATGCCCCCTCTTTAATGAGCTTCCGCCGCGCATTAAAAACGTGGTTGTTCAGGCAGGCATTTGGGGTGGGTTAGGGTATTTTAGAAAAAAATTTTATTGTAGAATTTTATTGTTTTAAACTGTTTTATTATATGTTGTACATCGCCCAGAGTGGCTGGGTGACCAGCCAGATGGGTGATTAATAAATTTAAGAAATAAACAAACAAACAAATAAATAAAATCCTTTGTTAGATAGGAGTACATCTTCTCCCAAGACTCAATCTGCTGTGAGATTGGCACTCCAGGTTTATATGATGGAATATGGTTTAATTGATCCTTGGAGAATTTTACATCCTACTGATAGAGAGTATACTTTTATTTCACAGTTCACCATAATTGCTTTAGATTAGACTATTTTTTTTATTTCTACAACTTCAGTATGTCAATCAAAGATTGCAAGATTAACACATTGGTATTGTCAGGAACTGCAATTTTCTGATACTCCTAGGGCCCCCAGTCTTTGTGTTTTAACGTTTTACTTCTTAATGATGAGAAGTTTAAAACCTAGATGTTAGCTGAACTAACAGAGTATTTCAGTACTAACGAGGGTACAGCAGGTTTGTACGCCACTGAATGAGGGGCTAGTAAAGCTTTTATAAAGGGCCGAATTATTTCTTATGCTTCTTATCAAAAGAAGCTTAAAAAACCCTCAACAGATGCACTTAAATAAGAAGCTGAAATTGCTTATAACTCAGTTTGCCACTTCCCCCACAGCACAACTTTATCAAGAGCTACAGAATACTAAGTATGAGTTGAATAATATCCTTTCACAACAGGCGGAATTTACTCTGACTTGTCTATGACAGGAATATTGGGAAAATGGTGAATGTCCTAGTAAGATCCTTGCACATCATCTTAAACAGCACCAACATCAACATGTTATTTCAGCTATTAAAGATGAGTGTGGCAAAGTATATACTTCTACAGACATAAACTCACCATTTTTAAAGTTTTATTCTGGTCTGTATAGTACCGGTAATAAGATATCAATGCAAGGTATAGACGCTTTTTTCCCTCAGATTAATCTTCCATGTTTAGATTCTTCACAGCAACAGCTCCTTTTAGCTCCTCTGCATTTGGAGGAAATTAAGAATGCAATAATGAAAATGAATACTGGGAAATCACCTGGACCAGATGGATTCCCAATTGAATGGTATAAAACATTCTCTAGTTTTTTAGCCCCAAAGTTGTATTGCCTCTATAACCATATTTTCAAAGCACGGTCCCTTTCTTCATTGTTAAATGATGCTTATATTACTGTGATTCCTAAGCCAGGCAAGTACCATAACTATTCGGCAAACTATTGACTTATATCATTAATTAATGCAGATATCAAAATATTAACAGCAATCTTGGCTGATAGATTACAACAAGTCATGGCCGTATTGGTTAGACTAGACCAGGTGGGATTTATTAAAAATAGACAGGGGGCTGATAATCTTAGATTAGATGTTGATCTAAATGCTTTAAACTGTGAAAGAACTGATCAGGCGCCCATCATTTCCTTGGATTCAGAAAAGGCCTTTGACAAAATTCATAGGAAATTTATTTTTACTACATTGACTAATTTTGGTTTTCCTATAGAATTTTTGAAATAGGTTAAGATTTTATACTCAGCTCCTAGGGTGACAGTAACAATTAATGGTTTATTCTCAGCTTGGGCGGGGCACCAGACAAGGTTGCCCACTTTCCCCATTGATATTCAATTTATGTTTGGAACCCCTGGCATGTGCTATTAAACAAAACAATAGTATTCATGGATTTGTCCATTTTGATTTAGAATTCAAAATTAGCCTTTATGCTGATAATCTTTTATTGTTTATCTCGAGACTCCAGTGGTCGATTCCACTGCTTTGATGAAATTGATTAATACCTTTGGTGAATTGTCAGGCTATTCAGTTCATTGGTCAAAGTTGGAAATAATGCCGAATGGAGATAGGATATACCCTAGTGTTTTAGCCAGTTGGCAATTTCGACGGCGCCCAGAGTTCATTAATTACTTGGGAATAATTATTCCTAGAGATATATCTCAAATGATAAGTTTAAACTTAAACAAGTTGATTAATGATATTTCATGAGATATAAATAGATGGGCATCTTTAAAGTTGAGTTTATGGGGTAAGGTGAATACACTTAAGATGAATACCATACCTCGAATTATATAAGTTATACGTGGGATCCCTATAGTTATACCTGGCAAATATTTTCAGAAACTGAATGCTTTGTTTTGTAAATTCTTTTGGGGTTCCTCTCCACCAAGAATATCTTTTAAAATGATGCAACTTCCAGTTAATGAAGGTGGGTTTGGTTTTCTGGATCTAGCTATGTACCATTGAGCCTATTTGCTGACCTCTACTAAATTTTGGTCTTTTCCACTCAAATTAGATCTTCCTGCTTGGTCAGTAATGGAATCTTCTTGTCTGGAGCCTCTCTTTAAATGGATGGCATTAGGTTCTCGGCGTATTAAGGTAGACAGAGCTCCTCCTACAATTTTGGCAGTTAGGAAAGTTTGGCGTATAATGCCATGTCAATTACAGTTTGATCCACTTTCCCATGCTCAATTAACTTTATGGGGAAATCCAGATTTAAGAATTGGCAAGAAAATGTTTTTATGGCAGACCTGGACAGATAAAATGATCTTTACTCTGGATCAGTTAGTGGGGGTTGATGATGAGCTTTTGTTATTTTCAACTTTGTGAGATCAGTTTGATTTGCCTGCTACAGCAGAATGGCAGTACTTGCAACTGAAATATTCGTTGGTATCTAGATTCGGTACTGCTGCTTTTACTACTTCGGAGTCTCCTTCGCTCTTGGAAATACTTATTGAAGCTGACCAGATATATTGACCTACGATTCATGTTTACAAACATTTATTATCAATGAATAAATATGATACAAGTGGAAGGAATTGGAACAGGGAATTGGAACAGGGAATTGGAACGTCCTATTTTGCTTAATCAATGGATCGCCATTTTGGCGTCTGTATTGGACATTTCAATGGATCTTCGGTTACGCCATATTCAGCAAAAACGTTTGTTTCGGGTCTATTGGACGCCACGTCTTTTAAATAAAGGCTTGTCAAATTTGGCTAATTGTTGAAGGTGTAATGCAGTTAATGCTGCTTTTATTCATATGTTTTGGAAATGCCCAATGGTTGCCTCCTTTTGGGAGGAAGTTATTGTATGGATAAATTTTGTATTGGAAAGCTCTTTAATATTTACTGAAGTAAATGTTCTCTTAAATTATTTACCTGCTTCTTGGAATGTAACACATGGTCAGCATAAATGGATTTTTCATGCCCTTGTGGTTGCTAAAAGACCAATACTATGATATTGGAAGGATAAAAGCTCACCACCTATAACGCAGTGGACTGAAGACTTAACAACACTAGCAGCATTTGAAAGAGTGGTATAGGCGTAACTTGCAGATGCACTTATATGTGGGTATTTGGTCTGCTTTTACTGAAGTTTATGTGTAACCTATTTCCCCCCCTTTTTTCTTTCTTGAAAGTGTAATATTTGAAATGGAGGATTTTAGAACATGTTGTTGTATTTTAATTTTTATTTTGGTAAATAAAGGAGTCATGGTGTCTGTAGGGCCCTTTTAAAACAGACCATGCTTTTATACTAATGGATCATAGTCCTGTAAATTTATTAAGAAGAGATTTATTAAGTAATTTTTGAGCTGAATTTAAATGTGATCCTAATAACTTGTGGGTTTCGCTGCCATCAACTCATTTGATGGCTCTTACTGAAAGAGTGGAGCCAAAATATTCCTCCCTCCCAGAAGCCCTTGGGAAAATGGGAAAATGCTGATCTCCTTAAGAGAAAGCCACCCCTATCTATCTCTTGTAAAACAAATGAACTTAATAGAGAAAAATATGGTCCATTAGAATTTTGGAGATGAAGACAATCTCTTGTTGTTTCAGTCTTGTTAGGCTTAAAAGAAGAAACAAGCCCAAGCACAGGCTTCGCCAAGGGCGTGTGCTGAATTGTGTGCTATTGTAAAAAGGTGTCGCAGGTTGGCATATACCATACAGTATGGGAAAGGCAACATTGTACCTTAGGCTGCACTTGTGTGTTTACCAGAAAGGAAGGTGTTTTTGAACAAAATAATGCAAGTAAAACTGAATGTTTGTGGAGAGGTAGTATATGTGCTGAAATTGTTACCGTAAAAATGGGATTTTTATATGGTTAAAGTAAGTGTACACTTTTGCTGAAAGTCACTGGTGACAAGCAAGTAGACAGAAAGTGTAGAGGGCACCAGGTTGGGGAAAGCTGGAGTAGAGGCTTGTGGAAATCAGAGTGTGGTAGAAATGTTGCAAAGCATAGTGAACTAATGAAGGTCAAGCGAGAGTTGCACCAGGAGTGGAAGAAGAGTTGCTTTGTGTGTAGAACTGATAACCACAAATCGTTTATGGGTCAAGATGTACCCTAAACTGGAAAGTTTTGATTTCCTGAGTTGCTTAAAAATATGTGCTTTTGTTCCACTGATACAAATGCATACTGAATTGCTTCTTTTGTTTATGCTGTATAAGTTTAATCACTGAGCATGTTCAGATGTCTTTCTGACTATGCTGTTGCAACTCCTTATGAGTGCTTTGAATCGGCTAGTCTCTGTGCTCAAGTAGCTGAGCTCATTGCTCTAAAATAAAAAACTGAATAGTTCGTGATTTTGGTCAATTATAAGAAAAGAGAGAGTTCATGACTTTTGCAAGAACCCCCATTGAAAATGGAAATATATTTCAGATTTGTTAAAAAGCAGTTCTCCTGCCATCTTCAATTGCTATTATTTAATGTGTAGCTCATACATGTCTCACTCAAATTCCCATGCTGATGCAGCTGCAAAAGGCTGCTGCACAAATATCTTGTTAATCTTTGGGACCTCGGCATAGCCCAAGATTCAGGCCCAAACATAATGAATCCAGGTGGAGTCATGCAGGTTGTATTTTACACCCCGACTCTCTAAGGCGCTCCCCAGGCAGCTGCTTGGTAGTGCCTGGGTCACTCCGTTTCCTCTTGGCCGACATGCTTCATCCCTTTTCACATGCCAACAAGGAGGGATAGGCCATCTGTCAGGCCTTCTATTTCTGTTTCATCATCTGTCAGTCCCACAATGCAGGACATCTTGTGAAGGTTGTGCAAAGATAGAGAGGTCTCTCAAAAGGTCCGTTTTTACATCTGCAAATAGATTTTATTCAAATGTCCAAGTGTCGTAGGTTTGATATGTATTAGAAATTGTGTGCCTGTTTTCTGGATGAGGGTAAAGGCATCCCCTTGCATGAAGGCAGATGCTACCACAGTCACAGTAAACTTTTGAACTTTGTAACTCCTACTAGAAACAGGTGTGCAAATGATGAACATTTGGCGAGCCACTTTCACTGCCCATATCACCCCCCCCCCCAAGTTTGGGAAATGTAGAGAACAAATGGGATACTGAAGAGCAAAATGTGTCAAAGTTATGTGCTGAATTGAACTCTGATTAGGTAACTATTTTGCCATTAGCCCTGATGTCTGTGAGGGCCACCCCAAACAGAAAACACCACTTGTCTCCATATGAAATTATCACCGGCAAGCCAATTAAAGTTTTATCCTCACCTCCCGAATATGAGGACTCTACCTACGCTCGTTCATTGACCATAGACTATTGTAAGAAATTAACGAAATGTGTTAAGAACTTTCATTCACAGTTTGAAGAAGCACATCCTCCATTGCACCCAATCATGAGCAGTGTCACAGCCTAGAAGTTAGAGATGGGGTCTATGTGAAAGGACACCAAGAAAAGGAAGCCTGGATCCATCATACCCGATGCAAGTGATGACAACGAGGTAGCCAAAACCTCCCCTTCTTTGGACCAAGATGAGAAGCAGACGACAATGGGGTAGCCAAAACCCCCACCTTCCCCGGACTAGGACAAGATGTGAGGGCCTGGACAGCAGATGGCATCAAAGAACGGTGGAAAGGCCCGTACCAAGTTCTTCTAATCCCACACACCACTCTCAAAGTAGCAGGTCGAGATTCCTGGATCCATTACTCCCACTGCACCATTGCCAGAGGAGTTACGACAGACAGCCCTGCTGAGTCAGGGCCAGAAGAAGCTGACATCACAGGATCAAGCTGCACTTCCCCTGACCAGGAAACAGGGGGACTTGAAGCAGACGAAAAGTGTGCCACGTCATGGCAGGCAACACACCTAGATGGACTCAAATTGAAATTACAGCGCCTGTCCTAAGCATGTTTCTTTACTGTACCCCAACAATTCTAGTCAGCCATCAACCACGTGCGGTTACTAACTGTAAGATGCATTGCCCTTATTTTGCAACCAAACCCATTCCTCTGATCATACTGCAAAGTTATGAGTATACTTTCTGCAGAGGAGAGAAAGCTGTGTTATTATTTACAAAAAAGAATAATGTCATTTGCACCAAGCCACTGACCCCCTGGGTGCAAGATGTCATAAAAGAATCGAATAAGAAATGGGCTCCCCAAACTATTTCCCCACCTAAAAATATAGACATCCCAGGCGAGCTCAAAAGACTGGTAGTCACCACAACAACTGAACCAATCCCTGGGAGTTGGGGTCCAAACACATATTTACATTTATTGAGAGTTGCAGCTGCCAAAGTCAATCACCCTTGTTATGTCTGTGCTCACCCCCCCACCCATAGCCATGGTGGAATCCCACTAGTGGGTATCCCAATGACCATTTTACAGTTGGCACAAGCACAACAATTGAACTTGACATCTCTTGATATAAATGGTCAGACCAGACTGTCCTTAAGTGGTGACGTTATTGACTCCTTTTGTGTTACCTACCTTCCCGCTAACCAGTCTAACATACAACACCACAATTGCAACGTATCACTTCAGTTTGATCGGACAAACTGGACTGTAGAAACCGAATCTTCTACAGAAGTTGTGGCAGATGTGGTTAGCGGTTGGGAAACTGTTTCTCATAACCTCTTTTATCCCTTTGCATAAAATGCCACCATTTCCACTTTGAGGCTGCCAGCAGGGGTTTTGGTGGCTATGCAGACACACAGCAACACTTGCGCTTCCGTCTTTGAGTGCTCCATGGCAGTGTGCCCTGGGGCTTGTTGTGCCAGGTTGCGAATTGCCACAGACCTGCCCCAGGGCCGCCAGTGCAATAAACGCAATTGGGCTGGGTTTGCTCGTGGCCTCATACCTACATATATGGAGTTGCAAACAATTATGCTGACATCTTGCACCACCTCAATAATATAAACAAAATCTCTAAAGGTATTTCACACATAAGCAAGGATGCCTTTAGAGATTGGCTGAGTTCTTGGCTTCCTTCTACTGCTTGGGTAAGAAAACTAGTTATTGCAATTGTCATTATTCTTGTGTTAGCAATTGCCATCCCTCACTTTGTGCAACATTATATAAGCCTTATTTCTCCATTATATAAACGCTGTCAACTTCCTACAGGCCACTATGCAGCTATGTCTGTAAATGAGCCACCCTCTATTGAAATGTTCAGCTCTCCAGTCCATTGCCTTAAGCTTAAAGAATTCTGTTCGTAATCCAAGATTGTACTGAGAGTACTATTTGGATCAAAGGTAGGATTGTGGAAAGAATCCTTTAACTTCGCCCCTAATGTGTGATGCGCACCCCAGAGTAGCAACGCAGTTATAAGAATGCTGTTGGCATCTGCATAATGTGTCCAAGAAATGCATGTGCTTGTGTTAAGTCTTAGCCAGAGTTACTCCATGTTGGTTTGCATCCTGTCTTGGCTCCACAGTCTGTGAGAAAGCCTGTTGGCAAAATGTCCTGGGAATTACTTGGGAGTAGTCGCAGCTCTGATAAGCGTTGTACTCCGTGTTCCAACTCTTTATCAGCAACTGGCAAGTGTCCATCCTGTCCAGCCAGCTAACAGGGTAGATGAATGCCTCCAATTAATGTGTCTAATAGAGCATGGCTAGAGTTCTTCCCTATATGTGATGTATTTCGCTGTATAAATGCCCGCCCCACTGAACACTCGGGGCTCTCTGCCCCTTTGCTGACAGAGTGCCTTGCTGGCCATGCAATAAAGTGCTTTCAGATCCAGAGTCTTACCCGTGTCTAGTGTGATCCATTGTCCGGCTAGACAACCAACATGTGAGTGGGTTCCGCTCCTACTACAATACATACTGGCACATGCAAGAACAGGCCAAATGATTAAAGGAGTTGCCTTTCTTATTTTGAAGTATCCCAAACTTGTGTATTCAAAACTGGAGATAGACAGATCTGTCACTTTTGCTTTCTACCACATTCAGGTTTTTTAAATCTCAAGTTTCTTCTGTCCTGTATAGAAAGAAATTTGCGAATGTTGTTAAGTTCTTATCAAAGAACCTAATAAAATTCTCACCTATCTGCATGGACCAAATTAAATAGGTACAGCTATTCTTAGCATGGAGAGGACCATGTTCTACCTGCTTGCCATATAACTTTTAAAAATGAGGAGCCTGTTAGGAAAAAAAGGTGGCAATCCTAATTCAGCACCACAAATATGGCTAAATATGCAAGGATTTCTCCCACATTTTAGTTGTTTAAATCTCAAGTTCCTTCCACCTAGTTTATGAAATTTACAAATTTTGTTAAGTTCTTATAAAAATAATGAACCCAACAGAACTTTCACCCATCCCTGTTCAACCCCCCCCCACACACACACACCCCAAAATGGTGCAAGAATTTTAACAAACTGCACTATGAGCCAACAAGATTTTCCCACTCAGCGTGAACAAAATGTGCCACTGGAAACAGACACTTGCAAAGCACTACTGACAAGACAGCATTAGCAAGACAGCCCTCTTGCTAGGAAAAAATGTGAGCATACAGAATCAGTTGCCATGGTGGAATTTCAGTTCAAATGAGAGAGGGGGGGGAGAGAGAGAGAGAGAGAAAGTTTGAAAGAAATATATGATATGCTTGTCTGACAATTGGAGTAAAAAGGGTATATGTATCAATTCAGCATGTTTTACCTTGATGTATTGGTGGCAATTTTTATCAGATTGGTTTAAAATTTGCACAATTGTAGTCTACATCAAGTAGATCGATGGCAAGTTTTGAGTTCTTAGCTCAACAGGTGTCATTTTTATAAGCAATAGCAGTTTGAGGCTCATAATGCCAGAACCTTTTTTTGCAACTCGCCTTAAGTACTGTTCCATTTTACAGAGAATTATCATGCTGTGATTTTATGGCAAGTTGATTTGTTTGACCTCACTGGCCCAAGTTTTTGTAAGCCCTTTCAATAAAAGTTGTGGCCTGTAAGCTTCATTTTATATGTAGTAGACCTTCTTTTGCTTTCTCAATTAGAGTTCACTCCTTATTCTCAGGGTTCCCTACTGTTTGTTTTTCTTCATGAAATACTCTGTAATGGTTTCAGGCCTGCAGGGCCAGAGAATTTCCACCATTCATCTTGTCTTCTTTTGTTTGCATATACATTTTGCAGTCTCTCATTTCAAGAACTTCCCCAAGCACTGAATAAATGAGAAGAGCTTCCTTCTAGACTAGCTCCCTTCTCATCTCTGATCTAAGTGCTCCTTTCAGTAGTATAGAACATGAGAATTGCCACGTTGGATCACAGCAGCAGTCCACCACCCAGAACCCTTTCTTAAATAGAGGCCAGTACCTGGGAAGCAGAGCCAAATGAAGGTAGTTAATTCTTAGCCACTTTCAGACATGATATCAACACGTGGAAGTGATGGTGTGGAGCAGGATTCCATGTATCTGACTTCTATGCATTCATAATACGGTCTGAAAATAGTGCCTGCCCATACAAAATGCATACAGCTCTCTTTGGATCTCCAGAATGAAATGTAGGGCAACACCCTTCCAAAAGGGGAGAGGGATAATCCAGTGGTACCAGATAAATCCTTAAAAATCCAGTATGAATATTTTGGGCATATGCTGTGCTAACAGTATAAATATGTGGTGTGGAAAGGTGATTTTTGGTGTTACCAAGTATGTTTTTTGAAGATTTTTTAATAGCCTTGTAACTGGAGAGGAGCAACTAGTAAGTGCCCTTTCCTCCCCATCAAAACCATTCAAACTGGTTTGGCCCCCACCCCCAAATAGTGCTGCTGCTGCTGGTGGTGTGTGGATTGGATTGTTTCCCCTCCCCACTTTTGTTTCCCCTCTTGGATCGTTTCCTCTCCCCACTTTTCCACTTGTTATCCAGGAAAGATAACATATATGTCAGTGTTCTTTTAAAGCAAATCAAAAGCATCATCAATATTTATAGAGGCATGAGTTTTGTTTTTCATGTATTAAATGAAAGATTTCCACAAAAGAATCACAATTTTGTCTTCCTTCTTTAATTCGTACATAATTAGTTAATTTAGGAGAGACAGCAAAGTCATGAATCATATTGTAATGAAGCATAATCAAGGTATGACAAATGAAGTTCTTCTGAGATGTTAAAACATGTACTATGGAGTAAAATCTTTTGACCTAGCTTGGTTGTGAAAGAACCCTGAGAGTCCTGTCCATTGGCTTAGCAAACTGCATACTCTCAAAGCAGCTGCACAGAACAAAGAGATGTCCACAATTATTTATGGTGAAATCAGAACAAGGGAGTGTCCGTCCTCCCCCCCCCCCATCCAGGGAAGACTGCAGATAAACAGATGAGATAGAACAAACAGATAGGGTAAACAAAGAAGCCAAAAAGAGAAATGAAAGGTTTATTAGCATAGGCTCACAGTTATCTGACTGCCAGTGACCATTAAGCAATCTCCTGGTGACAAGGAAATGATGTAATGACAAGATGTAGAAACTGCTTGGGCTGAATGTATCAGAAGAACAAACTGAGCTGGTTTTGTACTAGGCTTACGTAATTCTCCTCTCCTAAATTGCATTGGGAACACTGGCAAATCTTAGTTTTGTAAAGAAGCATTTTGTTGTAAATCTGTGCTTAAGGATATACTTTGCACCAATCCCAGCATTACTTATTGCACGATGTCTGTTTTTCTTCAAAGGAAATTGTGCAAAAAACAGAGTTGTCAGAAGGATGGCCAACAGGCCACATTTTGTTTCCATCTAGATATTTTTCTAGCCCCGTCCGTCCTCCACATTCCAGATTGGTGTTGGTGTTCTTCAGCATATCAGTCAATAAGGAAATTACTGCTGGTGTTACAAGGAATCATGATTTGTTCCCTATTTAAGGGACCACTGTTATGCAAGGATGACCCTGCCAGTCACAGGTTTATCTCCAACCTGGTTTCTCAGCTAGGAATGGAATGGGTATGGCTTTGATAGGTGATCTTCATGTAGAGATTGATGGTAGTAATTTTATTTATCACTTTATTTGTATGATGTATATCCTGCACCTTCAGCATAGAGTCTTGTTAACTATCTTGGATCTCGGGTGCTTTTGATACTGTTGACCATTGCTTTTACTATATCATTGGGGAACAGCAGGAGCATCAAGGGCACAGGGGACCCCTCTTGTCTCTGCTGGAGCCTTAAGAACTTCCCAGAATGGGAGAGATGGGGAGGGGGAGAGATCAGCTGCTGCAGCTTGTAATAAATCTGGTTGCTATTTCTTGCATTTGGCACTTTGGGGGGAACTGGTTGCTACTTGTGTTTGTTAATGCCTCAAAGCATTGAAAAGGTTTGGTGTATTTGGCTCTCACTCATGCATTACTGATAAATAAGATCAATTGATACTGTGTTTTATTTGTTGCTATTGCCTGTTTTGTAATGAATTTAAAATGTTATAATGTTAGTATTAGTGAAATAATTGTTTGGGTTATCATTTTATAGATAGGCCGCTCAACAAGATCAGCCTTGGATGACCTTCTGTCTGTCCCATCAGCCAGGACAGCTAGGCTGGTGAGGACGAGGGAGAGGGCCTTCTCTGTGGTGGCCCCCACTCTGTGGAACTCCCTCCCTAGGGAACTCCACCATGCCCCCTCTTTAATGAGCTTCCGCCATGCATTAAAAACATGGTTGTTCAGGCAGGCATTTGGGGTGGGCTAAGGTAATTTTAGAAATGTGATGTTTTTAATGTTGAATTTTATTGTGTAACTGTTGTACATCACCCAGAGTGGCTGGGTGACCGGCCAGATGGGCGATTAATAAATTTAATAAATAAAATTTTAACGGTGTATTGCTGCAATTGTTGTATTGATATGCATTTTTGTTCTTGCGTCATGAGCTGCTTGGGCACGTTGTGTAGAAAAGCAGCGTACGAATTAAGATGATGATGATGATGTTGATGATGATATCAGTATTAGAGAATTAGAGGAAAGTAGTTCTTCAGTTTTTGTCCCACTGCCCTGAAGATGCTTGGTCAACTACATGGAGGATGTCATGTGGTGTACTAGAAGGACTGGTGTTATCTCCAAGGCTGTTTAACATCAACTTAAAGTCTTTGCGAGATATTGTCATACCTGTGCATTATTTATTTTAGGTATAGATAAATAATTATATACACATACTCTACCCTATAATCCCAATGTGATCCCCAAGTCAGTTTATAACAGCCCAATTTAAAGCAGCATTAATTTGTTGATGACACCCAAATCTACATTTCATTATCAAAGAGTCCAGGTGTGACTGTCTCTGTCCTGGTCCAGTGTTTAGAAGTTGTGGTTCGATGAATAAAGACCAATGTCCTGAATTTGAACACAGAGAAGAAAAAAGTGATGTTATTTATTGATACATTCATTCAAGGTGTAGCAGACAGACGCTGACTAGAATTAACTAAATATGAAGAAGTTTTGGATATTGCCCCACCCCCACCCCCATTTCACTCTTCCCGAATTCCAGTTCAAATAGGAGAATTAATTTTAGATATTCCAGAATTGGAACACATACAGTGTGCCATAGCTTTCATTTCCTTCATTTAATTTGCATATTTTTCTCCTCTGTGTGAAGCAATGTGCATATTTCATATTGCTAAAACAATATGCAATATGCAAAAAGCAATCTTGATATGATCGTATGTCTGATTGCATCAAGAAACATGCTTGTGGCAAGATATATGCTTGTACAGTGTTTTGCTGATGTGCACATTGCTCACTGGTAAAACACCACACAAGAAGAATCTTGGTACAGCCATCAAGATTGACTTTTTGTTCATCCATATTGGTGGAGGGAAGACATGAATGAACTAAAGAAACTGAAAGCTGGAGCAAACTACTCATGCATAGTGGCTCTCCGCAAAAGTTAGAAGTTAAAAAAACAAAACAAAACAGAGTGTGTCTTACATGGTTCTACTTTGGAAACAAGATCAGACAATTTAGATTCAAATTCTGAGAAGAAATTCAAATGAGAATAATTCTGAAAGCATCCTGGGATACCTTTGTTGTTGTGTTTGGTTACTTTTTAAATAATCCTCCTGGCTTCTTTTGTCACCTAGCAGTGCTTTTGGGTTCAATGCTAAGCAATGCAAATGTAAAGAAAATTGTCTCCTGGAGCTAGGGGCTTCCCAATGCTTTTGGGTAGCTGGATGGGGATGCAGGCCCACTAAAAGAGGGGTACAGGTGAACCTGGTTTATCTGGCCCAGAACCAGCAGAAGGCAGAGTCACACACACCCTCCCCCCTGAAGAAGAAACTTCCTGGTTCATTTGTAACCTTTTTTTTTTTTGGCAGGGGGTGGGGTGTCTTCTCTGTTAGAGAAGTGATTTTTGCCCAGAAAAAACAATTGAGAAATCCAGGATTTCAGTGTAGCTGTGACTAAGTAGAACTGATGAAAGACTTAGAGTGGCATGACTGGTTTACAGCTAATGAAACCTGAATTTGACCATGGTTTAAGGCTGGCATTGTGGGAGAGCAGTATTCTTGTGCCTTTAACAGCTGAGTGGCAGGCAGAAATTCAAGAGGTCACACCTTTTCTACTATTGTGAGAGAAGCCTCACTTGTTGACATTCTGTCTGTCAGACATCTTATTAGTTTGCGTAGCCTGTGATAAGGCAGGGGTCCGGATCACGGGAGCTGTGTAAGCCCGTTCGACCAAATGGGCTTACAGGCCCCTTTGCAGACCGTTGCAAGCTAGCTGGGCACATAGGATGCTTGGGGGCGGGCTGCACGTGCTTGCACACCTCCCACTCCAATTTAGCCCTACGAGTGATGCAGCGGAACATCTTCATAGGGTTACTGACAGGCTTAGATTTAATCCACTATCTTCTCTCCCTCAGGCTAACTGCCTACTCCCAGCTGACATGACCCAACTGTCCGTAAGGCTGTGCCTTCTCCCCCTTCCCTCCCTGATTCGATCATGGAGGAGGGGCTTCCCACTTGACAGACAGCTCTTCAGTCCCAACCGCCAAAGCTGCCTGATCACTTTCCTACCCCCATTATAGAAAAAAATGTTTCCCACTCCTGCCTTGTACTTACCAAACCAGAGTCCAAATGTAAGAGGTCAGATGTATTGTATTTCTATTTAAATTATAGTAAGTTGCGTTCATACATATAAAATATGCACATTTTACACAAATGTGGGTGGGACAGAGGGCCTCATCCACATACAGTGCATTGGGCCCAGAATACCCTATTGGCACCCCTGTCTTGCACATGTGATTTCCCAGGAACTGGGGTTGCTCTAGGCTTCCTATGTTGGATTGGAACCAGTGACCTTTTGTTCCCTGGTGAATTTGATAACGTTGATGTCAGTGAATAGCTGACCATCTGGCACTCCATGTCTTTTAGACCTTTACAGAACAACGGGCAGGATTATATGCAAGGACTGTGTGCAGGAAAGACCAACACTAGGGGACATGCAACTTCCTTCTCCCCACCCCCACCCCAAGGAACGTGACTCGTAATATGAGAACTCTTTTTGCTTCTCTCAGAATTCCTCAGGCACCTTGCCCAAGCAGGAAGGGACTCTAATTTCACCATGAAATTTTGCTTTAGGTGAAATTCCATGGCAACAGCAGTCTCAGGTCTTATCAACTCAGACTCCCATCGTGAGATCCAGTGTTGGTATGAGACAGATGAGGATAGGCACAACGCAGGTTGTCTAATAACTTGCAGTAATCTTTATGTTTGTGTGGGTACCCAGAAGCAATGTGTGGAACCTCATGATAATTGTTGCTTTTCTTATCAAAACCTCTTTTGCCACTGCCCTCCCCCCGAAATTTCTCAGATAATACTACATTTTATGAAAATTCCTTTTAAGGCCTATTGCTGAAGTGTGAATGTCTCTGTGGAATAGTAAGACACTTTGGCTGCAATCGTATGGATGTTTAGACAGAAAAACGTCCTACAACTTCCAGCATTCCCCAGCCAACCATTGACTTTTTCCAGATGACACATTGAAATGCACTTACTTCAATCTACTTGTCTTGGCTGCAGTCCGACAAGGAGGACATTCCAGAGCTGGGGTGCCATAGCCAAAAAAGGCCTCTTCTTGACTGACATCTACCTCACCTCTGGGAGGCACTCTGAGAAGGACTTTGGCAAATTACCTTAAAGTGTGTGCAGCTGGGCTGGCCCTGTCATTAGGCAGCATGGCAAACAGTCACAGCTCAGTGTGACACACAGCCTCTGGGCCCCTAAGCTAGCCTACGATATTCAGGTGCTGTGAAGGATGCTGTCACATTGCCACTATTGAAGTAAGCTTCCCACCCCTCAGCATCTGCTGCTTGAGGCAGCAGACTGAGGAAACTATGACGGGGTTCACATGATTGGCAGCCAGCTGCATGGCTTAAATCAGCCACAGTGGCTTGCAGTACATGTTGGCTGTCATTATGAATATTCAAGCTGCAGTGGATTATCGTGTCTTACAAACCTGGCCAGGGTGGCTTGTTACCGTAGTTAACAAGTCACCCAGAACCCATGGGCTGTTCCTGCATTCTGGGATGGCTTGTGAACCACAGTAACAAGTCACCCTGCCTGGCTTCGCACGACACGTTAAGCCTCAGCAACTGCCCACTGCAGCTTGAATATTCACAATGGTGGCTGGCCTGGCCTTCACGCCACTGTAGCTTATTTAAGCCATGCTGGCAGCTTCCGATCATGAAAAACAGCCCTATGTCTGCTCCTTCTGCGGCATTGTGTTTTTTATCCCTTTTCAGACCTGGTACTAGGGATGTATGGATTTTGTAAAATCTATTCTGTCTGTATTTCGTGGATAGTCAGGTGCCTTTCATTCCGTCATCTGCTCATTGGCAGAATCAGATTTTTTTTCCAATTTCTCAAATTTGTGCAAATTCACTTTAGTGCAAATTCATACCGGCAAAAATGTGCAAATTCTCCCCCCCCCATGCATTTTTTCCTGCTTTAGCCTATGGGGGAAATGCACATTTTCGGCTTTTTTATTTTATGTATTTTTCTATGACTAAATATGTGTAAATTTCCAGGGGGAAAAACCCGTCCGCAAGTCCCAGAATCCATGCAACTTGGAAAAAGCCAGTCCACTGCAGAATCTGCAGGGCAGAGTCATAGAAATCTGAACTCATTTGATTCTGTTCTGGATTTCTCTGACATCCCTGCCTGACACATAGACTCTTTAGGAAGCCAAGATTAGTTATAACTACTTGTCAGGTATACTTTTAGTGGCAAATAACCTGCACATAACCTGCAAATAACCTGCACATAACCTGTTTGACCTGCACAGTGTGTGAAAAGGTCCTAAGCCGAGCTGACAATTCTAGTCACCACTGTGCATCCTCTGCGCGCGCGCGCGCGCGCGCACACACACACACACACACACACACACCACTTTCCACCAGTCTCCCTCACTGCATGATTTGCCTAGCTCCCTTCCTTGCCCTTAGGGCTGATAGTACCATCATGCAGTCACACTGTACAATGCTCATGCCTAAAGCTTTTATGATAGTGTGCCAGCTTACAGGAAGCCTAGACTGGGCAGTTTCTTAGTGGTGTACAGTTGAACTGGATTGGACCTGTCTGAAGTGTTTTCCATAGAGTGGCAGCTGTTTTGATGTTCTTAATTTTTCCTGGAGTTCTGTTCCCTCTTTTTTGTATTTGTGGAGCTGAAATTTTGCAAGAAAATGATGTAGCATTAATACCTAACTGTGGCACAAATTGAGGTAGCTTGTAACTGAAAAAAGACAGACATCCCACCCCAAATTAGAAATTATGAAAGATATCAATGGTGGCAGAGACTGCCAGTTTACTTTGCTTTTCAGTAGCAGAAATAGTCTGATAAGAATAAATGAATTTCTGTTTCCCAACAGGTACAGTTTATTCACTATTGGACTCAATCAATAGACTCTAAAGTAACACCATTGGACTTTTTGGTTCTATATTATGGACTGTAACTACTACTGTTTACCTTTATACTTTATACTGTTTACCTATTTACTGGCATTCGTTTCTCTTTGTAAAAAGTAGGGATGGGGGAGAATTTCTCCCCGAAACTTCAGGGGGCCGAGTGCCAACGCATTCGGCCCCCCGAAATCGGCGGTGAAATTCTCCGCCCCCCCCAGGGATGGGACTTACCTTTGATGAATGTCCCTCCCGGTGGCGGGTCCCGGCGGCGGTTCGTTGGGTTTTCGGCGGGGGCGGCAGCCGGTCTTTTGACCGGCCGCTGCCGCCGCCATTACAAGTGAAGTAAAAAAAACAACAACCCCGTGATAGGCTACGTAATGATTAACGTAGCCTATCATGGCTAGATCTCCAAAGTCAGCCGTGATAGGCTGCATAAATCGTTACTTAGCCTATCACGGGGTTTTCTTTTTTTTTTTACTTTTGTGGTTCGCGGCCGGGGAGACGGGGTGCGTCTCCCCAGCCTGAATTTCGGCCGGGCGAGGCGGGGTGCCTCCCCCCCCTCGCCTGAACTTCGGGGGGAGAAGCGAAGCGCCTCCCCCCCACCGCGAAGCAAGCTTCGAAGACAGGTAAGGGACTTTCGCCCATCCCCAGTAAAAAGTTTTATTTGGCAGCAAACACTAAGGCAGCTTTTTCCTCATCCAAATGCACACACAGAGATCAAAGCTGCAATCCTAAACATGTTTACTATGGAATAATCCCACTGAAAACTGTAGGATTTACTTCTGAGTAAACATGCATAATGCTGCACTGTAAATTTCACAGTACATTATAAAAGGCAAGCTACCATGATACTCAGGGCCGCGGTGGCTTAGTGGTTAAGATGCTGAACTGCAGACCGGAAGGTCAGCAGGACAGCAGTTCAAGCCCCTAGTGCCGTGTGATGGAGTGAGCTCCCGTCTTCAGTCCCAGCTCCTTTCAACCTAGCACTTAGAAAGCAAGAAACTGCAAGTAGATAAATAGGTACCGCTTCGGCGGGAAAGGTAACAGCGTTCCGTGCACCTTGGTGTTCAGTCATGCCGGCCACATGACCACGGAAGCGTCTTCGGACAGCGCTGGCTCTTCGGCTTAGAAACGGGGATGAGCACCACACCCTAGAGTCGGACATTTAAAAAAATGCAGCCATGGGGTGGAATTTGAACTACTTAACCCATATCTTTTCCAGGTGCTGGGAACAGCAGCATATATTTCCACAATGGAAAGGGTTAAGATTCCACTCTTCTACTAAAAAAAAGAAAAGAAAAAGAAAGAAATTTCAGGGGGAAATTGAACATGACTGGACAGCTCAGTTGTCTGGCTGTGGAGCCCTACCCCTGTCCTCCCAAGATCAGTTGCGTATTACAATTGTTTTGTAATATTTGCTAATAAATTAGTGCCACTTGCACATGTCAAAGGAGAACAAACGCCATCTTAAGTAAACGTATTATGCATTGCCCTTTTGCGTATCGAAGACATCTTTTCATCATCTTGTGAAACTTTGTTTAAGAAGTTAAGAGGATAAGCAGAGGCAGTCACGTCAAGGGCAACAGTGCATTCAGAACTCTGCTCACATTGTGCTTTAGTACATCCCTGTGAACAGGCTACACAGGTAGGGTTGTGTCAAGGGGTTTCTGAGTTTGTGTAAATGGGGTCTCAGAGGTGGCAGTGAAGAGAGCTCTGCTGCCATGGTTCATAAAACAGAGGCAGCCTTATAGCATTGAATGGAATAGATAGGAGAGCAAGTTACCATAAGAGGGCCAAGGGCCTAGTTTTCATTCGATGCTGGCAGAAGTTGTTCTTCCTTCAACAACAAATGTAATTTGTTGTTCTACACAAATCGGTGCCGAATCAAGTTTGTGCCTGATAGGATCACCCACAGAGCTTCACCCGTGAATCTACACACATTGAAAGACTGTGGAAAGGAGCCGACATGCATAGAAGCTGTACAAGCAAAGACTCTGTTCAGAAGTGAGAAAAGCCCATCAGTGCATGGTCTGGAGAGACCAGAGATTGCAAACCTGTTCCCCACCTTGTGCAATGATTCTACACACATTTGTCGGGTGAAAAGGAACAAAGGCTCATCCATCCATCCATCCATCCATCCATCCATCTATCTATCTATCTATCTATCTATCTATCTATCTATCTATCTATCTATCAATAATACCTACATACTGTTTAATATAATAACATCTTTTAGCAGTTTAACAATATTAAAAATTGGTGTTTAAAATACACTATTTAAAAAATTGCAACATCTTAACTTTGTCGTATCTTTACATGGGATTATGAAAGCATGCAAAAGAATGAGTGGGAACAAATCAGACATAAAAATGGGAAATGCACAATTACCTGTGGATAAAAGCAGGGTTAATTTCAGGGTAGGCTGAGCTGTTTCTAGGGCAGGCACAGGTCTATCAATCCCTTTTGTCAGAGCTCTACCCTCCCACTGAGAAACAAAAAGATGTAACTAGTGTCAATGTAAGGAACTAACATTTATCTCCTTTTCCTTCCTCTTTTTTTTTTCTTTTCCTCACTGGGAGCACCTCTACACCAGCCTAAAATCCTGCATTTAAAATGGGGCTTTCTGCTTCCGTTTTAAATGCAGGATCACAACAGACTCCCTTTATATGTGCTTCCTTTTCCCCTTTTCCCCTTCCCCCCTCCTCCCCACCCCCCATCTGAGTCTTCCATTATCTTTCGATCTCGCCCCTCTTCTTGCTGCTTTAACTCTTTTCACAGAGGAAACTGAAGCAGAACACAATGGGGTAATTTGATAGCTCATTATCTGCATCTATTTAAAAATGAAATAAAGCCAAGGTCATTTAGTGCAGGAGGAGATACCCTGGAGGTTCATGACATCATCTAAAGGGCCCTCAAACTTCTGTGCGTGAGCAGTCTCAATAGCAGGTTAAAAGCTCCATGTGAAGAAGCCTTGGTTCAGGCAGTTTCAACCCATAGGGTGGCCAGGTGTCCTACTTTACAGAGGACTGTCCTCTGTTCAAAGAAATCTCCGACTTGAAGGGCTGTCCAGTCCAAGTCCCATTGATAGATAAAAACCCATCAGGGAGAGCAGGGGCTGAGAAGTTGCCCAGGAAGAGTTGGTAGCTGGACAACAGATTAAGCAGGCACACAGGGGCTGAATCTACACGTAGCAGTTATACCGTTATCATACTGTTATCATAACTATTGGAACACATGATACCAATGGGCACCAATAGTTATGATAACAGTATGACAATGGTATAACTGCTATGTGTAGATTCACCCAGGATCTGTTTAAATTACAGTGATTATTACTATATGTATACAAAGTAGACCTCTATATGTATACAAAGTAGACACCACCTCTGTAGATGGCGGGCGTGATTAGTGCATCTGGTGGGTGAGCGTAGGCTTTTGGGCCTACGGTGTGCAGCAGCCTAGCCTAGTCCAGGGCAGGACCTGAGAGGAAGCAGAGGGGTGTGTGAGCTGGCTTTCCAAGGCCCAAGAAGCCTAATGAGAACCTTACTAACTTAGACCAGGCAATGGGGAGCTGGAGTATTGTATGTGTCTGGGGGGCATTTCTTCCCTAGTTTGTCAAAAAAGTTGAAATATATATCCTTTCAAGCTAGTTCCATTTCAAAATGGTTTTGAAGAGTACAATGTGGCCATAGAGCCTTAGTTGCAAGTTTTAGACCTCCACCCAACTGTGCAAATGATCATTATAATTTACCTTAACTGTTCTCATGTGAACTTTATGTACTACCAAAATAGGGTGTGTGAGGTCTGTTGGTTGAGCCAGCAGTAGATGTGTTAGCTGGCTGGCCCAGGGCCTTTCTGCAGAACAGAGATTGTGTGCTTGTACAGTTAATTCTAGCACCTGTGGGTCGGAGACACTTATAGTTCCCATGTGACATGCTGTCAAGCATTTCCTTATGAACAGTGATGTTTATAGGTATTAAATTATTTTTTAAAGTGAAACCTCTTAACTGCTTTCCTGGCATGGCAAAGGAGACCAGGGTAGTTAGTTCTGGGAAGCAGCTGCCCCGGGAGAACCGAACTCGCAGTTACGGGGCAGTTGAGGCCTAGTAGAAAACGGCTAGAATGTGCATTGCTCACACATTCCACTCTCTGTGGAGTCTTTCTGCAGAGGCAGATGGCTGCATGTGTTGCACTTTCACTGGTGGCAACAGAATACAGGACTATACGGAATGATCCTGTGGGCTGTTCCTTTTTAAAACTAAAAATTTAATTTAATTAGAATTGTTAAATGCTATTCTGCAGTCAAAAATCAAGAAACTTCAAACCATACCTACTGAGGTGAGGAAGTACAAGGATATGGCAGGAATCCTGCAAAACCCTAACACTCCACGAGTTTACTAAAACATTGTACCTATACAAAGAAGCCTTTCCATGCATGTACGCTTTGTATGCTGCAGGAATCACCTTTGGTGCATGTACAGCTATGTGTGAAAATTCATTTTCAGCTTTGACACGTGCTGACACCATACAGGTGTTCAATGCTTCATCAGAGAAGAGCAAACTTTGTAATCTTGGCTTTTGAAAATACCATATTTGAAGGAATTCCAAGTAAACAGTTCCTTCACAAGTTTGCAGAGAAATCATGGCGCATTAGACTTTATTAACAGTTCAAATCATTATGGTAGGATGACTTGCACAATATACATTTACTTCCTGTTGTTGTTGTTGTTGTTGTCATTAAGTCATGTCCAACTCTTCGTGGCCCCATGGACCATAGCATGCCAGGCCTTCCTGTCCTCCGCACTCTCCCAGATTTACTTTGTAGTCACTTTTATTTAGTTTACACAACTATGCATGTGGAAAATATTGTATTTTAAATTATTTGCGTTTTTGTAAACTTCACAAGTTCCTAATTAAAATGTATAAAATTGGGGTTTATTTTTGCCATTACCTAGGAAAACCTTTTTCTCCAGAAACCTCTTTTATAGTGACCACTGCCCCAACCCTTTTGTCCCCCCCCCTGCCCCCGCCAATTTTTGTCTCTGCCCATGCAATGAAAATTGTCTCGCTACACCCCTGGTGGAAAGGATGCAACAAAGGACAGGAGCTGGGCTAGCATTCTCCTCCTCGTCATGTATTTACTCTACTCAGGTACAGAACACCTGAATAGGGCTTCTGTCTTGTCTGGATTCCCAGTAGTAATGTATGGCTGTGAGAGCTAGACTATATGGAAGGCTGAGTGCCGAAGAATTGATGCTTTCGAACTGTGGTGCTGGAGAAGACTCTTACGAGTCCCCTGGATTGCAAGGAGGTCAAATCAGTCAATCCTAAAGGAAATCAACCCTGACTGCTCATTGGAAGGACAGATACTGAAGCTGAAGCTCAAATATTTTGGCCACCTAACGCGAAGAGAAAACTCTCTGGAAAAGACCCTGATGCTGGGAAAGACTGAAGGCAAAAGGAGAAGGGGACGGCAGAGGATGAGATGGCTAGATAGCATCACGGATGCAATGAATATGGACTTGAGCACGCTTCGGGAGAGAGCGCAGGACAGGAAGGCCTGGCGTGCTTTGGTCCATGGGGTCACGAAGAGTTGGACATGACTGAACGACTGAACAGCAACAACTTGTCTGGATTAAGCTTCAAGTTGTTCGCCTCATCTTGTCTATTACTGACTTCAGGCACTGATTTAGAACTAGAGCTGCTTCCTTGGATTTACATGGAAGCAGAGTGCTGTCCCAGGAGGCTGTTCCAAGTGGTCTGGAGCCTGGTCAGTCCTGTGGCTCCGGAACCACTGGAGCATTCTAAGGCTTCCTGTGAGGCCTTGGCAAGGCACTTTGCAGATAAAATTGATCGGATAAGGAGTGTTACTCCACACGCTGTGGATACAGTTAGTGAGCAAGAGCGGCCTGTGGCAAACCAGTTTTGTGGGATTGGTTCCAGCTTCTTCCTTCTGATGAAGTGGACAAGGTGCTTTCATCTGTAAGGCCGACCACCTACTTACTTGATCCTTGCCCATCTCGGCTCATTATGGGCTGCAGAGAGAGACTGGGTGAGGGAATCAGGGCGGTGGTGAACGCCTCCCTTGAGGAGGGAGTGATGCCATCAGCCCTCAAGGAGGCAGTGATAAGACTGCTCTTAAAGAAGCCCTCCTTGGATCCCCAAGTTCTGAAGAACTTTCACCCAGTCTCAAATCTGCCATTTTGGGGCAGGGTGATTGAGCGGGTGGTGGCGATGCAGTTGAAGGCACACTTGGAAGAAACTGATTATCTAGACCCATTTCAGTCGGGCTTCAGGCTTGGGCATGGGACAGAAACGGCCTTGGTCGCCTTGGAGGATGATATGAGGAGGGCTCTGGATAGGGGCGAATGCTCCTTCCTTGTTCTCCTCGACCTCTCAGCGGCTTTTGATACCGTTGACCACGGTATGCTCCTGGACCGCCTGGAGGGGTTGGGCATTGGAGACACCGTATTGCGGTGGTTCCGGTCCTTCCTCTCCGGCAGGTACCAGAGGGTAGCACTGGGAGAGGAGGTTTCGGACCCATGGCCACTCACTTGTGGGGTGCCACAGGGTGCCGTCCTCTCCCTGATGCTATTTAACATCTATCTGAAGCTGCTGGGAGGTATCATCAGGAGGTTTGGGGTGCGGTGTCATCAGTATGCAGATGACACGCAGCTCTACCTCTCATTCAAATCTTCACCAAGGTTGGACGTAGAATCCCTGTCCAAATGTCTGGAGACGGTGAGTGGCTGGATGGGGAGGAATAAGCTGAAGCTGAACCCTGACAAGACTGAGGTACTTTTGGTGGGAGACAAGAGGAGGCTGGGGGATGTTGACCTGGTGTTGAATGGGGTACGGCTACCCTTGAAAGACCAGATCCGCAGCCTGGGGGTCATTTTGGACTCCCAGCTGTCCATGGAGGCTCAGGTGTTAGCTGTGAGCCGGACAGCGCTGTATCAACTCCATCTGATACGGTGGCTGCGCCCCTTCCTTCCCGACCATCTGCTTCCATCGGTAGTACATGCCCTGGTCTCCTCTCGTCTGTAATGAGCTCTACGTGGGGTTACCCTTGAAGATGGTTCAGACGCTGCAGCTGGTACAGAATGCGGCGGCCCGCCTGATTAAAGGCAGCCGCTGGCAAGATCACATCACTCCAGTGCTGAAAGAGTTGCACTGGTTACCAGTTGTTTTCCGGGCCAAATTCAAGGTGTTGGTTTTGACCTTTAAAACTGTATATGGTTCCGGCCCAGCCTATCTTAAGGCGCGCCTCCAGCAACACCAGACAGGCCGCTTAACAAGATCAGCCTCGGATGGCCTTCTCTCTGTCCCATCAGCCAGGACAGCTAGGCTGGTAGGGACGAGGGAGAGGGCCTTTTCTGTGGTGGCCCCCACTCTGTGGAACTCCCTCCCTAAGGAACTCCGTCATGCTCCCTCTTTAATGAGCTCTCGCCATGCATTAAAAACGTGGTTGTTCAGGCAGGCATTTGGGGTGGGTTAGGGTATTTTAGAAAATGTTTTATTGTAGAATTTTATTGTTTTAAACTGTTTTATTATATGTTGTACATTGCCCAGAGTGGCTGGGTGACCAGCCAGATGGGCGATTAATAAATTTAATAAATAATAATTAATAAATAATGGAAGGGAGAGATAGAGATGGGTGTCATTACCATACTGGTGGCATTGAACCTCCAAACTCTGAAAACCTCTCCTGGTGGTTTCATGTATATGTTAAAAAGCATAGAGGGCAAGATGGAACTCTAGGAGCTTCTCTACATTAAGGAAAAATCCCACAAATTTACAGGGGCTTCGTCTTCCAGAGTCTTTGCAGGTTTACAATGGGCACAGTACACATGCTTCCTGCCTCCCATTTTTCCTGGTCCCTTTGTGGGCACATTCCATATGTTTCATTTATTCAGCCAGTAGATGGCGTTGCAAGATTTCTAAAATATCGTAGGGATGTCGGAGAATTTCTCCACGAATCTCTGGGAGGCCGAATGCCAACGCATTCGGCCCCCCGAAATTGGTGGGGAAATTCTCCGACACCCCCCCGGGATCGGACTTACCTCATGCGAATGTCCCTCGCGGCGGCGGGTCCCGGCAGCAGTTCGGTGGTAGCGGCGGCGGCCGGTCTTCTGACCGGCTGCCACCGCCGCCATTTCCAAGTAAAAAAAACACAAAAAACATGATAGGCTATGTAAAGATTTACATAGCCTATCACGGCTAGATTTTCAAAGTCAGCCGTGATAGGCTACGTGATAGGGACGGGGCGCCTCCCCACCCGCCAAGAATTTTGGGGGGAGAAACGGAGCGCCTCCCCCCCCCCCCGAAAAAGGCTGCAGGGCCAGGTAAAGGACTTTCGTCCATCCCTAGATTCTTGAATTACACCACCCCTCTGATGCGGCTTTTGGCGTTTTTTGCTTTGTTTTTACTTCATTTTCAGCGGTTTTTTAAATGGTGGAATAAAGCTAAAAAACAACAAGAAAGGCACCAGAGGTTGACAACATCATGAAAAGGACCTGTGAACTTCTGTGAGTGAACAATCATGAGCGCACAATAAATGCCTCATATAAAAAAGCCCTAGGACACCACAGGCCCAAAAGCAGGACCTCAAACAGGCGTTCCCCAGAACCACCTTCTGTGATTGCCCCTCCAAGAACCGGAGCTATTGTATAACTGTGTCTTCCAATCCCATCTCAGACAGATGCCCCAGAAGGTTACCATGGTTGATGGTATCAAAAGCCACTACAAGGTCCAGCAGAATCAATGTGGCTATACTCCCCCTGTCCACTTCCCAGCATAGCTTGTCCAAGGTGATCAAAGTTTGTCCCATAACTTCATCCCACATGCCAGGCTGAAATGGATTTAGATAATTCATACATCCAGAAACCCCTGGAGCTGAGAGATACCACCACACGCTCCAGCACCTTGCTCAAAAATGGGATATTGGAGACTGGCCAGAAATTAAGCAATAAGGCAGGGTTTAGGGAGGTATTTAAAAACAACAACACAGGTCTTGCTACTGCCTCTTTTAGATAATCTTGTCACATCTTGTAATATAATGGCGTTCATTACTACCCTTATTCATTCAGCCAGCCCTCCAGCCATTTTTTATAAGCCAGGAAGGGCAAGGGTCCGGCACACACATGGTAGGTCTCCACATCCTCAGGTTGTACAAACTGAAAAGTATCCATTATAATTGGACAAACAGAGGCCAAATTTACACCAACTGGACCTGTATCAGCTGTGGTAGCAGTATAGCTATGAGCGATTTTATCTGCAAAGTGTTGCACAAATTGCTCTACGTTTTCTTCTTGTGGGCCAGAATGTAATAGGCCTTTGACCATCTGAAAAAGTTGTTTTGGGAGATTCCATGAAGACACAATTTCTTCACTGCCATTACCATTTCAGAGTAGGCTTTCAGATGGGCCCTAGCCTGTGTTTGGTTGGACTTGCGCCAGGTTTTCAGCCAATGTTCTAGTTGTCGCCCTGCTCACGTCATCACTGCTAGCTCCCTGGAAAACCTTCTTTGGCTCTATTCAGTGGGAGAGGACACTCAGGAACGATTGTTATCAAACCTTGGGCTATATCCCCATTCCAGAGGTAAACCAGGGCTTCAACATAATCATCACTGAGGAGACAGGAAATCCCAGAAAGCTGTCAGAAAACCACCCAGATCGATCAACTGCCAGAGGTGGACTATCTTAATCAGTTCCCCACCTCTGCAGAGGCTTTCAGTCCCAGTAAGTTTAAACCCTAGCAGGTAGTGATCTGTTCATGACAATGGAGCTATAGGAAGTTCCTCTGCCCTCATGGAGTGCTCTATCCACAGATTAAGGGCCTACACAAGAAAGCAAAGTGAATTTAACCCTCTTTAGAAGTTTCAACATACTAGGCCATTCCATTTCATATGGTCACTCTACTCAAGCAAAACATTTCAGGGGAGGAAAGAGCATGAGTGAAGTTGCTGGACTGGAAATCACTGACAGATTTGACACTATTTATTTGCTTTGGTTTGAATTGGGAGTTTGGTTGGTTCATTTAGAACTTATAGTAAATATATCGCAGCTGTGGTGTCAGGCAAATTGAACACCATCCTGCAAGGGCTGGATGGGCATCTGTGTAATAACCCCACCCCCCACCCCCAGAAAAAGAAGGAACTACTGGACACTGCCAGAACATATGTTTAAAAGAAGCACCACCAGCCATTAGCTGAATTAGACAATCCCTTATTAAAGAAACATTCCTACAGACATGACACAAAACTTTGGTTATTGGTTATGGTAATCTGTTGCACTATTTGCTCCTATGGATGGGCATTTTCTATGTCAAATTTTTGTTTTGCACTTATCTTTTAATTTTATGATGTGTGTTACATTCATGATGATTAGGTTGATTTTAACTTGTGAGTTGCTTTTGGGTTTGCCTTCAGGTAAGGAAAAACAAGACATACATTATTAAATAAATACATATAAGCGCTCACCATGTACAAAAAATAGCTGTATGCTTTTCAGTATAGATAACAAAGAACGCTTTTCATCTCTGTCCCACTAACTTGACTGACTAATCCAGCTCAGCCAGCATTTAAGTTCTTGGAGTATCAAACTGTAATGAAAGCTACAACAACAAAAGAGATCCATCCAAATGGCTGTAGAAACCAGATAATGTTTTATTCTGTAAATGAGGCATTTAAAATATTGATCAGGAACTTAGAAAAATATCTGCTAGATGCCAGCCAAAACATAACACATGGTCCTCCATCTTTTTAGTACAATCGCTGGAATTGTGATTTTCTTTTCCACATCATGGCTGGGGACATAGCTCCTGATCTTCCTTGCTGAAATAAATATTCTCATTTTAAAGAAAGAACAGAAAAGCATAAATAAGCTAAAATGTGATTTTGGGGCTCATCTGAGTCAGCATGTTGAACAACCTGGACTTTTTTGTTCTGCCCCCCATAGGGAAGAGGAGCACCACTGGCCATTGTGGTGGCACACCACTTTCAGCAAAAGAACCAGGGGCACAGCAATAGCAGGAAAAATGCAGCAGGCAAAGCTAATAATGCGCAATTGTGATGAAATGAATAAATAAAATGGTGTTTCGGTTATCTTTCTCTGTGAAAATTGTTCAACAGTTAAACAGATACAAAAGCAGGGCTGAGCCAATATTTACTTAATTTTAAGGGGGAAGGGTATCATATGTCATAGTGCGGAAAGGGATGGAAAAACAGGCAGCACTTTCATATTTCCTTGTTTAAGTTTGTTTCCATTGTGTTTGGATTTATTATAGTCCAGCCAGCGTCTGTGACTGGGTGGGCTAAAATTTCAGCCAACGTTAGCGACCACCCTATATGCAGTCTAGATGCAACCTAGCCATGGTTACATCCAGATTGGACTAGTCTACATGAGGCTACCTCTGAAGAGTCTCCAGAAACATTTGTTGATCCATAATGTGGCAGCAAGAGTGTTAATTGAGGGGATAATGTTATTGGAGCATAGCAGCATATTACACCCATTTTACAACAGCTGGCACTGGTTACCAATATGTTTCTGGCTGCAATTCAAAGTGGAAGTGATGACCTGTAAAGCCTCAGGTCCAGGTACCTGAAGGACCACATCCTGTTGTACTATCTTTCTCCCGACTCCCGGCCTAAGATCTGATGGGGAGGCTCTTCTCTGTGTTCCGCTGGCAGCTGATGCGAGATTGATGTGTTGCAAGAGATACCCTTGTCTGTGACTGCACCCCAGTTGCAGGGTTCCATTTAGCACCATTGCCTTTAAACGCTCCAATGTCTGATCAAGCCAGTGTTGACTGGGCAGGCAGTTAATTAGCCTGGATGTTCTTCTCACTGTATTTTGTTTTTTCTGCTGCACAGTCTGTGTGTAGTTGTTTTTTTTAATTATTATATAATTAATTGCTTTATATGCTGTGAGCTTCCTTGAGCATTATACTTTTCAGTGGAAGAGCAGGATATTTTTTTCTAAATAAATTAAATTACCTTTATTGGTGCTGAGAGAAGTTTTATTTGTCCCTCCAGTTCTTTGGAAGCACTCAAAAGCAAGAGGCAGCTCTTGACCACAGCAGAGATGCTTAGGCTGTGGCTTCATTTATGCAATTTTTGCTTTTGCTTTTCCTTGTCCCTTATCCTACCCATTTTTCTGTCCCTTATACCAGGGAAGGGCAAAAAGTAGATCTCCGGATGTTTTGGCCTTCAACTCCCAGCTTTCCAGACCATTGGCCATGTTGGCGGGGGGTTCTGGGAGTTGAAGTTTGAAACATCTGGAGATCTACCTTCTGCCCACCCCACCTTACATCTGCTACTTAGGTAGCATCCCTTGCTTTCTCTTACCACTCTCTTTGTTGGTTTCATTCTGAAGCTTGCTGGCATGGTGTGTTATATTCAGCAAGGGCAAACTCATCTGGTAGGGGGAGAAGAAAGACAGGTCACACAAGGATAAATCAGGTACTGCATAGATCCCATTACCCTTTCCAGGTATTCAGGAAAAAGAGAGCTGGCTTTAATTTTAGGAGAGGCAATTAAAATGTCTTTGGAATACAAACATAAGATACTCATATCCATGGAATTCTAGGGAATCTTTGGATCACTAACTGAACAGAAAAACCTGCCCATTACCTGCTCCAGTGTCTTTAAGAGCAGAAATATCAGACAAAGCTTTTCACAGCATGCTAGAATCTGCAGATAAAACTGCTGTTAAGACACAATAGCAGGGAGCTGTAAAAAAAAGGCTGGCAACCCTAGCAAAGTTAGAGGTGGCTTCTGGGGACCACAGGGAATAGGATGGACATACATGCCAGCATTATGAAGTGGCTAAGAGTTTGAACTGTGAGCATTAAGTCTTTACTTCAACTCTTGCCTCAGGTCATAACGTTGTTATTAGGTAGCCTTAGGCCAGCTACAACCACTCAGCTTCAAATCTGCCATATGCAATGTGGGAATCATACTGGCCTTCCTTACTTGCCAGGTCTAAGATTACAGACATGCTGTATATGGAACACTTGAAATGCACTATATAAATGCCAAGTACTATTAAAGTAATTATTTTTAACCATTTATTGGAAAGAAACCCATTCACTAATCAGCAGAGCACTATTGCTAGGACAGACACTGAGGTAGAGAGGCTATCTGGTGAGAAATCCACAACCCCCAGCTTCACTACAACTGGTACAAACGTGAGTTTTCTTCTTTTAAAAAGAAAATTGCAAGTGAAAAAATACTCATAGCTACCAAGGGTAAGAAGGAGCCAGTAAGTAAGAGAGAGAAAGGAGTTCCCCACCTGTTAGCACAAATGAAATGGAGAAAGCATTTCTTCAGCTGATTCATACCAACCTCCTCTTGTTCAAAGAACTGGTTGCCGTTAACTTATTCTATATAAAACTCTTATTCAGTGACTACTAGACCTCTTACCTGTTTCATAATAATCGTAGATATTAACTTGAGCTGGTTTGCTATTGGACACAGGATGGGCTTGTTCTAAAGTTAATGCAAAAGAAACTGGCTTTGCCGATACCTGAGCATAGGAAGAGAGAAGGTATCAGAGAGAGCTTCTTTTGAGAGTGTTTACAGTTGCACCTTTACAATAAAACTACAAAAGCTTTCTTCTGAAAAACTTACATCTGACAGATAGAAGAAGACATGGTCATTCCTGGTTTCCACGCGCATCACCTGATCCTGGAGCTGTACGAGAAGAAAAGCAAGGAGGAAGTTTCTTACTTACAGGAAAGAGGGCACATCATGCAAATGACATCAAAGTGAAAAAAATAGTTTCATGTAAAACTGTGGCAAATAAAGATTTCTTTTTCTTTTTTTGCAGAGCTTCTAGCTGTTTGAAACATTACTGATGCTGAAAAGCTCATCCTTTTGGGGGTCCTACCATGCACAACTCTCAAAGCTTCTTACTGCATGCCTCTGCCCCAACAGTCACAGCTTCCGACACCAGTGCTGGACTTCACTGGGGCTGCTGGGATGCAGACACTACACATTTGGGTAACGTGTAGATGTTAACACTCCCATGTGGAAACAAAAAAGCTTTTCCATGCTGCTCACAAGCAAGAGTGGTAACAAACTTTGAAATGGCCATCAGATTCAGAAAAGATTAATTGTAAATCGTGTGTGTGTGTGTGTGTGTGTGTGTGTGTGTAGGGGTCATTTGGACTTTTACCCCAACTGAAATCCCTTTTGAAGTTCCAGGTTCTGATTGATGCAAGGGTAGTTCCAGGATGACTGCAGGGGACCCACCGCAACTCGAGGTCTTTTCAGAATTAGCATACAAGATAGCCCTTGCACAGCCTGAAGGTATCTCCAAGTTGTGCTGTTTCTCAGCTTCCCAGAGGTATATGGTTGGCCACTGTCAGAAACAGGATGGTGGACTAGACAGGCCTTGGATCAAATCCATCAGGGCTCTTGGAGTTATAGTATCAGAGGCAGTGAACCCATGTACACCAGTTGCTGGGGAACATGGGCAGGAGGGTGCTATTGCACTCGTCTCCTGCCTGTGGGTTCCTGGTTGACAGCTGGTTGGTCATTGGTTGGTTGGTTGTGTGAACAGAAAGTTGGACTAGATGAACCTTTGGTCTGACCCAGCATGGCTCTTCTTATGTTCTTATGATTGTATAGTCCAGAGTTTTAGTGAAATGGAATCCATGTATTCATTCCACACTTTGCCAAAAAGGTTTTGGAGTGGAACCAAGCAGCTTCGCTCTTCTGTTGTACAAATAGGAAGCAGAATGGCACACATTTATAGCAACCATCTTTGCATCTTCTGCCTGTCATGTTATATTGGCCCCAGGCCTGTAACCAAGTCACCTGTAGTGTTAGTGGGGCCTAGAGTTCCATAATGCTTTGCTTAGGTTCATTATTAGTGCAGTTCCCTTGCTAGTGGGCCTCTGAGCATGTGAGATGAGTCAAAGGTCGATAGCGGCCTCAGCACATTCCATACTAACGAGTTAGAGTGTCTGATCAAGATGTGCCTGGGAAGTGAAGCTATGTTTATGCTGAGCTGCAGGTGTCTGTGCTGGGAAAGCTTCCTTCTGACCAAGCACTGCTAGTCTATGCTGGGAATGAATGCTAATTAACACTTGATGCTGCCATGCTGCCTTACTGCTGTATGGTATAAAATGCATTTTACCCCATGGCTCTGGGTTCAGAGAAGCTGTCTGATCCAATCACTGGGTACGCCTGTGTTCGGACTGTACTCAATAAAGTATCGCCTTGTAAGTAAACCTGGATCTAATTTATCACTATCTTGGCACCTCTAAATTAAGAGTTCGAAGCCTACTGCAAGGGCAATACACATGTTAAGGATATGGATTCTAGTTCTTTCTGCTATACTTTTTAGTGCCCCTTATTTCATTCTCCTTATTTCATCACTTTTTCAGCCTTGACACTTTATCATACCAATCTTGAAATGACTAGAATCCCTCTAGATCAGAGTGGGCAACTTGTGGCCTTCCAGAAATTTGGCCTATAATTCCCATCAGCCCTCACTGTTGGTTATTTGTTACTAGGGCTAATGGGAGTTGTAGGCTCGTCCCTGCTCCAGATAGAATCATTCACTTAGTTCTGAGCTTTTACCTGCTGTAGGGATGATGGGACGGGAACACAACCAGACAGCATCTTCACATCAATGATGGCCATGTTGGATGTGTTGCGCTCTCCAGTGTAGCTTGAATCAAGAAAAACTGGGTCATTTTGTATTCTGACTGAGCCTAGTCAAAAGCAAGCTGCAAATATATCGTGAAGAGCTTTTTATATGATATACTATACACTGCCCTACATAGTTCACTAAATTTGTGAATTCCTTCTATGGCATAAGCACAAAATCCAGAAGTATGTACCAAAGTAACTCAAATTCTGCATAGCCTAATGTGCATTTTCCACCATCTTCACAATTTATTCTGTAAATTAAAAGGAAAGGGCATTATACCAGGTACTGGAAATATTCTTCAGCCCCTTCTCTCTGACTTCCAAGATCCATACATTTACAAGCACCTCTTTGCAACCATGAAAGCTAAGAATGGCTTTTATTTATAAACGAATAAATAAGACTCATAGATACTGGAGACTCATAGGTAGCTGGATTCTGCTTCCACGGAATCATAGCATACACAGAGCTCCGCCAATCCCAATCTGCTTTAGTTAGCAGCGAGCAAGTCTACTGCTTATACGTTCTACCTCATATAGACAAAATGGATTCTCGGCATGCACCAGCAATAACAGGAGCAACTTATATTGGCTTATACTGTAGTGCATGGCAAAATTATCAGCAGGGGATAATGTTGTCTACTCCCTCCCCTTAACTCATATGGGATATTACCTGGCTGTCAGGACAACATCAAATCTGGGCAGGAAGTCACCTGCACAAGAAGCATTTCTTGTCTGCACAGTCAGAGCAAACCCAGAGGCCTCTGCAGGCAAGATGATGTTGTACCTCAGGGTCGTCTGAAAGAGGGGAAAAAAATGCTTATATAGCAGAGGCAACTGTTGCATCACTGGCTGTGGGGCTGTGGCTCTAATAAGTAGCAAAGGTGTTTATTGAAGGACATGGGTTGTCATTTACCTGTGTGTAGACACATCCAGAGCCATTCACTTCCACCTTGTAGTTCCCTGGGACGTTGGGCAATGCAACTTGCTGCAGCAGAATGCTGTTGCTACTATCTACTTCGAAAACCTTCTTAAAAGTTCCCCCGGCAATGATCTCAATTGTGTTTTTAGCGTCTTTTGTGAAGGTGAGGACCCCATACTGAGATAAAGCTTGGAGAGCCACAGGAGTGTCCTGGAGAGCACAGTACAACGCTGGGTTAGAAAACAATGCTGGCCTTCTCACTTGTCACGCTTGTAGCCCACTCTTCCCTCACGAAACCCAGGGTGATGTGCATGGGGGTTACTGAGTTGTTTTCTGACAACCTCCCTCTTGTGTTCCATTGCCTGTATTTCCCCTGCCACCGGACGTTCAGTGAGCACCCTGGGGAAGGCATTTTCAGTGGTGGTGCCACAGCTTTGGAATGCTCCCTCCAGAGAAAGTCCCCCGGCATCCATTCCAATACCCTTTTTTCAGTGCCAGGTGAAAACCTTTTCATTTCCCTTACTTTTAATTTTTAAAACACTTCTCTTATGCTTTATTTGGATGCTGCTTTACAGAGTTGCTGTTTTTAACTTATTTTAATTTATTAGCTATTTTATGGCATTTTAAATATTTGATTGTATGCAACCCTGACAATATGCTTCAAGGGTGTGTTCAATCTTAATAAATATGTTATTTGAGGCTTTTTAGCATAGAAAGAGAGTCAGTTTAAGGGGGACACAACAGAAGGAGATTTATAAAATTATGCACAGTGTAAAGAAAGTGGACAGAGAGACATTTTCCTTCATCTCTCATAATACCAAAATGTATGGTCATCCTATGCAATTAGTTGGCAGGAGATTCAGGACAAACAAAAGTAGTGATTCTGCACACAACACATTATTAATGTATACGTCACCTGGGTGGAGGAGAAGCCTCCATTGGAATTCTGCTGCCTGACAATCCACTGTGCGATTTGTGAGGCAAATGTCAGGTCCTCCTGGGATAGGTCTCCTTGGCCAAGGAAAGCCAACAGTACATAGGCTGTAATCTGAATCTCAGCAGATGGGGCACGAGCATAGAAAGATGGGAAGTTTTCTGCTGGAGGCCTCTTTTCCCTTTCCCAGTGCACCAAGCTTCCTGAGAATGGAGAAGAGACTATTAAACAGTCTCTAGACAAATGGCCTAGAGGTAATTGCACATACATCCAGATCTAGCTTCCTGTCTTTCATCTAGACCAGTTGTAGCCGGTGTGTCCCACAAGTTGAGTACAATGTATAAGAAAGAGCCACACACAAACACTGCCTTGAAATAATTTTCCTTCTAATTTACTGAGGCAAGGTAGAATCCAACTAGATTTCCTCTACTGACAGAAAGCTTCCATCAGCAGAATGGAGGGCTGGGGGCAATTTCCAGCAATTTCCCCTCCTCCCTGCAGCCCCCCCAAATCTGATCCACAGAGGGGCCACAGAGGGTTGCAGGGAAGAGGGAAAATTGCTGGAAATGGCTGTCCTCCCCATTCTGTGGATGGAAGCCTCCTGTTGATGGAAGGAATCTAGTTGGATTCTCCCAACAGTTCTGGAGATGCAGGCAGGTGTACTGATTTTTTGCCACAGCTATGCCCACAGGCTCTACTGTTCATGTCTAGGTTTGCCATAAACTCCTTTTACTTGTGGCACTCAAACTGCAAGTTGGCATCTATGATCTAGGTTTATGGGCCTGAAAGGTCTGTCTGGATCAGTCAGGTTTCTGAAACAAAAAGCGTAAAATATATCCCATTTTCATTACAGGTTTGAGACAGAACTTGAAAAACAGATTGGATGTAACTGCAGGTGAAAAATCCAAACCAAGTAATATAATCTCCTTAATACGCAGTATTGAAGCACAATTTGAGAACGTGTTCTTTCTAGGCATGGTCAGAACCCTGTCCTAAGATATATGTTTACTGTAAGACTACTAAATTTTAATGAAAGATATATAATTAAAATGTTCTGGTCTGACTTATCATTTAGAATCTACATAATTAAGAAAAGGAAGCCATCTGGAAGCATTCTTAATGTTTTCTTTTACATGTTTTCTTTAATTTGCAAAGAGATTGGATCAGAAACTAAGATCCCCTACGTTTTGTCAAATCATGCAGGAGTAGTTTATTTAGTACATTTATACCACAATTTTCTTGCATTATGGAACTCAAGGTGGCATATATGGGGTTCCCAGGTAGTCTCCCATCCAAGCGCTGACCTAAACCTGTTCACTTCAGCAAGGTGGCTGCATCATGTGCCCGCACACTATGCTGTAACTGCAGGTGTTCACCCAAGAGCTAGAAGTGTGGTGGAGGCAGGGACATAAACACAAGCCCTGCCTTTAACATCCCCACACATCCAGCTCTTCTTCAGACCATTGCACATTTAGTGCTAAGGTCTGAAGGGAAGTTGAAGTACATGCAGCTGAATGTGCTTCCAAACCTCCCTGCAATCGGGAACCCTGCAATAGCAGCTTTGGCATGTAGCGAAGGTAGCTCTCTCCTTAGTAACCTCACCTAGTGGACATACTGGAGTGTGTCCAGTGCTGCTGCACTGGTTTTAGCACCCAATGAACATAGGAGGTGTCCAGATAGCACTCTAGCATGTAAGACAATAATCAGGCCCTTGACCTGCCCCCAGGGTGGGGGAAGTGGAAAGTGGTACCTATGATTTAGATTCTCTCTCCATATACATATCTTCAGATGTGGCTGGGAGGAGCCTGAATGAAATTCTTACTTGGTTCCAAGCAGGGGTGGACTATCTCTAAGCTGGGTCCGAGACAGGCAGTGACTTGGCATGCACCATCTTGGCCCAGGTAGCTATACCTGCACTTGGGCTTTGGGGAGTTAAAAGTTAATTTACAAGGTTAGCTTATTGAAGATCTTTTGAGTTATCAACAAGGTATGGCTCTTATTTAAACACAAACAATGGTGTCATACCTCTTTATTCCTTGGTCTAAGGGCTGACCACTTACCAGTTTTGGTAGCAGATTTTATCAAGGCATCCAAGATAGGTTTCTGTTTTTCCACTTCACCAGCTAAGCCATACATATAGGCCAGGAGAGCATTTCCATAAATGTTTTCCATATCCCTGTCAGAAGCAGCATTCAAGCAGGAGAGACCATTCCGTACCACAGGATACTACAATATAAGATACATGATGTATACACACTATATAATTATATAAAGACATACACTGACTAACTTACAGGGGTATCAAAATTGTTAAGATACAGGCACATGAGAAAAAGACCTAAAATTTGGTGCAATTGCTAGAAAGCTCTGAAAACAGTGCATTTGTACATCACTCCCTCAGAAGGAGGGAACCGATGTATGACAAAATGGTTGAGCTATACACATAGGCCAAGAACCCTTAATTACTGAAGAAGTTTTTTTAAAGGCATTTGGAAGTGTTCCCTTAGAAATAGGGACAAGAAATGGAGATGCAAATGGTTAAATTACTTGCAGACCACCTACAAAGCTGAACTTCGGTACATACACAGACTAAGGGCTTCTCTACATTAGGTTTTTTATCCCACAACTTTACTGGGGCTTCTGGTTCCAGATTCTTTGCAGGAATGAGATTGGCTCCTTTACACACACTTCCTGTTGTTGTTTTTTTTTCCAGAGGTTGGCTTTACCTGCAAGTTCTATATGTTTCATTATACAGCCAGTAGATGGCATGGTTATTATAGCGCCACTTCCAACCACTTCTTTTTATTACCTCATTATTTCTGTTTCAAATAAAGTTGCAGAAATCATCGGAAAGCATGGGAGAGGCACTGGAAGTTGACATGTAAAGGACCCGCAAACTTCCATGAATAACAATAACCAATCTAAATCACAGGATAAAAGTCCCCATGTAGAGACACCCTAAGACTCATGGATTGCTAGAAAAGTCTGAAGATAGGACATTTTTGAGGCAAGCATTCCAGCAAAGACAAGCCAAACCGGAGAGATGCCAATGAAGCTCATGGGGTTGAGCCAGGAAATATGATTTGGGGGTTAATAATGCTCACATCAAAGAAGATGTGAGCAATACCAGTCTCTGGCTCAGGTTAAAATAAAAACTGAAGAATAATTAACTACCCCTCCCTCGGTCCTACCTAGCCCTCCCCCTTCCTGCTTCCCTTTAAATCTAACTTACTGGCTGGTATGGGGCAGTGGTGGCAAGGGCAGGAGCAGCACTCACTATTTACATATTATGAAAGCCTAATTCAGATAATAGAGCTGAGCCCAAGAGAAAGGGTTCATTATATCTCCCTGGAATTGGGTAGTGGGATTCAACACCCATTTGATGCTCAGATCAGATCCCAGGACTTGGGGCATAACTTAACATTATGAAATTTCCAGTGCAGGCACAGAATTTGCAGTGTTTTAGAGGCGCTGCCAGTGAGAACTAACTAGAGTCACAGTAAATACATACCGAGTTGGGAAGTCCACTCTCCAACAGAGATGCAGTGACGTAAGCTGTTATTAGAACTGTATAATTTGTTCCATCCTGTTTGCAAAGAAAATCCAGTTCAGACAACAGGGATGCAAGAACACACATTCCTCATCCCTGAGAAATTATGCTCAGCTTATTTTTTTGATTCAAACCTCTAAAATAAAAATATTACTGAAGCAACTCCTCCCCCCACATACCTATACACACAATTCATTTGGATTTCATTTCAGATGAAATTCAGTGACAACAACTCACTCATTTTCACAAATTAAAAAAAATGACACACTTTGTATACATCCTGGGAGAGAGAATAAGATAAGACTCCTATCCCCAACTCTTTCCTTCTAATGCACTAGAAAGAATCCAGCATCTCAAGCCAGCACCAGGTAACCAGGATCCCTTTCCCAATAAGGAAGGAAGTTGCCGGACTGTGTCCTGCATGATGGTATGGTGGACCAGACTCTCATGGGTGAAGGTTGTTTCAGAATGTTTTGATTAAAATGAGCATGCAATAGGTCAGCTGGGAATGATCCACCCTCCTCACGTATCCCCCAATTCAACCCACTTTCCTCAAAAGCTTTTAGCTTTTTCCAAGTGCCCTTCGATGCCTCCAGTTAGAGAGAGAGAGAGAGAGAGAGAGAGAGGCATTTCTATTTCACTTACTTTTAGTACCATGTGTAAATGGTTTTAAAATATTATGCTTTGAGACCATGAAGAGGCAGTTCTAAGTATTATGTGAAAAGCTTGACAAATTCCTTTGAAATGAGAAATCTGTGAACAGCACAGAGCAGCAAGGATCCTTTGTGGGTTTTCAGTTACAGTTCTGGTGTAATTGTGAAACCCCACAATAAATACACTGAATTTAGCTGTTGTGGTCTTAGATTGAAAATATTATCAGAACAGCAAATTGTTTATAATGTTTTAAATGGAGTTTCAGTATTTTCCAAACCATCTTGGAATCAACACTGGAAAGTAAATACATATTCAACCAGCAATCCTCTATGCACTTACTTGGGAGTTGAAGTCAGTGGGACTTACCTCTGAATTGTCATGCACAGGCCTGCACTGTTTATAACAGCATGAATCCGGCTTGCAATCTTCAGATAAAACAGCACGTCCCTCAACAGGGAATGAGCCCTTAGCACAGAAGTGGAGATCCTGTGGCCCTCCAGATGTTCTCAGATTAGAACCCCCATTGTTCCTGACCATTGGACATGCCTGCTGTGGCTGATGGGAGTTGGAGTCCAACAGCATCTGGAGGGCCACAGCTTCCCCACCCCCACCCCTGCCCTAGCACACAAGCATAATTTCTGTGCCTACATTATGGCCTGCTGCTGCTATCAGCAGGTAAAGAGGGATAAGCACTTGTGAGGTGGCGTCATCAAGTACCATAATTAGGGAAAAAGAAAATACAGGATTTTGCCAGAGCCACAGATTCCTTTAAGGGGGCTGCAAATCAAATCTCTAGTTTGAGGGTGCTCTTGGATCCAGCACTGTCACTCAAGGCACAGGTGGACTCAGTGGCACGGAGCACCTTTTATCAGCTTAGGCTGATACACTAATTACGTCCTTATCTGGACAGAGCTGGCCTAGCTACAGTTATCTATGCTCTGGGCCCAATCTACATGGCCAATTTAGTGCAGAGCGAGAGCACATCGGGGTCGTTTGTGACAGATGACGTAGTCGCCAGCCCGCAACCCTGCAGCTTCCCTCTGGAAAGGGCGCATTTTTGGAAAGTCGTTTTAGTCCATGGTTTTCCTTAAATGTGGCTCTGGAGTGGTTCCACTGCAGTGTGCCTGGACCCCTGCGTTACATCCTGGGCATGGTGTTTCTGTGACCTGGCAGTGATTTGGTCAAGGGGTGGGGCCGCCCAGGCACCGCCCAGGCACCGCCCAGGCACCGTCGTCTCCTACTTAGCAGTACTGTCTCATTCATTCAGAACAGCGGAGTCGCTTGCTTTCCCCATTGGCAATAGTAGCCTGTTTCCCCTGTGTGTGTGATTCTCCTGCGCGTGTGCACGCATGCACATTCCCCGCCAAAAGAAGAGTGTGGGGCTGAGCCTGAGAGCAGCAGCAGCAGCAGCAGCAGGCGCCCTCTCTGAGGGTTCCCGTTAACCTCTCCAGAAGGAAGCTGGACGTGGCTGGCTCAGCGCTGCCTCTCTGCCTGTGCATATTCATAACAAAGCAAGGAGGCTTGGGCAGCTGCCAAGCAGAGGCAGCAGCTGCCACCGCCAGCTCCAGAGCACTAGCAGAGGGAGGCAGCTCCAGCCCTTTCCCTCTGTGAAGGATCCAGCAAGGCGGTGGGCTGAGCTTCCGCCTGGGCAGGTGCCTCCCACCCGCCTGCCCACCCATCTGTCTGCCCCGGGCTTCAATATTGCTGCTGCACAGTGGATGTGAGGGGAGAGGTGTGGCGTAAACTGCTGGACATCACTCATCTCTTCCATTACATTTCCCTGAGCAGGGGAGAATAGAGAGGGGCAGGGAACAGGCTTCTCTGAATCACTGAGCAGCGTCTCTGCGGGCGATGACGGTCACTTCAACTGGCAGGACTCCACCCAACCCCAAAGTAAGGTGGTTTGAAGTGCTCTTGTGTGACCTATGTGACCTTACTCCACTTTTCTTGCTTCGTGTGACATTGACAGACCAAAGCCGATTTCATGAAAATCCAAGATAAAACCAGAAAGGCTTATGAATGTGTTTCCGTGTGGATTGGGCCCAGTTATCCTCTCATCTGCATTACTGCAATACATGGGGCTGCCTATGAAAACAGTCCAGAAACTTCAGCTGGTCCAAAACAGGGCAGCGAGACTATTAACAGGACTGGCCAACATGATCATATTATTCCAGTACTTTTCCCGCTGCACTGGCTGCCAGTCCATTTCCGGGCCTGATTCAGAGTGCAGGTATTAACATTCAAAGCCCTAAACGCCTTGGGGTCAGGTTACCTGAAGTATCATCTCCTCCCATATGTACCTGCCCAGACCCTAAGATCATTTTCATTGGCCCTTCTCCGGGAGCCCCTGCCAAAGCAGGTGAGGTAGGTGGCTACCAAGAAGAGAGCCTTTTCTGATGTGGCACCCCGGTTGTGGAATGAGCTTCCCAGAGAGGCTTGCCCGGCACCTACATTGTGCTCTTTCTGGTCACAGAATCATAGAATAGTAGGGTTGGAAGGGGCCTATAAGACCATCGAGTCCAACCCCCTGCTCAGTGCAGGAATCCAAGTCAGAGCATCCCTGACAGACAGCTGTCCAGCCTCATCTTGAATGAATCATAGAATCATAGACTCATAGAATAGTAGGGTTGGAAGGGGCCTATAAGACCATCGAGTCCAACCCCCTGCTCAGTGCAGGAATCCAAGTCAGAGCATCCCTGACAGATGGCTGTCCAGCCTCGTCTTGAACGCCTCCAGTGTGGGAGAGCCCACCACCTCCTTAGGTCATTGGTTCCATTGTCATATTGCTCTAACAGTCAGGAAGTTTTTCCTGATGTTCAGCCGGAATCTGGCTTCCTGTAACTGGTGCCCATTATTCCCTGTCCTGCATTCTGGGATGATCAAGAAGAGATCCTGGCCTTCCACTCTGTGACAACCTTTCAAGTACTTAAAGAGCGCTATCATATCTCCCCTCAGTCTTCTCTTCTCTTCTCAATGCTAAACATGCCCAGTTCTTTCAGTCTCTCTTCATAGGGCTTTGTTTCCAGTCCCCTGATCATCTTTGTTGCCCTCCTCTGAACCCTCTCCAGTTTGTCTGCATCCTTCTTAAAGTGTGGTGTTCAGAACGACACAGTACTCCAGATGAGGCCTAACCAGTGCTGAGTAGAAGGGAACTAGTACTTCCCGGGATTTGGAAGCGATGCTTCTATTAATGCAGCCCAAAAGAGCATTTGCCTTTTTTGCAGCCACATCACAGTGTTGGCTCATATTCAGCTTGTAATCGACAACAATTCCACGATTCTTCTCGCTTGTCGTGTTGTTGAGCCACGTATCCCCCATCTTGTAACTGTGCATTTGGTTTCTTTTTCCTAGGGGCAGAACTTGGCATTTATCCCTATTAAATGCCATTCTGTTGTTTTCTGGCCAGCGCTCCAATCTATCCAGATCACTTTGAATTTTGTTTCTGTCTTCCAAGGTATTCGCTATCCCTCCCAATTTTGTGTCGTCTGCAAATTTTATCAGCATTCCCTGCACCTCCTCCTCCTCCAAGACATTAATAAAAATGTTGACGAGCACTGGGCCCAGGACTGAGCCCTGAAGTACCCCACTCATTACCTCTCCCCAGTTTGAGAAGGTCCCATTGATAAGCGCTCTTTGAGTCCGATTCTGTAGCCAACTGTGGATCCACCGGATCATTGTTTCATCTAGCCCACTTTGAGCTAGTTTGCTCATCAGGAGATCATGGGGCACTTTGTCGAAAGCTTTGCTGAAGTCAAGGTATATGATGTCCACAGCATTCCCACAGTCCATAAGGGAGGTTACTTAATCAAAAAATGAGATCAGATTCATCTGGCAGGACTTGTTTTTAACAAATCCGTGTTGGCTTCGAATAATCACTGCATTGTTTTCAAGGTGCTTACAGATGGATTGCTTTATCATCTGCTCCAGAATTTTCCCCGGGATTGATGTCAGACTGACTGGTCTGTAGTAACCAGGTTCCTCCTTTTTACCCTTTTTGAAGATAGGGACAACGTTAGCCCTCCTCCAGTCATCTGGCACTTCCCCCGTCCTCCATGATTTCTCAAAGAGAATAGACAGCGGTTCTGAGAGCTCTTCTGCCAGTTCCTTTATTACTCTAGGATGCAGTTCATCTGGCCCTGGAGATTTGAACTCATTCAAAGTAATGAGGTGTTCCTTGACCATATGCCTATCGATCTCCAGCTGCAATCCTGCCCCTTCAGCCTGTACTTGGCCTTTGCCAGGGGGGTCATAGACCCTCTTTTGGGAGAAGACTGAGCCAAAGTAGGAATTGAGCACCTCTGCCTTTTCTTTGTCATCTGTTATCTTTTTGCCATCCTTATTTAATAGCTGAACAACCATTTCTTTCCTCTGCTTTTTACTATGCACGTAGCTGAAGAAAGCCTTTTTGTTGTTTTTAGCATCCCTCGCTAACCTCAGCTTGTTCTCACCTTTAGCCTTCCTGACGCCATCCCTGCAATTCTGTGCTACCAGCCTGTACTCTTCCTTTGTTACTTGGCCTGCTTTCCATTTCCTATATGTGTCCTTTTTTGTTTTCAGGTCATCCCTAAGCTTTTTGTGAAGCCACAGTGGCTTCTTCTGTTGTCTTCCACCTTTTCTTCTTGTTGGAATTGTTTGTAATTGTGCCTTGAGAATTTCCTTTTTTAAAAACTCCCACCCATCTTGGACTCCTTTTCTCGTTAGCGTCGCTTGCCATGGGACCTTACTGATCATTGTTCTGAGTTTATTGAAATCAGCTTTCCTAAAATCCAGGGTACGCGTTTGACTACACTCGGCTTTTGCTTCCCTTAGAACCAAGAACTCAAGTACAACATGGTCGCTTTCCCCCAGAGTTCCTGTAACTGCTACTTTATCCACTAAGTCATCTCTGTTGGTTAGGATCAAGTCAAGGATAGCCAATCCTCTAGTTCCTTCCTCTACTTTCTGTAGGAGGAAGTTATCCGCCACACAAGTCAGGAATTTCCTGGAGGGGCCATGTTTTGCAGAATTTGTCTCCCAACAAATATTGGGGAAATTGAAGTCCCCCATTACTACTACATCATGCTTCCTTAAAACATTGGCTATTTGCTTTTCAAAAGTTTCATCCTCGTCTTCTCCTTGATTGGGTGGCCGGTAGTAGACTCCGACCACCAGGTTCCTTTTATTCTTTGCTCCATTTATTTTGATCCAGATGCTCTCGATGGGGCTACCAAGCTCCTCCTCCGGTATTTCTGTGCAGAGATATGTATTTTTCACATACAGTGCAACCTCACCTCCCTTTCTGTTCCTCCTGTTCTTTTTGAACAAGTTATATCCTTCAACTGCTGTATTCCAGTCATGAGAGTCATCCCACCAAGTCTCAGTTATACCTATCAAGTCATAATTTCCCTCTGTATTAAGAGTTCAAGTTCATTCTGTTTGTTTCCTGCACTCTGGGCATTAGTATATAGACATCAAAGACTATGTGCTTCATAGTCTGGCTTTCTTCCTACATGTGTCTGAAGGCTATTATTGGGCGCTATCAGAGCTGTTCACTCCGTTGCAGTGCATGCACTACTACCACTCTTCTCTTCTTCTTGTTGTAGGCCTGGGTTTCATCGCCTCTGTTTGACTGACCATCAGCCTCTTGCTCACTCTCATGTAGGTTCCCCTGTGATTCTTCCTCTGCAGGCTGTCCTCCAGTCTGATCCGCAAGTACCTGGAATCGGTTCCACAGCTCCACTGCCTCCACTGGTGCAGAGTGGCCTCTAGTTCTTCTTCTCCTAACTGTCACCCTTTTCCAAGGAGTATCCTCTACTCCATTTTTCTTCACCTCAGCATTTCCCAATGCCTCATCTTGCTGTTGCTCTTCAAGCTTCTGGTCTTCCCTTTGCTGCTGTAGTTCCCCCATTCTGTCCAAGAACTCTTCTTGTTCTCTTATTCCTCGGAGGGTCGACAGTCGCATCTCCAGTCCACTCACTTTTTCTTCCAGCAGCGTGATCAACTTGCACTTGTTGCAGGTGTAGGCCATGTTGTTGTCAGGCAAGAAAACAAACATTGCACACACCTTGCAGGTCACCACCACTGGAGAGTCTCGTCCTTCCATTGCCTCTTTTCCCTTTTTGTGTCTAGCTTTGTGATTGTTCTAGATTAGCCTGTGCCTGCTCCTCTACTCAGTAGAGGTTAAAAGCAGAGTCCCACTGGTGTGGAAGTGTGTGTTACAAGACAAATAAATGAAAAAAGTTAGTTAAAAAATAAAATGAAATAAAAAAAATGAAAAAAAAATGAAAAAAATGTTAGGGGCCTCCCCTTTGATCTCCCCTGCCGAACTCCCCTGGCCAATTCCCGATTGCTCCCACTGTTCACTCGCTCTGGTCGCTTGCTCTCTGGGAGCTTGCCTGCTTCTGTAGTCCCTGGACCAGCTGGAGCAGCTTGCTCTGCTCTGCTCAGCTGGGAGGCGGGAAACAGACTGAAGCTTCCCTCCCACTCCGCTGCTGGGAGTACTCAGGCCACACACACCCAATTCAGTTGGAGCTCTCAGAAGCACCTGGTGAGCTCACAGCCACTCAGAAGGATAAAGGGCAGCCCCCTGAGCTTCCTGCAGCCCACTTACCTCTTAGCCTCTGTCTCCTTTGTCTCTTCTACCATGGTCAGGTGAAGACCTTTTTATTTTCCCAGACATTTTTAGTTTTTCAGTTTCTCTTTTATATCTGATATTGTGTTTTACATTATTGCACTGCTGCTAGCTTCTATTTGGTCATTATTTTTGTTTTAAATAGTGTAGTTCTAAACTTTTAAATTGCATTTCGTTGTCTTGTATTTTATAGTTTTAATTGTTGTGAACTGCCCAGAGAGCTTTGGCTTTTGGGTGGTATAGAACTGTAAGAAATAAATAAATCTCCACGATACCTTTAAGGCATTGTTGTAGATTTTTCCTTCTGGTTTGAAACAGCCATTCGCCTCCTGTTTGCTTGCAATCCAGATAAGTGCTTGATTCAGGACGTTTTCATCTATATATACAAAGGACATGCACTGTGCAAATCCTTTGTAGACTAGGGTGGTGAGCCTGAAAGGAAGAGGGGCCTGGAGTGAGGACAGAACTTGGCAATTCAGGAAGGAGTCTAGACTAGAGTCACCACTTCCACAGCTTCAGTCTGCAGATCAGGCATTTTTATGGGATGCAAGACCCCTGTCATTCCAAAATGACAGGTTATCTATATCTTGTTGGAATACAGAAAGCAGAATAAACCCAGGCATGGTGCTACATTGAGGAAGAGCCCTGCACAATGACTGGAAAGTAGTGATGACCACTAGTTTGAACAGCTTAAAAAAGGGATTAGCTAAAGTCAGAGGGAATAGGTCTACCAATGATAGATCTAATGTATAGCCATGATCGGTCTAATGTATCCCAATGGATTAGAGGCAGCGTTCCTCCCATTTCTGGTGGCAAACAAGGGTGTGTGTGTGGCTTCATGCTTTGCCTGTGAGTGTGAGCTTAACATGGCATATGGCTGATCACTGTTGGAGTAAGAAGGCTAGACTAAGTTGACACTTGGTCTGCTCTAGCAAGACAATTCTTTTGATTCATGCACAACTGGATCGAACTTCAACAGCAGCAGCAGGATTAGTCTGAAAGCTAAAAGCCACTCACCTTCTTCTCTATCCCAAGTACTCCCCATGAGGTCAAATTGGAACCCAATGCATACTTCAAACATGCAGCCCTATTGGACGCCAGTCACTATGTTTAAAGGAACAGTGCTTTGCCATCTTCCCCAACAGATTCACAACTCTTACCAAAGGTTTCCTTCCGCATTCCTGCTGCCAAATGTACTGAAGGATCCATCACGGAGTCTGTACAAGAGCTGCCTCTGGTATCCTGAAGCAGAAGAAAATAACCAGCTCCAATTTGCAGGTTCTTTTGGTGAATTTTCAAGAATTCTGCATCACTTAAAATTTGCATCTCCCTACAGCAACAGATATCACTGTTCTGATTTTATATCTTTTGGGTGAAAAATGTAGAAAAATAAAACTAGACCAAGCTTGAGAACAAAGTCTAATGACTCAAGGACCTGGTTCACATGTAACAACAGCCCTTGGTTTAAACAACCCATGGTTTGTCAGGGATGAGAGAGAGAGAAAGAGAGAGAGCGCTGCCTCCCGTGCACCCCTCGCTTCCACTTTTAATCAACAACCTATGATCGGCTCTGTTGCAGGTTGCCGAGCATGATGTTGAAGATCTAGGGATGTACGAAAGTCACTTACCTTTCCGCGGATTATGTTGATGGTGAGGGGGGAGGCATTCCGTCGTTCCCCCCGGAATCCTTGAAGGGGGGGAGGCGATCCGTTCCTCCCCCCGGAATCCTCCACGGCCAGCTGTGCTCCGCGGCAGCTCCATGGAGCAGCCAGCCAGGCCCAGCCAGGCCAGAGCCGTCCACAGCCGGATTTCCGGCCGCGGAGGGCTCTGGGGAAAAAAAACCGCGTACGCAAATGGCGGCGGTTACGGCCGCCGCCATTTGCGTTCCTTATTTTTGGCTGTCTTAATCTACATAAATATTTACGTAGACTATGATGGAAAAAATAAAGGGGAACGCAAATAGCGTAGTGGGTGCTATTTGCATCCCTTTTTGATTCACCGTTTTAGCCTATGTAAATATTTACGTAGATTAAGACAGCCAAAAATAAGGAACGCAAATGGCGGCGGCCGTAGCCACCGCCATTTGTGTACACGTTTTTTTTTTAAACCCAGCCATGATATGCTACGTAAATCTTTACATAGCCTATCACGTCGTTGTTGTTGTTTTTAAAACCCAGCCATGATAGGCTACGTAAATCTTTACGTAGCCTATCACGTGGTTTTTTGTGTGTGTTTTTTTTTACAAGACTGCAAATGGTGGCAGCTGCAGCCGGTTGGAAGACCAGCTGCTGCCGCCGCCGCCGCAGCCCAGAAGATCCGCCCCAGGTAAGTCTTGTCCCGGGGGGATCCGCGGGGGAGTGGGGGGGTGGCAGGCCGTTCCTCCACGGAGTTCGGGGGGCTGAATGCACTGGCATTTGGCCTCACCGAGATCTGTGGCGGAATTCTCTGACATCCCTATGTTGAACTCTGAGCACTGGGTTGTTTAGAAGCTAAGCAACCCAGTGGTTAACTGAACAAAAAACCTAAAAGCACATCACCAACCTATGAATGAGCCAACTGCAGGTGGATGGGTAAAAATGGAAGTGGCAGGCGTGTGAGGGCAGTGTGTCTGCTCTCTCCTGCTCATGCATGACAGCAAGCTGGCCCATTGTTTCAAGCTAAGGAATCAATTATTTATTCTTCCATTTCTTAGCTTGAGTTTGCCTTTATTTTATTTATTTTTAAAAAAACAAGTTTCATTATTTTAGGAAAAATAGTATTTGAAAAAGGTTTGACTATGGTTTTAACAAAGTAGGTAAATATATATCGGCAAATGCCCTCTTTGTGCTTGTGCTACATCTCTACGCGTCTGAATGAGTAACGTTCCAGCCACTGAACCTAGAACAAAGGAGGACTTGGCAGACCCAGTCACATACATGCAGGGTGCCAGTTTTAAAAGCCACTCACCGCCGGTTAAGTGTCCAATGATCCTCGAACGTTTCTCTTCTGTCAGCTGCTTTGTGTTATTCAGATAGTTCAAAACGATGAAATTCGATAAGAACATAGCGATATTCTGCTCTCCACAACCATAGGGCATCTGGACAAGATTCTCAACGTTCCTCATGGCTGTGCCCAAAATGTCACCTGTGGAGCAAGAGATTTTAAACTTGTCATGCATATACATGCAACATTTCACAGAACTAGGACAATCATAACAGTTTAGATCACACACACGCTATTTATACTTTGCATTGCTGGATATTCCAGTGATAATTTGTACTATCTGGGTTTGCCTCGCTCAGAGAGCACAAGCCCACCATCAGGTGCTCCTTTCTCCACCTCTTAACATGTATTTAATATAATTTCCTTGCAGTCACACTCCTTGGATTATGCCACCATAAATGGATTATAACTCGATCTGTGTGGGCACCATTTGTTTCTCTGTTACAATTCCAGTTCATTTATTAAAGCTTCTGGCAGTGTTACAGTATGGCATGCCAAAACAGTACATTTATGTAAACAAGCAAGAGAATTTACCCACTCCCACCCTAACCACACTGCCCTAACCACAATCCCTAAACACCGAGAGCGCAAGGCCAGGAAAGGCTGCACTCTCATGCAACCATTTTAATTCATATTTCAATTTCGACCTGCACACATTTTGCACTGCTACAGGTTGAAGTGCACACTTAAATGTAATCTCTGAATTGGTCCTTTTACCTTCAAAAAAGGCCTCTCTCTCTCTCTCTCTCTCTCTCTCTTTATATATATATGACAAATGCCAGTACACCTTTGCTAACAGCTAGGCTGAGGCTGCATGAAATACTTACACCAGCAGACTACCACAACTGTAATTAAATTCTAGTTTGTCATAAACATCTATCTCCAGGCTGAGCACAGATTAGAGGAAAGCATCCACTAACTTGGATGTGGGTGTAAAACCTAGGAAGGCCAAGGGAACGACGAGAGGCGCTTTTCGCATTTCTCTGCACACTTGAGAGCTCCGCCGTCTGCTCAGGTAAAGCAGTTTAACTTTGAAAAAAGCTCGTCAATGTATTCATGGAGCAGTGCAATACTAGAAAATTTGCAATGAAAATGAAATGTCACAACAGGCTCCCAGCATTAACAATCAAAATGCATTGTGCAGCTATTTCATCTCCTCCTCCATAACAGTTTTTTTTAAATAAGAAAAAAGACAGAAGGAGTTTTGGGAAAAGACGGGAGAGCCACAAGTTGAAGATCTGGGGCATCTCTACACCAGCCTAAAATCCTGCATTTGAAACAGGGCTTTCTGCTTCCGTTTTAAATGCAGGATCACAACTGACTCCCTTTATATGTGCTCCCTTTCCCCCCTCCCCTTTCCCCTCCTTCTCCCCGTATCCGAGTCTTCCATTATCTGTCATTGATCTCGCTCCTCTTCTTGCCGTTTTTACTCTTTTCATGGAGGAAACTGAAGCGGAACACAATGGGGTAATTTGATAACTCATGATCTGCGATCTATTTAAAAATGGAACAAAGGGCATTTAGAGCAGGGGGGACGCGGCAGGGTCACTGCATCATGTAAAGAGCTTGCAAACTTCCACGAAGGAATCACAGGATAAAAGCGCAGTGTGAAGGAGCCCTTGGTCCCCTGGCAAAATGCCGTGAATGAGGCAGGGTGACTGCTCAATAAAAGCCTTGTCCGGAAGCACTCTCAGACACAAGGTAAGACAAAAATAATAAGAATGACCACATTTTAAAAACATACCAAGAACAAAAAAGGAGGCTCTGGCTGATCCTTCCACCAGGTTTTCCGGCAAGTTCAATGTCACCGATTCCGAGATTGGTGTGCCTATGGATTTACAGAAGTAGATAATGGGAATGTGAGTCCCCGTTCAATATTCATTATACAATATGACAGCAAAACATATCTCAGGCAAACCATAGTCATATTGCTTTCTGGTGAGGAAACTAGCAAAGACAGACCTGAAATGAAGTCAAATATACAAGGATATTTGACTTCTATATTTAACATTGATATGTGCAAAGATATTTAGGGCCTACCACTGTTGTGGATCAGGCAGCAACAACTGATAGCTAGCATGCAGTGGTATTAATATTTATTTACGGCATTTCTGTTCTGCCTTTTTATAAAAAAGGATATCCAAGGCAATCAACAATGTAACAAAATTAAAATATAATAGCACATATTTGACAGTTGGCAGCTTAAAATATTTCATATCTGACACCTGACAAAACCAGTCAAGGGATGTCAAAATATAAAGGCAATTGTACCAAAAGTGTATATTCATTGCATGTTGCTCACAAAATTACCCCTTACCTTTGGCACAGATGAGACTGCTCTGGGTCACAGCCTTTTTGATGCCCTCAGGCTGGGTGATGCAGAAAACGGAAACATAGACAAAACAATATGAATGCACAATTAAGAAGTAAAACAGAAATCTAAACAGTAACACATGGAAGCCACCTACATGCTTTTTGCAACATCTTTCTTGATGAAGAGATCTGGAGATCTCAAAAGCTTGCACATTTTTGTGACTGTTGCATTGGCCTAATAAAGATATTACCCTAATAGGGATTTTGGATTTTTTCTTATGGCTAACATGGCTACCTTTGTTTTTTGTACAGAATGTTTGTCATACATACTAATACCTATACCTTCAAATAGTTACTATGCTCTGTTTTAAGACTCTGCAGTCTGCAAGTCCCAATTCACCACTGGAATAATGATTTCCTACATCTTCTTCCTGCTCCAGCACACCGTGTCTGTCAGTGTGAGCTCACCCCACCTCCTGCCTGGATCTTCTAGCCTTCCTCCCCTCTATACATGCCTAACCCTATACATGCACATACCCATCTCCCTGTTGCCTCACATGTTTTAATATAATGAACATTACTCTCCTGAGGGGAGCGTAAGCTCATGTACTACTACCTGTTCATAAAACATTCTTTTCACCTCTTGCAGCAGATGTCTCTTTTTTGCATATTTACCTCAACCAATAGTGGCAGGACTACTGTGTCCCTTCGTCCCACTGTTAGCTCCTCCCCTGCTTTGGCGTCAGCAGTAACAGTGAAATTCACTGTACCTGAAAGAAGACCAAAAAGCACATAAAAAGAAACTGTAAGATGAGCAGGACATGTTCCGTTTTGTTCTGCATGTTTTAGACCAGCCTTCCCCTAACCTGGCAGTCTCTAGATGCTTTGGACTTTAACTGCCATGGGTCGTAGATGGCATTGGCCAATGGTTTGGAATTCTAGGAGCTATAGTCCCAAACATCTGGAGGGCACCAGATCGGAAAAGGCAATGTTAGAGGAATGAAACACAAGTCATGTATACACCACGCTTTGGGAATTTCAAATGAAAAGGTGGTTAAGAAGTGTTATAAATACAAAAGACCCTTATGTTTTTCTCCAAGTGACTGGGATCATAAGGGGGAGGGGGGTCCAAATGGAGAAAAGGCGGGTGAGGGGAGACACAATAGAGGTCTACAAAATTATGCATAGTGTGGAGAATGTGGATAGGGAAACCTTTTTCTCCCTCTCTCAAAATACTAGAACTCGGGGTCATCCCATGAAGCTGATTGGTGGGAGGTTCAGGACAGATAAAAGGAAGTACTTCTTCACACAGCGCATAGTTGAACTATGGAATTCGCTACCACAGGAAGTAGTGATGGCCACCAGTTTGGATGGCTTTAAAAGGGGGTTAGACAAATTCCTGGAGGAAAAGGCTATCAATGGCTACTAGTCCTGATGGCTGTGTGCTACCTCCAGTACCAGAGGCAGTATACCTACGTACATCAGTTACTGGGGAACATGGGTGGGAGGGTGCTGTTGCGCTCATGTCCTGCTTGTGGGTTCCCAGTCAACAGCTGGTTGGCCACTGTGTGAACAGAATGCTGGACTAGATGGACTCTTGGTCTGATCCAGCAGGGCTGTTATGTTAAATGGTTTTACCATTTGGTAAAGACAGTTCATTTATGAGGGAAAGCTGTAATCCAGGGGGAAAACATTCTAGAGAATCAGAGGAAGGCTAACATTGCAAAGCACTATGAAAGAAGAACAGAGCTGTTTACCCAGCCATTGAGGGCTAATTGTCCAGGTAGAGGATTTTGTTTCATTTGCACAAATCCTTGCGAAATTGTTCTCTGGTGACAGACTTTCAGCTTTGAAATCCTCAGACTCTAGCAGTGTAACAGTTATCTGAGACAGGAAAAAACAATGGGAATATAAATAATGAACTAGAATATGTCAAATCAGACCTCTGGACTAGTTCTGCCAGCTTGATGGGAGCAGGTCTCAGTCATCTTTGCTCTCCTGCTTCCCCCTCCCTCTCAGCCTCTAGCTTTGCTATTTCTCTCCCCATCTCTTTATCTCGCTGTTTCTCCCTACTCCCAGCCTCTAGCCTTGCTCTTTCTTCCCCAGCCCACCACCACCTCTTTAGCTCACTTTTGACTACCCAGGTCCCCTCAGCAGCCATTATGTGGCTAACCACATCCTCTGGAGAAGACATATTGTGATGGTGCCACAGCAGTTTATCAAACTTCCAAATATGCCCATGGATCCAAAAAGGTTGGGGACCCCTGGCTTATAGAGCTACTGCATTTGTTTTACGCTGCTAATCTGAGAGCCTAATAGCATCAAAAATATATCCATGCTGGTGTGCGACAGCTATATATTGCAATTCCACTGCTCTGAGCTTTGTTGAAAATTCACTGGGTGCTAGGTGGACATGGACCACCAGCCATCAGCACATGTCAGCGTGAGCAGTGACTAGGGCAGGGACTCAGAGGGAACAGCACCTGGGGAGGCCTTGGGGAGCCAGCACAGATTCCAGTACCAGTCCAGGACCTAGTTACCCTGCCCCCACCCTAAGATGGAGCCCCTTGAGCCAGAGCCAGAATCCCCTCATCTCTTGAGGAGCCACTGCCCTCACCCCAAGGCCCTCGTGGTCTCCCCCCCCCGCCCAAAATGGCAGTGGACCTGGCTAGAAAAAATAAGTAGCAATGGAGTGCAAGGATGATCTCCCTCCATCCCAGAGGGAGTGAAGCCTGGATAGGTTGCCAGGCTAGGTGATGATGCAAGAGCTCAGTTGGACTCCAGACCTCACTGACACGAACCGTCAGCTTGGAGCTGTCCAATGTCCTGCTGCTCTAGTCTGGCCTTACTTGCTTGACACCTAAGTCTGCCCCCTTCCCCGCTGCAACCTCCTCTTGCCCTGTGAGCTCCTGCCCACAGCCAGGACAGGAAAGCAGCTAAGGAAAACGATTAACAGATGCATAAAGGGTAATGGGTTCTCCAGTTCTATATTTCAAAAATATGTGATGGTGGGTCATAATGCCAGATGTAGTTTAAAATGTCACCCTCACTTTTGCTTGCAGAGGCAGAGCCTCTGTTATGGGATCACACATTTCACTTCTGTACTGATGCCACATTCTGTGCCAGGTCAAAACAGTGGTAACTGGAAATAGAAGAGGAAGCTGTACCTCAATGCAGGAGTCCAGGTAATTGAAGACATTGGCTTTGAGGAGGAACTTTTCCCCTCGGATAGCGGAGTAGGGTAAGGTCAACTCGACAAAGAACGGCTGGAAAACTGAGAAAGAGGCAGGCCTAGATATGCCAAACCCGGTGTTGTCCTCCACACAGAACACACTGGCTTGCCATTCAGTGATGGTGTCAGGTGCAGTGTATGAGAGATTGGCCCTCCCGCTAGAAATGAAATACAAGAGCAGGAAAGCACGTTCGCTACTTCAGGTGAAGCTTGTTACTAATATCATCCTCTCCAATATGGTATATGGCTATGAGCCCCCTGCTCAGACACTGTGGTGCATTGGATGAAAAGATAATTACATTTTCAAATACCCTGAATGGGTTAGCCACTGAAAAACACTGCTGACACTGCCACCAGCTTCCAATTTTATTCTATTAATACCCACATTTCATTAATGACCTGTACCATACTTTTTCAAAATCTAGATACTTGAGGATTTTTCTTAATGAGTTCCACAAACATCTAAAAATGAATCTAGCATCATCATCATGCTGTTGCTCTAGAAATAGTTTTCCAGCTAAATGAGGATGAGATAATATTCCTAACAGAAGCAGAATTTCAGAATACTGAAAAAATAATAATCAAGAGGAATAGTAGAAAGACTCACTCGACTGCAACTAGATCCCAAATCCAGGTTTCAGGAAAGTTTGTTCTCACTGTCTCAATCACACTGTCAGCAGAAGCACTAAAAGCAACAGCCTTTTCTGCTGGAAAGCAGAGCAAAGACACATTGAAGAGGGAGACTGGAAATTAGTTGTTCTAATAGAATGGTATTGGATCAAAGTTCAGCATTTATTCAGAACACTGCATTTTATACCCAGAAATTGTTGAACATTGCATTATGCTACATCAAGCATGAATGGTTTAGAACAACCTTTCCCAACCTGGTGCCTTCCAGATGTGTTGCACTGGAACTCCCACCATTCCCAGCCAACATGGCCATTGATCCAACACATCTGGAGGGCACCAGGCTGGGGAAGGCTTTTGTGGAAGCTCTGGAGAGTCTCTTTATTTTGGCAGCTCTAAGTGTGGTCTTACGCCAAAATGGAAGGAGGTACAGATGCCTCTGTACAAGAGATCTTCAACTTATCCAGATTTGGCTTTCACTGCAACCTTCAGCAAGGGACCTCCTCTTATTTTGTTTTAACCTGATGGATTGTGGGACCACTATGTCAGGGCTAAGCTAGGTGTGATGTTTTTCATGTAGCTCCACCTTGGATGGCTGACTTTTCTGTTGACAAATAGCTAGAGTGAAAGCCCAAGGCAGATCAGGACAGTGACATGGGGGAGAGGGGCGTTAACAATCTGCGTCCAATACGGCCCTGATTGGAATTGCCCCACCCCACACTTGCTATTTGCAACAGGAGTCAATCTCCCTTTGGGGGCCTCACCCCTCACGCCCTGGTCCCAATCCAGTTTAGCGCTCAGTAGGGGTAGAACTAATAAATCATGGTGGGAAACATGTAGCCCTCCAGTTGTTGTGGGACTGTAACTCCCATCATCTCTCACCACTGGCTATGCTGGCTAGGACTGATGGGAGTTGCAGTCCAGCAACGTCTGGAGGGCCAGACGTTCCCTACCACCGTTTCCCATCACATATTCTCCACCAATGTAATAATGGCACAACTACATGGGGTGGTAGCTGGACCCAACCTGGGTCTGGTGAATTCTTAGAAAGCACAGGGATGCAGGAAGCTTTGAAGAGCAGCATGAGTAGGTGGGAGTGGGGAGCTGAACTCTCCCAGCACCATGCTTCACCACTCTGACTTGCTTTTGAGCTGTTTTTCCTCCCAGTGTAGGGTTACTTTTGGTCTTGGAAGCCAAGTAAAAGAAAGCTCAGAAACAGCAATTGGCTGTCTCTGATTTAGAGAATGGCCATAAGTTATGCAGTTAATACGTAACATGTTACATTAAAATACATAATATATGGTGCATTTTAATGGTTTTTAATTTTTGTGAACTGCCCAGAAAGCTTTGGCTATGGGATAGTATAGAAATAGAATAAATGAAGTGAAGTGAAGTGAAATGAAATGAAATGAAATATGTTAAGATGCTGGTAGATGGATTTGAGTCAGGGGTCAACTTTTTTGTTTTGTTTCAGTGTGTTGCAGTATGCAGACTGTTATAAGATAGGTGTTCTTAGAACGAATAAAGCTTCTGACATGAGATATGAAATTTCCAGAATTCATTAATCCTCTGTTCTATTTTTTCAAAATATTTACTTAATGCGTTAATGCCTCACCTTCCCTCCAGAGAGATCAAGGTGGCTAACAAGGACAAAGCCACAGATTAACAAACAACTCACAGAATATAACAAAACACAAAAACACCAGAAAATAACAGAATACAGCAATAAAAATTACTGAGAAACCAGAGACAATTTAAAAACCAAATTCAGTGAGAGCAATTCACAGCCTGAATGCCTTCCTAAAAAAGAGAGTTGTTACTATCTTGTGGAAGCCTTTAAAAAACATGTTAACCCACCTGCAAAATCTATTTCATGGAATTCAGGTCAGAAAACGGTTAAGTTACTATTGTCACTTTCCTTTGTGGATTTCTTGAGGCACATTACAGTACATCTCTGCATAGCTTTTCTAAATGCTAGCATGAAGAATCGAAACCCGTCACATTCCCTGGATTGATATCACTGGGAAACAGTAACTTTAGTAATACATTTAGGGTGCAGTCCTATTCAGATAGGCGGCCACCTCCAAACTCGGAGGCGACCACCTATCCAATGCAGGGCAGGAGAAGCATGGAGGGGATCGTTCCCTCCACGCTTCTCCTGCCTAGCATTTTCAGCTAGACAGCCACTTGTGGAGAGCTGAGTGGGGGAGGAGGCTGCTGTATGACACACTGGATGTGTTGTACAGGCATTTCCGCCCTCCCCGCCCCAGAACGCCCCCCCAGAATGCTCCTTTTCGGCCGCTCCACACTCCTCTTGAGAGTACGGAGGATGGGGCTGTTCCGCGCTGCCTTGGAGGCAGTGTGGAAGTGGGGGGAGGTTGGTTTTCCGGGAACCAACGTTGGAGTGTGGGCTCTGAGGTTGGTTCCCGGAAAACCAGATATCCTAGCTGCTGCCTAACCGCCATAGGATCACTCCTTAACATTTTTTAAGCCAATCTTGTTTTATTTCTTACAATGGATCAGTGTTAAATCATTCTGGCTGATAAAGATGATGGAAAGGCCTGCTTCATTTTGAAAATGAATATGGTGACTGACTGGCTCTTTCACTTCACATGTGAAGTAGGACTGGAATGGGGAGGCTAAAATAAATGCAGTCCATCACCACTCCCTTAAACAATGTCATTTAATCCAGTCTTCTCCAGCTTGGTGTCCTCTAACTGGAATACAACTCCCATAATCCCCAGCCAGGGTGCATGGCCAATAGGCAGGCTGGCTTGGGATGATGGGAATTGGCCTCTGTATGTGTTGGACCGTGCCAGATTGGGGAGGGCTTTAATTTTTCTCTTCCTTGATACCTACTGCGAGCACCACCACCACTTTCATCAGGATCATCAGTGGAAATTTTCTTGCACTCGAAGTCACTTCGGCACACAACAGGCTTCCGTAGTGTAGAGTTGGTGAAGACCTTCAGACCCATGTTCTTAAAATGGATAGATAAATGCGAGTTAACTGATTTCGTCATTATTTAGCAAAATGCACCACATTGACTAAGACCTTCCCTTTGACAAATTGATCCAGCAAGGCTTCTTGCTTGGTAAGTAACGGGGGGCGGGGCATTTAGGGAGGGCAGAATGGGCATTCCCCTCCCCTTGCCCTTGCCTTTTGCAGACTATTCTTGAAGTATTCCTCAGGAGTAACACACATCTTTCAGGCCAACTCACTGCTTCGTCAGATGGAGTGACTGTTATAAATTATTAACTGGGCCTGCATACTAGGTACATATGCCAAAGGCACAAATCCCTTTCCTTAAAAAAAAAATAAAAGAAAAAAGTGAGGTACTGCATTGCAAAAAGTGTTGTTGATTGCATTGCTACAGTCATTTGCCTGTGAAAACGTAATTTCGTGCTTCAGACAGGTGATCTGTCATCTAAAGGGCTTCTCAAGTCCAGCTCTGCTCAGAAGACTGAATGACTGAAGGCTGCACCAAGCAGGGGGGTTGTCATATGTGTTGTCTTGCATGTATGCAGGGCACAGACCTTGTGGCCTGTGGGAGCACTCTCACATGCACATCTCCACAACGTGTCAAGAGGCTGCGGGTGGCCAACGCTGCAACCCTACCTCCGTTAACCTGGAAGTGAGGCCCACTGAAAATGAGACTGACTTCAGACTACAAATGCATAGTATTGCACTGTCATACACAGTGGATAAATATGCAAGCGACAACATCAATTCTCAATGAATGGTATTTTCTTCACAAATGCAGAACGATCCACCTATGCCACAAATACTTACAGCAGGGATAGCCCGAAACATCCGGAGGGCACCAAGTTGCCTACCCCTAACTTACAGTATACAGGATCAAATAGACCACAATACATAATTTGCTGGGGAAAGGGGTGCCAGCTGGGCCACAGGGGCTGCAGCAGCCTCAGCTGGCGGGGAGGGGGCTGCCACATCAGCCAGCTCCTGCTCCTGCCAGACTCACCATTGGCTGCACCCTGCTGGGCTCCCGACATTCCTGTCCATGCTCTCTCAGGTTCACCCAGGTCTCATGGTGTTCATCAGTCTTATAAGAAGCCCCCCCCCCCAATCCATTGCCACCTTTTCCCTATAGTGTCCTCCTGCTATAACAGCTTAAAACTTAAGAATGTAAGAAGAGTCATGCTGGATCAAAACAAGGGTCCATCCAGTCCAGCATTCTGTTCACCTAGCTTCCAGATCCATTTCCTCCCTCGACATAATTATATTGGAAATATATACTTAGTCTTTACAAAATACTTGGTGTTTTTCTAATACCCTAAATTCATTATTTTGTGCATGATGACTAATCGTGCCCAACACATTCCACCCGAATTCTGTAGTAGTATCACAGAGCATTTTCTGCAAGCTGTGATCCACTCTCCAGAGACATACAAGTTAAACAAAAATTCTGCATAGCAAACTGGTTGTGGCTTTCTAGTTTCTGTATGGTTTCTGGCAGTGAACATGTTACTCCACAAAACAGATATAAGCCGTGCCAGGCCCAATAGACGAGCATACCTGGAAAATATCATAGACACTCCCATCATCAGTAACATTCACTGGAATATAGTACAGACCATTAAAAAAAGTGTTTCGCAGCTCGATGCATGGCTCTTTATGATCATCTTCAAGGTTCAGCCCACTATAGTAATAACCATAAAGTTCTAGATGAGGCATCTGGTTGTACACCTGATAAGAAAGGGGAAATGTGCTTAGCTGAGAACAAGGGAAGGCCTTGGAGGGACATAAACATACGCCCTATGCCAGCAGTGATTTGCTAGAAGCAAACTTCAAGATGGATATCACTCGGTTAAGGGAAGTATGAAAATGCTGAAGGTTTGTGGATGAAGTATTTCAGTGATTTATAACCGCCAAAATTTCTCAGAAAAAGGCATTTCTGATAAATATTCTGAGAATTTCCTTTTTGGGGGCTCCCCCCAAATTGAAGAATTTCAAGTGACACCCCCCCATTTCATTGGCTGAGAATAAGGTGGAAAATTTCAGGCACGTCTGTGGATTCAAGTTTTAATATTGTTTAATATTGCCTAGGGATGTACGAAAGTCACTTACCTTTTCGCGGATTCTGTCCATGGTGGGGCGGGAGGCATTCCGTCCCTCCCCCCGGAATCCTCGATGGCTGGCTGTGCTCTGTGGCGGCTCTGCGGAGCAGCCAGCCAGGCCCAGGCCAGGGCCGTCTGCAGCCGGATTTCCGGCCGCGGAGGGCTCTGGGTAAAAAATAAAATTAAAAAAACCGCGTACGCAAATACATATGCGTACGCGTACGTACTGGGCGCTATTTGTGTTCCCCTTTCTTGTCTTCGTCTTAGTCTACACAAATATTTATGTAGACTAAGACAGCGAAAAATAAGGAACGCAAATGGCGGCGGCCGTAGCTGCTGCCATTTGCGTACGCATTTTTTTTTTTTTTTACCCAGACGTGAGAAGCTACGTAAGTCTTTACGTAGCCTATCATGTCTATGGAGAAAAACAAAAAACACAGACTGCAAATGGCGGCAGCGGCAGCTGGTTGGAAGACCAGCCGCCACCGCCGCCGAAGCCGCTGCTGGAGCTGCCGCCATCCGAAACATCTGCCCCAGGTAAGTCTTGTCCCAGGGGGGATCCGCAGGGGGCGGGGGGGTGGCAGGCCGTTCCGCGATGGATTTCGGGGGGCCGAATGCACTGGCATTCAGCCTCACCAAGATCCGTTGCGGAATTCTCTGACATCCCTAATATTGCCCCTATGCTTTCTAGACCTCCTCTCCACCAGAACAAACGAACAACAGAATTCAGTATTAACTCAGCTTCATCCACCGGTACCAACTAACAATAGACTTTTATTCAGTATTAACTCAGCTGGAACTTATCAGGTGAGAACTTTGAGTAATTTTCTTTTTTGCCTTCCCCCATCCCACCTCAGAGAATATTTAACAAAGTGATCACCCCAAATTTTCTTCCCACAAATGGGGCAGAGAATTTCAGGAGACCATTTATATGGCTGCCCAGTAAATTATGTTCCCTGGGCAACTTGAAGAAAACAATATTAAAATGCCATTATCAAAACACTAAAAAGCAGCATAAAAATGGTTATTTCTGGTGTAGGAAGATCAATTGATAAGACAGTAAGACATGACAAACACTGAGATGCACAGACAAACAAGCTCCCAAAGAGAATGTGGTATGCAACCTAAAATCCCTCAAAACTATAGAACAGGCTGCATTTTAAAAAGCTTTCTCTGAGGTTCCCTCATGTTCCCCCTCTTCAAGCTCACACACAGGGTTGGAGGATTCCACCTCCACTGAACGGTGACCCTAATATTCTGAATGGAAAATGTAGGGCTTACACGCTCAGGGGACAGATCATCTCCAGGCCTCAGAAGCAGGACACTCTTATCCACAGCCCGCAGGGCACAGAAGGAGTTGGCGGATGCTTCGAGGTAAAGGCCGACATTGGAGGCTGGCAGTACTTGCTTCTCAGAGAACTGCAGGCTGACCTGGAATTGAACAGAGACATCAGATCACCTTCAAGCGTCCTTCAGAAGCCAAAGATTTGACTGTCTGTTTCAAATTTATATGAGCCTCGTGTGGCGCAGAGTGGTAGGTGGCAGTAATGCAACCGAAACTCTCCCCACGACCTGAGTTCGATCCCAGCGGTAGCTGGTTTTCAGGTAGCTGGCTCAAGTCGACTCAGCCCTCCATCCTTCCAAGGTCGGTAAAATGAGTACCCAGCTTGCTGGAGGAAAGGTAGTCATGGCTGGGGAAGGCAATGGCAAACCACCCCGCTATACAGTCTGCCAGGAAAATGCCGAGGAAAAACGGCATCCCTCTAGGGGTCAGTAATGACTCGGTGCTTGCACAAGAGGAACCTTTCCTTTCCTTCAGATTTATATGTGAATAAGGAGAGCCTTATTGCGCTCTCCATTTCCTGGCCATATGCCCGTCTTTCTGTCCATTCTCTCCCAGTTTCAGTTCTACTCACAGCCCACCCAGACTCCTCTTTGGCCTCTTACTCCCACCCGCATTCTTCGAGGCCAGTCCCTCTTCCAACTCTTCCTCCCCTCGGCTCTCCTGCTTAACTTTGCTGGCTGCTTCCTCCTTCCTCCCCTGCCTTCTCCTTTCCCAGACATCTGTGTTTTCTGCCCCTCCTTCACTAGGTCCTTCTGCCTGCTCTGTGACACTAGGGGGCAGCCCAGCCATCACTTCTGGAGGCTTTGTCTCCAGAAACATTGCGTATTATAACATAGTTTAAAAGGAACACTTTCAACATTGCTTCTGATAACGTCCTAAGCTTTCATGCTGGAGTCAAAGGTTAATGTTAGAAGCACATGTCCATACCTTCTTTAACACTGCCATTTATCCATTCCACTTCCAAGAAATTACTAATATTTATTTCATTTTTGTGTGCTCTTTACCACTGGAACCAGGTTAAATGCAGAGATATGAACAGAAACACATTCTACTAGGGGGAAGGGGCTGATCCATTCTTACCTTGTTTCTGAAGCACTTTTCGACCTCGAACGAGATTCTGTCAGCAACCACCTCACCATGGGGCTGCAGGGAATAAACCAGCAGCCGCGCTCTTGGGGCTAGCTTCTGATCAATGTTCAGTGGGATCGAGATGGTGCTGTATTGTCCAGCTGTGGGGAAGAACATGAAATTAAAGGAGGAGTCAGGAGAATAGACCGAGAGAAGCTGATTAGCCAGTTTATCCTTATTTATTATTAACATTTATATACCACCTTATTTGCTAAAAGCCATCAAGGTGGCACACAACAATTTAAAACAATAGGACCTTAAAACAATTTTAAAAACCCTTTAAAATAGTAACACATTAAAACAACTACATAATTTAAAAGCCTAGATTAAGAAGATGCATCTTCACCTAGACTGCTCTGTCAAGCTTTCAGAATCGCACTGTACTTCCTTTTTACCAGTGGGAGTAACTAGCCTCCCTTTCCCCATCATTATGCACTTCTCTGCTGTTGTGTTAATTCGCCTCCCCAATGTTGCATTACTTTGCTTCTCTGGGAGCTTGTCTGATCCTCGCGTTACTTAGCAGCTTCTCTGATGTTTGCTTTACTTCACATTTGCTTTACTTTGGGGTGTGTCTGATTCTTACCCATTGGTTTGCTTCCCTGCTTCTCATTGCAGTGCTTTGCTTCCCTGATGTTTGCAGTAAAAACGGCTTGGAAGCCACAACTCTGTGACAGTTTGCTGGAATGGGGCAAAATTGGGGTGGTGGGGTGGTCTACAGAGGGGTGGTCTTCAGATGTTGCACTCAAGAATCAGGGATTTTGTCTTTGTCAGGCAAAAGTGCACACATTGGAGAAAATGTGGTGGGAGCAATAACTGCGACAGTTTGCTGGATTGGGGTGAAATTGGGGTGGTGGGCTGCTCTCAAGGGGAGCCTTCAGATGCTATACTGGATAATTGGGTTGTTTCTAGAGAATTGTGAATTAGTTACCCTTCATTCATAATAATGTGGTAGCAGGGGGGAGCCTGGACATGGGTTGGGAAACAAGCCTCTCTCCTTGGTTGAGCAGCCCCTGCCAGGTTGATGACATTCAGTTCTGCTTCCCCAACCCAACCTGGAAGTATGGTCCTTTCAAGAGCTGTGTGACCCATGAAAACTAAAATTTAAAGGTATGGTACACTCAGCTTTTCTTGCTTCGTGTGCCCCTGATTCCATGAAAATCCGGATAATACTCCAATGCACTTCTCATTCCATTGTCGTGAAGATTTCCACCCCCCACCCCAGGTCTTTTAAGAAAGCTGTGATATGGTCCTGATACTGTGCAGCCCAGCCTAACTAATGGTGAGGGACAGTGTGAGTTGTAGGCCAAAACATTTGGAAGGTCACAAGTTGCTCAGACCTGCACTACAAGAAAGCTGATCATGGAGACAGATCATAGATAAGTCTTACTAAAACTCTATCTTGCCCTTGAAATTCCTTAGATGCTTCACTTAGGGGAGGAGCCTCAACATTTACCATGAAATGTTGTTGTTATGTCAAAATGAATCGAAGTTCTAATTCTGACTGTTATTCTTGGAGTTGGACTATATGACCATCAGTTATTGTGACTAGATAATTCTCACCAAAAGATTTATAAATGGTGTGAATTTTAAAGAGAAATGTCATGCTAGGAATCACTCTGAAGGCCCAGTGCTTGTTTGTGTCTGCCAAGATAGTTGTACACCTTCATTTCTCCACTCACTGCTAGCAAAACTGGACCACCTACCCCTAATGCTGATTTGCTGTTTACCGCTGTCAACAATTTTGCCTTTGGTCATCACCTTTGTGTAAAAAGAAACGAAGAAATGAGGTTATAACATGCTTTGTTTCGCTATTCCAAAATGTTTTATCTGAGTGAAATAATTCTATATTTGGGAGGAATGTTCATGGTCATAAAACCATTATGGCATAGTTAGAATTAGCTAGAAACAGATTCTCAGCCAGGGGCCCCTTCTTCTCCATTCAGATCTTGCGTTCCAGGATTCCACTGGGCACTGTGAGTGCTTCTCTGTGATTCCCTGCCACAGCATATTCTTAGTGAGGGATGTATGTGTTTCACAGATTGTCAGGCACCTTTTGTTCCGCAGTCCCCGCATCAACAGAATGGGGGGGGGGGAGTTCCTGAATTTGCACATATTTGCAAATTCCCCCAAATGCACAAAATTCTCCAAAATGTGTTTTTTTTCCCCACTCTTTAGCCTATGGGGAAATGCACATTTTGGCTGTTTTTTAAAAAAAAATTGCATATTTTTTGGCGATGAAATTTGTGCAAAATTGGGAAAGTTAGAAAAATGGTCTGCAAGTTGGCGGAATCTGCCTGACAGGGGAAAAGCTGGTTTGCTGCGGAATCCACCAGTCGGATTCATTAAAATCTGAACTCATTTGGTTCCATTGCAGATTTCTCTGACATCCCTACTCCCAATACTCCAGCCACATCCCTCCCCTGCCCCACTCAGCAATGCCGATGCAGTTCAACCCCAACCCGGACCCTTCTAGCTAATCTTGGTGTCTCCAGTACAGCACGTGTGCAGCACTATGGCTTGAGGATGCTTCAAGACAAGGGTGATTCTCTTGTTCCCCACTCCTTTAACCAGCTCAGTGCTGATTTTTACTAGAATTTGTGTCTCAATCCTCATTCCATCCAGCAGCCAGAGGGAGGGGCAAGAAATATTTAAAATATTTCTATCCTGCCCTTCTGCTGAGAGCAGACCGCCAAGGCCCTCTCCATGGACCCGACTAGGAGCAACTGGCACATAGCTCCTCCCCTCCTAACATGGTCTCCACCAGTGGCTACTCCTCTTGGCCATTCTGTAGCTTAAATTCACCTGGATTTGCTTGTTTTTCCTTCCCTACCCATCTTCCTTTTGTCCTAGGTCTGTTAAATTGTAACTCATTCTGACAGAGCCCTGTTTATTTTATTCTTTGTACAGCACTTAAGACTGTCCTAAGTCTTTTGCACATTAATTCGTGTATCAGTAATACAAAGAAGGTTAGTGGTCTGTCTGATGATGCCCATTTCTCAACTCACAGTCTTTAGTGAAATGCTACCTGGACTTGTTAAACTGCAGGCAATTCCTTACTTGATCTAACATTCAATAAGGGTTAAGAGCCAGCAAAAAGGCTGTGGCAAAGCAATGTTGCCTTTCTGCACCTACAATATAATGGAAGTAAACTTTGGTTGGCTCCACATCCTCATACTGATCTTCATTCAGGATATAGTGCACAGTGATAGGTTTTTGCTGTCCACATGGCAGTTTCTCCAACACTGGTTCTATCTTCACATAGCTGTCAGTCCGGGAGAAAAAGCGGTGGATGTAGTGAATGCTTTCTGGTCGGTATGTTTCCAGCCAGCCATAGTCAGTGCACTGATCTGGTTGATAGACAGCCTGATGAGAGAAGGGCGGGAAGAAAAGCAAAACATACCAGAGGGTTTACTTAAGCAGAGCATCCAGCAATCACTGTGGAGAAAGACGAGCCCTCTGGCAGGGTTTCCCCAAAGGAGGTGATCGGTCACTCCCCAAGGTGGTTCCACAGACATAGCTGCAATGCATGTCTGGGGGTGGGCAGTAATGAGGCAGCAAGCACACGGCCCTGACCCAGCGGAGCTGCTGGCAAAGGACAGCTTCTTTCTTGGTCGTGTTCCCCCACGTGCCCCACTCCTCAGTTCTCAGTGACTTACTTTCAGTTTATAACGAGCCTCAAAGAGGTTGGAAGTCTCAATGGAAAACAGAGCAGAGCCATCCTTGTCCGTGGTGTAGTTAGCAACAACATCCCCATCGAGCTCTAGAAAGATGAGTCCATTTGCAAGTGGCACTCCATCCTCGTCTCTCAGCCTGAACTGAGGGGGCAAAAACAGGTCCAAAATATTCAGGAAGCGTGTTCAGGGACAGTGCTTAGCACTGGGACAGGCATGGCTTTGTGGAGACCCATGGTGGCCTAGAAGTAGCGATGGACAGATCAATCCATTTCCAGTCCATGTCGCATTCACGTGTGTTCACTTGTAAATCTGTTCAATTTTGTTTCGTATTAATCTTTTCTAGATGTATTTAAAACACATTTTCCCCTCTAAGTACACATTTCTAAATGTATTTCTCTCAATACACTTATTTTAAAATGCATCCTGATACATACAGAGAGAGCGAGAGAGAGAGCGAGAGAAAGAGAGAACACCAAGAGCTGCACTGGAACCTTCAGGAATTGCAAAAGCCAGTGAATGACTAAGTTTTAATCTCTACCCTTCTCCAGGTCAGTACCCACTGGAGTTCACAAATATAGAATTCCTCAAGCATTCCTACACAGAACTACAATGGGATGCCAGACACTGACCAGGCCATAGCTAAGCCAAGCCTGTGGGGGAAGGGAAGAGGAGACCTGCCCACTACTGCTGGGCTGGTAGTCATGGCAGCAATGGCTGGAAACTGTTGTGTGCAGCTGGCATGGATGCCCTGTTGGATAACATCATCCACCTGCATCAACATGTCTGAGGTATGATCCAGCCGTGTGTGTGTGTGTGTGTGTGTGTGTGTCTATATCTCCCATTGAGATTAGTGGAGCTTCAATGTGTATAACAGGAGCAGAATTGTCCTCCAGCCCTTGATGCTAGTGTGTGTACACACATGCGCAATCCGCATGGGTGGGCCCTGATTCTCGAAGTTCAGCAGTTTATTAGGGTGGCCAGGTGCCCTCTTTTACAGAGACAATCCTTTATTTGAAAGGCTGCCCTGTCCAACTCCAGTTTAAAGGTAATGAACCACAAGAACCAGTTAGTACCTGGACAGCAGACTGAACAGGCAGGCACAGGTCACCTGGTCACAGTCTTCCTCACAAATGGCGAGACCTACTGTATCTCTATTTAATTCATAACAATTATTTCTAAATTAGCATCCTTATGTATGAATTAGCATATGCAAATATTATGCTGTCCTCTTTTTTGGTGATCCATAAGTGGCCACCCTATTCTTTATAGGAAACTCGGAAATATTGCACAGCAAATGTATCTGCTCTTCTAGTCAGCATTTCCTGGGTGAAATACTGTCCCATGTATTACACTAGTTAAAGCTGCTTGTTGTTATTACATTAATAGTACACTGAACAAGTACAGCGGTGCTTGGCAAGGCAGTGTTTGCCAAAACTAGACAAACACTGATGCTAACGGCAGATTCAGAAGACTCCCCTGGTTCTGTTCTTTTATTATTCCAAGTGATCACTCTGCTCTGCATTGCAGTGCTCCTGAATTCCAGTTTAAACAGAAGACTCTTAAATTAACTCCAGTTTTGGAGGTTGTTTACTGTAGCTTGAGCCTCGTATGGCGCAGAGTGGTAGGCGGCAGTATTGCAACTGAAACTCTCCTCACGACCCGAGTTCGATCCCAGCGGAAGCTGGGTCCCGGGTAGCCGGCTCAGGTCGACTCAGCCCTCCATCCTTCCGAGGTCGGTAAAATGAGTACCCAGCTTGCTGGGGGAAAGGTAGCCATGACTGGGGAAGGCAATAGAAACCACCCCGCTACAGTCTGCCACGAAAACGCCAGCGCAAGCGGCGTCCCTCTAGGGGTCAGTAATGACCCGGTGCTTGCACAGGAGGAACCTTTCCTTCCTTACTGTAGCTTGCTGTTCCTTCAGTTTATTTGCATCTCTCCTCCCTGCCCCCCCCCCCCGCTCTGGTACTGGTGTGAATGCATGCATTGATAAAAACACTGGGGGTAGTGGTGGTGGGACACAGTCTTGATGTGAATGTGCACAGGACTGCATCAAAATTCTTTTTGTGCGACTTCCTGTGCATTGGTAAAACACCATATAAAAATCTTGATGCAATTATACAAATTAACAAAGCAGGTTGTTATGGCAATGTTACCTTTTCCGCAGTGTTTTATCAGCACTTGCACGTGCACATTAGTAGTGCTGAGGGGAGGAAAGACATATGTTAACCGGAGAAAGTAAAAGCCAGTAATGAACTGTGAATGGACCACACCGTACAAAATTCAGAAATAAAAAATGGAGCAATGGATGGTGAAATGCCAAAAGGATAACTACTGTCAAAACCTGGCCTGTATAAGAAACCTAAGCAAACCTGTCCATGCGATGAAGAACAATTTTTTTCAGCTGTCTCTCAAGAGATTTATTAAGCAGCCTTCCAAGTTGTTACTTAGCACATTCAGCTAATTGGCTTCTGGCATCTGGGTGAACGTGTCATGAGACTCTTCAGAATAAGACATTTTCTCATACTAGTAAAACTTTATTCCTCACAGATTAGATCTTCCCAGTTTCTTACCATTCCGGTGAAAGGAATCCTCCTTCTATAGTATGAATCTATCTTCTCAAATGTTACGGTTTTCCTTGCTTGGTATACAGAGATGTAGCTAGAGGCTGAAATCTGGATGCCTGTGAGACACATAAAAACAAACAAACCTGTAAGCAGCTGTTTTAAAAGCAAAAAAGCCTTTACAACATGTACAGGAGTGATGCATGGGACACCCAGAGGGGCCTGTTCTCAGGACAACAACTCTTGCAGCTGTAGTTTAAGGACTCCCCATTCATAACCAGATTCTGTCACGCCCTGTTACATAACCATTACCTGTTCCAGTCTCTGTGACAACTCCTTCCACTTGAAGTGACAAAAAGAAAAAACGATCCACATCCAGATTTGCATAAAGGTGGAACGCTTTAGTGCTGATCATTTTGGAAATACAGCCATCTATGCCCAGCTGAAAAGGGAAGAAAAACTGGTAAGCACGCTGAATTCCAGAGAAGTCATTCCATTAGTCTGTTGTAGCGAAAACAATGAAAAAGCTCAAAGACTAATAACGTGATTGTGACATAAGCTTTTCTGGGCTACAGCCTTTTCATTGGATGTATGAAGTGGTTTTGTACGCTGGTGTGTGCACACACAGATACATATAAAAATGAATGGGTGAGAGCAAGCAGGGGAGAGGGGTGAGGGAAAATTTGTAAACCTGGTAGGGCTAAAGAACCATGAAATACCAAGGGTAGCAATGTGTGTGACACATTTTTGAACAAAGCCCAAACATATACAAAGCAAAATCAGAATGACTGATGGATGGCGAGTTGCATAGCAAGCAAGAAAATATTAACACCGAAAGAGAAACAATTACTTTCTGTAGTGAGAAAGCTATGCCTGCCAGTCACAAAGGATTCTGAATTCTAGGGGCTGTATCCAGTATTAGCCCTACTTACAGCAGACCCATTGAAATAAAAGGGATTCAAGTTAGACTAACATTCGACACAACCCTGTAGTATCAAAAGGTGCTAATGTAATCTGATTCAGCATTAAGTTTAGCAAGTATGATACCTGTTCATTAGAAGGCCTTGAGAAATTCTTCCTTGATCTTATCCTTAAAGATCAGGCTTACAGGGTCATTGTCAGCTACTGCCCACCTAGCTGTCTCCAGAGACAGTTTAAAAAAACCAGTACAAAAAGTGCCAAGCCTGTTGAAGTGCTTGTCATTATTCACTCTCAGCCTCTTACAGTGCAATCCTATACATGTTTACTTAAAGGTAAGTCCCAAACAAGTAAAGCATTGCACCTTGATGTGCACAAGAGAGGATCAAACATTCATTTTAAACTTTGTCAAAACAAATACACCAAATATGTTTTTCCCTAGTACAGAATGGCAGTGGATGTATTTTCATTGATTTTTGTTTAATTGTTGGTGGGGGTGGGTCTTGGGGGGGGTTGTTGTGTTTTTAGGAGCGGGTAGCCTGCCTGATAGGTGGGAGTGAGGGGGCATGTGTCCACTTGATGGAGGCAGTGGGGGGAGTGTTGGGGGCCAGAATACACAGAGGCTGGGCGGCAGGCGCTGGCAGAGCACTAGGGGAAGGCCATGCCAGGTAAGGGGAACAAGGGAGAGATGTGTAATGTCTGTCCCCTGTTCCAGGCCTGTCCAAAGCCAAAGAATGGCTGGAGAAGACTCCATCTTCTGTCCTTTGTTTGCTGCTCTGCAATGCCAGGTCTGTTACCCAGAAAACATCCCTCATCCATGACATGATTCAGGATGTGGGTGCAGACCTGGCATGTATTACGGAGACCTGGCTGGCTGAGGCTGCTGCTCCAACTCTTGCGGCCCTGTGCCCAGTCGGATTTTTGTATGCACAGCAGCCGAGGGTTGGGGATCAGGGAGCGGGAGTGGCTGTTATCTACCAGGAATTCTTGGTCTTCACCAGACCAAGTGAAGTCTGGTGAAGTCTCCAGGAGACCAAGATTGCTGAGTGCATGTACTGGAGGTTGGGCCCGAAGGGCAGTCTGGGGATTCTGCTCATATACCGTCCACCCCGCTGCATGACTGACCCCCTGGCTGAGGTGCTTGAGGTGGTCTCTGATGTGCATGTGCAGTCCCCTAACTTATTGGTGTTGGGGGACTTCAATGTACATTCGGAGGCCATCCTCACAGGAGCACCTTGGGATTTCATGGAGACCATGGCTTCCTCCTGGGAGCTATACCCTATTCCAACTGGGCCCACCCATGTACCTGGTCATGAACTAGACCTTGTGTTTGTTTCTGGAGAGGCGGGGAGTGATCTGGAATTTGGGGGTATATCCACCTCCCGCTTGTCATGGTCAGATCACTATCTGGTGACGTTGGACTTCTCGGTTCCACAACCCCTCCACAGGGGTGGAGGACCCACTAAAATGGTCTGCCCCAGGTGTCTTATGGATCCGAATGGATTCCTGAACACGCTTGGGGATTCTCTGGAGCACGGAAACGGCCACCCGGTTGAGACCCTGGTGGGTGGCTGGAATGCCGCAATGACTGGGGCATTAGATTGGGTGGCTCTGAAATGCCCTCTCCCGCTCAACAGGGTTCAAACTGCACCATGGTTCAATCTGCAGTTACGAGCTCTGAAACAGGAGGTGAGACGGCTAGAGTGCGGGTGGTGGAAGTCGCACTCCAAAGACTATCGGACACAGGCTGGGACTGTATCTTCAGCCTATCACATGGAGATCAAGGCAGCAAAAAAGGAATATTATACTGCCTCTATCCCGTCCGCAGAGTGCTATCCCAGGAGGCTGTTCCAAGTGGTCCGGAGCCTGGTCGGTCCAGTAGCTCTGGAACTGCTGGAGCATTCTAAGGCCTCCTGTGAGGCCTTGGCAAGGCACTTTGCAGATAAAATTGATCAGATTAGGAGTGTTATTCCGTGCGCTGTGGATACAGTTAGTGAGCAGGAGGCGGTCTGTGGCACACCAGTTTTGTGGGATTGGTTCCAGCTTCTTCCTTCTGATGAAGTGGACAAGGTGCTTTCATCTGTAAGGCCGACCACCTGCTTACTTGATCCTTGCCCACCTTGGCTCATTATGAGCTGCAGAGAGAGGCTGGGTGAGGGGATCAAGGTGGTGGTGAACGCCTCCCTTGAGTAGGGAGTGATGCCATCAACCCTCAAGGAGGCAGTGATAAGACCGCTCTTAAAGAAGCCCTCCTTGGATCCCCAAGTCTTGAACAACTTTCGCCCAGTCTCGTATCTGCCATTTTTGAACAAGATAATTGTCCAAAATTATCTGGTGGCAATGGTGGTGGCGATGCAGTTGAAGGCACACTTGGAAGAAGCCAATTATCTAGATCCATTTCAATTGGGCTTCAGGCCTGGGCATGGGACAGAAACAGCCTTGGTCACCTTGGAGGATGATATGAGGAGGGCTTTGGATAGATGTGAATGCTTCTTCCTTGTTCTCCTCGGCCTCTCAGCGGCTTTTGATACCGTTGACCATGGTATCCTCCTGGACCGCCTGGAGGGGTTGGGCAATGGAGACATCATATTATGGTGGTTCTGGTCCTTCCTCTCTGGCAGTACCAGAGGGTAGCACTGGGAGAGGAGGTTTCGGACCCATGGCCACTCACTTGTGGGGTGCCACAGGGTTCCATCCTCTCCCCGATGCTATTTAACATCTGTGTGAAGCCGCTGGGGGCTATCATCAGGAGGTTTGGGGTGCGGTGTCATCAGTATGCAGATGACACGCAGCTCTACCTCTCATTCAAATCTTCACCAAGGTTGGCCGTAGAATCCCTGTCCAAATGTCTGGAGACGGTGAGTGGCTGGATGGGGAGGAATAAGCTGAAGCTGAACCCTGACAAGACCGAGGTACTTTTGGTGGGAGACAAGAGGAGGCTGGGGGGATGTCGACCTGGTGTTGAATGGGGTATGGCTACCCTTGAAAGACCAGGTCTGCAGCCTGGGGGTCATTTTAGACTCCCAGCTGTCCATGGAGGCTCAAGTGTCAGCTGTGAGCCGGACAGCGCTGTCCCAACTCCATCTGATATGGAGGCTGCGCCCCTACCTTCCTGACCATCTGCACCCATCAGTAGTACGTGCCCTGGTCTCCTCTCGTCTAGACTACTGTAATCCGCTCTACGTGGGGTTACCCTTGAAGAAGGTTTGGAAGCTGCAGCTGGTACAGAATGCGGCAGCTCGCCTGATTAAAGGTAGCCGCCAGCGTGATCACATCACTCCAGTGCTGAAGGAGTTGCTGGCTACCAGTTGTTTTCCCAGCCAAATTCAAGGTGTTGGTTTTGACCTTTAAAACCCTATATGGTTCCAGCCCGGCCTATCTTAAGGAGCGCTTCCAGCAACACCAGACAGGCTGCTTAACAAGATTAGCCTCGGATGGCCTTCTGTCTCTCCCATCAGCCAGGACAGCTAGGCTGGTGAGGATGAGGGAGAGGGCCTCCTCTGTGGTGGCCCCCACTCTGTGGAACTCCCTCCCTAGGGAACTCCGCCATGCATTGAAAACTTGGTTGTTCAGGCAGGCATTTGGGGTGGGTTAGGGAAATTTTAGAAAATGATGTTTTAAAGTGTAATTTTACTGTTTTAAAACTGTTTGTATTATTGTACATTGCCCAGAGTGGCCAGGTGACCAGCCAGATGGGCAATTAAGAAATTTAATTAATAAATACATACATACATCCAGAAGCAAAATGTACCTACAGTATATTCAAACTAGGCCTAATTGTGCAAATGCAACATTTCGTGAAACTTACATTTAATGGTGGGCCTAAAGTTTGCTAGTGAATCTCATGCTTTGCCCACTGAAATTGGCCAACTGCTTGCAAGCTACGTAGTAAAATTGGGAGTTCTACTATAAGTCTTCTGTGGCCAAACAACTAGTAGTCTTTTTCAGAATAGAACTGTCCTACGGGCTTCATTCTGCCAACATGCCATGCAGGAAAGCACTATTAACACTAACGCACTGAGGAACTGCACAGACTGTCTGAGATAGGCTGTATCTATGTTTAAAGAATACTTCCATCATGGCAGCTAAATAACCAAAAAAAAAAGAAAAAAAACTGCACACATTTGAAGCAGGTGAGGAATAGTATTTCTGATAAATCGTGTAGCCATAATCAAAAAGATGGGAGAAAGCATCCTTTTTCTTTCAATCTATGTCCAAACGTATCCTGACCAAATTCCAAAGGCAGCCCAGTTCTGTTTTCATTTTACCTCCAAACACTCCACAGTGGCCTGAACGACCAAAGTTATAGGAAAGCAGTAGTTGCCCTGTTACAGTTGTACCTCTGCACTAATAGCTTCACAAATCCCATTGGAATCTCGATTGCATCTCGGATGGTAATAGCGTTGTCTGCACACTCGGAGCTGGACTCTCCCCTGGACAGGCTGGCCGTAGGTATATCTAATAGGAAAGAAATAAACCAATACAAACAGTTGAGAGAGGGAAAGGTGCAGACCATGTTTCAAGTCACACCCTAGCCACAGGTTCAATGAGTGGCCTCAGACAAGCTAGGGAGGAGAGGGACCAAGTGGTTCTTCTCCACAAAGATCTGACAGTAAGCAGAATTGCTCCATTCCACTCCATCAAAGCCCAGGTTTCTGAAATCCATTCTGGACATTTCCAAAGAGGCCTAGCAAGCTTATTTGGTTTGGGGAGTGTATGAGGTGGGGGGAGACATCCCTGGCCTGAACTAGGAGACTACCTCACACCCTCCAAGCCTCTGGTGTTACTGGCATGTGTTGTTTTTTTGGAACAATGCAGTGGGATCCTGGGGCCTGTCTTCATGGGTGATTTGCTGTGGATTGGGACTGTTTGGATGTCCTTTGGGGCAGATAACGTCATGGCTAGTTAGCAGCCACCCCGGAGCTTACCTGTGGGGAAGCCACATTTTCGCAGAGTACTTTTACTGCGTTGTTTTTCTTTAATTTGGCTCCCCTGCAGTTCAGCTGCTGTGTACCCATCCCTTCACCTTAAATTCAGTATGATCGGGTGTTCCTAGTCTTTCACCTGGCCCTGACCTTGGTAAACTAGATATCTAGAGTAGGGATGTCAGAGAATTTCTCCACGAATCTCCAGGAGGCCGAATGCCAACGCATTCGGCCCCCCGAAATTGGTGGAGAAACGGTCCGCCACCCCCCCGCCACCCCCCCGGGATGGGACTTACCTTCGGCGAATGTCCCTGGTGGCGGCAGCACCCGGCGGCGGCGGCCGGTCTTCTGACCGGCCGCCACCACTACCATTTCCAAGTAAAAAAACAAAAGCAACAACAAACATGATAGGCTATGTAAAGATTTACGTAGCCTATCACGGCTAGATTTTCAAAAAACACCGTGATAGGCTACATAAATCTTTACGTAGCCTATCACGGCTGACTTTGGAAATCTAGCCGTGATAGGCTACGTTAATCATTACGTAGCCTATAACGGGGTTTTGTGTTTTTTTTACTTTATTTTGTAATGGCAGTGGTGGCAGCCAGTTGGAAGACCGGCTGCCGCCCCCACCCCCGCCGAACCGCTGCCAGGACCCGCCGCCGGGAGGGACATTCGCCAAAGGTAAGTCCCATCCCGGGGGGGGCGGAGAATTTCACCGCCAATTTCAGGGGGCCGAATGCGTTGGCATTCGGCCTCCTGAAGATTCGAGGAGAAATTCTCCGCCATCCCTAGGAATGGGGGCAAAATTCCACTGATGGGGCGTTCTCATGGGGACCCTTCAGATGCTGTTAGGGATAATAACGTGGTAGCTGGAGGGAGCCTGGACAGGGGCAAGAAACAAGCCTCTCTCATTGGTTGAGCACCACCTACTGGGTTGATGACATCCAGTTAGAATCATAGAATCATAGAACACTAGGGTTGGAAGGGGCCTTCCAACCTCTTGAGGAAGGGACCATCGAGTCCAACCCCCTGTTCAATGCAGGAATCCAAGTCAGAGCAGCCCTGATAGATGGCTGTCCAGCCTCATCTTGAATGCCTCCAGTCTGGGAGAGCCCACTGCCTCCATAGGTAATTGTTTCCATTGTCATATTGCTCTGACAGTCAGGATTTTTTTCCTGATGTTCAGCTGGAATCTGGCTTCCTGTAACTTAAGCCCATTATTCCATGTCCTGTACTCTGGGATGATCAAGAAGAGATACTGGCCTTCCTCTCTGTGACAACCTTTCAAGTACTTGAAGAGCGCCATCATATCTCCCCTCAGTCTTCTCTTCTCAAGGCTAAACATGCCCAGTTCTTTCAGTCTCTCCTCATAGGGCTTTGTTTCCAGTCCCCTGATAATCTTTGTTGCCCTCCTCTGAACCCTCTCCAGTTGGCCTGCATCCTTCTTAAAGTGTGATGCCCAGAACTGGACACAGTACTCCAGATGAGGCCTAACCAGTTCCGAGTAGAGGGGAACTAGTACTTCCCGGGATTTGGAAGCTATGCTTCTATTAATGCAGCCCAAAATAGCGTTTGCCTTTTTTGCAGACACATCACATTGTTGGCTCATATTCAGCTTGTGATCGACAACAATTGCAAGATCCTTCTTGCTTGTAGTGTTATTGAGCCAAGTATCTCCCATCTTGTAATTGTGTGTTTGGTTTCTTTTTCGTAGGTGCAGAACTTGGCATTTATCCCTATTAAAGTTCATTCTGTTGTTTTCAGCCCAGCACTCCAGTCTTTCAAGATTACTTTGAATTTTGTTTCTGTCTTCCAAGGTATTCGCTATCCTAACCAATTTGGTGTCATCTGCAAATGTGATAAGCATTCCCTGCACCTCCTCCTCCAAGTCATTAGTAAAAATGTTGAAGAGCATTGGGCCCAAGACAGACTGCAGTACCCCGCTTGTTACTTGTTACCTCTCCCCAGTTTGAGAAGGTCCCATTGATAAGCACTCTTTGAGTCCGATTCTGTAGCCAACTGTGGATCCACCGGATTGTTGTTTCATCTAGCCCACTTTGAGCTCGTTTGCTCATCAGGAGATCATGGGGCACTTTGTCGAAAGCTTTGCTGAAGTTGAGGTATATTATGTCCACAGCATTCCCACAGTCCACAAGGGAGGTTACCTGATCAAAAAATGAGATCAGATTCATCTGGCAGGTTTTGTTCTTGACAAATCCATGTTTGCTTCGAATAATCACTGCATTGTTTTCAAGGTGCTTATAGATGGATTGCTTTATAATCTGCTCCAGAATTTTCCCAGGGATTGATTTCAGACTGACTGGTCTGTAGTTCCTGAGTTCCTCCTTTTTACCCTTTTTGAAGAAAAGGACAACATTAGCCCTCCTCCAGTTATCTGGCACTTCACCTGTCCTCCATGATTTCTCAAAGATAATAGTGGTTCTGAGAGCTCTTCTGCCAGTTCCTGTATTACTCTAGGATGCAGTTCATCTGGCCATGGAGATTTGAGCTCATTCAAAGTAATGCTGTGTTCCGGACTTCCGGTTGGAGCCAATGTCGCCCTGGCAGCATTCTGTGGAGGCTCCTCAGAATGCTATCTCAAACAGCTTTTAAAAGATTGAAAAACCTTTTTATCTTCCCCTGGAACTAACAGGGGAAGCAAGAGTACCATCTGGATGAAATCTGGGAAGAGTAGCTCATTTTGCGGAGCAGCAGAAGGGCTGGGCTCCAAGGTTAGTTTTCCAGAGCAAAGACATCAACTCAAAGCTGTTTTGAAATACCTATCGAATTAGGAGAACACAGGGCTGACGAGTTCCAAATGTCGATTTTTAGTGTTTATGGATTAAAGAATACCAACAATACTTGAGGACCTGCAAAATTTGTTTAAGGAGAAGGATGGCAACATCAAAGGGAAGGAAAAAGGGAACGGGACCACCGCTGACACCCCCCCACCTCCCTTGGCAAAGTCTTCAAGAAGTGATGGAAATATAGAGGAGCTGCTTGCTTTGATAAATAGTTTGTCTCTTCAACTGTCAGAACAGGCTAAGAGATTGGATACAATCCAAGATTCCATTACCACCCTTCAGGGGGCTGTGGACCTAATTAATACTTCTCTGCAAAAGATGGAGGCGAAAGTTAATGACCTGTAAGATTGCGTATCAGCTCAAGAGATTACAATGAAAGTTTCGTATAATATCCTGTCTACTAGAATCTCACAACTGGAAGCATTTACACGAAGAGCGAACCTGCACATTACTGGCATCAAAGAATTACCCATTGATGTAAGCCTGTCTAAATTCTTCGATAAATTCCTGCATGAATTACTTGCTTTGCCATCTGATTATTTACTTGACATTGAGCATGCATTCTCTGTTCCAAGTACGGTGTGTAGCATTAAAGGGACTGCTGTTACTGCTATAGTTCAGTTTGAAGAGTTTCTACAAAAAATTACACCCTGCGCATGGCAAGAGGGAGGGGAGATCTTCTTTGGGGGCCAAAACAAGATAACATTATGCTATTTCCAGATTACACTAAAGAAATTGCTGATAAAAGAAGGAAATTCAGTAAGGCGAGGAATCAGGCAAGACAAATGAATTTACAATTTACATAAAATACCCTGCCACATTTTGCATCCTCATTGAAGGCCAGATGAAAAAGTTTTTAAATCATGAAGTGGCGGAAGCTTGGCTTGTTGGTAAAGCACAGGAGACATCTTCTTCAGTCCCATGAGCTGGGAATGTATAAACAATTGTCGCTTGTCAGTTTGTTTGGGTTATAAGATCCGGGCAGTATGCCAGAGATGACTGTTTACATATATCTGTTTTTTTCCCTTCCATTTTCTCTTAACTCCCTTTTTTTATATATAATAGACATGATATACTGTATATAAAATTCTGGTTTGTGGGTGTATAGAAGTGTACACACTCATATATATATTTAGAAATGATACTATCTAAAATGTTGTTGTTGTTGTTGTTGTTGTTCAGTCGTTCAGTCGTGTCCGACTCTTCATGACCCCATGGACCATAGCATGCCAGGCCTTCCTGTCCTCCACTCTCTCCCGGAGTGTGCTCAAGTCCATATTCATTGCATCAGTGATGCTCTCTAGCCATCTCATCCTCTGCCGTCCCCTTCTCCTTTTGCCTTCGATCTTTCCCAGCATCAGGGTCTTTTCCAGGGAGTTTTCTCTTCGCATTAGGTGGCCAAAATATTTCAGCTTCAGCTTCAGTATCTGTCCTTCCAATGAGCACTCAGGGTTGATTTCCTTTAGGATGGACGGATTTGACCTCCTTGCAGTCCAGGGGACCTGTAAGAGTCTTCTCCAGCACCACAGTTGAAAGCATCGATTCTTCAGCGCTCAGCCTTCCTTATAGTCCAGCTCTCACAGCCATACGTTGCTACTGGGAAAACCATAGCTTTGATTATACGAACTTTTATCTAAAATATAGATAGTATAAAATATACTAGTGATTGTTGTTGATTTTGTTTTTTCTGTTATCCTTAATAAATTTCTTTATTATTATTAATTATTATTATTATTATTATTTTGAGACTATGATTAGTAATATTCCCGGTTGGTTGATTTTAGCTTTATCATTATATGTTAGCTGAAAAGCATTTTATGGCTAGGGGAAAATGTATAGCCTGTTTCTTTGCTATAAATCTGAGGATTTATACTGTTACTGAATAATAATAATATACTGTTACTGAAATAAGATGGATTACCTAGGCTGTACTGAATTGTAATATTGGCAATGGTATAATCTTTTAAGTAGAGTGAAACTTGAAGTTTATGTGTAATATGTACCTTTTTTTCTTTTTTCCTTTTCTCTTAATACTTTTTCTTGTTCCCTTTATTTTCCTGTTTATATTTCCTTTTTTGCTTTTCTGGTTGTTGCTGTGTCCTCAAGAATACTGTAATGTTGGAAACTGTAGATGGTGATTATGTTGTTGGTATTCTTTATTTCATTTATAAAGATAACAAGTAGAACAAAGTACTGAGGTGTTCCTTGACCATATGCCTATCAATCTCAAGCTGCAATCTTGCCCCTTCAGCCTGTACTTCACCTTTGCCAGGGGTGTCATAGACCCTCTTTTGGGAGAAGACTGAGCCAAAGTAGGAATTGAGCACCTCTGCCTTTTCTTTGTCGTTATCATTTTGCCATCCTTCTTTAATAGTTCAACCACCATTTCTTTCCTCTGTCTTTTACTATGCACATATCTGAAGAAAGGCTTTTTGTTGCTTTTAGCATCCCTCGCTAACCTCAGCTCGTTCTCAGCTTTAGCCTTCCTGATGCCATCCCTGCAATGCTGTGCTACCTGCCTGTATTCTTCCTTTGTTGCTTGTCCTTCGCTCCACTTCCTATATGTGTGCTTCCTCTATGTGTCCTTTCTTGTTTTCAGGTCATCTCTAAGCGTTTTGTGAAGACACATTGGCTCCTTCTGTTGTCTTCCACCTTTTTTCTCGTTGGAATTGTCTGTAATTGTGCCTTGAGAATTTCCTTTTTTAAAAACTCCCACCCATCTTAGACTCCTTTTCTCGTTAGAGTCGCTTGCCATGGGACCCTGCTTATCATTGTTCTGAGTTTATTAAAATCGGCTTTCCTAAAATCCAGGGTACGTGTTTGGCTATACTCGGCTTTTGCTTCCTTTAGAACCAAGAACTCAAGTATAACATGCTCGCTTTTCCCCAGAGTTCCTGTAACTGCTACTTTATCCACTAAGTCATCTCTGTTGGTTAGGATCAAGTCAAGGATAGCCAATCCTCTAGTTCCTTCCTCCACTTTCTGAAGGAGGAAGTTATCAGCAACATAAGTCAGGAATTTCTTGGAGGGGCCATGTTTTGCAGAATTTGTCTCCCAACAAATATTGGGGGAATTGAAGTCCCCCATTACTACTACATCATGCTTCCTTGAAACACTGGCTATTTGCTTTTCAAAAGTTTCATCCTCATCTTCTCCTTGATTGGGTGGCCAGTAGTAGACTCCGACCACCAGGTTCCTTTTATTCTTTGTTCCATTTATTTTAACCCAGATGCTCTCAATGGGGCTACCAAGCTCATCCTCCTGTATTTCTGTGCAGAGATATGTATTTTTCACATATAGTGCAACCCCACCTCCCTTTCTGTTCCTCCTGTTCTTTTTGAACAAGTTATATCCTTCAATTGCTGTATTCCAGTCATGAGAGTCATCCCACCAAGTCTCAGTTACACCAGTCAAGTCATAATTTCTCTCCTGTATTAAGAGTTCACGTTTGTTCTGTTTGTTTCCCATACTCTGGGCATTAGTATACAGACATCAAAGACGATGTGCTTCATAGTCTGGTTTTCTTTCTACATGTTTGTGAAGACTATTATTGAGCGCTATTAGAGCTGTTCTCTCTGTTGCGGTCCTTGAGCCTTCATCCGTTGTTACCCCCAACTTTACGTCTCCCTTCCCCGTAGGATTCAGTTTAAAACCCTCCTGATGAAGTTCTTCATGCTGTGGCCAAACACATTCTTCTCAGCCTTTGTGAGGTGCAACCTGTCTCTTGCCAACTGTCCATCTTCCAGGAAGTATAGCCTGTGGTCCCAGAATCCCAATCTCTCTTGTCAGCACCACCTTTGTAGCCAGTCACTCACCTGGAGTATTTTCTTTCCCCTTCTATCCCTCTTCTGACTACTGGAAGGATGGATGAGAAAACTATCTGGGCCCCAAAGTTCTTGAGTTTCCTTCCCAAAGCTTCAAAGTCTGACGTGATTTCTCCATAGCTCTGCTTTGCGGTATCATTTGTTCCCACATGGATGAGAAGAAAGGGATACCTGTCAGTGGGCTTTATGAGTGTAGGCAACCCTTCAGTCACGTCTCTAATCTGTCCTCCTGGGAGACAGCATACCTGGCAAGTCCATGGGACTTTGCGACATACTTGGGTTTCGATCCCACGCAGCAAGGAGTCTCCCACTACTATTCTCTTCTTGTTGTTGTAGGTCTTCGTTTTATTGCCTCTGCTTGACTGTCCTTCAGCCTCTTGCTCACTCTCCTGTGGGGTCCCCATGTAGTTCTTCCTCTGCAGGCTGTCCTCCAGTCTCATCCTCAAGTACCTGGAAACGATTCCATAGCTCCACAGCTTCCACTGGTGCAGAGTGGCTTCTAGTTCTTCTGCTCCTAACTGTCACCCTTTTCCAAGGAGTATCCTGTACTTCATTTTTCCTTACCTCAGCATTTTCCTCTTCTGCCTCAGCTTGCTGTTGCTCTTCTAGCTTCTGTACTTTGCTTTTCTGCTGTAGTTCCACTGCTCTGTCTAAGAACTCTTTGAGTTCTCTTATTCCCTGGAGGGTTGACACTTGCCGGTCCAGTCCTCTTACTTTTCTTCCAACAGTGTAATCAACTTGCACTTGTTGCACGTGTAGGCCATGTTGATCTCAGGCAAGAAAACAAACATTGCACAGACCTTGCTGGTCACTACCACTGGAGAGTCTCGTCCTTCCATAGCCTCTTTTCCCTTTTTCTTTCTAGCTTTCTGATTGCTCTAGAGTAGCCTGTGCCTGGTCCTCTACTCACTGGAGGTTAAAAACAGAGTCCCACTGGTATGGAAGTGTGTGTTACAAGAAAAATAAAGTAAAAAAATGTTTTGTTTTGTTTTAAAAAAATGTTAGGGGCCTCCCCCTTGACCTCTCCTGCTGAACTCCTGTTTGGTCTCCTTGTTTGCTGGCTCTGATTGCTCACTCTCTGGGAGCTTGCTTGCTTCTGTAGTCCCTAGACCAGCTAGAGCAGCTTCCTCTGCAGTGCTCAGCTGGGAGGCGGGAAACAGACTGAAACTTCCTGCCCACACAGCTGCTGGGAGTACTCAGGCCACACACACCCAACTCAGTTGGAGCTCTCAGGAGCACCTGGTGAGCTCACAGCCACTCAGAAGGAAAAGGACAGACTCCTGGCTTCCTCCAACCCATTTACCTCTTTGCCTTTGTCTCCTGTTCCACTGCAACTGCCCTAGCCAACTCCTGCTTGCTCCCCCTGTTCACTCCCTCTGGTGGCTCGCTCTCTGGGAGCTTGCTTGCTTCTGTAGTCCCTGGACCAGGTGAAGCAGCTTCCTCTGCTCTGCTCGGAGGCAGGAAACAGTTCTACTCCCCCCGCCCCCACCGAAATATGTTGCTTTCAAGCACTGTGTGACCCATTAAAAGCAGATTTTTAAGGTACACTTGGCTTTTCTTGCTTCATGTGTCCCTTGCAGACCAAAGCCGATCCCATGAAAATCCAGGTAATACTCCACAACAGAGGAATGAGAAGTGGGTAGAAGATCCCACCTGGATGAAAAATACCTCTTCCCCAACCAACATGCAGTTACCTCCTGGGTTCTAGCTGAGGTAGAATTTGGGATCCCCCCTAGTCAAGTTGCTCAGCCTTATTTCCCCAGCTCTACAATGGGAACACGAACAACCTTTTTTCAATGCTTTAGAAATTTGCAATCCAAATGTTTGAAATTTGCATGTTAAAAATGCTACCATGCTAGCTTTTCTTAGCTTCAAAACTTACCGGGCACAAATGTCTACTTTGAATTCTTCATCGAAAACAGAGAGCCTCTCTGGTGCTTTGATGTTCACCTCAAATTTTGGCAGCACTGAAAATATATGTGAATGCGATTAAGAAAGTCTTAGCTTGGCCATATAACAGATTAGATATACATTGGGGAAGAGGGTGTGTTTGGGACAAATGCTTGCACAGTGATGAAGAGGTAGGAGGGCAAAAATATTATAAGGAATGAGGAGGTGTATAATTTACTGAGGTAAATGTATCATTTACCTGTGAGGATAAAAAATGCACACACAAGTTAAATGTGAACATTGATCAAAATTTTTTTAAAAAATCCAGACACTGGAGCAGACATTGGGGGAAAATATCAAACCAGATAATTTGGGGTTCATGGTTTTGCAGTATATTTGAGCATACAGTGTCAGAGTTGTTCTGCTGTCTTCTGGTTGCAGCAGCTTCGCTCACAGCCAGTCCTTTGCCTTGATATATAGGACTACCCATGGCCTTGCGATTTGTCTACTGGTAAATTGCTTCCTCCTATCTGTTATTACTTGGACCTATTAAAACGATATATGAATGCACTAAAGGAAGGGGCAGGATCACACACATGCACCCAACCTCCATGCATATATTATAACATCTGATAGAACCCTGCATTACAACTGTATGCTGCCAGGACTCTTCCATAGGATTGGAAACCCTTCTTTTTCAGGGTTCCCATTCACATGGAGAGAGCTCTTCACCTATGACCCATCCCTCACCTTCCACATATTTATACGATATCTGAATAGGGCTACACCTGGCTTATTTACCCCAAGTAAAACTTGTTATGGGCCCAGTTTCACTTTTGGTTATATCTCATATATACAGATCTGGCAAACTTCATATGTTTATTCAACAATCAGGTGTCCACAGGTGCAGGTTCTGTAGGAGTAGGACAGTGATGATAGGAAATTTAAAGGAAAGTACTTCTCACTGGGCCAAAATACCGGTACTGATATCAAGTCAGAGTTGGATAAAAATTCTAATCCAGGTGAACTTCACTGTGGTAATCACTCACCGTATTCATTTATACTGAAAAAGTGATAGGTCTTCTTGCTTGGCGTGCCCTCACTTGATGTACTCTCAACAATAATTTGGTAGCTTCCCAGGGTTGTATCTTGGACTATTTGGAGCTCCAGTTGGAGGATGCCAAAGGAAGGTCTTTGATTCAGCCACTGAGCAATCCGATTTCCTTGAGGATCCTGGAGGGCAGGAGGAGGAAAACCATTTCATGTCCCATTTTCTTCCTTCTTTGAAACCCGCTTACTGAGATTCAGTTTACAACTGGATGATTTTATGATTCTATGATTCATAAGGTTCATCTTATGAGTAATAAGAATAGACTTATTGACATTTATTCAATGCCAGTTGGAATGCCTCACTGACAATCTGTCAGCATCTTTCAGTATCTTTATGAAAGATCATAATACAATGTAGAGTTGGACTGGGTATTGACCATACAAGAAAGAATTGCTGGAATTTTGTACCACAAGCCAGCCATCACTTCCTGCAATATGACCCATATAAACACTGTTCTTATGAAGGATAAATTTAACATCATATTTATTATTGTTTAGAAATCCTTCTAATTTTTTTTATCTAGAACCCATGTAATTTCAGCACATGATTTGGATGTCCAATTGTAATATGGATCATTTTGGCCTTTATGTCGTTTAGACATGGAAAAGGGAACCCTTAGGTGTTATCAGAGTCAACATGACCGTCGTAGTAGCTCAGAGTCTGATTAAACTATTAACGTAAAAATAGTTTTAAAATGGTCGTATTTGTCTTAGGGGCTGTTCACACAACACACTAGCCCACATTCAGTGGTTGAGTGTGGGTTGATTTGAACTGTGGGTTGTCTGTTGAACTGTGACTGTGAGTGAGTGTGTTGTCTGAATGCAGCACATTTTCTGCAGGCTGGGTTATAGTGCTATCTGAACGCAGCCAGGCTGGCTTGTTAACCATGCAGTGCGGCTGGTTAACCACCCTGAACAACTCAACAACAAATCATGGAATCTCAAGGTGGCTTGATCGAGAAAATAAGCCACACTGCATGGTTAACAAGCCACTCTGGCTGTGTTCAGACAGCACTATAACCCACAGTTCAACAAACAACCCACAGTTCAAACCAACCCAGACTCAACCACTGAGTGTGGGTTAACGTGTTGTGTAAACAGCCCCTCAGTCTGGAATAACTGATCACAGTTACACAGAGAATGTCAATACATATGGGAAGAGGCTTTTACTTCTTTGTAGCCCCCATGCATGAGGAGCAAACTTCAGAAAACAAGTGGTGGGGGTTAAACCTCCCCTCCCCACATGTAGTGGCTCTGATCCAGATTGGGGCTGCGTGCACTAACATGTGATTAAAAAACCCTGAAAGGGTCAACTGATGCTACATATTTAATGTATCATGTCATTTGACCCATGTTATCTTGACTTAATTAGATTTAGATTAGCACTTAGAGCAAAACGTTTTATGGATGACCCAACGTCTTTATGTCTGATATTCCTTGTATTTTTGTAAAATACCAGGGGCTGGGTTAAATGGTTCACATGTATAGTGGCACCCCAATTATCCACAATCAGAGGGAAGCCTGTGTTACCTGAATTCGTTATATCACCCATCTCCTCCCTTTCCATTCCCTATATAGCCTTGTAGCCTTTCCGGATGACACTCCTATGAATGTAAGCATCAGGTTATCCAAATGCCACAGGCTATCTGGATAAGACAGGCTTCACCATGGGTATATTATATTAAAAATATAAAAACAGAAAATGCATTGTTGTAATGCTACCCAAACAAAACGGCAGATTATAAAGTGAAATTAATTGCTATGGAAACATTTTCTCTCTACTACATAGTTTTTATGGAGAATTAATTTACTGAGGGAGATTCTTTTACATTTGTTCCAGCTAACAAGACTCACCGTGAGGTCATACCTTCTGGGGCCTTCTGGGCACCATCATACCTACAAGGCCTTCAGAACACAGCATTTCCCCATTTTCTTTTTTTTAAGTCAGGCTAGTGAGTTGGTGATTGGGCTGGGTCAGTGTTCATATAACATATTTATATCCAGAAAGGTTTGCTGTTGTTATGTTACATTTCCTGTTCAGCACTGTTGCTCATGAGCTGACAAGTGTGCTGCTCTGCTCAGAATGTGCTATAGCTGAGATACCAGCATGAGCAAGCTTAGACCAAGCTTGCACTGTTGATTCAGACAGCAAGACAAAAATAAACTTTAAATCACATGGTGCTGCTCTTACCTGGATGTAGATCAATGGATACTGGAGAGCAAAGGAAGACAAAGATCAACATTAGACTTGGAGGACAACAACAGAACAGACTATTATGTTTTTAAGATTTCAGATGCTTGAGAATCTACAGGCTCTCAATTATACTCACCGTTTCATTAACTGGCTTGAAATTAGTATCCAGAGCAACAACTCTAAACATCACTGAAAGGAATGGAGATATAAGAAACCCATTTAATTTTTTAAAGATTTAATATGGTAGGTTGAAAAATCACATTTCTACAGAGATTTCACTGACAGCAATATCCATGGAACACTTCTGGGCTTGCTATTGCAGAAATAGCCTCTGATAAATAACCAGCTGAAAGGATCTGGGATTGCCAATCTTAACAGTACGTACAGAATTACAAATTGAGCTCCTGATTTTTAGTATTAAAATGTGCATGTTATTACCAGCTAGTGTTATGAACAACTGTGGATCTCCTTACTTGAATCAGGAGGAGACATAAACGCACTTACCAAGAGGACTATTAACACTGCTTTACTTTCAGTAGAACATGTGTATGGATGCACATTCAAACATGCAACGTATGCCTGCTCCTGATCCGCTAAGGGGATCCACATGGAAAAGCATCCATCTCCTCAAATGGATCAGGATGCCAAGCTCCATGGAGCTGGCTTGGGGGGCAACCCCTCTGCCCTTCCTTTGCTCCAGATGTGAAGTACACTGCTCAAGCAGAAGGGCAGTTGTCCAGCCCCCATTATAAGAGGGAGGGAGATGTGCCCTTGGGCTGCCCCATGGGCATCGCAAGGGCTTGTTTTCCACTCAAAGGATGAGCACAGCAAACTGTGTTCATCCGAGGAGCTCTAGGAACTGAAGCACCTTGATACACATGGGCCTGTAGGGCAGGGAAAACATGCTCCTTCCTTGGCCATTTGCCACAGAGGCTTGTGCTGGGTGGGCTCCTCAGGCCAATTCTTCTCCCACCCTGGGCCCACTAAACGGTGACATTCCACTTCCATTTCAAAGGATCTTCAGGAAACCAGGTTCTGGCTTCAACCCCAATTCTCCCCTTGGAGGCCTCAGGCTGAAGGACATCAAGTAGCAGGCCACTGGCTTCCCTTCAGCCTAATTCCCAGTTCTGGTGCCTGAGGGCTTCTGCCTGCACACAGCTGCCAACAGTCTGAGGAAGTGTGAGGGCAGCTGTCCATAGGCAGCCTGTGTCACCTCCTAGTTTTAGGGTTGTTTAGGGGAGCTGGGAGATCATCCTAACAAAAATTTTAAAATGCCATGCCTACCTCAAGGGTGTCCCCAGTATTTAGGATCTGACCCTGACCTCCACCCTGCACCCATTTTTGCAACCAAAGCCTCTGCAAGCAGACACCTACTCTCTCTATTAAAACTGCAGGATTTGTGATGGTCAGAGGACGAGGCATCTTAAAAATCAGTGGTGACTAACAAACGTGTGCACTGATTTCTAGAAACCCAGCAGCTTGCTCAAAGACAAAGCCCATGAAGGGGGGTTGTTTGTTGTTTATTTTGCAAGAGATGCGTTTTGGAAATCTTGACTGACACTATTTGCTCACTGCAGGCCCGTGAAGGAAAGTCTTCAGTCTGTACTGTCTGCTTGGAGAGGCGGTCCTTCCCAGGGATTTATAATGCATTCTTCACATACCTTTCTGGCCAGGTTTGTAGACAGGCTTATCTGTCTGGACAAAGACAGCTGTACTTAAGTTCCGAACAGCCACAGACCTTCTTTCATAGAAGCTGATGGAAGAGCCTTTGACAGAAAGAACCATGAAAGCTAGTGGGTTAGGAGAAGCCGGAGGAACCTGTGGACAAGAACACATTTAGGAGGGGAAGAGTTAAGGGTGGCCATGTGCCCTACTTTATAGATGACAGTCCTTTATTTGAAGTCCTGTCCATCCTCTGTTTGAAGGCATCCCCTATTTGAAGGGCTGTCCAGTCCAAGCCTGGTTTTAAGATAAAGAACCCTAAGAAAGGAGAACTGGGACTTGAAATTGCCCATCAACAGTGCCTGGACAGCAGACTGAGCAAGGCACACAGGTCACAGTCTTCCTTGCTATGGTTAGATGGATTATATTCCTGATTAAATAACAGGATTTCTAAATTTGCATCTCTATATACACACACAGAGACACACACGCATATGCAAATTTTATGCAAATGCGTGTCCTCTTTTTTCTGGTGATGCATAAGTGGCCACCATATAAACAAAGTTTGCTGCCCATTTCTCTTTTCACCCTAGAAATGAACAAAAAGTGATTCTGTACCAGCTTAACTGTCTTGTTTATGCATCATGTAATCAGCAGGCAGTTCTCCCCAGTTTTAATTGGAGTCATGTGATATCCACATGCTTGATGTTTGGGCACTCTTGAAGACCTTTGGACACAATCTGGGCCATTTCCAGACTTTCAAAATGGGGAAAGGAAGAAATGGACAGGGAGAAAGGATACATTCTGTTTGGTGTATTAATTTTAACATTCCCCTTGGCTAAAATACAGACAGCTTTAGTAAGATAAGGGCTGCTAAGACAAAAGGTTGAGCTTTCACATGGAGTAAAGCATCGTTCTAGCATGTATGTGGGGAACCATTTTTTTTTAAATAAAATAGGCTTTTAGTTTTGGTTCTATTCTCGTTGGTATTTCCTGGCAAAGGAAATGTTGTGGAGCTTCGTGGATTCAACCTACCTCTCTCTTCTTCCCTGATTCACAGCTAGGCTCAAACTGACATGTTAAATTAAGCCTTTGCCTAATCTGAAACCCAACCAGAATGATTTTGGAGTGGTTCTATTTGTTCATGAAAAAAAAAAGTCATCTCTGATTTATGAAAGTTAGCGTTAGCCTCCTGTTGTTCTTTTCATTAGGGGCTGGGTCAGGATTTAACTCAGCTCCCTTAGTCCCTGCCCTTGAGGCATATGTAGACAGGGGGCCGCTGAACAGTAGAAGGGGTATTGACACCCACCCTTAGCAATGAACCTGGTGATTCCTAAGAACCCAATTCAGCCCAAATGGGATGGAAACCATTTCAAGCTATAAATTGATCTCCCTCCCTTTTTACAGGCCACTTTCCCCCTCGCTCTTCATGGCAATGCAGGATGAGGTAAGGAGGTAAGTACCGTGAAACTGACGCAATGGAAGAAGTGTTTTCTGATTACAGACACCCCCCACAGAGGGTATCTTTCAGTGTTGTACTCCAGCGTAAGATTCACGGAGACTGTCTCATTGAGGTTCTGGAGTTCTATGCAGGCTTCATTTGAAGTGCCACTCTGCACTACTGCAGGAACTACCAGGATGTACTGCCTGCAATAATAACAACAGAATCTATCATGGCATGCAGTTTAAAAGAACGCAGACAATTAGGATGGAATTTTCAGAAATGTAATTATATTATATACATAGATTTTGTCCCTAAAATGGGACTCAAAAATTGCAGTCATACACTGGGTTTCCATGACACGACAACCCACCATGGGCAGATAGCTATGGTTGGTTCTTGTGCTGTTCGAACCCGGAGTGTTTTCTGCAGGGTGGTTTATTTTTCGTCAACAAGATACACCAAGAACCCATGGTTTGTAGTAGGGAGAAACTCCTTCCCCCCATTTCCCTTTCCCCCTCCTCACTCCTCAAGGGGGCGCAAGGGGGGGAGGCAGGGAGGAGGGGGAGGAGGCTCATTAGGGCTAAAGCACAACTATCTCTCCCCTAATCCCCCCTCCCCTTTGCCCCCCCTTGAGGAGTGAGGAGGGGGAAAGGGAGGGGGAAGGAGTTGTCTTTTGAAATTTGACACTGTCATGACAGCAAGGACTAAGCCATGTGCTTGTTAATTGGTGCTGTCTCTTTAAATGAAAAGTGGGATGAGCCTAGGGATCATTTACATACAGTGGGACATACAGTGGGATGTGTCTGGGGGAGGAGAACTCAAAGGAGTGTCTGGAAAGCTGCAACTTCCTTCCTGTCAAAAGAATGAGTCATCATAAGACTGCAATACCAACTCTGACCAGTGCAATGATGTTAGGGGTGGCACAAAATAGCCAATTCCACAAAACAGCCACCATGCTTCAGAAATCTGAATCTGAAGCTTGCCTTGTTGTGGCGAAGGGGCTTGCGTAACTCAGTGAAGCCATAAGCTATGCCGTGCAGGGCCACCCAAGACGGACCGGTCATGGCGGAGGAGAGTTCTGACCAAATGTGGTCCACTGGAGAAGGAAATGGCAGCCCACTCCAGTATGGAGTTTCCAGTTTCTCCAGCCAAGAAAACCCCATGGAACGTATCACAAGGCTAAAAGAGATGATGCTGGAAGATGAGCCCCTCAGGTCAGAAGGTGTCCAATATACTACTGGGGAAGAGCAGAGGGAATTTCCAAGTAGCGCCAGAAAGAGTGAAGCGGCTGGGCCAAAGCCGAAAGGACACTCGGCTGTAGATGTGCCTGGTGGTGAAAAGAAAGTCTGATGCTGTAAAGAACAATATTGTTTAGGAACCTGGAATGTAAGATCAATGAATCAAGGTAAGCTGGAGGTGGTCAAACATGAGATGGCAAGATTGAACATCGACATCTTGGGAATCAGCAAACTAAAATGGACAAGCATGGGTGAATTTAATTCAGGTGACCATTATATCTACTACTGTGGGCAAGATCCCTTAGAAGAAATGGAGTAGCACTCATAGTCAACAAAAGGGTGGGAAAAGCAGTACTAGGGTACAATCTCAAAAATGATAGAATGATCTCAGTATGAATCCAAGGCAAATCATTCAACACCACAGTAATTCAAGTCTATGCCCCAACCACTGAGGCCGAAGAAGCTGAGGTTGATCGGTTCTATGAAGACCTACAACACCTTGTAGAACTAACACAAAAAAAAGATGTCCTCTTCATCATAGGGGATTGGAATGCTAAAGCAGGAAGTCAGGAAATCACCAGGATAACAGGCAAGCATGGCCTTGGTGTACAAAATGAAGCAGGACAAAGGCTAATAGAGTTTTGCCAAGAGAACACGCTGATCATAGCAAACAGTCTTTTCCAACAGCACAAGAGGCGACTCTACACATGGACATCACCAGATGGTCAATATCGAAATCAGATTGATTATGTCCTTTGCAGCCAAAGATGGAGAAGCTCTATACACTCAGTAAAAACAAGACCTGGAGCTGACTGTGGCTCAGATCATGAGCTTCTTATTGCAAAATTTCGGCTTAAATTGAAGAAAATAGGGAAAACCACTAAACCATTCAGGTATGACCTAAATCATATCCCCTATGAATAAGGGATATGATTTATACAGTAAAGGGATATGATTTATATATTCCTCACCTCATACAGTGGAGGTGAGGAATAGATTTAAGGGATTAGACCTGATAGACAGAGTGCTTGAGGAACTATGGACGGAGGTCCGTAACATTGTTCAGGAGGCAGCAACTCAATCCATCCCAAAGAAAAAGAAATGCAAGAAAGCAAAGTGGTTGTCTGATGAGGCTTTAAGTAGCTGAGGAAAGAAGGGAAGCAAAAAGCAAGGGAGAAAGGGGAAGATATACCCAACTGAATACAGATTTCCAGAGAATAGCAAGGAGAGACAAGAAGGCCTTCTTAAATGAACAATGCAAAGAAATTGAAGAAAACAATAGAATGGGAAAGACTAGAGATCTCTTCAAGAAAATTGGAGATCTCAAAGGAATGTTTTGTGCAAAGACGGGCATGATAAAGGACAAAGAAGGCAGGGACCTCACAGAAGCAGATGAGATTAAGAAGAGGTGGAAAGAATACACAGAAGAACGATACAGGAAAGATCTTAATGTCCCTGATAGCCATGATAGTGCGCTCACTGAACTTGAGCCGGACATCCTAGAGAGTGAAGTCAAATGGGCCTTAGGAAGCATTACTAACAACAAAGCTAGCGGAGATGACAGTATGCCAACTGAGCTATTTAAGATCCTAAAAGATTAGGCTTTTAAAGTGCTGCACTCAATATGTGTGAGTGCACACACTCACACATATTGGAACACTCAACAATGGCCACAAGACTGGAAAAGGTCAGTTTACATTCCAATTCCAAAGAAGGGCAACGCCAAAGCGTGTTCAAACTACTGTACAATTGCACTCATTTCACATGCCAGCAAGGTTATGCTCAAAATCCGACAAGCTAGGCTTCAGCAGTATGTGAACCGAGAACTACCGGAAGTACAAGCTGGGTTTCGAAGAGGCAGAGGAGAGATCAAACTAGAGATCAAATCGCCAACATTCGCTGGATCATGGAGAAAGCAAGAGAATTCAAGAAAAACATCTATTTCTGCTTCATTGACTACGCTAAAGCCTTTGACTGTGTGGATCACAACAAACTCTGGCAAATTCTGAAAGAGATGGGAGTACCAGACCACCTTACCTGTCTCCTGAGAAACCTGTACGAGGGTCAAGAAGCAACAGTAAGAACCAGACATGGAACAACCGAGTGGTTCAAAATTGGGAAAGGAGTACGACAAGGCTGCATATTGTTGCCCTGCTTATTTATATGCAGAGTACATCATGAGAAACGCCGGGTTGGATGAATCACAGGTCGGAATTAAGATTGCTGGGAGAATTATCAACAACCTCAGATACGCAGACGATACCACCCTAATGGCAGAAAGCGAAGAGGATCTAAAGAGCCTCTTGTTGAGGGTGAAAGTGGAGAGTGCAAAAGCTGGTTTGAAACTCAACATTAAAAAAACGAAGATCATGGCATCTGGCCCCATCACTTCCTGGCATATTGAAAGGGAAGAAATGGAAGTAGTGACAGATTTTATTTTCTTGGGCTCCAAGATCACCGCAGACGGTGACTGTAGCCATGAAATTAAAAGACGCTTGCTCCTTGGGAGGAAAGTTATGGCACACCTAGACAGCATAGTAAGAAGCAGAGACATCACCTTGCCAACAAAGGTTCGTATAATCAAAGCTATGGTTTTCCCAGTAGCAACGTATGGCTGTAAGAGCTGGACTATAAGGAAGGCTGAGCGCCAAAGAATCGATGCTTTTGAACTGTGGTGCTGGAGAAGACTCTTACGAGTCCCCTGGACTGCAAGGAGGTCAAATCAGTCCATCCTAAAGGAAATCAACCCTGACTGCTCATTGGAAGGACAGATACTGAAGCTGAAATATTTTGGCCACCTAATACGAAGAGAAAACTCCCTGGAAAAGACTCTGATGCTGGGAAAGACCGAAGGCAAAAGGAGAAGGGGACGGCAGAGGATGAGATGGCTAGATAGCATCACCGATGCAATGAATATGGACTTGAGCACACTCCAGGAGAGAGCGCAGGACAGGAAGGCCTGGCATGCTATGGTCCATGGGGTCACGAAGAGTCGGACATGACTGAACGACTGAACAACAACAACTTTCTTTTACTATTATTCCTCCCCCCACCTCTCACAACTGCGCGCAAATTAGCCTATATGCAGCCTCATCTTGTCCATTTCCTTGTACCTTACCTAGTCTACTTTGCTGCTTCCTTTGACAGCTGAAACATACAAGGAAATTGGCAAGACAAAGCTACACATATCAGGCAGCAGTAAGGGCACACTTGCAAAAGACTGACAAGACGAAGAAGATGGCGACATTGTGATCCCAACTGAGCATTTTGAGGCACTGAAAAAAAGGCAGGGAATGAAAAGGGTTAGCGATCATAGTGGGGAGGGGGAAGCAAAACAGTTTTTGCTGCAAAGGCCCTTGGGATACATGCCAGAACCAGCTGGAGGTCTGAGGGGGAAGCGGGGGCAGGGGAACAAGCCACGGCAAGCCCAATCATCTGCCAGGCATTCTGTAGGTTGTTCCAGGAACAACAACCCACTGTGGCTTATTCGCAGGGTGGCTTAGCGTGACATGAGAACCTGCCCAGTGACATGAGCCAAAGGCCATATTTACTTGGTATTTGTCAAGGGCTCCTTGGAGGCCTCTCTCAGTCTAATCCAGTAGCCAAGTCCAGACACAGACAAAGGGATTCTTTTCAAAGCTTTATTCCTCTTTTACAACTTAACAATTCTACTGTTAGCAACTAGATATGAGCAACAGAGTACCTATGCCCTAAGTTGGAACAGTTGGTCCCCGTTTGAAAGGGAATCACTGGCAGACCCTGAACTTACGGGCTAGGGAGAGTCCCTCCCCTTTTCCCTTGGATCCTTTGGGCGCAACCGTTGTTTGCGCGCCAACCGGGCACTACGCCTCCTTTCCGCACCCTCCATTTGGCGCTGCTCCCTGCGTCGGCGTCGCGTGTCCAGCAAGTCTGCTTCCTGCGCTCTGTCACTCCCAGGACTGCTATCTAAGCTAGGAATGCCAGTGGGAGGAATCTCTGCCAGCTGTTGGCCCTGGGAAAGATGAGCGTGCTCCTCTCCCAGGAGTGGCTCCTCTTCCTCAAAATCAGAACTACTCTAAGATTCTATGGGCTCAGTGTCCACCCTGACAGTATTTAAAAAAAAATATTGTGAGTTTCAACAAACGAAAAGAAAACAAAAACAAACCCAAAACAAATTTGCAAGTATAATTACATGCCTTAAAAGCCTCAGTTCCAAATATTACGATATTCTAAAAACAGAAAAAAAAGAATAAAGAAGGAATGGATTATACTTAAAATTCAGTTAAAGCAGACCAAATATCCAAATATCAGTCCATTTGCAACTGATGCCTATATACCACTCTTTCAAATGTTGCTAGTGTTGTTAGGTCTTCAATCTATTGCATTACAGGCTGTGTGCTTTTATCCTTCCAGTGTTGTAATATCAGTCTTTTAGCAGTCAAGGGCACACAAAAAAAACATTTACACTGATCGTGTGTTAGATCCCCCAAAAGCAGGTAAATAATTTAAAAGAACATGTATGTCAGTAAATATTAAAGAACTTTCCAGTACAAAGTTTATCCATGTGATGACTTCAACCCAAAAGGAGGCCACTATCAGACATTTCCAAAACATATGAATAAAAGAAGCATTGGCTGTATTACACCTCCAACAATTAGCTGATTTAGACAAGGCTTTGTTAAAAAGACATTGTGGTGTCCAGTAAACCCGAGACAAAAGTTTTTGCTGGATAAGGCATAACCAAAGGTCGACAGACATATCAGATACAGATGCTATGACAGCAGTCCATTGATTAGGCAAAATAGGGCAGTCCAATTCCCTATTCAATTCCTGAAGACCCTGTGTATCATACTTATTCACGGATAAGTATTTATAAACATGAGTTGTGAGTCGACGTACCTGGTCAGCTTCAATAAGTGTTTCCTATAGCAAAGGGGACTCCTACTTGGTGTCCCTTCCCCACTGTGGGCAGAGGTTAATGACTGAAAAAGGAGCTCACATTTATTTGAATTAAAGGGACAAATAAAAGAGCTCATCAGTGGGGTGAAGTGATACAGAAGCATGAGAGCCCGACACCCACTCCTGATCTCACCTGCCCAAGGCAAGGACGAGATGGGGTTCCCCCCTTTCCACACACAGAAAGTTGACCGAACCAGCTGTTCAGTTTTACTTTGACACTGACAATGGCACAGTGTCCTTCTGGGATCAGTGGGCTGACTTGGGAGGGGGGGACATAGGTCTGTCCTCCCACGTCCTGTGGCTGCTCCCTGCCCCTCTAATGGAGAGCCAGCCCAGCCCCAGGCAGAATCTAGGAGCCAAGCTATGAGTGAAGAACCAGAGACACACGTAGTAGATAGAACACTGTGATTCCTGGCAAATACTATGGAGTAGCTACCACCGTCTGGTTTTCTGCTCAAACTCACAAAAGGCCCGTTCAGATTATTACATTTCTTCATGTCATTGCATCGTATGGGGACAAGTTAATGTGAATCTGGTAGTACACATGGTGACCTGCAGCCAACTCCATAATCAGAGCTGCTGGGGTAAAGTGGAGATTACTTGGATTTGTTTTTGCAAATCTGCTTTTCTTGGCACCTCCTCTCATTCCAATTCCGTCAACACAGTCCTCGTTGATGGCAAGCCCGTAATACTGTTTGTTGCAGATCTTCTTTGAAGACACAGAGCAATACAGCTGAAGAAGGTTATGTGACTTTCTGCACTTGACTTGCGGGAATGAACTAGCACAAGAACTTCCACCAAAGTGCACTTCACCCCGAGTCTCTCTGTGTGTGTTTTAAAATGGAAATTTCAGCAATGAGTAGTATCAACTCACTGATGGTAATCCTGATTTTACTACCAACTCCACTCCTTCAAGAAGTGTCCTAGCGTTCCTCAACTCATGCATTAAAAGGGAAAACTGGAGTCTGTCTGACTGGAGCCAGAATTTGGCTTGTGGGACATGATCCATGATCCTTCAGAAGGAGAGGGGAAAGAGAGGTTTTGTGCAAGAGGAAAGGACATTTAAAGCTTCTATTGTAGTAACAAGCCACAGTTTTCCATTTCATCTGAATATGGGAAACTGTGTTTTCAACAAACCATGGTTAGTTAACAAACCAAGATAACAAATTGCAGTTCATTACAAACCATGATTGGAAGTTTGACATCTCCTCCCTTCACACATGGAGGAAGGAAGAGGGTAAGAGCCTGAGGCTCACTACAGCTCTTGCATGTAATAACAAAGCATGGCTTGTTGTTATGTCTGAAGTGGGCTGGTGTCTCCCTGCCTTGAAGTAAACCCAGGAAATTTCAAACAATTAAACACTATGAAATCGGGCATTACAAAACACCAAAAATGTAAAATACTACCATTTGCTTTTGAACAGTGGTTCAGTCACTTCCCTTTACACACCAAAGCCCTATTAGAGCATTAGTGAACTACCATTCAGTGAGGAGCGGGAGGGGGGCTGTGTGTGCCCGGCCCAGCATCTCTGGTCCTTGCACTCCCAGCCTTTGTGCTCTCAGTGCAGAGGTCTGAAGGGAGACTCTAAAAGCCAAAACAGGCATTATTGTAAAGATGTACTTTTTTTCTGTACTCCTCTAGAAGAAGCACCTCGCTTGGGGATAGGGGGCTTTACTCCTTTCTCTTTCTCCTGCAATCCTGACCTGGATTGGGGGCTCCAGAGGCGCAATTTATATTGCCAAATAGACTGATTCACTAAAGCAAATGGGTCACTATTTGGCAGTATGAATTGCAGGTGCGCAGGCCCCAATCTGGACCACAGTAGTAGTGGTGGATTAAAGCCCCCCCAACCCCCATCCTGGGTCTTGATCTGGATCAGGCCCCTAGTGCTAGAGTAACACAGAAAAAAAGTAATGCCCCTTTTGGGTATAAACACGCTCAGCTGTAAGTGCTTCGAATCCTCCCTCTGATTTGGAACCCTTTGCTACTGCACTGGATATGTAAAGGTCTGAAGCTCAGTTCCTTGGGGACAAGGAACTAATGTGCCTTGCTTTAGTGAATAGTACTTAGGTAAGATAGGTAATTGCTTTTGGATGTTGTCTATTTTACAAAATCTAGCCTCCAACTTTGGCGTAAAACCTGCTGGAATCACTGCGGGATGTCATAACTCTATCCTGTGTCCTTTATCTCTTTCTGCAGTATTGACCACGTTTATTTTCCTTCAGTATCTGGCTACAATCCTAAACATAGTTCCTTCAGTAAACTCTTGTGAAATCGCGGGGAGGCTTATCAGTAAACATGGTTAAGAGAGGATTTATTCTAGTTTAGCCCCATTTTGCAACTCTGTGAAATAAACACCCTTCCTCCATCCTGACATTAAAATGTGATTGCCTTTTTGTTGGGGAGTTCACCCTTTTGATTTCCTTCTCAAGACTGAAGTTGCATCTGGGCCACAAACTCATGGTGCCAGTGACTCATTGCAGCTCTGCTTCCACCTGCTGTTGCCTCTTGATTTTGATGAATTGTCCCTGCCCTAATAAGCTGTGCACTCCTCAGGGTGGAGACTCAAGTCTTCTCTTTATTTGTAGCAAGGAGAACTACCCTTCAAACAGGGCCCTGGCCATATCTCTAAATCTTGATAACAGTTCCTCAAGCTGACTTACAGCTGTTTTTAAAACTGCATTTTGGGCTACCTCTGCCAATAATCTGTCCTGCTGCCCCTCTTCAAGAGAACAAGAATCCTTGTTCTGATCTTAGACACTGCAGCAAACCTAACTGACCTATAAAGTTTTTAAAATGGTAATATCTAGAGGAGCTGAGCATGCTCTGGGAGAGAGCGGAGGACAGGAAGGCCTGGCGTGCTATGGTCCATGGGGTCATGAAGAGTCGGACACAACTTATGACTGAACAACAACAACAACAAGAGGGGCTGAGAGAAAGGCACTTGCTTTAAGTGTGCAGTTTCCTAAGTCTGCTATGTTGCGTTGTATTGTGTTTTTATTGTTTCCCCTGGGTTGCATTTCTAAGCAGAGTCCTCTCTTCTTGTAATCTGAAAAGCCACATACACACTGATGGTTCTACGTAGTAATGACAACAACAGTTTGTGCTTTTTTAATCTGGTAGTTTTATGGTTCAATGATGTAAACAGCCTTGGGCACTTTAGAATTAACACAGAAAGGTAGAACATAAATAACTTAAATATACAAACAAACCCACACAGTGAATTCATGGGTGAGAGATAAAGTTTGAACTGGGGACTTTGAGGCACATAGCTCATACACTCTGGGCCACCACAGCACATCACTTACCATTCATCCTAAGAAACATCTGCCTGTTAATGCAGCCCTGCACTTAATGAACTATCACCTGAGTTAGCTTTTAGCTATTGCCACCACTAGGCTTTTGAATCCCAAACAAGAGGATATTGTACATAGATACAAGTACTTACGGCTTTGGAGTTTCTGCAGTGCTTACATGAAAGAGGAGGGCCACAAGGAAAACCCAGGAGCCCATCTCTGCTCTGCTGTGGGAACTATGAACGAGGACCGAGCCCCCTGTCTTTTAAGCCGCTTTCAAGAACTTGCTCCTCCTCTTCCTCCTCCACCTTTTCCTCTAAAACTGAATAGTTGGTGTAGTGAACAAGATTTGCATGCTGTCATCCACTTCCTTCTTCTCTGGGTTTTTATGCTGCCTCTTGCAGTGATTTCAGGAGATTCCTGTATTGCAGAGATGCTTGCTTCTCTCCCAGGTACGTCACACCTATCTGCATTCTTTGCTAAAGTTGCTGAATGCTTCAGTGACTCATGCCCAGCTTTTGTTCTGCTGCTGCTGTCATGAGAAGTACAGAGGAGCCAAATTACACAAAACACGGTGTGCCTGCTTTGTCGGAGGACACAAAAAAATACCAAGACCCCATTACATTTTAATTGATTTACTTTTCCGAGTCCAATGGCCTTTCCTCTCTGGGCAGCCAATGCTATTTTGTTATCATGACGTTAAAGATTAAAAGTCTTTATCGTTAGGCCTTCCAGTGGTATCTGAGCCAGGATTTGTCCAAGTTATGGGGTGGACCCTGCCCCTTGGTCAGCTCATAATCATAATGGTGTATTATTTATTATGTGACATACTTAAAATGACTAGGCCCTGTACAAGAATTAAAAACAATACAGGCCCTGCCTGCAAACTTACAATCTCAAGATAAAGAGCGGGTTTGCACAATCATGGAGGGAAAATGAGCCACAGTGGCTTTATTCTCACCCCACGTGTGCCAGTTCCAAGCCACCGAATTTGCATAATTACCCTTGCCAGGCACGGGTTGCCGTGATGTCCAAACCCAGCAAGGGTGGGTGGCTGGGGTACAAACCCCATGGGTTTCAGGGTAAACCCACCCACCCTCACCAGGTTCGGACATCATGACAACATGTGCCCAGCAGGGCTAATTTAGGCAGCTCATGACTGACACGTACAGGGAGGAAAACTAAGCCACTGTGGCTTATTTTCCCTCTGTGATTGTGAGAACCTGGTCAAAGACACACACATCAGGAAAGGTAGGAAAGTAAAGGAAAAAGGGAAATAATTGGGCTCAGAAAACCAAACTATTTTCTCCCAAACTTGCAAAATAGCTGGATTTATTCCAGGCTGAATCCTCAGCCAGACTGGACCCTCCTGTGCCCACAATGATGCTTTGGCTGCTGGTTCTGGTGGCGGCAGCAGCAGTGGGATTTCTCCCTTACACACAACTGGTCTGGCAATCATAGAATCATAGAATAGTGCGGTTGGGAGGGGCCTACAAGACCATCAAGTCCAACCCCCTGCTCAGTGCAGGAATCCAAGTCAGAGCATCCTGAGAGGTGGCTGTCCAGCCTCGTCTTGAATGCCTCCAGTGTGGGAGAGCCCACCACCTCCCTAGGCAGGAGACCTCAAATGTGTACAGCACAGGGCTACTGAGGATGTCAGTAGCCCTTGGGATATCTATGTCACTGTGCTTTATTGCACCTGGCAAGTTCCTGTGCCAGCGGGAATGTAGTTGAATTGTGCTGTGGCTTGGATAAAAATCTGAGATAAAGAAAAATTATAGGTTGTAACACTCACCTCATATTTTAAGCGAGCATTATGAGCCCCCAAGCTTCTTATTTTAAGTGTGAGTTTCAACATCACCAATTTTAACCTGCACCCAAAATGCCAGCAGAGTTTCTTCCTTCTAGGCAGTGACCCATAACCCCTCCTGCCAGGAGGCTAGAAGCGTGAGCACGTCCCCATAGTTCCACTGCAGGGTTGGGAATCACGATGGAACGTGTTTTCAGAGGAGTTTCCCCCTCCATAGGTCACTCTGAGGGAGAGCAGCAAAACTGGTAGAGATGCATTCTCTATATTCAAGAGTCAGAGATTCCAGAGAGAGGACTGATCCACAGAAAGTTTCAGAGGCCTGCCCTTGGATATTTTTTCAGGATTAAGGCTGTTAACTCTATGGATCCTTTCTTGCATATAAGTTCCATGGAATAAAGTAGGACATACATCTGGGTATACTTGCAGGCTGCACATTGGGGGTGCGGGAGAGGAAACTCTTTTGAAAGCACAGGGTTTCTGGTTTCTTTTTTTTGTCCTTCATAATAACTATAGCAAGTTAGTGAACACAACGCAATTGCCCATTTTGTAAGCAATGGGGTTTTTGTCTCAGAACTGATCCCTATCTGTATGCCCCCCCTCCACCCCACCCTTAGAATTTCCAGAGCGGGGAGAGCAGGGGCCAGCTTGTTGGCCCCCGCCCACTGCTGTGCTTCTTCAGCTGTCTACACAGCCCCCGCCCCCGTGTTATGGGGTGCCTGTCTGCAGTGGGGAACCAACTCTCCTTGTGTAGGCTTCCGGTGCAATTGAGAATCCTGGAAAATAAGGGCTCTGAATCACGTGGGGATCCCGCACAAGAAGAGAAGGCTCCATGCTGCAGACTTTACGCCTCTAGCACATGGGGGGTTGCAGGGATGAGGGACAAGGATGCAAGGGGGAGGGTCAGTGGGCTTGTCCTGCCCTCCCCCTCCCCTGATTTGGATCTCACAGGGGTGAATTCCTGAATAGGGCCTTAGGTTGCAACCCTAAACACATTTAGGGTGCAATCCTATCGGGATAGTTGCCGGCCTCCAAAACTGGAGGATCCCCTCCTCTGTGCTCCAGATGTACTGCATTCTGGCTAGACGGGTGATTTTGCCCATCTAGCCACAGCTTCAGGGAGGGGGAGGAGAGGAGCCTGGAGACTCAATAGGAAGCTGCATAAAGCAGCTAATGTGGTCTCCTTCCCTCCCCGCCTCTGGGACCACCCCCTTTCCCCCATCTCCACGCTCCATTTCTGAGCACAGAGATGTCACTGGCGTGGAAAGAACTGCACCAGCTATGAGGGGGATGGGGCGGGGAGCGCAGTTTTTGGGCTCTGAGAGGCCAGAGCCCTGGTTCTGACCTCAAATTCCAGAAACCGAACAATCCTAAGCTCCCCCCAGATGCTATCTAGGGGACATAGGATTGCTCTCTCCATGAATGAGTCATGGCCTTCCAGGTACTTGGCAACTTCCCTGTTCTTTTCGGTTTTGTTTTAATTTTTACTTCTTTAAATATGTTTTTGCTTTTATATAACTAAGGAGAAGTATAATTAACATGCCATGAATCTAATGAGGCATGAATAAATTATCAGGATTGACAAGAAAGAGGCACAACCTCAAGCTGCTTGGCAGAGATCATGATCCATCTATGAGAACTTTCATTTCAATCGGGCTTCAGGCCTGGTTTTGGAATGGAAACTGCCTTGGTCGCCCTGTGGGATGACCTCTGCCGGGAGAGGGACAGGGGGAGTGTGACCCTGTTGATTCTCCTGGACCTCTCAGCGGCTTTCGATACCATCGACCATGGTATCCTTCTGGATAGGTTGTCTGGGTTGGGAGTTGGAGGCACTGCACTACAGTGGTTCCGCTCCTACTTGGATGGCCGATTACAGAAGGTGGTGCTGGGGGATTATTGCTCTGTGCCATGGCAATTGTGCCATGGGGTTCCACAGGGCTCTATTTTATCCCCCATGCTGTTTAACATCTACATGAAACCGCTGGGGGAGGTTATCCGGAGGTGTGGGCTGAGGTGCCATCAATATGCGGATGACACCCAGCTCTACCTCTCTTTCTCATCAAAACCAGGTGAGGCAGTGGCTGTTCTGAACCAGTGCCTGGGCATGGTAATGGACTGGATGAGGGCCAATAAACTGAAACTCAATCCAGACAAGACGGAGGTACTGTTAGTGGGTGGTTCGTCTGCCCGGCTAGGTGATATTCAACCTGTTCTGGAGGGGGTTGCACTCCCCCTAAAGGATCAGGTTCGTAGTTTGGGGGTGCTCTTGGATCCAGAACTGTCACTTGAGGCACATGTGAACTCAGTGGCACGGAGCACTTTTTATCAGCTTAGGCTGGTATACCAACTACGCCCTTATCTGGACAGAGATAGCCTAGCTACAGTTATCCATGCTTTGATAACTTCTCGTCTGGATTACTGCAATGCGTTATACGTGGGGCTGCCTTTGAAAACGGTCCGGAAACTTCAGCTGGTCCAAAATAGGGCAGCAAGATTTTTAACAGGGACTGGCCTGCGAGCTCATATTACGCCAGTACTTTTCCAGCTGCACTGGCTGCCAGTCCATTTCCAGGCCCGATTCAAAGTGCTGGTGTTAACATTCAAAGCCCTTAACGGCTTGGGGCCAGGTTACCTGAAGGATCGCCTCCTCCCATATGTGCCTGCCTGGACCTTAAGATCATCATCAGCGGCCCTTCTCTGTGAGCCCCTGCCAAAGGAAGTGAGGCGGGTGGCTACTAGGAGGAGGGCTTTTTCTGTTGTGGCACCCCGGCTCTGGAATGAGCTCCCTAGTGAGGTTCGCCTGGCGCCTACATTGTACTCCTTTCAGCGCCAGGTGAAGACCTTTTTATTTTCCCAGGCATTTTAGCTTTCTAAATTTTTATCTTTGCTGTTTTAAATCTGTATTTTAAACTCCTGTACTGCTGCTAGGTTTTATTGTGGTTGTATTGTTATATTGTGGTTTTAATGTTCTATATATTTTAAATTGTTTTATTGTGTGTTGTTTGGTTTTAGTTTTTGTGAACCGCCCAGAGAGCTTCGGCTATTGGGCGGTATAGAAATGAAATAAATAAAATAAAATAAATAAACTTTGCAGATCACTCTGTCTCAGCTACCAAAATGACTACAGATGATAATACCTTGGTTTTATTACAAAATAAGAATGTTTTCCAACCTCTTGGGTTTGGAGTATGACGTCTTCCATGAAAGAGATAAAAAGGGACCATGGGGGTGTTTCCACGAGTGATTTACTCTGAGCTGGCTGCATGTTGAGGTCATTAGGGATACATGACGTCATGGCATCCAGCAGCCACCCCAGAGTTTATCAGGGAAAACCCGGATTTCCTGAGACTGCTTAAAGTCCGATTCTTTTCCTCAAGTCAGGTTCTCCGTGGTATAGTTGCTGTATGCCCCAACCTCCCCTGCATTTAGTTTGGGCACGCTAGCCCTGCCCAGGGGTGTACCTTTCACTGTGACCCAGTCAAGGGGTGTTCCCCATCTCTTGCCCCTGTGTTTCCCAGCACAAACCAAGTAGTGTCTACTCAGAAGTAACACCCATTGTGCGCAATGAGGCTTGTCCCCTAAATGCACACAAAGGAAGTTTTTAAATAGACTGCAGATAATGAGCCATCAAATTACCCCATTATGTTCCGCTTCAGTTTCCTCCGTGAAAAGAGTTAAAGTGGCAAGAAGAGGAGCGAGACCAATGAAAGATAATGGAAGACTCAGCTACAGGGAGCAGGAGGGAGAAGGCGGTGGGGGGAAAGGAAGCACGTGAAAAAGGGAGTCGTGATCCTGTATTTAAACCGGAAGCAGAAAGCCCCATTTTAAATGCAGGATTCTAGGCTGGTGTAGAAATGCCCTGGCACAGTAAAAGAACAGCAAGCAACTTATTCCAGATATGGCAGGAAACTGAAACCAAAAATCTGGAAGGATTACATAGCCAACTAAGTTAAAAAAAAGGGGGGGGATGTAATGTATGTAAAAGTAGTGTAGTTCATTCACTGCCACCAGACGGTAGTGGTAGTGCCTGTATATATATTTGCCTACTGGGAGGAGTAAAGTTCATTGTTAGCTCACCCTGCAAGCTGGTGTGTGTGTCGTCTTCACCCTGATCAACACAAGACATAACATTGGTGATAGGGGATTAAAAGGAGTGGCTAAAATTGATCCAATGCCAATTAAAAATACACACATAACTCCACCTGCATAAGTTTCTTTATCTGTTAGCAGAAGCCTTTTGAAGCACATTCTTTTTTGCGCTGGAGGGTGGCTCCTCCGAGGCCGTGTTTGAGCTTGTTCTTTCCTACCCCCATAGCGTTCATAAATCACTTGTGCTAAATCTGACATTAAACCAGATTCATTTGCCACTGAACATTCTTGGAACATGAACTCAGAACATTCTAGAGGAATCCTGTGTTTCAAAGATAGCATGGAGAGTTTTGAGAGGAGCTGTTGTCTTTGCTAAAGAGAGACAGGGAGTGGGAGCTTTTCCAGTCAGTCACCCATGCCCCTCTCAAGGATATGCCATTCCAGGTCCCCTACTACCTGGTTTTCCAGTCCCCACCCTGCCAACAGTTAATCAGCATTCTGTGACCACCGAGCATGCTTACTACTCATTTGACTGCTTAGGGGGAGGGCTTCTTCTCCTTACGGTTTTTTCTTCTTCTTAAGAAATGTACGTCTACAAATCTTGGGGTTCTCCCAAGCTTGCTGATAAATCCATCGAGTGTGTGGGTGTTGCTGTTTCGGACATATAAGCAAGAGCACAGTTATCTAAATATCAGAAATGGAGGAAATGACTGGTCTGGGTTTCCAAATGTGTGTGTGGTTTCCTTCAGTGCATTTCCTCTTACACATTTAATGGAGCAAGCCAGAACAGAATATTGCTTAAACCTCTGTGGAACTGTGCATGGAGACATGAATAGAGGGAGAATGGACACATATGGAATTCTGCATTTAATAAGAGCTAATCTCTATAGCAAGTACTGCCCAATGTTGAATCAAGAGTGACCTGTGGGTCATAGAATCCAAATGGGTGACTTTAATAGCCTTACAGCAATGGCTTATTGGCCTCCTATATAACTAGATGTCACCAGTGATAAGTGACTACCTGGAAGTATCTTTCTTTTTCTTATTGGCCATGTAGGGCTCTTCTACACAAAGCATGTATTGTGCACTCATCATTCCCTACTCATGGTTGTTTACAGGTTCTTTAGATCACAGCATGATCCTCCAGTTTTGCTTCTGTGTCTAAAGACCTCTTTCCACAAGTTTTTTTTAGAGCAGGGAATGTAATTGTAAAATTGAAATAAAACACTTTTTTAAACTTGTGTATTTGCGCTAGTCCGCTATATCACAGTGCCACCTAGAGGTTACATAGTGCGAAAGAAGGAAAGGAAATCCTCCTCATGTAGTGCTCAGATCTCAGTTCTGCAATGAAACCAAAAGTAGATACAGCAGATTAACAGCCGATTAATAGCCTTGTGCAGAAAAGCTCATAAACGCTTGCAACAATTTCACTGATGCTAAAAGCCGTCAGTGATCGATCAATTTAACACCAGTAATAATTGCACCATAGTGGTGTTATGGGATGAGTGCCTTTGGTCCTGCAAAAGCCTTCTCATATACTCCAAGAGTTATAAATACTGTTATGTATTACTGTGGAACGATGCTATGTACACATAAGAAAATATAAATAACCCTGTTGAATCAAACCAAGGTTCCCTCTAGTCCAATTTGCCACAGTGGCCAGCTAAATGCCTCTGAAAGTTCACAAGCAGGTCATGAACAAATCCCCTGCTTGTCTAGCATCTAGTATTCACAGGTATACTGTCTTTGTAACTGGAGGTTCCATTTAGCAAGTGTACTGATCGCTAATAATAGGCTGATCCTCTATGAATTTAGGCAACCCTTTATCAAAGTGAAGGTAATGCTCCTTTAGGAGATGGGCTCGAAGGAAGAATGAGAAGAAATTTATTAGAAGTGAGGGAGTGTTACCAGCAGCGGAGAGAGAACCAGTGGGAGAGAACTAGTTGGAAGGTTAGCTAAAGTGTTTGTTGACATACAACAGTTCTTCCAGCATTGCTCATAATTCAACAAACAACACAACCAGGGTCTTCTGCCCTGGTGAAAATTCTTGCTGGACCTGGACCTTTACCTTGCTCAGGTAAAAATTAAGCCCAGAACAGGGCAATGACCAGGGCGAGTGCAAAGAACTGAGCCTGCCTGAGGCAAGGGAGTTGGCATGTTGTGCAAGAAAGTATTTCTCTGAAGAACTTCTAGTCAGGAGTTAGGAAAATCCAAGACAGGGTGTGTGTGTGTGTGTGTGTGTGAGAGAGAGAGAGAGAGAGAGAGAGAGAGATTGAGAGAGAGAGAGAGAGAGAGAGAGAGAGAGTAAGTAGAGGTAAGGCTGCACTTGCTCAGTGGAATGAGAAAGGCACTCTTCCTGTGTTCAGAGGCACATTTAGTATATTTCTCTTGGCAAGTAGAAATTATTGTTGGCTACCAACCGTAGCTGAAATGTCTTGATCCCTGGTGCTAATGTAACATTAGTAGGGGTGAGTGGAACCAAGTAGTTCTACTCTGCAAAGCTTTGGTCGAGGTTGGAATATATCCAAAACTCTGGAATGGGTTCTGAAAGCAAGAATGACTTCTCTTACACACTCTGGGCATGGGCAAAGAGGCTTGTCTTGTCTCTTTGTGCATGTTCCATTTGGAGCAGGCAAGTGGAAGCACAAGTATTTTCAGAATTTGCCTCTTGTGGGAGAGGAGAGGTCCTTGTCCCACACCAAAAACACTCACTCAGCACAGGATCTGGGGTTCCTTCCAAAATTTGAGAGCATCCCTTATCATTAAATGTTTCATAAACAATGATTACAACAATAATCATGAGGGTTACATCATTACTGTAATGTTCAAACCATTGTTCATATTTGTTCCAACTAAGAATATGAGGCTGTTAGTAAACGTTAGCAAATGGTCCAGTTGTGTAACTCCCACAGCAAGTCCTCCTATAAACATTTACTTTGAGTTGTCATCCAGAGGATTTGTCTACAAAAGCCAGAATCCTGGAGTTTATTGAAACAAAAGGCAAGTTATTTGACTGAAGTAGAATCATTCATCAAGTTATAAAACCCTCAGTATATTTAAAGCCACAATTTCAATCTGGGCTGAAAGGGGAAAATAGTTTTTTCACACACCGTATTTTAGATGTTGAGTTAAGCACAGATGCATTTAATGCTCTTTCTCTCAAGCCCTTTCTGACTATTTGCTAACTACGTTTTATTTACAAAGCTTTATGATTCACCTCATTCCACAAATTCTGCAGGCTGAAAGGTATATTTGGAGCGTCTTCAACTGTGGAGCTGCAGTTGCTGCAAGCTGTTGTCTTGCTATTTACAGTGTTTGCACAAGCAGATAAGTTGCATGAAGGCAGACAATATGCTATGACAGTGATTTGGAGTGACCTCCTTCTGGAAGAAAACATGTAGCGTTTGACTCTTAATCCTATGATGCCTTCACACTGTGGTGACCTTCAGAATGTTTCTTTGTTTAAGAGGTTTGCCCCTGTTGCTGGGTTGATGCTCTGCATCCCAGGCTGAATAATACATTCTCCGACAGATGTGTCTGGGAACTCAGTGATTCCTGGATTTCATTGCAACATTTCCACATCATCCCACTATGGCTGATGCCCCTCAGGCCTGTTCTGCAAGCTACTGAATGCCACTTGCCTTGCTTACGCTTCTCTGAAATACCTTCTCAGCGTTTGCTTTTCAGCTTACCTTAGACAGACACACATGTCCTCAGCAGATTTATCAGGCCAATTCGTCACAATATCATTTCCCAGCATGCACAGTGGCTTGTAAGACATGGATAGATGTCAGCAGAGGCTTGGCCTGTGGCCTTGCCATGCCTTTGCTACATGGAGCTAAAGAACATGGGGCGGGGGTGTTCCTGTGATAAATCTATTCTTGGGCCACTAGAATAAGATTTCTTTTCTGCCGCAGATGCAAGCATACAGAGAAACACTTTTGTACCTCTCATGTTTAAAGACATGGACTACTTGCTCCAGCAGGCAAGCTGGCCATATGTTCCATGATCTCATATCTGGGTACATGGCCAGTCCTGCCCCCACAATTGCTTCTTCAAGACTGAGCTACTGAGAGATGGTGGAGGAAGGTGGTGGACCAGAGCTGCAAAGTGGAGATGCCACATACTAGTCATTGGCACCCGGCAGAGGTCAAGGTTGTAACAAACCCAGGCGGGACACCGTTGGGTTCTTCCTGCTCACATGTTGCCCAGTAGGCACACTGCCCCTCTCCCCTGCCACGTCACTGCTTGTTCTTGGAGTTGCGCATTCCACCCCATCTTCTTAGTCACAACTACTGTCCCTAAAACTGGCCAAGTTCCACAGACTGAAGGTAATGTTCCTGCCCTTTCAGTCACACACCAATTAATGCTTTCATTTCATGTGCTCCAAATTCTAAACCTCTTCACAGATAAATAATGTTCAAGCAAATGTGAATGTAGCAGAGAAAACCTAGTATACGTCTATGACCAAAGAAGTTCTACAGTGGTGCCTAGCAGCAGAAGGGCAACCAATTACCTTCTCCTAGGACTGGGGGGGACACACACATTAGTGGTCTTCCAGAGGTTTTGGCCGACAACTCCCATCAGCCCTAGCCAGCATAGCCAGTGGGTGAGGGGTCTCGGGAGTTGTAGGCCAAAGCATCTGAAGGGCCACAAGTTGCCCACCCCTGTCCTAGAAACTCTAAACTATGCATGGTGGGGCTCAACTGTTGACAGGTGAAATGCATTAAGTGCCCCACTCATGAAGGCATAGGACACTCGAGGACAACTTGGCTGTCCAGCAACTAGAGACTCGGGGGGGGGGGATATTATAATTTAGGGCTGAGCTATAATTTGGGGATTTCTGGGGCATGACATTTCTTCACCACCACCACCGCACCCCAGTCTGCATTTCTTCTATAGCAGTTTGCAGTCGCAATAATCACTCAGTGCTATTTCACTGTTGCCTATGCAATACGGGGATACTTTCCTGTCCTTTGGTACTGTGGTCTGTAGCACAGCAGAGGAAGTGTCTCTGCATTGCCTCAGCAACTGGGTGACCCTCCTGACCTTCTGGCAAAGAACAAAATGGCAGTGATGGTTGTGTCTATGAACGGCCACAGAAGACATCAATTTGAAGTTAAATCAGGGACGGGGGGTGGGCAGACAGTGCAGTGGGTGAACTCCATGTCCCCACAAAGCTTCGGTGAACAAGGCTGTGAAGTTAGCAGGATAGTTTTGGCTCAGATCTAATATAAATCATACAGATAGTATACTTGCAAGCTGAAATGTTTTATGTTGTTGACTGTTCTCTGGTTGGAACTAATGTAACAGCAGAAGCCAAGTCATGTTTATGCCGATGGATCAACATGAAGATGACGTTGCAAGGTCTGTAGAAGCAGTGGGAAAGTGGAAGCAGAGCTCTGATGTGTAGAAGCAGAGTTCTCAGCACTACAAAACCAAAGGAGTCTTAAATGTGAACTCTGAGACAATAAATTATGCAACGTGCCTCCCCTTACCCCAGGCTGTGTGCATATTTGTGGCAAGGTATTTGTGTGTTTCCTGTTGGTGTTTGTTTTGATGGAATTGTTATATCCTAGGGCTTCACCAGCCTGCTGTGACCGGTTTGCAAAACACTTTGCAGGTAAAATTGCTCACTTCTGGTCCAATTTGGACATGACTGTTGGAGCAGTTTTTATAAATGCCCCAGAAGCTGCTGTTCATCCAGTTATATTCGATCAGTTTCAGTTAGCTCCTCCCAAGGAGACAAAACTGTTGGGAAACTCTCATCCTACATCAAACCCACTTGACACTTGCCAGTCTTGGAGAGGTTTGGTCCATTGCTAACAACTATGAGTCACTCCTCTTTTGCAGATGCCTTTGTCTTTAAAAGAGGCACATTCTCCCAATACTAAAAACAAATGGAGGGAGCAATCCCATGGCCCCTGGGCAGAATCTAGGGGGCCATAGCATATTTCAGAATTCCAGCCTCGGACCCAGAAATCCAAGCTCCCCTCCCCCTCGCAGAGAGATCTGCGCCGGCTGCCCCTCTTAGCTCACAAAAGTGACCTCAGAGAGGAGGGAAAGGGGGCGTGCTGGCGAGCAGGGAGGGGAGGGGACTGGGGAGGCCGGCTTATGATGTATCCTTGGGCCTCCTCAGCCTCCTTCCCTCTGCTCCAATGCACCCCAGCTGCGGGGGGGGGGGGGAGCCCATCTAGCCAAAATTCAGAGCGGGAGAAGCATGGAGGCGAAGACCACCTCTGCCACTCTTCCCATTCTGCAGCGGATGGCCTCCAAGTTTGGAGCCTTATGACCATCCCAATAGGCTTGTGCCCTAACTCTAACTCAGTGAGACCAGCAGCTCCAGGTGGTCTTGGATGAAGCCGATTATCTTGATGCAGACCACTCAGGTTTCAGACTGGGCTTTGGGATTGAGATGGCTTTATGATCTGTGCCTAAGGATTGACAGAAGGAGTGTGACCCTATTTATTATTTTTTGAACTTCTCAACAGCTCCTGATATAATGGGTCATCAAATCCTGGAGAGACTGAGAGGGTGGGAGTGATTGCACTCCTTTCTGATCAAACTCAGAAGGTAGTATTGGGTGACTTCTGCTTCCTTTGTGGGAACTGACCTATGTGGAATGCAAGATTTGATCTTGCTACCTCAGTGCTTTTTAACATCAACATGCAGCCATTTAAGGAAGATCAGCCAGCAATTTGGGATGTTCCATCCTTAATATGTTGACATGCAACTCTATTTGTTCTGCATATGATCCAAGTCCAGTAACCACTTCCTTGCCAGTATCTGGAGCTGGTTATAGGCTAGATGCAGGATAAGAAATTGAGGCTGAATCCAGACAATACAAGAAGTGCTGGGGGATGGGGTGGGGGCTGTGGATCTGATCTCGAGGTGGCATGTTTGCCTGTTCTACATGGAGTCACACTTAGTCTGAAAGATCAACTCAGCTTGGGTGTGGTCCTCTACCTGACTTGCCGCTTGAAGCACAGCCTGTTGCAACCCCTCCTTTCAGAACCAGACATCGCCCTTCTCATCCATGCCCCAGTGACCTCCCATTTTGGTTCCTGAAACACACTAGGTGCTTCCAGATGAGGATTTTATGGTGCAATTGTCCTGCCTCATTCATGGAATTTTATGTGAGATCCACACAAGGTTGTCATGCTCCTGTAATCGTCCCATGCTTTCCCACCACTTCTTCCATCTTTTCTCTTCAGAAAATCCATTAAGCAGGGAAAGAGTGGAATACAAGCACAATCTTTTTGCACTATGGATAGGAACATGTGTGAATGAGACATGGTTAGCAGAGCTGTCCCTGGAGAAGGTGGATGACGTGTGCGTGTGTGGGGGGGTCCTTTCTCTGGGCTCCTTCACATGGAGCTTTTATCCTGTGGTTGAGATAGGTCCTTCATAGACGTTTGGGGGCTCTTTTCATGACACTGTGATCATTCAAGGCATCTCCTGCACTAAATGCACTTTGTTCCGTTTTTAAATAGATCGCAGATAATGAGCTATCACAGATGTTGTGCTTCTTTGATGTCCTGTGGTTTCTCTGATGTGAAATCGTTTCTCCATTGTTATGTAAATTCCTTTTTCCTGGAACTTTTCATTGTGAGCAGGGAGAAGGAGAAAGGGAGGGGGGCAGTTGGAAGCAATAACTGCGTGGCAAAGTGCTGGAATGGGATGAAATTGGGGTGGGGGAAAGCTCTCAGGGGGAGCCATCAGAAGCTGCAATGGAGAACAGGGGATTTTGGCTTCTTCAGGGAAATCTGCACACAAGGGGAAATTAGTTGCTCTCCATTCATAATAATGTAGTAGCAGTGGGGAGACTGGACAGGGGCGGGAACCAAATCTCTCTCATTGGTTGAGCAGCCCCTGCCAGGTTGATGATGTTCAGTTCTACTCCCCTGATCCCACCCAGATGTATGTGCCTTTCAAGCGCTGTGTGAGCCCTGAAAACTACAGTTTAAAGGTACGCTACACTTGGCTTTGTGTGTCTCTGATAGACAAAAGCCGATTCCATGAAAATCTTGGTAATACTCCAATGTGCTTCACATTCCGTTGTCGTGAAGATCCCCCCCCCCATCACTTCACAGAGCAGACAGAAGATTTGCCTGCTTGATTTTTCTTGCGTGTTAGTTGACTTGATAACTCCTGTTTTAGCAAAAAGTTTCGGTCCCTCAGTCTCAGGTCACATAGCCCATTTTAATTTTTTTCCAATAGTTTTATTTCATTAGATGAGAATTGCGCAAGTATTCAATTTTTTTAAAAAATGAAGAAAAAAGAAAATGGCACAGTAAAATCCCCTAATTAAATAGCTAATTCCAGCGGAGGGAGGACAAGATTCACTCCAGGAGAGAAGGAAGGTACAGGAAGCAATAATTTAAAGAGTTGCTGAGAGCCATGCAGAGAGGCAGAAGCGGGAGCTGCTTTAGTGAACACAAAATGCTTTCATTTCATTCATTTACATGGGGGGGGGAGTTAAATAAAAGATTTAAAAGGCAAAAAACAAAAGAGAAGGCAAAACACAGGAACAAAAGCAAAAGGTCTTTAGAGGAGTTGCCATGCAGGATATGAATGCAATAGAGGGCATCTCTACACCATCCTAAAATCCCACATTTAAAACGGGGCTTTCTGCTTCCATTTTAAATGCAGGATCACGACTCCCTTTTTCACCCACTTCCTTTCCCCCTACCCCCTTCCCCCTCCTTCTCCCCATATCAGAGTCTTCCATTATCTTTCAATGATCTCGTTCCTCTTCTTGCCGCTTTTCCTCTTTTCACGGAGGGAACTCACGTGGAACACAATGGGGTACTGTGGCAATTTAAGAGAGCAACAGAGAAGCGAAAGAGTGCTTTAGGGCGAGTTACTACAATTAGCCTTTCACCCTTTCACTGCAGGCTGCCCAATATGCCTTCCCAGTTTGGTATAAATCAGCACATGCTGGACAAGTCGATGTTGCTTTCAATGAAACAAGTAGAAACAAGTCATCATTACTGGATGACTAAAACCTACTTCTCTAGATAAGATCTACCATATAGCTGGCATCGCCCCTCATAGAGAAGCAGCAGCAGAGAGGCTTAAATCCTCAATATCCAAACAACACCCTCTTTATGGCCTACAACCAGCTCCTCAGAGAATAAATTCCAGGAAAAGCTTCCTCAGATCGACGGAAGACTTTGATGAATTAAAAAGTAGGATGGACTTATGGAAAGCGACAAAGAATCAACACTGGAAGGAACCAGCAGAGGAGCTGGCACCCGGTTCAGATGAAAGCTGGGAAGTTTGGAAATCATTGAATAGACTGCGTACTGGTGCAACAAGATCTCTGAATAAATGGGGCTATACGGAGATCTCTGCCCTATGTGACTGCAGAGACTTGCAGACAACAACACATATGTACAGTATACCTGACCTTTGTGCCCTGACCAATGCACATATGAGGACCTTATGACAGTGCGACAGAACGCAATTAATGTTGCTAGTTTTGGGGCAAGAGCTGTCTAATTTCTATATATTTTAACTTCTACATTTTATATTTTAAATATTATGTGTTATAGTATGTTTTTTAATTGTGATGCTTGTGACATGAATAAATAAATAAATACTGCAGAGGAGCAAGATTTATTTCTTACTTCTGAGTAAACATGCACAGAAGGGGGAATCTGTTAAAGATTAAAAGCAGGCTAGCTAAGGTGAATGAGTGTCCCCACTACTTCAGTAATGTGTCGCTGCTCCACTCCTGGGGATTTTCTCAATGGGAAAAACTACTTCCATTGGGGAAACAGGAGGAAATGGGGCATTGAAGCTTCAAATCTTCAAATTTTCAAATCTTCAAAGATCATGCCTGAAATAGAAAAAAAAAATTGTGGAGAAGCCATGATTCTTCCAAGATAATGCTGTAATTTTTTTTTTTAAGCTGAAGCGGGGGATAGAAGGGGGTAAAACTTAGTCTCATTGGAAGGGATAGAACAATCCCCTGCTCAGTGCAGGAAGCCTGATTCCCAGGCGGTCGCCCATCCAACTACTGACCAGGGCTGACCCTGCTTTAGGGATGGCGGAGAATTTCTCCCCGAAACTTCGGGGGGCCGAGTGCCAATGTGTTCGGCCCCCCGAACAAGTTTCGGGGAGAAATCCTCCACACACCCCCGCACCCCGCACCCCCCCCCGGGACGGGACTTACCTTCGCCGAATGTCCCTCCTGGCGGCGGGTCCGGCCGGCGGTTCGGCGGGTGTTCGTGCGGGGCGGGAGCGGCAGCTGGTCTTTCGACCGGCTGCTGCTGCCGCCATTCCAATAAAAGAAAAAAAAAAACGCCCCCTGATAGGCTACGTGACGATTAACGTAGCCTATCATGGCTAGATTTGCAAAGTCAGCCGTGATAGGCTATGTCAATCGTCACGTAGCCTATCACGGGTGACTTAAAAAAAAAAAAAAAGCGCGTACGGATAATGGCGGCCCCCATAGGGAGCCGCCATTCCCATTCCTTATTTGGTCGCTGTAGTCTACGTAAAGGTTTACGTAGACTACGGCGAAAATAAGGGCAACGCAAATAGCCCAGACAAGCGAGGGCACATCCAACCCTTTGCTTGTTGCTGAGGAAACATTGGGTGCTGAGGAAGCTATGCGATCAGTAGCCAGAAGATGACATGGGGCCGTCGAGAGCTCTGATTGGACAGGAGGGGAATACAAACACCACAGTATATGGGCAAGCAGGGGAGGGGACTATGACCAGATATGGTAACGAAGGCGGAAAATCAGAGCACATTCAGAGGAAATAGCGGGATATCAGGGTACTAAAAGCAGGAGCACGGAAGCAGGAAATTCCAGTTCCAATTTGAGGCGAGTACTGCGCAGTGTGAAAGACGGGAGGTGAAACCTCATTGGAAGCGAAAAAACCTGTAAGCGTAGAACGGCCCCAGGTTGTTTGATAAACTCTGGTTGTGAAATAGACTAGACTAGAAACTGGACATTCCCAGGGGAAATCAGTGGGAGCAAATGACTGAAGCTGTTTTCCTGCTGGGGCTTGAGCAACCAGGCAGCCTCCTGCAGAGTTCCTGTGCCATGCATCATAGAATCATAGAACAGTAGGGTTGGAAGGGGCCTACAAGGCCATTGATTCCAACCCCCTGCTCAGTGCAGGAATCCAAGTCAGAGCATCCCCAACAGATGGCTGTCCAGCCTCATCTTGAAATTGAATGCATCAGGGAATGGAGAGGCAGCAGGGATGAGTGCATAGCCTAGCTTCAAATGTTTGCTCCTAGGGGGTGCTTAAAAGCCTTTCTACATGAGGCTTTTATTGTGTGCTTATGATTGCTCACTCACGGTAGTTTGTGGGTTGTTTACACGATGTCATCCTCCTCCAGGGCCTCCCTTTGCAACCATTATCATGTGTTTTTTTTCTTAGCAAGGAGAGCCTGTTATTATTTAGAAATGGTGGAATGAGAGTCTCATGTAATTGTGCAATTCTGCTATTCCACAGCAGTATCTAGTGGTTGTATAATGAAACATATAGAAAGGCAGCGAACTGTGGAAGAAAAATAAAGGGCAAGAAATGAGAAAATGAGGGTGCATAGTGATTTTGATTCAGGCTTTACTAGGCTACATTATTGCAATCAACAAGCTTGCAAAGGAAAATAACAAGGGATGAGAAATACGCTTATAACTGAGAAATGCTGGAGACAAATAATATTTTTTAGAAGCAGGAAGTACAAATTGTGGTTAGCAGCTTGGAAGTCTGTGACAGTTAGGAAGGGCAGTCTTGTGGTGATTTGCAATTTTCTATCATTATTGTTTGACCCTCCTGTAGCTGCTGATTCCTCATTATCACTTGCTAGTGAATCAATTAATCAATTGATCAATAAGTCAAATAGGTCTATCATATGTTAATTGCTAACCTATATAATCTGTTGCTTGAGAATGGAAGGGGAGGAACTTTGTATCACAGCCAGACCACTGTGGCTGCATTAATTTCCTCCCCAATAGCTGTTGAAATGTGATTTTCTTTGGCCAATAAAGTCTCTGAAGGAACTGTACTCCAAAACACATGAGTGGATTAATTTTTCTACAACAGAACAAAACCTCCTGGAAAAAGCACCTGTAAAAGAGCTGACCTTAATCCCGCAAAGAATCTGGAATCAGAAGCCTTAGTAAAGGTTCAGTAAAGGTAAAAGCCTCATGTAGAAATGCCCTGTGGCTAAGATGCTGGAGAAATCTGCTGTGGACTCCAATGATTGGATTCCCAAGAATCCTCAGAGGTCCACATTAGACTGGGCCCCCTTACCTGCGTGTTCTCTAGATTTCATGTGGGGTGATCTTCAGGCTTTAGAAAGGCAAGATAAGCTAATGGCGGCTCCATTAGCCTACCGTGGGAAAATTACAGCTGTAATTTGCATATTTTACAGCATTTACAGCCATAAAATGCTTAAAAAGTAAAGGTAAAGATGTCCCCAACCAGTCGTGTCTGACTCTAGGGTGTGGTGCTCATCTCCATTTCTAAGCCGAAGAGCCAGCGCTGTCCGAAGACGCTTCCGTGGTCATATGGCTGGCATGACTGAACACCGAGGTGCACGGAATGCTGTTACCTTTCCCGCCAAAGCGGTACCTATTTATCTCCTTGCAATTTCTTGCTTTCGAACTGCTAGGTTGGCAGAAGCTGGGACTGAAGATGGGAGCTCACTCCGTCACGCAGCACTCGGGTCTTGAACTGCTGTCCTGCTGACCTTCCGGTCTGCAATTCAGCGTCTTAACCACTAAGCTTACTTCTATGTAAATTGTGGCTGTAAAGCATTTTACAGCTGCAGTTTACATAGAAGTAAGTGCTTTACAGCTGCAATTTATATTGAAGCAAGTGCTTTATGGCCATAAATGGCATAAAATATGCAAATAAGATGCCCCATGAAATCTGGCAGACGCAGCACGCCTCCAGGGAAATCTGGTAAGTTCCAAGTAGCCCAGATTTCCCCATGCTGGACCTCCCCCCTCCAGACCAGATGTCAGGGGGTTCACCCATCCCTACCTGTAGCATCAGGTGGGGGGAGGGGAATTCACCTGAACAAGCATTTAAAGGTGAAATAGATGGGATTACAGCCCATCATAAGCATTTTTACTTGAAGCAAAGTCTGCTTCAAAATGTTGGAACAAGAGAGCCTGTGGTGACCATGAGGGGCGGGGAAAGGGGAGGGGATAATGCTGACCATTCGGCTATGTCCTGCTCACAGTGTGGATGCGGCCTAGCAAGGTGCACAGGCCAAAAAATCACTAGACCCCCTCAACTGTGGACAGTCAATTGCAATTCCACTTGTAGCTTAAAGTGGAAAAGCAATGATTTTGTAGTGCTAGCAGCTTTCTGTCTGGAAGCACCCATTGTACTAGGGGCTGCCCTTGAGATTATTTGTAACCTGCAATTTGTGCAAAATTCTTCAGCCTTCCTTCTAATGATGATCACCATCTGAGGCCTTCCTCCAAGTGCGACCTCTAAGGGAGTCTAGGTAGGTGGCAACAAGGGAGAGGGCCTTCTCAGTGGTGGTCCCCGGACTGTGAAATGAGCTCCCCACTGAGGCCTGCCTGGTACCAACACTGCTATCTTTTCATCATCATGTTAAGACTGCCTTCTACTCCCAGGTATAATAGCATATGATGGTCATTTGTGTCTGCTGTCTTTAACAGGTCTATTATGAAAAAATTGTTTGCTGAAGTTGTTTTTGGCTGTTTATACTGTTTTAAATTGTATGTGTTAAAAATATTAGACTGTTTTTATCATAATGTTGTATTTTGTAATGCTGTTGTATTTTTTAATGAATTATTGTAAACTGTCCAGAGAGCTTTGGCTATGGGGCAGTATAGAAATGAAATAAATAATATAAAACTAGAGTGGGCTGGGAGGAGCATATCACTCCTTCTAATAGGTGGAGTGAACTTAGGTGGACAGAAATGGAACCAAAACAGGGCTACTAGAAGAAACTAGAGGAGGTAAAAAAAACAACAACCCTAAGGCGGCAAACCAGTGCAATGAGGACTGGGCATGCTCAATAGCTACAGAATGTTGAGGGTCAGCTGGAAGAAAAAAAATGGAGAACAGAGGGAGGGAGCAAAACGCCACACTTGAGCTCTTTACACTGTAAAGACGACAGCCCGGCTGGCTGGCTGAACAGGTACACCCCTGCTAGGAGGGAAGGATACACTGCAATATTATATTCCAGGTCCCACTTGTTACATCCATTCTTGCTTATCTACAATAGCTGCCAGTTAGCTTGTGAACCCAATTCAACATGTTAAATATTAATTTTAGCTTCAAGGCCTCCCTGTCCTCTGAGATTGTCAAAGGAGGTTCTCCCCCCCCCCACCCCCTTTTCAAAAGGTGTGCTTGTTGGGAACTCAGGACAGGGCCTTTGGGGAGTTGCATGGACTTTTTGAACTATCTTGCCCTGAGAAGAACACCTTATAGCATCTTTATACCATTCTTACCCTTTCATTACAACTTACAGCTATTCAAGAGCTTTTCCTGGGGTTGGCTAGCTGGGTTGGGTTTCGAATTACTGTTGCTGCTGAGCTGTCATGTATTTTCTCTTTATTTTGATTGTTGGTTTGTTTTTTGAACTATTTGTATTTAATTTTGTTGTGTACGGTACTTTTTGTTTTTTAGTAGAAAGGTTGTATGTATAAATAAATAAATAAAATTTATATACGAACTACACATCACACACATGTAACTGTAGCCCAATGGTCCTATCTGAACAGGAAAAGCTACTTCTGGGAGGAGCAGCTGGCAACAGTAAAGAGGCAGGTGAGCAGGGGGTGCTTCACTCTTTCCCTGCGCCAAGCCACCTGTTCCTGTTTGCTCTTGCGGGGTCCCAAATACATGTTTGCTCTATAATAAAGTTCCAGATCTGAGTGTGTGTATGTGTGTTTGCATATACACACGTGTGGCTCTCCAGGTGGAAACTGGAAAGGGTTGCCCACCTCTGTGTTAGTGCTGTGCTACTGCTGCCACTCTCCCTCCAGACTCTAAGGGGCCTGGTCCATGACTAAGGATGGGCAAATCAGACTGTGTCCATGTGAAGGTCTGAGGCCTAAAGAGGCACCATGAAAGGGTCAGGCCTAGAAGCCTGGGGGCTTTTTTGTTGGGAGGGGGTATCCCTGAGAGGAGTACCTTCATTTCCCTGGTTAAGTTTCATTTTCCTGAGTTTCATTTCTCCAGGCCTGAAACAGTACTTTCAGTTTGGGGGAAGGAGGGGATAAAAAGGGAGCGAGAGCCAATGAGAGGAAGACCAGAGAGAGCGAGAGAGAGACCAGAGCATGACAAAGAGAGCAGGAAGATGCAACCTGGACAAGTCTAAATGTAGCTAGGGTAGAGGAACTTGTGTTTTTGAAATCTTTACTTCATTTTAATGCCTTTTGTATCACTCTGCTCTAGTATGTAAATACCTTTAGTTGTAATTTGGTTTTAGTTGGAGGGCTTGTGCCTGGTGGTTCCACATTGACCTACTGCCCAGTTGGAGTCCACCAGGAGAAAAACCTTCAGTGTGGTGGCCCCCTTTCTTTGGAACTCCCTACCCCTGGAAGTCATGCAGGCACCAACACTGTGTTGTTTCCGGGACATCCTGAAAACAGCACTGTTCCAGGAGGCATTCCTTAATTGACCAGTCACAGTTTCTATAGGCATTCTGTTTTGTTTTGTTTTTTTAAAAAGCATGATTGGTGTTTTAATCTTTTTATTCTTTTACTGCTTTATCTTTTGTGTTCACTGCTCCAAAATCTGTTTTACATATGGACCGGTATACAAATATTGTAAATAAAAAATAAATAATTTGCTTGCTTTAATTTACCAGTAAACTGTTGTGGTTACCACCCAGGTGTCTGAAGTGCCAATCACCCCACGTCTACAACCTAAAGCCCATGTTATTGGGAAGGAGGAGTTTAAAAGAAGGAAGGTGGGACTCTTAGGGAGGCAAGAGATCCTTAAGGAGTTGCTCAGGGGGTCCAGGTCATAAGGGGAACCCTATGTCAGGAATAGGGATGTCAGAGAATTTTGCCACGAATCTCAGGGAGGCCGAATGCCAGCACATTCGGCCCCCTGAAATTGGTAGCGAAACGGTCTGCCCCCCTGCCCCTCCCGGGACGGGACTTACCTTGGGCGAATCCTCCTGGCGGCGGCGGTTCGGCGGCGGCGGCGGCCGGTCTTCCGACTGGCTGCCACCGCCGCCATTTCCAAGTTTAAAACAAAAACAAAAACAAAAAAACATGATAGGCTACGTAAAGATTTACGTAGCCTATCACGGCTAAATTTTAAAAAACACCATGATAGGCTACGTAAATCTTTACGTAGCCTATCACGGCTGAGTAAAAAAAAAAAAGCATGTACGCAAATGGTGCTGCCCATGGGCGCCGCCATTTGTGTCCCTTATTTTGGCACGTCTTAGTCTACGTAAACATTTACATAGACTACGGCGAAAATAAGGGGAACGCAAATAGCGTACACGCTACGCTATTTGTGTTCCCCTTATTTTCGCTGTAGTCTACGTAAACGTTTACGTAGACTAAGACGTGCCAAAATAAGGAACGCAAATGCCGCCATTTGCGTACGCACGTGTTTTTTTTTTTTAAGTCAGCCGTGATAGGCTACGTAAACATTTACGTAGCCTATCATGGCTGACTGCTGGGACGCAAACGGCGGCAGCTACGGCCGCCACCATTTGTGTCCCTGCTAGCCAGTGGCTGGATGTCCGGCTGCTGGCGGAGCCAGCCGGCGGCTCCGCAGAATCGCTGCGGAGCACAGCCAGCCGGCCAGGATTCCGGGGGGGAGGAACGGAACGCCTCCCCCCTCAGCCAGGATTCCGGGGGGAGGGACGGAACGCCTCCCCCCCAACATCAACATAATCCGCGGAAAGGTAAGTCACTTTCGTACATCCCTAGCAGTAATAGGCTACATAAAGATTTGCTCGCTGCAGAGCGGAGCCGGCCAGGGCTGGCGAGGACTCCGGGGGCGGGAGGGAGGGATTTCCTCCCCCCACGGACCCAAGGTAAGGGGGGTTCCCACACCCCTGCTTTGGCCTGGTTCCTAACAGGCCATGGACCGGTACCGATCTGCGACCCGGGGGTTGGGGGCCCCTGCTTTACATTATGTAGAGAGGAGATAACTTTGACACTTTTAGCGACCCTGCCATGTTATCTCTCCAGCTTCTCTGACCCCAGTGGGGAAGAGCTGTGCATTCCAGGGACTGACAGGCTGACAGCCTATCTTGGAAACCCTAGAGTGGTCTGAGAGCCTCCTTTGAATGCCAGGCTTCAAAACCAATAAAACTCCTTTTGGAGTGTTATGTGAGAGAGCTGGTTTTGCCCCTAAAGAGATGGCATCGTGGGTGGCATTCCAGATCAATGTTTCTCAGGCAAGCCACTGCCTCATTAAAGAAATAATAACAATCTCCCCCACCCCGCCTGTGCCTTCCCAGCCTAAAACATGTTGATAATTTAGCCAAATGTAAACACTTTGAAGGCCAACCAAGATATTTTGCTGCCTGAGGTGATGGACAAGATGGTGCCCCCTCCCATTCCATGTACAAAGGCTGACTGGACTGGCAGTTGAATCTTTCTTAAACACTGGAAATGGGACAGCATCCTCCACCACGCCTGAAGGCATCAGGTTAGCTAAGGGGGTGCACATGACCCACAGTTCTGTCCTCCAACATTTTGCTGCCATTTCCCAGCTTCTGCTGCCTGAGGCAACTGCCTCACTCTGCCTAATGGTAGGGTCGGCCCTGAGTGGGAGACAAACGTGTCTGTAATGCTCCTATTGAAACCAATGGGCATTGACTTGGATAATGTCCTTAGCCCCAAGACTGCAGTTTTCTGTAGAGTGCTCTCTTTCTCACATGTGAATACCAAAAAACCTTCAAAATTGTTTCAGGCCACAATACTAAAAATTAAAAACCTCTTCAGTACTTTCACGGTACTTCTGCTGCATACAGAGAATTGGTGACATCTAGTGGCTAAAAATGGCAACACAGAAATCTTGTGACAGGGCCCAATCTACGTAGAGAATTTACTGCTGTGCTACTGCACCTCACACACAGATGTGACACATGACATTACCCCCAGTATGTATCACTCCTGGATTTTCTTGCCATAAAACCACATTTTCACAAAGTCCTTTTGTGACAGATTTTCCAGTTACTGCAGCTTCCATGCATTTTGGGACTTAGTGTGTCCTTCACTTCCGGTACTGCTCTGGGGGGAGAAGGAGTGGCTTCAGCACTGCAAAGAGGAATTGAAAGTTGCATCAGCTAAGGATGAACATGACAATAATGGGAGAAGTTAACCCTTCCTGTCAGCTTGACCTCCACTGACCATTGGGGTTTGTTTGTTAATGCATACCTGTGGAGTGGAGATGTGAATGTAAGCAAAGGAATTAAACTTGTTGATGTCCCAAGACATGTCCCCTCCTTTGTCCTTTTAATTTCTTTGCCTCAAGGATCGACTAGCTGAAAACAGATAACCATGTCTGCTCAGAAGTGAATTACATTCTTCTCAGTGAGGCTGACTCCTGACAAAGTCAGCATGTTGCATTTGCTGCTTCCCACTCCCCCTGCCTTTGAAAGAAAAATGAAGGCTTCCCGGTTCGCTCCTTTGTCCTTTTTATTTCCTTGGCTCAAGGAAAGAGCTGAAAACGTCGGATAAACATGTCTGCTCAGGAGTGAATCACAGTGTTTCCAGTTGCACTTAACTCAGCACAGAAGTCTGGAATTGCTTCTGGGATAAGTTTTTTTTAAAATCTCCACTCATTCACTTCATTGGACCTGCACATAAGCTAATGGATTTTTTTTAAAGGAGAAAGCTTGTTGATGTTGCGAGACCCTGCCTACATATAGCCAAATTAATGTGGTTTAAGATTATGTTTGCCTCAGGAAAGCAGGATTTATACCTTTGTCTCACTGTATTAATTGATTAATTAATTGAGAGCCTCGTGTGGCGCAGAGTGGTAGGCGGCAGTATTGCAACCGAAACTCTCCCCACGACCTGAGTTCGATCTCAGCGGAAGCCGGGTCCCAGGTAGCTGGCTCAGGTCGACTCAGCCTTCCTTCTTTCCAAGGTCGGTAAAAAAGTGAGTACCCAGCTTGCTGGGGAAAAGGTAGTCACGACTGGGGAAGGCAATGGCAAACCACCCCGCTATAGTCTGCCATGAGAATGCCAGGGCAAGCGGCGTCCCTCTAGGGGTCAATAATGACCCGGTGCTTGCACAGGAGTAACCTTTCCTTTTTCTCACTGCATTAATTGGCTACGTGTGCCATGGGAGGACTAAATGCAAATTCAGGAAAATGCATTTTTGAACTGCAATAGCATCAGAAGATGCCTCCATGCAGATTGGGCCAAGGTTACCTTTCAAATACCAGCATTAAGGACCAAACTACATGTGATTGCTGGGGCATGTTGGGAGGTCTAGGCATTTTTTTGGTGTCTAAACATCCATAGGATTGCACTCTATGGTGCAAGTCACAAGTTGTTTGATCCCACATTCTAATTTTTTGATGTATATCGAGTTAGTAAGTAATAAAATACTTTTTAATACTTTTTAATATTTTTAAATTTTCTTTCTTGCTTTCTTCTTCGTTCTTCTTTTGTTTTCTTTTTTTCTTTTCTTTTTTCTCTCTTTTTTGTTATTTCTGTGTCCTCCTAAGAATACTGTATTGTTGGGAAACTGTAGATAATGATTAGGTTGTTGGTATTGTTTATTTCATTTATAAAGATAAAAAATAGAATAAAAAGTATTTTAAAAAAATAAATTCAGGAACACAAGCCAGGGTGGCAGGAAAATAGTGGGGAGATGTTGGCAATAGCATAGCATGTGTTTGATGGAAGGGAGGAGAAGGCGCAGAAGGAACGGAAGAAGGAGAAAGAGTTAAAGGCAAAGTTGTTGGCGGCAGCCATTATGAGAACAAAGTTCCCGGGGCGTGGCTGAGGGAGAGGATGAGAGTTTGGTCATGGATGTTGTCAGGGAGGACGTGGTAGAGGAGCAAGTGCAGGGACAAATGAGGGAGGACAGAGAAGTGGTTATAATCGGGATGTGTACCATTATTGCAAGCAACCTGGTCATTGGAAAAATGAGTGTCCCCAGAAGGGGAATAAAAGGCAAGAAGGTCAGTGGACTGGGCAGTGGCAGGGGCAAGGGCCCGCCACTTACCAGGGAGCAAATAGTGTTGGAACATCAGAATGACTGGTAGAAGGAGGTCTAGAGTTGGTTGGTAGCGAGAGCGAGAGTCAAACCCCAAACAGCTGGAAATTGAAATTGGCAAAACCCTTTCTGACCCTTAACATAAATGGGGAACCTTGTGACTGTCTTCTTGACACTGGCACTGCAAAAAGCATGCTGAATAAAATCACCTTACCCCTTTCTGGTTCTGGAGAAAGTGTCATGGGAATTGATGGATAATTATCCACTGTTCCCTTGAGTCAACCAGTTACGGTTAAAATGGCCTTTTGCAGCAGATTATTCCTTCCGGATGATGTCAAAAAGCCCAGTAAACCTCTTGGGAAGGGACCTGCTAGCAAAGTTAAATGCTTCTATCAGTTGCAGCCGAGATGGGCTCTATGTCACCCTGCCTTCCTCCAGTGTCATGGCTTTTTTGGAGGAGGCCAGTCCCCCGACAGTCACAGATCTGCCGGAGGAGCTCAGGAGACTGCCATCTGAGTACTGGGAGGAAGATTCGAGTGAAGTTGGTCTGCTGAAATCTGCAGCTCCTGTAAAAATTGCCATCCGTACTGACATGCCCCCTCCCCCCCACGGCTGAAGCAATATCCCATGTCATTGAAAGCCAGAGAATAAATTGGAAAACTAATTGAAAAACTCTTAAAACAAAGTGTCTTAGTACAATGTTCTTCGCCATGTAACACCCCAATTCTGGCTGTCAAAAAGAGGGCGGAGCCAGGACAGCCCCCCAGTTACCACATGGTGCAAGACTTCAGGCTAATCAATAAATTTGTGATCCCAAGACATAATGTTGTCCCAAATCCCGCCACCATAACATGCAGCAATCCTGCAAGTGCACGTGTGTATATAGTATTAGACCTGATATTTTACTCTGTGCATGCTCAGAGGAAGATTGCAAAATTGATTTGATCATACTGGTTAACGCCCTAGGCGAAAGAGGACATAAAATTGCAAAGAGGACGTTGCAGTGGTGTAAGTCTGAGGTTGCATATTTGGGACATATCCTGTCTTGTAGAATTAGAAAATTATCTTGTAAATGTGGGCCTGCCATTACAAAAATGAATGCCCCATCTACTAAAACCCATGCCAGAGCCCTGTTGGGCATGTTGGGGTATTGCAAAGCTTGGATCCCCTAGTTTCTTTAAAATTATGAAGCCATGGTTAGAGAAAACAAAGGCTGCAGCCCTAGAAGAGTATAAATGGACAAAGCTTGACTCCTAGACTTGGGAACAAGTAAAGACTCTCCTTGTATCCACTCCAGCTTTAGGTCTCCCTGATTATACTAAACCTTTTATTTTATTTGTATATGAGAAACGTGGTGTAGCTAGGGATGTACGAAACACCTACCTGGCTCCGCGCTGGGCAATCCGCGGTGGGGGAAGGCACTCCGTCCCTCCCCCCGGAATCCTGCCTGGCCTGCTCCGCTCTGCGGCCAAGCCGCGGAGCCACTGGCCGGCTCCAGCTGCCCGCAGCCGGACATCCGGCCGCTTGGCAGCCCTGCAGGGACGCAAATGGCAGCTGTTGTAGCCGCCGCTATTTGCGTCCCTGTATTGAGCTGTGATAGGCTATGTAAATACTTATGTAGCCTATCACGGCAGGGGGGAAAAACCCAGCGTACGCAAATGGTGTGTCAGGGTGGACACTGAGCCCATAGAATCCCAGAGTAGTTCTGATTCTGAGGAAGAGCAGTCGCTCCTGGGAGAGGAGCGCGCTCCGCTTTCCCAGGGCCCACAGCTGGCGGAGATTCCTCCCACCAGCATTCCTAGACTTGAAAGCAGTCCAGGGAATGACAGAGCAGAGATAGCAGATTTAGTGGATGCGCAGCGCAGACGCAGAGAGCGGCGCCAAATGGAGAGCGTGGAAAAGAGGCGTAGCGCCCGGTTGGCGCTCAAAGAACGGTTACGCCCAGAGGAGCCAAGGTAAAAGGGGAGGGATTCTCCCTAGTCCTTATATTCAGGGGTCTGCCAGTAATTGCCTTTCAAACGGGGACCAACTGTTCTAACTCAGGGCATAGGGATGCTGCTGTTTAGATCTAGTTGCTACCTGTAGAGCTGTTAAGTTGTAAAAGAAGAATAAAGCTTTGAAAAGAATCCCTTTGTCTGTGTCTGGACTTGGCTACTGGATTAGACTGAGGGAGCCCTCCAAAGAGCCCTTGACATGGTGATAGCCGACGCCATTTGCGTACGCTGGGTTTCCCCCCCCCCCCGCCATGATAGGCTACATAAATACTTACGTAGCCTATCACGGCCTCCACAGGGACGCAAATGGCATCCCTGCGTTAGCCATGATAGGCTATGTAAGTATTTACGTAGCCTATCACGACTATGAAGACGAAGCTACATAAATACGTAGCCTATCACGGCCTCCGCAGGGACGCAAATGGTGTCCCTGCGTTAGCCATGATAGGCTATGTAAGTATTTACGTAGTCTATCACGGCTATGAAGACGAAGCAATTGGCGGCCGCAGGATGGCCGCCATTCGCAAAGCAGCGCGGACGGGAGCAGGTAAGTGCTCCATTTCATGCACCTTTTGTGGGTTGGGGGCGGTGGGGACTTCATCCTACGTGCCTTTCGTGGGTTGGGGGGGTGGGGGCTTCGTTCCGCGATGGATTTCGGGGGGCCGAATGCACTGGCATTCGGCCTCACCGAGATCCGTTGCGGAATTCTCTGACATCCCTAGGTGTAGCGTCTGGGGTTCTCTGTCAAAATTTTAGACCTCATAGGAGGCCAGTAAGGTATTACTCTGGGCAATTGGACAGCGCTGTGAAAGGCTATGCCTCTTGTTTGCGCAGTGTTGCAGCTGCAGCACTCATTGGTGGGAACTTGCCAGTGCAGAGGAGAAGAAAGTATGGCAAGCAGCTGGAGCTACACAAGATAGCACTGCAGCCTGGGTTGTCCCAGATGGCAGGCTTGTTTTACCAAAAGCAGGTCTAAGGCCATTATTACAACAGCACCACAGCCAGGGGCATGTGGGCAGTACTGGGTTGGCAAAGGGAATTTGCAGAGAATGGTTTGCCCAGGTATACGTCAAATGGCTAAGCGGGTGGTTTCTACCTGCCCTCAGTGTGTGAAGGAGAATGCGAAAGCCATACCGCCTTGGCCCCAAGGCAGAAGACCATGGGTGCAACTGCCATTTGAATCCATTCAGATTGATTTCGCTCATTTGCCCAAAATACAAGGATTCCAGTGGCTGTTAGTCACTGTAAATGAATTATTGGGATGGGTGGAGGCTTTCCCCTGCAGGAAAGCCACAGCCCAAGAGGTGGAGAAACATTTAATGAAGGACTTTGTCCCGAGATGCGGCGCGCCTCGGGGTTTGTTCTCAGATTTAGGATCACATTTCACTGCTGTACTAACACAGGCCCTGTCAAAATGCTTAGGGGTCACCTGGCATCTCCACACCCCCTACCACCCCCAAAGCGCTGGGCAAGTAGAAAGAATAAACGCCACTCTTAAAGGGAGGCTCACTAAGATCTGTAAAACTTCCCACCTCACCTGGCCTATTGCACTTCCTCTAGCCTTACTATCAGTAAGGACCACCCCACGTCAGCCCATGGGTCTGTCTCCTTATGAGATTCTATTTGGAAGGCCTCCACCAATTGGCCGAGAATGGGCTGTTCCTCGTGTTACACTGCTAGGAGGGGATGAAGACTTAACTGCTTATATTATTCAGCTCCAGGGGCTGAATAATATAATTATTAATATTATTATTAATAAACAATATTAATTTATTAATATTATTAATAAACAACCCCTAGGTTGTTTAGGGGTTAAACACCCCAGAGTTAACCCATGGTTTGTTGTTGGATTAACTCTGGGTTGTATAACTCCTAACCAACCCAGAGTGTCCAGGTTCAGACGTTACACTAACAACCTATGAACAGGGTGATCATAGGTTGTTAATTGAAAGCAGAAGTGATGAGCACACTAGAGGTGGCGTATTCACTCACTCCCACTAGATTTTGGCAATTTGTGGGTTAATTAACCCACAGTTGCCATTACATACGAACCTACTTAAAGTTCTACAATCTTTTCCCTAAAGGTCTCTATGAGGGTATGGACCTGCTCCCTTTGTTGTGAGCACAAATGTAGGATTTTTGTTTTGTTTAACTGCTTTTCTATGATAGCTACTAGATTTTAATTCGTTTTACAACCATCCAGGTTCATTTGGACTAGTGAAGTGTTAATATTCTTTTTGTTTTGTCTAACTAGCTTTAAGTATTGCATCTGTTAAAGTTGCATTTCCCCAGATTTTTACCCTCATTGATAACATCTCACTTTATAGGGAATTGGTTTTGTTAGCATAAAAGGCTTCACGGGAGTCACTTGAGTGTCCCTTGCATTGGTGAATCATTTGGGAAAGCATTATGTTTTATTTTTTGTTTGCATGATGGCTGTTCGAACATCATAACTGATTTTGTGATAGCTCTTCCCTTTTTATGAGCTGTTTTATTTCTTAGTGTTTATTTCTCTTTTGACAATGTTATGTATATGCGGTTCACATTGTTAGTTGTCAATATGAATTTTGATATGATGCTCTTTTTGACCTACAGGTTCATGTTTTATGTTCTGTCGAAAGATACATTTGTACACTTTGTATAGGTATTTTATATATGCAGATTATACTTTTTTTAGTTGTAATTCCAGTTCTTTAAAGATTATTTTATTTTTAGATGTTCTGTCCTTCAGTGTTCATTTTGTACATATGTTTGTATTGTTTTCTACACATTTCTGGTGTTATAAACTCCTGATTTACAGGTCAGATGTTTTTAGTCTTTTTTACTAAAATGGTTGGAACAATTTTGCTTTAATACTGTTTACCAATTTTCTACATGAGTAACTATGGACAGAGGTCCGTAAGGAGGCAGCAACTAAATCCATCCCAAAGAAAAAGAAATGCAAGAAAGCAAAGTGGCTGTCTGATGAGGCTTTACAAGTAGCTGAGGAAAGAAGAGAAGTGAAAAGCAAGGGAAAAAGGGGAAGATATATCCAACTGAATGCAGAGCTCCAGAGAATAGCAAGGAGAGACAAGAAGGCCTTCTTAAATGAACAATGCAAAGAAAAAGAGGAAAACAACAGAATGGGAAAGACTAGAGATCTCTTCAAGAAAATCGGAGATCTCAAGGGAACGTTTTGTGCAAAGACAGGCATGATAAAGGACAAAGAAGGCAGGGACCTCACAGAAGCAGATGAGATTAAGAAGAGGGGAAAAGAATACACAGGAGAACTATACAGGAAAGATCTGAATGTCCCTGATAGCCATGATAGTGCAGTCACTGAACTTGAGCTGGACATCCTAGAGAGTGAAGTCAAGTGGGCCTTAGGAAGCATTACTAACAACAAAGCTAGTGGAGATGACAGTATTCCAGCTGAGCTATTTAAAATCCTAAAAGATGATGCTGTTAAAGTGCTGCACTCAATATGCCAACAAATTTGGAACACTCAACAGTGGCCACAAGACTGGAAAAGGTCATTTTACATTCTAATTCCAAAGGAGGGCAATGCCAAAGAGTGCTCAAACTACCGTACAATTGCGCTCATTTCACATGCCAGCAAGGTTATGCTCAAAATCCTACAAGCTAGGCTTCAGCAGTATGTGAACCGAGAACTACCGGAAGTACAAGCTGGGTTTCGAAGAGGCAGAGGAACCAGAGATCAAATCGCCAACATTCGCTGCATCATGGAGAAAGCAAGAGAATTCCAGAAAAACGTCTATTTCTGCTTCATTGACTATGCTAAAGCCTTTGATTGTGTGGATCACAACAAACTGTGGCAAATTCTTAAAGTGATGGGAGTACCAGACCACCTTACCTGTCTCCTGAGAAACCTGTACGAGGGTCAAGAAGCAACAGTAAGAACCAGACCGATTGGTTCCAAATTGGGAAAGGAGTACGACAAGGCTGCATATTGTCACCCTGCTTATTTAACTTATATGCAGAGTACATCATGAGAAATGCCGGGTTGGATGAATCAGAGGTCAGAATTAAGATTGCCGGGAGAATTATCAACAACCTCCGATATGCAGACGATACCACCCTAATGGCAGAAAGCGAAGAGGATCTCAAGAGCCTCTTGTTGAGGGTGAAAGAGGAGAGTGCAAAAGCTGGGTTGAAACTCAACATTAAAAAAACTAAGATCATGTCATCTGGCCCTATCACTTCCTGGCATATAGAAGGGGAAGAAATGGAAGCAGTGACAGATTTTACTTTCTTGGGCTCCAAGATCACCGCAGACGGTGACTGTAGCCATGAAATTAAAAGACGCTTGCTCCTTAGGAGGAAAGCTATGGCCAACCTAGACAGCATAGTAAGAAGCAGAGACATCACCTTGCCGACAAAGGTCCGTCTAATCAAAGCTATGGTTTTCCCAGTAGTAATGTATGGCTGTGAGAGCTGGACTATAAGGAAGGCTGAGCGCCGAAGAATTGATGCTTTCGAACTGTGGTGCTGGAGAAGACTCTTACGAGTCCCCTGGACTGCAAGGAGGTCAAATCAGTCCATCCTAAAGGAAATCAACCCTGAGTGCTCATTGGAAGGACAGATACTGAAGCTGAAGCTCCAATATTTTGGCCACCTAATGCGAAGAGAAAACTCCCTGGAAAAGACCCTGATGCTGGGAAAGACTGAAGGCAAAAGGAGAAGGGGACGGCAGAGGATGAGATGGCTAGATAGCATCACGGATGCAATGAATATGAACTTGAGCACGCTCCGGGAGAGAGCGCAGGACAGGAAGGCCTGGCGTGCTATGGTCCATGGGGTCACGAAGAGTCGGACACGACTGAATGACTGAACAACAACAACAACGTATCGCTGCGAGAGCTGGACTATAAGGAAGGCTGAGCGCCGAAGAATTGATGTGTTCGAACTGTGGTGCTGGAGAAGACTCTTACGAGTCCCGTGGACTGCAAGGAGGTCAAATCAGTCCATCCTAAAGGAAATCAACCCTGAGTGTTCATTGGAAGGAGAGATACTGAAGCTCAAATATTTTGGCCACCTAATGCGAAGAGAAAACTCCCTGGAAAAGACCCTGATGCTGGGAAAGACTGAAGGCAAAAGGAGAAGGGGACGGCAGAGGATGAGATGGCTAGATAGCATCACCGATGCAATGAATATGAACTTGAGCACACTCCGGGAGAGAGTGCAGGACAGGAAGGCCTGGCGTGCTATGGTCCATGGGGTCACGAAGAGTCAGACATGACTTAACGACTGAACAACAGCAACATCATGATTCCTTATTCACAGTTGTTTACAGGCTCTTTAGATGATGTAACTTCTGTTCTAATCAGAGCACTTTACTGCTGCAGAACAGGGGAAATTGGGTATTGTTTTAGAATGGGGAAAATGGTGCTGTTTCTCCTTGTGTATTTGAACTAGTCTGCTACAGAACAGCTCCACCTGGAGGTTATGTAGCAGAAAAGCAGGAAAGGAAACGCTCTTTGGGTCGAGCTGAGATCTCAATGCTGCGATGAAACTGAAAGTAGATACAGTGATTAACAGCCTTGTGTAGAAAGGCCCTTAGTAATAGATTGCATGTTATTTCATTATGTTTCATTTACTCTTTATCCTGTTCTTTTTGTGTTGTATATAGTGTCCCGAGGAAGGGTTTTTCTGAAATCCGCTCGGCTTTCAAATAAAACATTTTTAATCACTTGGAGTTTCCTTCTTCCTTTTCCCCCTGCTTTTGGTGCCATCCCATCTTTGTCGCTGGCTTCTTAGGTAAGCGACAGAAGTCCATCCAAAGTGCGCAGCTACAACGATTAGGTGGGAAGCACAGGAAGAAAATGCTTTACATTTGCTATCTGTCAAGAGAATTCTCAGGATAGTGGCAAAGACGACAAAATAAGACAGAAGGATGAACAGGAAAGGCCTGCGTGCTAGCATGCTGCTCGGCAGTAGGGCAGGCCTGCACCGCCCCTGGGATTGGCAGCCATCTGTGTGGTGCCTTTAAGAGAGTTTGGCAGGAAATGGTAGCAAAGGTCCTGGACTTTTCTTACCGCTGATTGTTTAAAGTGGCTTTAGATATAGGCATGTCTGTGCTGTCTGTCCCTATGTTTGTATGTGAATGGTTTTTACACTTTGCATGTTTTTTAATCTTTGTAAACTGCCCAGAGAGCTTCGCCTATTGGGCAGTATAGAAATGAAATGAAATGAAATGGAGATTGCTCAGCAGCCTTAGGGCCCGTATGCAAGGCAAAGCTTGGCATTGCCATATCAGTCCAAGCCGAATATATTCCGAAGCCTCAAATCAATCAAATATGCAAGTAACCAGTCATGAAATAGCTCCCCTCTCTTGATGAGAAGGGAACACGCTCCAGGTGTAAGACAGAGGAATTGTATCGTTTGTAAAGGTTGCACAAGTTGGGAAACAGCTCTGTGGGCCAGAGTGCTCGTTCTCAAGAAGTATTCTCTTTTGTACTCATTGATGTCTCTGGTGATCAAACCCATTATTTTCAATCAGAAACTGAAATTTTTGATACTGGAGACTTTTCCTACAACTTGTGAGTTTTGGTCACGATAGACATGACATCGAGGTCTTTGTTTAAAATGTGTAAAAAACCAATGCTTTGTGCAGTTAGTCTCCCGGTTTTGTACTGGTTCCAATTGCAGCTGGCGGGCCTATGCCACCTGGGCCCTTGCTACAGGCTGCTCTAGATTCCTTGAGAACTTCCTCTCAGCGGGAGGGACAAAGCCAGGAGCCTCCGCTTACCTCAGACAATCCCAGATAGCCTTAAGGGTGTGGGCCTCTGTCTGTCAGTCACTGCTTGTTTTGCCCAGGCTATGCCTAGTCTGGCTGCTTAGCTCCATCCCCCATTTTTAAAGGATTTTTTTCCCCCTGTTGCTGCTGCAGCATAAGGAATGGCTCAGTGGACCTAGGGAAAGGTATCTTTGAACCCCAGTCCGTCTTCACAGGTCTTTCTATACCTTTGCTATGGTATGTGTGCGTACGTGTGTTTAATTTGATCTAATTTTGAAACACATTTGGTCAAAGCCTCAGCCACTTCGTGCAGCTTGCCCTGGTATTCCAGCAGCAAGGATTGTGGACAGGAATCCCATTCTTTTGTTCCCTCTAGATTAGTCTAGATTTTTTAAAGAACCTTAACCAATACTGGATTTTCCCCCAAAGGCAAATATGAACCAGGGAACAAACAAGTGGAAAAAACAAGAGAAGGAAATAAGCACACCAGGTGTTCCAAAGTGGAATGAATGAGCTGTGAGTGTTGGGCAACTCTTACCCTTAGCACTTTGGTTACTGTGATTGTGCATCAGGAACAGCCTGATTGCACCACTCCACATTACGATAAATCCCCTTGAAACCCCTTCCTTCTTCCTCATGCTCACCCCAAACCTTCCTTTATCCCTCCCAAATCAGGGACTCTGATTTACCCAGTCCCCTCCTCTTTGACCTCTTGTACTTACAAGCCCTTCCCAGATAAACATCGGTTTGTAGCCTAGTTTTAAGTTCAGGAACCCTCATATTCCACCTCCAAGAGAACTATGCTAATTTCCCCCAGATTAGGTTCTCTCCTCAGGCTTTTCATATGTAGATTGTTTTTTATATATTGTGTACACTTGACTTATGGCCTCACCCGGCGCCAGCTTGTCTGGCTAAAAGGGGGGGGCCATTGCGGGCAGGTGGGGTGACATGACGCAGGGGCCTTTGATTGGGGCACCCCAGTGGCACCACCATGCAAGGAGGGGCAGGCTGAGTTGCCTTAAACTCAGCCCCCTTCTCAAACTCAGCTCTCTGGCTCAACGCAGCTAGAGAGAACTACAGCCCTCCTTTCTCCTCGGTTCATGACGAGGGACTTTGGCCTGCTGGAGAACGGCTTCATCCTCGTTCCAGCCGCCTGGACCCAGCGTGCTTCTGCGAGCCAAAATCTTCGCTAGGTGATATTGTTCGCCTCCCTCCCTCCTTCGCCGGCTCCTTTCCTCTCGCCCGCCTGTCCGTTCAGTCTCCTTGTGTACTCGCTTTCCTGCCGACTCGCCCGCCCGCTCGCTCACCCTGCCCGCACGCCCGCTTGCCTGACGGGCCCACCGGCCGCCGGGCCGGCTCGCGGCCCGCCTGCCGGCCGGCCTGTCTACCCAGCCGCCGGCCTTGCCGGCCTTTTCCTCCTCGCCTTGCCGGCCTCCCTGAGGTGTTGCTCCCGGCGGGAGGGGTCGGCGGGTGGGTGAGCGCGGCGCTGGTGTTTGCTGGCAGCAGCGCTCCAAGCGACGGTCTGACTGCCCCCCCCCCCACTGGTCAGCCAAGCCTACCTGTTGGAGGGGCGCCTGGCTGCTGAGCCGAGTCGGGGCGTGTATATCACAGCCCGATTGGTCGCCTCCCATGGGCGTGGGACGTCTCCCCCTCCCACCCACTCACCCACAAACAAACAAACAAATAAAATAGGAAGAGCTGCGGCTCAGTGGTAGAGCACATGCTTGGCATGCGGAAGGCCCCAGATTTAATCCCCAGCGTCTCCAGGTAGGGCTACGAAAGAATCCTGCCTGAAACTTTGGAGATCTGCTGCTACCAGTCAGCATCAACAATTCTGTGCTAGATGGACCCAGGGTCTGACTCAGTATAAGGCAGCTTCCTATGTTTGTATGAAAAGAAAGCTTTAATTAAATAAATAATAATAGTAATATTAATAATAATAATAAACATTAATTAAATTACGATTATTAAATATTTAATTAATAAAATTGTGTAACAGCGGCGACTGCCTGTTTGGCGCCTCCCGTGACAGGGTGCCCTCGGCTGTGGACGCCCACGCTCAAACACAGCTCCATCACCTTTGGCCCCTGGCTGCGCCTCTTGAAAATCTGATTTTCTACCTAAACGGTAGTGCAGCACTCCCATCTTCATCCCCAGGCCTCTCTGTCTCGGTCTGGAACTCACACCCGCAGATCTTAAGACTGTGGGGTGGCTGCCTATTGTCTGGGGTGCCCAGCGGCTTTATTAACTCTTTGATGGTGTCAAGGGCTCCTTAGAGGGCCCTCTCAGTCTAATCCAGTAGCCAAGTCCAGACACAGACAAAGGGATTCTCTTCAAAGATTTATTCTTCCTTTGCAACTTAACAACTCTACAGGTATCAACTAGATCTGAGCAGCAGCATCCCTATGCCCTAAGTTGGATCAGTTGGTCCCCGTTTGAAAAGCAATTACTGGCAGACCCCTGAATATAAGGACTAGGGAGAATCCCTCTCCTTTTCCCTTGGATCCTCGGGGCGCAGCCGTTGAGTGCGCGCCTTCGCTAAGTCTGCTATCTGTGCTCGGTCACTCCCTTGACTGCTAACTAAAACTAGGAATGTGGGGGGGAGGAAACTCCGTCAGCTGTTGGTCCTGGGAAAGAGGAGCGCGCTCCTCTCCCAGGAGCGACTGCTCTTCCTCAGCATTAGAACTACTCTGGGATTCTATGGGCTCAGTGTCCACCCTGACAGATAGCTTGCTTAATTCACCTCCTGCATCATGCCTCCTAAGAAGGGCCAGGGTGGTAAGAAAGGGAATGGGAGGGGCCCGCCCCCCCTCCCCCCTCCCCAAAAGTCCGCTGCCAAGGCCCGATTCTGACTCTGATGTGGATGCAGACCCGGTACTGGCATCAATTTTTTCTCGTTTGGAAGCTGCTGAGCGTTCCTCGGGGATCCCTCCTCCTCCCCTGGCCAGGCACAAAAAATCCTCAGTGGTCCAGCACAAGCGAACACGACAGCAGACCCAACGCTCGTTGCTTCTTTCTATTTCAGATCGCCTGGACGCTATTGAGGCATCCACCTCCTCTTTATCAGCTCTTCCAGAAGGCTCACCGCCTTCAGCGGAGCTCCTCCCTTCTGCTGCCTCATCTTCCCTGGGCGCACAAGCAACAACCTCGGTTTTTTCCAGCTGGGGATCAGAGTGTGCCCACGATTGGTACAGCTCGTCTCTGGGTTCAGGGCACCCGGACGCCATTGAGGCCTCCATCTCGCCTTCGCAGGTTCACCATGGCAGCACCCCACCACTGTAGGCAGTCCACCTTCCTGCGGCATCTCCGTCAGCAGTGATCCAAGCAACATCCTCCTCCTTGGGGTTTTGCCCAGGCGACACAGCACACCTGAAGGCGGTCCGCCCTCATGAGGCATCTCCATCAGGAGCGATGCAAGTGGTATCGCCTCCCTTGCTCCCGGGGACCCAGACACGGCTGCCCTGAATATGGGTGAGATGACTGCACCTCACCCCAGTTGTTCAGACGGGTGACCCTTAGGGCTGTGGGGTTGCTGCCTTATCTTACCTACCTGGGGGCGGCTGTCCCTCCCAATGTCATCTCCCTATATGACGCTCGGGCCGCCTGCAGCTCCGTCAGTCACACCCAGTAACCCCAGCCGCTTAATGCATCATCTTACAGGGTTTTTTCCTGGATTAAGTAGGATCCCTCGCCTGCCCCCGCCCGTTTTGGACATCCACATAAGGGGCATATCAGATCCCTATGCTAATCTGGCGAGTTGTATTGTCACCAGGGCTACTCCTTCTCGTAATGTCTTTCGCCCGAGGAGGTGTGCGAGTGGCTTGTTTAGGCCTCTCGCAGGAGGGCCGCCATTGCCCTTCTCTGTGTAAGGACCTGTTTGACCAGGACCTTTCACTCCAATTTTGACTCCTTCCCAGCTGGGGTCGGCAACAGATTTGGCAGTGGCCACATTCACCAGGTGGTCTCCCGCACTGGCCCTCGGCCTATGGCAGGTCCGCTGCTTCAGCACTGCTATCTGTGCTGGGAGTAAAGCCCCAATGGGCACATGCTCCCAGGACACATGCAGTTTTCATCGTGAATGCTCCCTTGTAGCAGTCAGCACTCATGCACCTCTTGTCCAATGCTCGGGGAGGGTAGGGTCCCCTTGGTAAAGCCGAGGCAGTAGGAAGTTCTGGATGGCCAATGCCTAGTAAGGTTGGTGCCTATACTCCGGCTTTAAGACACTACCCAACTGGGGGAACGCGTCTTAACTTGGAACACGGTTTATGCTAGGTTCTAAGGGCCCCTAGTATTTTTTCTTTAGGTCAACATAGACCATCCCTACCTCGTAAGCAACATTTCTCCTCGTTAGGCGTCGACAGGTTCAGGAAAGGTTAACAATGCAGTATTGGCAGAAGGGTTTTAGCCCCCCCCCTTTTTTCCACACCCTGTTAGCTATTCTAGGGATCTCCCTTCTCGAAATGGTGCCCAGGAAATCCTCTAGGGAGTTTATCCTGATTCGTAACCTCTCTTTCCTAAGGGCCAGTCAATTATCACGAGATCCCTGATCATCTCTGCTCAGTGTGTCACACCTCTTTGATGAGGCAGCTGTCTTTGTCTGGGATCCCGGACACGGGTCCCTGATGGGCATGTGCTACATGGAGTCCAAAGATGGTGGTCATTGTTCTGACCTAACGCAAGTATTGCTTCCCCTTTTCTGTTACTTCAGTGCCCCTTAGCTCACAAAGGCTGAGGGCCTGTCTCCCACAGCAACATTCGGTGAAGCCAATCCGATACCCTTAGGTGTTATTCCCACCTCCCTCAGGACAATTTTCAGGTCTGGTAGGCACAGCTCCAAGTAGTTATACATCAGGCATGGCTTCAACTTAGTAGGGCTTTAATGGCACCTCCTTTCGGAAGCGTGAGCCTCTCCTCAAAGCCGGACTGCGGACTCACATGGTTCCGCCCCTACCCCAAGGGGTTTCAGATTCTTAGGGCAGGTCCAATCGTGCAGTGGGTAAAGGCCTGTAGAGTGGAGGAAAGGGGACTTCCGCCCCCGCCAAGCACATTCAGGGATAACCTTATAGCCAAGTCAGTAACCCCCCCCCCTTCGCTATGACAACATGACCACGTTATTCATTCTCCGTCCTCCCGAAATTGGAGGGTCATGTCATGTGTCATGTGTTCGCGCTCCAGAGTCAGTATTACAACATCTGGTTCTGGGTCCACCATGTGCCAGGTTAGGCAAACCCAATTGTCGATGCTTTGTCATGAAATTAGGTCAACATCTTCCGGGCCTTAGCCCCGTGGGTGCTCCATTCCCAGATCCCATCCTTGCAGTACTATGGGAGATCGGGATACTGAAGCCAGGCATGCCAGCCTGCATTCCATGGCTCTCCGTACAGGAGCCGCCTGCGACAGAGCAGGGTGTGTGTGCCGGGCATTAGGCAAAACCTCAGCGATAGGATTCATGGCCCTTATCTATAGATCATTGGCCACAATTTCACGCCTCCGTAAGGAACAACAGACTATTTGGGACCATAAGTCGCAAGCTGGCCATTTAGCCTTCCAGCCCACAAAGGTGGGTTTCACTGACTCCATGTCAGAATTTAGGTTTCTGCGTGCAAGACAGTGTTGGGCACAGATGTTTGCCTGCATTAGTAAATTAACCACCCTCTCTCTCCGGATACCCCTTTCGGGCTCCGGGGGTAATGGCCCTCCATTTGAGCTTTCCAATAAGACGTTTCCCTGTTCCACGTAGCAGCCCTAACGGAATGCAGGGTTGCTCTGGGCTCACAAGGCCGACTTGTCCCGGCGGGCCTTGTTTTGCTGCAAGGTACAGGTCTGGCCCAAAGTAATCCCTTTACATATTTGGTGATCAATTTGATCGGCATGGCAAGGGCACGGCAGTGGCCCACGGCCAAACGCAAGTCAACGGATTATGCTCGGGCGGCACCTTATGGGTTTTATGGCATGCCACGGGTCTGAGGAGGGGCCTCCGTTTTTATCACTTCAACGGTTTGCTGTTGACTTAAGGGCAATTGTGTAGTTTCCCTTAATGTGCTTATTCCTGAGACCAGCAGACTCGTCGTACGCCGGTACGGGTGCTCTTACATGGGCACGTTTCGATGTCTGGAGCTGCATGAAGAGCTCGTATGTCTTCTTCAGAATTCAGCTTCTGTCACCCTGTCACATTAAGATCCAGTGGCTCCATAGACGTGGCATACGGTGGGAGTCCCCTCCTCACTCTGTCACACCAAGTTTGTCAGTCTTCCTCCGCAGGTCCAGGTGCTGCACATTGGAGGGAATGACTTCGGCTGTAAGCCAGGTGAGGACCTGATGGAACAGGCCTTGGTTGAGATACAGGTGGTCTGGCATACCTGGCTGGAAGTAGCCTATTGCAGCCCTCACTGCTCCCATGGATCAATGGGAAGGAATGGAATGACGTTGCCAATGGCAGGGCATGTTAGAAAGTGCACAGAGAAATGGCTTATTGCCAGGTGAATGAGGTGATGGATGCACCACCCGCCAGGGAATTCTGTGGACATGGAGGGAGCGTTACAGGTAGGACGGTGTCCGCCTGTCTCATTTAGTGAATAACATATGTCTGTCTGATCTGCAAAGGGGCCTGTGGGAAGTTCTTCTGTGCAGGTGGGGGGAGTTTCACAAGCTCTAGGCTTGTGACTCCTGTGGCGGCTAGGACGGGCAAAACAGGAAAGTAGGGATGGTGTGCATGCAGAGGCACCTTATGGTGACAGGTGACGCCTGAGGGCCCCCCGAACGGGTTGTGCGGTTCGGCGGGGGGATAAGGGTTGCCTGGGAGACCAACCCTACTCACTCACCCAGGTGTTTCGCGGCACCGGGTTGGGGGTGACACCGGAAGGTCTACCTCCCCCAGAAGGGGCAGTCCGGAGGGATGGCGAGATCACCGCCACCCCTCAGGCTGGGTATGTTTTTGCCCAAGAAGTGCCAGCTAGCCGCTGACACAGTTAGATGCCTGTCCTAGTTACCCCTTTGCAGCTATTTCAGTAAATGTGGCCCAATTTTCAACCCAAGCTTGCTGTCTGCATCTTCTTTAACCCATCTCCGCTCGCAATTATTGCTCTACCAAGTTGATTTCCCCAATCAATGAGCGTACACTTAAATGCTTGTTAGCATAATAAATGCCCTGTTATTTAAAGAAGCGAGGGCAGGGGTATGGATTATTTGGCTTCCCCCTTTTTACCAAAGAGACTGTATTGCCAATGTTAAAAGATCCTCTAAAATGAACGCGTGTCTTAAGAGTGTGCACAAGTTTGTACATGTGACTTGAAGAGCACATTTGTAACACAAGGATGAATGTTGTACCCAGAACTAAGGTCACAACTCTGGTGTTCTTATCAAGTAAGGCAGGCCATAGCCATCTTGACCACAAGCTCAATATCAGGGAAGTAGCAATGGGGAAACTGACCCCATCATCATTTATAGTCTGCTCATGGAGTTACAAATCCGATGTTATAAATTAAGATAAACGTTATCTGCTATTTTTAAAATTATCTTTGAATTTTGTGCATGTGTGTCATCAAAATACATCTGGGAATGTGTGTATTGTGATGTAATGTGTCCGGGTGCATCCATCTTTGGCTGTTATCACATATCACTAAGTTTTGATGCTTAGTCATGCAGAATGTGCATGCATAGAAAATACAAATTAATTCATAATCAATCTTGGTTTGAATTACAGAAATATTAAAGTTCAGTGTAATATAGACAGGGCTCATGCATTATGAATGACAAACCTACTACATTTGACATACAAGTCAGCTAATTCTGAGGTTCAGCACAGAATCATAGAATAGCAGGGTTGGAAGGGGCCTACAAGACCATCGAGTCCAATCCCCTGCTCAATGCAGGAATCCAAGTCAGAGCAACCCCGACAGATGGCTGTCTAGCAGTATCACTACACAGAAGTAGTGGATGGTTCCGTTTTCCTCAAAGAAAGTATGTCGCAACAAGTGAGCAAAGCAAACCAGTCACTGTCAAAGATCATAGAATCATAGAATAGTAGGGTTGGAAGGGGCCTACAAGGCCATCGAGTCCAACCCCCTGCTCAATGCAGGAATCCAAGTCAGAGCATCCCTGACAAATGGCTGTCCAGCCTCGTCTTGAAGGCCTCCAGTGTGGGAGAGCCCACCACCTCCCCAGGTAATTGGTTCCATTGTCGTATTGCTCTGACAGTCAGGAAGTTTTTCCTGATGTTCAGCCGGAAACTGGCTTCCTGTAACTTGAGCCCATTATTCCGTGTCCTGCACTCTGGGATGATCAAGAAGAGATCCTGGCCTTCTTCTCTGTGACAACCTTTCAAGTACTTGAAGAGTGCTATCATATCTCCCCTCAGTCTTCTCTTCTCAAGGCTAAACATGCCCAGTTCTTTCAGTCTCTCTTCATAGGGCTTTGTTTCCAGTCCCCTGATCATCTTCGTTGCCCTCCTCTGAACCCTCTCCAGTTTGTCTGCATCCTTCTTAAAGTGTGGTGCCCAGAACTGGACACAGTACTCCAGATGAGGCCTAACCAGTGCTGAGTAGAGGGGAACTAGTACTTCCCGGGATTTGGAAGCGATGCTTCTATGAATGCAGCCCAAAATAGCATTTGCCTTTTTTGCAGCCACATCACATTGTTGGCTCATATTCAGCTTGTGATCGACAACAATTCCAAGATCCTTCTCGCTTGTAGTTTGGTTGAGCCATGTATCCCCCATCTTGTAACTGTGCATTTGGTTTCTTTTTCCTAGGTGCAGAACTTGGCATTTGTCCGTATTAAATGTCATTCTGTTGTTTTCTGCCCAGCACTCCAGTCTATCCAGATCACTTTGAATTTTGTTTCTGTCTTCCAAAGTATTAGCTATCCCTCCCAATTTTGTGTCATCTGCAAATTTGATCAGCATTCCCTGCACTTCCTCCTCCAAGTCATTAATAAAAATGTTGAAGAGCACTGGGCCCAGGACTGAGCCCTGCGGTGCCCCACTCGTTACCTCTCCCCAGTTTGAGAAGGTCCCATTGATAAGCACTCTTTGAGTCCGATTCTGTAGCCAACTGTGGATCCACCGGATCGTTGTTTCATCTAGCCCACTTTGAGCTAGTTTGCTCATCAGGAGATCATGGGGCACTTTGTCGAAAGCTTTGCTGAAGTCGAGGTATATGATGTCTACATCATTCCCACGGTCTACAAGGGAGGTTACTTGATCAAAAAATGAGATCAGATTTGTCTGGCAGGACTTGTTTTTGACAAATCCATGTTGGCTTTGAGTAATCACGGCATTGTTGTCAAGGTGCTTCCAGACTGATTGCTTTATAATCTGCTCCAGAATTTTCCCAGGGATTGATGTCAGACTGACTGGTCTGTAGTTTCCAGGTTCCTCCTTTTTACCCTTTTTGAAGATAGGGACAACGTTAGCCCTCCTCCAGTCATCTGGCACTTCCCCCGTCCTCCATGATTTCTCAAAGAGAATAGACAGCGGTTCTGAGAGTTCTTCTGCCAGTTCCTTTATGACTCTAGGATGCAGTTCATCTGGCCCTGGAGATTTGAACTCATTCAAAGTAATGAGGTGTTCCTTGACCATATGCCTGTCGATCTCAAGCTGCAATCCTGCCCCTTCAGCCTGTACTTTGCCTTGCCAGGGGGGTCATAGACCCTCCTTTGGGAGAAGACTGAGCCAAAGTAGGAATTGAGCACCTCTGCCTTTTCTTTGTCATCTGTTATCGTTTTTCCATCCTTATTTAATAGCTGAACCACCATTTCTTTCCTCTGCCTTTTACTATGCACGTAGCTGAAGAAAGCCTTTTTGTTGTTTTTAACATCCCTTGCTAACTTCAGCTCATTCTCAGCTTTAGCCTTCCTGACGCCATCCCTGCAATTCTGTGCTATCTGCCTGTACTCTTCCTTTGTTACTTGGCCTTCTTTCCACTTCCTATATGTGTCCTTTTTTGTTTTCAGGTCATCCCTAAGCTTTTTGTGAAGCCACATTGGCTTCTTCTGTTGTCTTCCACCTTTTCTTCTTGTTGGAATTGCTTGTGATTGTGCCTTGAGAATTTCCTTTTTTAAAAGCTCCCACCCATCTTGGACTCCTTTTCTCGCTAGCATCGCTTGCCATGGGACCTTACTGATCATTATTCTGAGTTTATGAAAATCAGCTTTCCTAAAATCCAGGGTACGCGTTTGACTACACTCGGCTTTTGCTTCCCTTAGAACCAAGAACTCAAGTACAACATGGTCGCTTTCCCCCAGCGTTCCTGTAACTGCTACTTTATCCACTAAGTCATCTCTGTTGGTTAGAATCAAGTCAAGGATAGCCGATCCTTTAGTTCCTTCCTCTACTTTCTGTAGGAGGAAGTTATCCGCCACACAAGTCAGGAATTTCCTGGAGGGGCCATGTTTTGCAGAATTTGTCTCCCAACAAATATCGGGGAAATTGAAGTCCCCCATTACTACTACATCATGCTTCCTTAAAACACTGGCTATTTGCTTTTCAAAAGTTTCATCCTTGTCTTCTCCTTGATTGGGTGGCCGGTAGTAGACTCCGACCACCATGTTCCTTTTATTCTTTGCTCCATTTATTTCAACCCAGATGCTCTCGATGGGGCTACCAAGCTCCTCCTCCTGTATTTCTGTGCAGAGATATGTATTTTTCACATAGAGTGCAACCCCATCTCCTTTTCTGTTCCTCCTGTTCTTTTTGAACAAGTTATATCCTTCAATTGCTGTATTCCAGTCATGAGAGTCATCCCACCAAGTCTCAGTTATACCTATCAGGTCATAATTTCCCTCTTGTATTAAGAGTTCAAGTTCGTTCTGTTTGTTTCCCATACTCTGGGCATTAGTATATAGACATCGAAGACCATGTGCTTCATAGTCTGGCTTTCTTCCTACATGTGTCTGAAGACTATTATTGGGCACTATCAGAGCTGTTCTCTCCATTGCAGTGCATGCGCCTATGTTCATTGTTACCCCCAACATTACATCTCCCTTCCCCATAGGATTCAGTTTAAAGCCCTCCTGATGAAGTTCTTCATGCTGTGGCCAAACACATTCTTCCCATCCTTTGTGAGGTGCAACCCATCCTTAGCCAACAGCCCATCTTCCAGGAAGTATAGCCCGTGGTCCCAGAATCCAAATCTCTCTCGTCGGCACCACCTTCGTAGCCAGTCATTCACCCGGAGTATTTTTCGTTCCCTTTCTATCCCTCTTCTAACTACTGGAAGGATGGATGAGAAAACTATCTAGGCCCCAAAGTTCTTGAGTTTCCTTCCCAAAGCTTCAAAGTCTGATGTGAGCTCTTCGTAACTCCGCTTGGCGGTATCATTTGTTCCCACATGGATGAGAAGAAAGGGATACCTGTCAGTGGGCTTTATGAGTGCAAGCAACCTTTCAGTCACGTCTCTAATCTGTCCTCCCGGGAGACAACATACCTGGCGAGTCCATGGGTCTTCGCGACATACTTGGGTCTCAATCCCACGCAGCAAGGAGTCTCCCACTACTACCACTCTTCTCTTCTTCTTGTACGCCTGGGTTTCATCGCCTCTGTTTGACTGACCTTTAGCCTCTTGCTCACTCTCATGCAGGTTCCCCTGTGATTCTTCCTCTGCAGGCTGTCCTCCAGTCTGATCCGCAAGTACCTGGAATCGGTTCCACAGCTCCACTGCTTCCACTAGTGCAGAGTGGCGTCTAGTTCTTCTTCTCCTAATTGTCACCCTTTTCCAAGGAGTATCCTCTATTCCATTTTTCTTCACCTCAGCATTTCCCACTGCCTCATCTTGCTGTTGCTCTTCAAGCTTCTGGTCTGCCCTTTGCTGCTGTAGTTCCCCCATTCTGTCCAAGAACTCTTCGTGTTCTCTTATTCCCCGGAGGGTTGACGGTCGCCGCTCCAGTCCACTTACTTTTTCCTCCAGCAGCGTGATCAACTTGCACTTGTTGCAGGTGTAGGCCATGTTGTTCTCAGGCAAGAAAACAAACATTGCACACACCTTGCAGGTCACCACCACTGGAGAGTCTTGTCCTTCCATAGCCTCTTTTCCCTTTTTGTGTCTAGGTTTGTGATCGTTCTAGACTAGCCTGTGCCTACTCCTCTATTCAGGAGAGGTTAAAAGCAGAGTCCCACTGGTTTGAAAGTGTGTGTTACAAGACAAATAAATGGAAAAAAGTTAGTAAAAAAAATAAAAAAAAATGTTAGGGGCCTCCCCCTTGACCTCCCCTGACGAACTCCCCTGGCCAACTCCTGTTTGCTCCCACTGTTCACTCGCTCTGTTCGCTCGCTCTCTGGGAGCTTGCCTGCTTCTGTAGTCCCTGGAGCAGCTTGCTCTGCTCTGCTCTGCTCAGCTGGGAGGCGGGAAACAGACTGAAGCTTCCCGCCCAGTCAGCTGCTGGGAGTACTCAGGCCACACCCCTCCAATTCAGTTGGAGCTCTCAGAAGCTCCTGGTGAGCTCACAGCCAATCAGAAGGATAAAGGGCAGCCCCCTGGGCTTCCTGCAACCCACCTCTTAGCCTCTGTCTCCTTTGTCCCCTTTGTCTCCTTTGTCTCTTCAACCACTGCAACTCCCCTGGCCAACTGCTGTTTGCTTCCCCTGTTCGCTCACTCTCTGGGAGCTTGCCTGCTTCTGTAGTCCCTGGACCAGCTGGAGCAGCTTGCTCATGGCACCAACAGCAAAGAAACTTGCCAGTTCATCACAACATGACAATGAAAGGTGGGGGGGGGGCTCACAGCCATAATAGTGATGATTTCCCAAACCTCTGAGTCATGGTGACCGTCTTTCCAAAAAGAGACACAATTACATGATGGAAACTACAACAAACAGCACAACCTGCAGCTCTGGGAGAGTGGAAAATCTGGTCAGGGGGAATTCTATGGGTTGGATCAAGGTTTAGGCACATGCAACTGGGCTGGCAGAAATGGAAGTCCCCCCGGCCCCCACGGCAGTGCCTCCAGAACCCTGTAGGTGCTCCATGGAGGGTTGGGGGCCCCTAGTGAATGGGGTCAACTGTGGTACAGGGGAAGGGGAGATCTCCCAAAATCAGGTGGACACCCTTTCTGTAAGTGGAGCCCTTCCGTCCAATAAAGGCAGATCCTAGTTCCAGCCCTAAAATGCCAGTTGGGTTTCTTCTCTTGATCAGTGTGAGATACCGGGTCTTGAAATGAATCATTAGTATATCACCATGCTTGGTGATCAATTCACCATGAGTGAGACGTTTGTTTAAAACAAGGTGAACATTTTTTATGAAACTGTTGTATTTTATAAACGCTGTGAACTGGTTTGGGGACTCTCATCAACAGGTGGGGTACAAATCCAAAAAATAATGAATGAATGTGAAATTGTAGCCCCCTTCAGACTTGACTCGCATGAAAAGGGCATCATGCAATTCCTGGGGAGTGCCCCCCCCCAGCTCCTGGCCTGGCCCCTGGTATCAGGCACAGTGCCTTAGACATCCACACAATAAGGTATTGAGGGAGAACCTAGATAGAGGGGGCATAACGGAAACCTGGCAGAATAGACAGACCTGGTGGGATACGGTACTCCATGGACACAAACTCTATAGGAAGGACAAGGAAGCGTGTGCTGGAAGTGATTTTGCTCTGCGTGTCAAAAAAGGCATAGGGCAAACCAGAAAACCTCAAATGGGGCAGACTTCTCCACAGAATTGCTGTGGGTGACAATGCCAGACCCCCATATTAATTTAGTACTGGAAACATGCTATATTGTCCCCTTGACCAAAACTCTCAGGGTGCTCTTGAGATGGAGAATGAATCAGGGAGGCATCCAAATGCGCAAGTGCTGTAGTCATGTCAATGTTTCTGATCACAACAAAGAGGTTAAATTTTTTGATACCCAAAATGGCTGTGCCCTAGAACTCATGGAATCAACTAGAGGAGAGGCGACCCTGGGCACTCTGTGGGTGGGGAGTTTCGGTCTGTTTCCTGTCTCCTAGTTGAGCAGAGCAGAGGAAGCTGCTCCAGCTGGTCTAGGGCTATGCAAGCAAGCTAGCTAGCTCCCGGAGAGCGAGCGAATAGGGAGAGCAAACAGGGAGAGCAAACAGGAGTTCGGCAGGGGAGGTCAAGGGGGAGGTCCCTAACAAATTTTGTTTTCAATTTCTTGTAACACACACTTCCATGCTACTGGAACTCTGTTGTTAACACCCAGTGAATAGAGGACAAAGCACAGGCTATCCCAGTACAATCAGGAAGCTAGGAACATAAATGGAATAGAGACTATGGAAGAAAAAGGCTCTCCAGCGGTGGTGACCAGCAAGGTCTGTGCACTGTTTGTTTTCTTGCCTGAGATCAACATGGCCTACATGTGCAACAAGTGCAAGTTGATCACACTGTTGGAAGAAAAAGTAAGAGGACTGGTGCAGCGAGTGTCGACCCTCCAGGGAATAAGAGAAGATGAAGAGTTCTTGGACGGAATGGTGGAACTACAGCAGCAAAGTGTCAGGATTGATTCTGAGCATATGGAGATAGTTAGCAGTTCAGATTCAGAAGGGGAACAGCCAGAACCAGGGGAGGCATCTTCCTGAGCGAGTTCAGATATGGATAGGCATGCTTCTCAGGATGCTAACACAGAGATGGCTGGGCCTAAAGCCACCCCGCCCCCTCCATGAGAACCCAGGAGGAGGAGGAGGAGGAGAGTGCAGGGTGTGACCTGAGGGATGCTAGACTGTGGCACAGAGTGAAGCGGGAAAAGTTAGAGGTGGATCTCAGACAGTCGACCTGGTTGGCGATGGGTGAGGGTTGACGTAGGGGAGCATCACTGGAAGGGAGGGGCATCCCTTCCTAAGTTATTCTAGCCAGCAAGTTGTTGTTTCAAACTGCTGGCAACATCATAGCTCCCATTTTGATCCCCTGTTGTCATTCGTAAATGAAGCAGCTGTATTTCTTTGTCGCTTGAGAGTCTTTGAAGATTTGCATCTGTAATGAACCTGTTGATAGTGAATTAAAGGTGTGTGACTGAAGCCTCTCTTCTTGTGTGTGTGCATGAAGAAGGAGGGGGCCAAGGGAACATGACACAAAGTGGAGTACAGAAGCCAGAAGAGCAAGAGCAAGCTGAGGCAGAAGAGGGAAATGCTGAGGCGAGGAAAAATGAAGTAGAGGATACTCCTTGGAAAAGGGTGACAGTTAGGAGCAGAAGAACTAGACGCCACTCTGCACCAGTGGAGGCAGTGGAGCTGTGGAACCGTTTTCAGGTACTTGCAGATGAGACTGGAAGGCAGCCTGCAGAGGAAGAAGTACAGGGGACCCCGCAGGAGAGTGAGCAAGAGGCTGAAGGTCAGTCAAGCAGAGGCAATGAAACCAAGGCCTACAACAACAAGAAGAGAAGAGTAGTAGTAGTGGGAGACTCCTTGCTGTGTGGGATCAAAACCCAAGTATGTTGTGAAGACCCATGGACTTGCCAGGTATGCTGTCTCCCAGGAGGATGGATTAGAGACGTGACTGAAGGGTTGCCTGCACTCATAAAGCCCACTGACAGGTATCTCTTTCTTCTCATCCATGTGGGAAGAAGTGATACCACCAAGCGGAGCTACGAAGAAATCACATCAGACTTTGACATTCAACTGATCACGTGTAGGCTTCTAGACATTCAGGAGACCCAACTGTGCCAGTGTCCCAATCAAGTGGTTCTCCTGAATCTCTCAGTGGGTTTTGATACCATCGACCATCGCATCCTTCTGATCATTTATCTGGGTTGATCACTGGGGGCATGGTTTTACAGTGGTTCTGATCATTCCTGGATGAGCAGTCTCAGAAGGTGGTACTTGGGGCTTCTGCTCCACCCCATGGCCAGTGGCCTATAGGGTTCCCCAGGGTTCCATCTTGTCCCCTGTGCTTTTCGACATCAACATGAAACTGTTGTGGGTAGTCATTTGGAGGTTTGGGTGAAGTGCCATCAGTATGTGGATGACACTTGGCTCAACCTCTGGTTTCCATCTAATGATCCTAGGGAGACTGTAGAAATCTTCAGCCGGTGTCTAGAGGCAGTTTGGGGATGGAAAGAAGCTGAGACTTAATCCAGACAAGACCAAGGTACCCTTAGTGGGGAAATCAACCAACTGGGATAGAAGAATACATCTGGTCTCAGATGGGTCCCCCCAAAGGACCATGCATGCAGTTTGGGAGTCCTCCTGGACCCGGTGCTAAATGGGGAAGCTCAGGTGACGACAGTGGTCAGAACTACTTTTTCCCACTTTAGGCTGGTGCAAACCTGTCCAGAGAGGGCTGATCTTGCTTCGGTTATTCACGCTCTAGTGACATCCAGACTGGACTACCGTAACATGCTGTATGTGGGGCTGGTTCAGAAACTTTGGCTGGTGCAGAATATGGCTTCCTACTGTTGTGGGCCTGGGAGGCTGCATCGGCTCGTGTGACATCAGACTGCACTAGTGTACTTCCAAGCTCAATTTGAATTGCTGGTTTTGGTCTTCAGAGCAGAGCTGGGCAACTTTGGGAGGTCTGGGGGCCATAACCCCACCTCCACCCCAGAATCCCCTGCAGGCTGCAGTCAACCCCAAGAAACAATTTAAAAACAATATTTAAAAAAATAAAATGGTGTCCGTTGCTGCTACAGAGCACCCAAAGTGTCAGATTTAGCTTGTAAATGACCTAAAATTAACCTTTTTGGTGCTCTGTGGTGCTGTGAATGCCATTTTTTCCTAAACATTTTAAAAACAATTTTCCGCATGAGGCTGAGGGTCTGCGTGGCCACATGTTGCCCACTCCTGCTTTAACGCCTTCAGTGGTTCGGACCCAAGTTACTTGAAAGAACATCTTCCTCTGTACTAGCCTGCCCGCACTCTGAGGTTATCAACAGAGGTCCTTCTCACCTCCGCACCACCAAGGGCAGTTATGTTGATGAGTACAAGGGAGACGGCCTTTTTGGGAGTAGCCCTGTGCCTCTGGGATGGGGCTCCATCAGGGGTCATCGGGCCATTTCTTTGCAGGCATTTGGGAAAGGTCAGAAGACCCACTTGTTCTCATTGGCCTTTTCTTAATTCTTTGGCCTGCTGCTTTTATCTGTAATTGCTTTAAAATATATTTTATTTTTTGTTACTGTTTCTTTTATTTTGTATGCTGCCTTCAAAGGGTTCCACCATTAAAGGTGGCTTAAATAATTTTAAATAAATAATACACAAAAGTAGCAGCTCATCCTCAGGCCTCTTCACTGTAGATGACCACGCTAAAGTGTCGATGCCTAGAGGCGGGACCAGGCAGCATGGCTGATGCTGGGGGCAGAATCAGGAGCACAGATCCATCCCATGGTGTCCACGTCACTCAAGTAACATGTGAAGGGGGCTATTGGAGGTAGTTCAAGACCAAGTAAAACAAAGTTGAATGTTGCATCATCTTCCATCTCAGAGCCAACTTGGGACAGGTTATTCCCCACCAGAGCACAGAAGACAAAAGCCACTCAGGGCATCATTAGGAAGCTGGCACTTTCCAAAATAAATGATTTCTGAGGGAGACTGAACTTATTATAACTGTATCCTCCCATCTGAGTTCTCAGCTATTGTTTTCTCGAGTAAACAAGACACTTTGGGAATAATTGTTTTCATTCTTCCTTCTGAAATATGCCAAAGCATTATGCTTTAGGAACAACTTGAGAGATTATTGGTATCTGTTGCTTTATAAGTGTTCCAGTTTCATAGCAGAAAATTATCTTTCCTCCTGCACCGCAACCTGTTGTTGCAGTTCTGGTTGTTAACTTCCTCCCGCATTCTTCCTTGCTGCCTCCCTTCATTGCTTTGCACATCAGGGGTATTTAAGCGCTTCCTCCTCTTGCGAGTAGTAGGCTATATTCTGAATTTGTGGCTCAGGTGGGGTTTTTGTTTTAGAATACTGCTAAATATATATACAATACACAGCTTCACAGACATAACTAGCTGTGTTCTCAGATAGCTGTGTGGCCTGACAGCTATGGTTGACTTTGACCACCGCGAATCACATGTCCAAAGGAGCATAAGGGAAATCACAAGACGTGGTGGGAATAGGTCCAAATTGCATAGGCTGCTCATGTGTTTGGTAGTACAACTCCAGCAGGAATCAGGAGCCCTAAAACAGCGAGCAACACCTTCAAACAAACCTAAAAAGCCGAGGGCTGTTCAGGTAGTACTGCAAACTATATTAATTTCTTTCACACGCTGAACAAGCTGGGCCCAATCTACACCACCAGTTTAGTGTGGAGTGACAGTGTAGCAGCCATATCGGGGGTCAGACTAAGTAGCCTCATGCAGTCTCATGCTTCATGTTCTTGCTGAGCTCTTTCTCCCTTGAATATATTGTTGTAAGCTAACGAGACACAGGAATTCCTTATCTTGTCAAAGGTCATACAATTGTATATCTTGTTCTCTGCTGTTCTCTTCTGTTCTCTGCTTATCACGGCTACCCTATAACCCAGTTCTTGTATTATAAACAATGGTGCTAGGAAAAGAAATGTTGAGGACTGCAACCCCACATGGGAGGGAGAGGAGGAGCCGTTTCATATGTGTCACAATGTCTATAAAAACAATGTGCTAATATATTTCGGGGCTTCTGGCTCTTTGGAAATGATTCCAGCCTTAAACCTGTGCGTTAAATAAATAATCTCTTTTTCCTTCACTCCATGGTCTCTCTGACTCTGGGTTCTGCAACAACAGCACATCAGAGTCGTTTGCGACAAATGACGCTGTCACTTACCCACAGCAACCCCACAGCTTCCCTCTGGAAAAGGCGCATTTCATAGAACCATAGAATCATAGAATAGTAGGGTTGGAAGGGGCCTACAAGGCCATCGAGTCCAACCCCCTGCTCAATGCAGGAAACACACCTTTCAGTGGGTCTTTTTTCCTTAAATGAGGCTCCTGTATGGTTCCACTAGAGTGTGCCCTGTCCCCCCACATTAAATCCTGGACATACCTATTTTTGTGACTTGGCAGTGACCTGTTCAAGGGGTGGGGTCACCCCCTTCCCCCCCCTTCCCTCTTTTCTCCCATTTGAAGTAGGGCTGCTTTTCCATTCTCATTATCTAGCCTCTTTTTCCCATTCACAATATCAAACAGTATTGTTTCAAGCATTCACAATAGCGCATTAGCTGCTTTCCACATTCACTATATGTAGCCTGTTTTTCCCATTCATAAGAGTGCAGTTGCGTTGTTTCAGGAATATACAATAGCACAGAAGCTGCTTTCCCCATTCACAGTTTGCAGTCTGTTTTTCCCATTCAGAAAATTGCAGTGGTGCTATTTCAGGCATTCACAATAGCGCAGTAGCTGCTTCACCCATTCAGATTATGTAGCCTGTTTTTCCCATTTACAATAGCGCAGTATCTTTTAATCTTTCATAATATCCCAATGGTGGGTGAGAGGGGAGAGTTGTGGGGTAAACTACAGGTGTTTAATTCAGTGCTTCCAGTAAACTTCCCTGAGCAGGGGAGCGTGGACAGGAGCAGAGAACAAAGCTCTCTCATTCGCTGAGCAGCACCTGCGGGGTTGATGATGTTCAGTTCTACTCCACCCACCCAACCCCGAAGTATGGGGGTTTCAAGTGCTGTGTGACCTGTGAAAGTGGGTTTTTAGGCAGCGTATACTCTGCTTTTCTTACATCATGTGCCCCTGACGGATCAAAGTGATTTCATGAAAATCGAGATATAACCAGAAAGCAGTTCTTATTCTGTTCCCATGTAGATGGAGCCCTGGTCTTGCGGCATCTTTACCATGAGGCATGCATTCTTTTCACCTATTCCTATATCAGAGCCCCTGATTCTCTCCCTAAAGAGTGGTAGATAAAAATGGGGCTTCATGCAACATGTTGAAACAACATGCAGGGAGGTTCTGGGGCCACTTGCTCCATTCTCCACCACTGATGTGTTCAGTGTCACACCACCCTAGGTGTTCAGAACACATTGGAAGGGGTTCTACATGTGTACCAATGTACCTGCCTATAACTCCTTCAAGGGTGGGGGGACCCTGGCTCAATTAGGGTCCCATTTTACAAAGAGGAGCTCTATGTGCATACATCAGTATGCATGGATAGCCCCTTTGGATTTGTTCCAAACCCACAAAGGGTGGGGTGTGGCAGCCAGTTACAGCAATGGCAGGGGTGGAACTAGCCTGTGCACCCCCTTGCACTTTCTTTCAGTGCATAGTGGGGTTGTGTGAACCCCACTAAAAGAAAATTGCGAATGTCACCATTCTTACATTCTTTCCAGCTCTCTGCTTAGATAGAACAAGCATCTCCCAAATGCCAAAAGGCAGGAAATGGGGGTGGGCTGTTGTGCATAGGGCCTTGTTTGGGCACCTCTGTCATTCAGAGAAATTGCCTCAGTAGCACAGTAGAAATTACATCAGTTTAAATGCTCTGAGGTCCTTTTGTTTGGCAAACAGTGGAAACATTTGCAAGTCCCTCTGAGAGAAAATCTGAGACATGGGCATTGCCAGGCCAATTATAAAATTAACTGAGCTTCTCATCATTAAGTTTGCTTGTCCAAAAGATCTTGCATATGCCACTGCCAATTCAAGTCCACTCCAATACAAAAATACATTTTAACTAAAGCCACAACCCTGCAGTCATTTACCTGGGAGTAAGTTCCATTGAGCTTAATGAGATTTACATCTGAGTAGATATGTATAGAATTGCACTGTAAGATGCTACCTAAGGACTCTTTGTAATACCTAAGATATCTGGCACTTTCTGCAGTAAATCCTTATAAGATCCAGGTCTGTGTTTTTTCATTTAAGGCCTATAAAAACTTCAGCTGCTAAGAGTTAATTTCTCTGCTGCCCGTCTTCTGTGGAAAATAACTAAGGCAAAGCCATATTGTCTCGGCTTCTTTGTGCCTATGTGGCAGATTCCTCAAAAGCCTAAAACTGTTGTCTCAGTTTCTTCCGTACTAAAGAAGAAACTGCTAAGGACAGTAGAGATAAGTTATCTCGTTTGCACAGCAACTCACCCCACACCTATGAATTATCATGCTTGCAAAATAATTGGGTCATAAATCCTGGAAAAGTTACAGGGCTCTGAGAGAAAAAGTCGGGGGTAGTGGTTCAGTAAAAGTTCAGTTGATAATGAGCAGATATGTGCCCTAGGCTTGGCTGATGTCACTTATTTAGCCACACTATGATTATAAATGTAACTGGTGAATGTTGATCTGCGCGGCCTCTGGGTTGACAGAGCTGCCTTTGTTGTACACGAATAAACTCGAGTTGAATCTTACCCACGTCTCCAGAGCTTAATCGGAGGGCAGCTGGGCACAGACCTCCAAGTCCAGTTTGGACTTTTACCACAATTCTGGCGAGCCAATCAGAAGAGCCCGGCTTTGCTGCGCAATCATGCCCTGCCCGGATGCCTGAACAACCCAGCTGGCACTGGGTGAGTTTACCTTGGGGTCTTCTTGAACAGGCGAGACGGGTGTGCTTCAAAACCAAGGCCAGCTCCAAGTAGGGTAAGATTCACTGGTGGAACAAAGGTGAGACCCCCCTGTCTGGTTTCCTTTGTTTAAGGTGATGTCCATTAAGTATTGAAAGGTATATACAGGACAGCCTTAACTGGTTGAAGGAGACAAAATGGGTGGGGGTCAGAGTGTCCCAATGGGGTCATCTCTAGATGTTATGCTTAAGCAATGGAATACTCTGCCAAGCTTAACTAGTCTGAGTAAAAAGCGCTTGGTTCTGTTGTGCACAGAAAAATGGCCAGTTCTTAGTCACTCATGGCCACCTTCAACCAAAACATATTAAGAGATCTCCGCCTTGTTCTAGAGGACAGTGTGCCCCAAAACATGGGTTATTGGTTTCTATGGGCTGACATGGCTTAAAAAAGGCAGGCAAAAAGTAAAGCAGTGTCCTTTTTGAGCATACCATCCATGCTGCCTCCGCCAGTTTGTCCACCACCTCCCTACCCAGAGAACCAAGATCTGGTGCCATCCAAAAGGATATATCCGGCTATAAACCAAATTCAAAGTGTCTGCACACAAATGGGTCAAATAGGGGTTTTAAACGCCTACCCCGACTCCTGCCTCCTGTTAAATCTGAATGATGCAGCTGATTGGACAGTCGTAACTCAGTACCAAGAACGGATGCGCACCGTTCTACAACAAATGGGTCAGAAAACTGTAAACTGGTCTAAGGTGCGGCTGTGACTCAAGAAAAATCAGAATCCCCCGCTCATTTCCTGGTTTGTTTGACTCGTGCTCTGCGCATGTATGGGGGCATTGACCCTGATGAGGCAAGGCATGCTGCCCTGATAGTAGGTATGTTTGTGGAGCAAGCTGCTCCTGATATTCAAAAATATTTCAGGAAGACGTTGCTTCCAGTTTGGAGCCATGTTGCCCGGGCAGCGTTCTGTGGAGGTTCCATGGGATGCTATCTCAAACAGCTTTTAAAAGGTTGAAAAACCTTTTCATCTTCCCCTGGAATTAAAAGGGGGAGCAAGAGCAAAATCTGGATGAAATCTTGGAAGAGCAGCTTATTCTGCAAAGCAGCAGAAAGGTTGATCTCCAAGGCATTCTGCCAGAGATTAGACATCGCTCAAAGTTGTTTTGAAACTCATATCTAATTAGGAGAACTCACGGCTGACGAGTTCCAAATGTAGTTATTAGTGTTTATGGACTAAGAAATACCAACAATATTTGAGGACCTGCAAGATCTGTTTGAAGAGAAGGATGACTACATCAAGGAGGAAGAAAGGAGCAGCATCTCCACCGACCCTCCCCCACTATACCTCCCGTGGCAAAGGTTCTGAGAAGCGATGCAAATACAGGGGAATTGCTTGCTCTGATAAGAACTTTGTCTTCGCAATTTGCTGAACAGGTTAAGAGGCTGGATACAATTCAAAATTCCATCACCGCCCTGCAAGGGGCTGTGGATTTAATTAACACTTACTGGCAAAAAATGGAGGTGAAGGTTAACAAGCTACAAGATTGGGTGGCAGCACAGGAGATTACATCACAAGTTTTTTGCAACAACATCTCTGTTAGAATCTCCCAGCTTGAGGCTTTCATGTGCAGGGCAAATGTACGTATTATTGGTATCAAAGATCTACCTACTGATGTAAATTTGTCTACTTTTGTAGATAAGCTTCTGCATGAGATACTCCCTGTGTCATCTGATTATTTACTTGATATTGAGTAGGCATTCTGTGTGCCAAATGCCAAAGGGACTGGTTATACGATTATAGTCCAATTTGCAAGAATCTCCACAAAAAAATCATCTATCCCTAGTCATGCTCAGAATCACAGAATCACAGAATAGTAGGGATGGAAGGGGCCCACAAGACGGAAGCGTGCGCTGGAAGTGATTTTGCTGTACAAGGCCATCGAGTCCAACCCCCTGCTTAATGCAGGAACAAGGCAAAGCATCCTTGACAGATGGCTGTCCAGCTTCATCTTGAATGCCTCCAGTGTGGGAGTACACACCACCTCCCTGGGTAATTGGTTCCATTGTCATATTGCATGAGGAATATTTTTCAGTGAGGAAGTTTTTCCTGTTGTTCAGCTGGAATCTGGCTTCCTGTAACTTGAGCTCATTATTCTAGAAGTACTAATCCCCCTCTACTCAGCACTGGTTAGGCCTCATCTGGAGTACTGTGTCCAGGGCAATGCTGCTACCCAATGGGTGATGGGGGTTACACATGTACACACATTCACATACAACTCTCTCTCACATGCATGCACACACATCACTCTGATATTAAAAAACCTTCTGTTTAAGAAGGCAACTGGGCAACTTGGGTATAATCTGTCATGAGCTGGCATCCCCCTATGCCCCCTCTCTCACATTATTATTAATACAACTTGTAACATTTGCCTTCTGACAGAGGCATTTACCCACTCTGAAGTTTTATTTCTGTATCCTTTGCTTACTCTCTCCTGTGTGTCTTCTATGTGTGAGTGCAACCTTGTTTCCTGACAATCTGCAGAAAGAACAATGAGACCAGCAGACATTTACTTAATTAGCTAATAGCTATGCACACTTACTTGGGAGTAAGCCTGCTGAACTCAGTGGGACTTAGCTCTGGGTAAATAGGCATAACATTTTGCGCTTAGATTATAAGCCTGTTCTATTTTGAAAGGTGATGGCTGGCTATAAATATATCCAATTGCATGAAAGATTAATTCAAAAGGAATTCCAACTGTACTGAAAATATTCAGTTCATGAAAATGATAGAATGGTAGAACTAGAAGCTCACTGTTCCAGACTCAGGCTGGGGTGATGGGCATTGTAGTCCAACACATCAGGAGGGCACCAGGTTGGGGAAGGTTGGTCTAGAATTTCTTTCCTCATGCATTGTGGTACAACAATACAGTTCTCTCTTTTGGGTCACATTTTTCCAAATGAATATTTTAATATCTAGATAAATAGATATGAAAATACTACATTACAATTAGATGTATTCTTGGTCCATATAGCTACAAATATTAGCTGGGTTCCATAATTCCTCTTTAAGATGATAGCATTTATTTCTCCCTCATAATGAGGCTTATGGGAAGACTAAAGTCCCCTCATTCCCATATTCCTTGGCTGCAGGTGCTTTTGCTGAAGGATTTCTTGAGTGCTATTTGGACATCTTTGTTTCTCAGGCTGTAAACCATGGGGTTCAACAAGGGAGTCACCATTGTGTAAGAGACAGAAATCAAAGTGTCTTCGTCTAGAGTGTATCTGGATTTGGGCCTTAGGTAGATAATAGAAGCACATCCGAAGTGCACAACCACCACGATAAGGTGGGAGGCACAAGTAGAAAAGGCTTTATGCTTCCCAGCTGCCGTGGGGATTTTCAAGATAGCATTTAGGATTAAAATATATGAGAGAAGGATGAACAGGAATGAGCAAAATACCACCAAAAAACAAATAATAAAAATGACAATTTCTCCTATATAGTTTCTGTCACATGCTAGTTCAAGCAAAGGTGCTAAATCACAAAAGAAGTGGTTAATTTTATTTGGTCCACAGAAAGGCAAGGTAAATATGATTATTGACTCTGATGTGGAAAAAAGAAATCCAGTTGTTGCTGAAAAAGCAACTAGTTTGGTACAGAGTCTTTGATTCATGAGAACCTGATAATGTAAAGGTTTGCATATGGACACATATCGGTCATACCCCATCACTGCCAGAAGCATACAATTTGTGCACCCAAAGCCCAGGAAAATGCACATCTGAGTAGCACAGCCCACAAATGAAATGGTCTTCTTTTCTCTTAGAAGGTTTGCAAGCATGTTAGGGATAATGATGAGTGTGTAGCAGATTTCTGAAAAGGAGAGAATGGAGAGGAAGAAATACATGGGGATGTGAAGACTGCAGCTCAGCCTTATTGTAGCGACGATGATGATATTTCCAGCCAAAGTTACCATGTACATGAGGGAGAACACCACAAACAACATCATCTGCTGCTCTGGGAAACTGGAGAACCCAGTTAAGATGAATTCTGTCACCACCGCTGTTTGATTTTCTCTTCCCATTGATGCAGAATCTGAAAAGAAACCACTGGCATGCTACAAATTGCAACAGGATGAATTGATGGACATTTTATACAAAATCATTTGGGATACACTTACAAAATGTACACCTGCTAGTTAGCGAGGCATACGGACTAGTTTACAAATGGTACTTTCCATAGAAATAAAATTCCAGCAATCAGAAAACAATTTGGCACAGTTATTGACCTCAAATGGAAGTTCTGCATACTTAGCATGGCTAAATAATTAAGATGTTCCTGCTGCTAATGGATGCCTGGCTGCAAGTCACCAGCTATCAAACTAGCACAGAGGGTTACTTTTTGCAGGTGACATAGGGCTGTACAGGGTTGTGAAGACTTCACAGTATTCCCATCATTTCAAATGAATGGCACCACAAAGTATTGTAACTTTGAAGTTCAAGTTCTACATATTCCATATTGACCTAATTAGTGAAGAATTGACCATAGAGAACTAAGAAGTTTTCTTGAGTTTTCCTGTCTTCAAAATATTAATTCCATATTCAACATTGCCTCCCTGTATAGCAATTCAGTCTTGCAGAGCCAATCCTGAACACACAAAGCTGCTTTTAAAAAGTTCAGATCATCAAGCCCAGCATTGGTTGTTCTAGCTTGAAGTAGCTTCCCAGAGTCTCAGACAGTGTTTTCCTCCAGTCCTGCTACTTGAGAGCCTTTTAATGTAAGGGTGGCCCTTCAGATATTGGTTGGGCTGATGGGAGGTAGTGTCCAACAAGAGAGCCAGTGTGGTTTAGTGGTTAGAGTTTTGGGAGACCAGGGATCTAGTCCCCACTTCGCCATGAAGCTCACTGGGTGGCTTTGGGCCCATGACTGACTCTCAGTCTAATGTACCTCACAGGGTTGTTGTGAGGATAAAATGGGAAAGGGGCCAAGCATGCCACCTTGGGCTCCTTGGAGGAAAAGTCAGGATCTGAATGTAATAAACAAACAAACATCTGGAGGGCCACAGATTCCCCACCCCCATTTTAAAGGAGATGGCAGGAACTGTACTGGAGACCCTTCTATGTGAAAAGCAGGTCCTCAAACCCTGAGGCAGTGAGGCCTTCAGAATATAAAATCTATTCCCATGATCAATAAAATCAGGGAAGAATGTGGTTGACTATGGGTGCTTCCAGACAAGGCTTTTATTGTGCAATTGCCCTGCCTCATTTACAAAATTTTACAGAGGGTCCAGGCATCATTGTTTTTCACTTGTAACCCTCTCATGTTTTCCCACTGTTTCTTTTGTCTTTTTTCATACTAGAAAAGACCCACAAAGGAGGAAAATATGGAATAGCTGCACACAGTGGCAGCTGGTGACTACAGCTCCAGAGGGGCAATGATTCCATTCAGGGTTTTAGCTACCAGCAGCCAAAATTCTAACAGTGCTATCTACAGTGCTGAACCCATTTGGAGGATATGGTTCAGCACCTTGGATAGCACTGTTAGACTTTTGGCTGGTGAAAAGGAAAACCCTGAATGGAATAACAGGACCTCCGGAACTGGAGTCACCAGCTGCCACTGGCTGCAAAGTACCTTTCGACTGGTCGCAGTAGGAGCTGTCCATCTGGAAGCACCCTATAGCTGTTCTGATATTATTCTCACCTTTTCTTGAACTTAAGAGTACAGACTAGAGCATCTGAACGCATGAGCCTCTTAGGGATGTACGAAACTCACTTACTTTTGCGGAGCTTGGATTCGCGGTGGGGGGGGAGGCGCTCCATCCCTCCCCCCGGAATCCTCCCTGGGCCAGGTCTGCTCCATGGTGGCTCTGCGGAGCCGCTGGCCAGGGCCGTCCACAGCCGGAGTTCCGGCCGCGGACGGGCTGCTGCAGACGCAAATGGCGGCCGCCATTTGCATCCTGCAAAGCTGCCGTGATAGGCTACGTAAGTATTTACATAGCCTATCACGGCAAGCCAAAAAAACCCCAAACAGTGGCGGCCGCCATTTGCATTCCCTATTTTTAGCCGTTTTAGCCGTATCACGGCGAAAAAAACGGAACGCAAATAGCACCCACTATGCTATTTGCGTTCCCCTTGTTTTCTCCATAATAGCCAACATAAATATTTACGTAGGCTAAAAGGGCTAAAAATAGGGAACGCGAATGGCAGCCGCCATAGCCACTGCCATTTGCATACGCTGGGGGTTTTTTTTGGCTTGCCGTGATAGGCTACGTAAATACTTACATAGCCTATCACAGCCTCCGCAGGGACGCAAAAGGCATCCCTGCATTAGCCGTGATAGGCTACGTAAATATTTACGTAGCCTATCACGGCTATGATGAAGAAGTGAATGGCGGCCGCAGGATGGCCACCATTTGCAAGTCAGCACAGATGGCAGCAGGTAAGTGCTCCATTTTGCGCGCCTTTCGTGGGGTGGGGGGGTGGGGGCTTCGTTCCGCCAAGGATTTTGGGGGGCTGAATGCACTGGCATTCGGCCTCACCGAGATCCGTGGCAGAATTCTCTAACATCCCTAGAGCCTCTGGAGTTCAACTAAAACCAGTTAAAACTCAAACTACAGTAATGTTCTTCAGCTATTAGTTAATAAGGAATACATAAAGTAGAATTCTTACATTGTAGTAGGTGGGCTGTTCCAAATACTAGCAATTTGTCACAATATCCTTCTTATAAGGTTTGTATCCAGCGTGGAGCAATGTAAATAAGTTTCTAAATCCCCCCAGATAATATCTCAATGGTGTTTCAAAGCTTAAAATAAACCAACCATCATATTATCAATGGGAGCAGTTAACATGTACAAGTAATAATTAACAACACAATACAGTTCTTGTAGCTCTGGGAAAAGCTATACCCAAGGTCAAAAAGGAACAACAACTTTATGCCAGCCACAAGTACAATGCTAGCACCCTCTATAAAGCTTTATGAAAATGTGGGGATGGTTCTTCTATGTGATTATTTCCATGGATAGACATGAAAAACTTTAACAACAAAACTGAAATTTCACATTGCTTACGATTATTTGATTAGACCCTTTCTTGGATAGAAGCATGCCTCCCCTCAAGAGCCAAAGGCTGTTAAATCGGCACTCCAGGCTTACATGGTTGTATTTGGTTTGACTGATGCCTGGAGAGTACATCTTACTGATAGGAAGTATAGCTTTATCTCACCTGTGCATCGTATTTGTTTTAGATTAGATTATTTTTTGGTCTCTACATCTGTGCTACATCGAATACAAGTTTGTAAGATTGATACATTGGTAGTGTCAGACCACGCCCCAGTATGCTTGGAGTTGTAATTTTCAGACATTCAGACAATTTTCAGCTCCCGATCTATGGCACTTTAATGTTTCTCTTCTTAATACTGAGAAGTTTAAACTCAGATGTTGGCTGAACTGAGGAAGTATTTTAAAACTAATGAGCGTACAGATGGTTCTTGTGCCATCGAGTGGGAGGCCAGTAAAGCTTTTATACTCGACCGAATTATCACCTATGATTCTTATAAGAATGTTTTTTTAAAAAAATGCAACAGATGTCCATAAATAAGAGGTTGAAATCTCTTATAACTCAGTTTGCAGTTTCCCCTACTGCACAACTTTATCATGAGCTGCAGAATACTAAGCATGAGTTGAATAATATTCTTTCACAGCAGGCAGAATCTGCTTTGACCTGTTTATGACAGGCATATTGGGAAAATGGTGAACAACCCAGTAAGATCCTTGTGCATCATCTTAAACAGCAAAAACATCAAAATGTTAGTTCAGCTATCAAAGATGAGAGTGACATGAAATATCTCTCTCCTATAGATATAAATTAACAATTTTTAAAGTTTTATACTGATCTGTATAGTACTAGTAGTGAAATATCAGAGCAGGACATGGACACTTTTTTCTCAGGTTAAGCTTCCGTGCTTCGATTCCTCACAGCGATGCCTTCTTTGGACTCCTTTGTGTTTGGAGGAAATAATGAAAGCAATTACAAATATGAATACTGGGAAATCACCTGGCCCAGGCAGATTCCCAATTGAGTGGTATAAAGCATTCTCCAGCTTTCTAGCTCCAAAGCTTTATCATCTTTATAATCATATCTTTGAATCGGGCTCCCTGTCTTCATCCTTACATGATGCTTAGAATCATAGAATCGTAGAATAGTAGGGTTGGAAGGGGCCTACAAGGCCATCGAGTCCAACCCCCTGCTCAGTGCAGGAATCCAAGTCAGAGCATCCCTGACAGGTGGCTGTCCAGCCTCGTCTTGAACTTCCTGTTCAAGACAAGTGTGGGAGAGCCCACCACCTCCCTAGGTCATTGGTTCCATTGTCGTATTGCTCTAACAGTCAGGAAGTTTCTCCTGATGTTCAGCCGGAATCTGGCTTCCTGTAACTGGTGCCCATTATTCCCTGTCCTGCACTCTGGGATGATGGAGAAGAGATCCTGGCCTTCCTCTCTGTGACAACCTTTCAAGTACTTGAAGAGCGCTATCATATTTCCCCTCAGTCTTCTCTTCTCCAGGCTAAACATGCCCAGTTCTTTCAGTCTCTCTTCATAGGGCTTTGTTTCCAGTCCCCTGATCTTTGTTGCCCTCCTCTGAACCCTCTTCAGTTTGTCTGCATCCTTCTTAAAGTGTGGTGTCCAGAACGGGACACAGTATTCCAGATGAGGCCTAACCAGTGCTGAGTAGAGGGGAACTACTCTTATATTACTGTGATTCCTGAGCCTGCCAAGATTCATACCTATGATGCTATCTATTGACCTATTTCATTAATTAATGTAGATATTTAAATATTAACGGCAGTTTTCAGACAGGGGGCTGATAATCTTCGATTAGTTGTTGATCTGGTCACCTTAAATTCTGAAATAACTGACAAAAGCCTTTGACAAAATCCATTGGAAATTTATTTTTACTACATTGAGTAAGTTGGGCTTTCCTATAGAATTTTTGAAATGGGTAAAAAAAAATATATTCAGCCCCAAGAGCTAGAGTTGTGATCAATGGTTTACTTTCACCTTTATTTTTACTTGCATGGGCCACCAGACAAGGATGTCCACTCTCCTCACTGATATTCAATTTATGTTTGGAACCCCTGGCATGTGCTGTTAAACAGAACAGTACTATTCATGGTTTGGGGCATGCTAGTTTAGAATTCAAAACTATCCTTTATGATGATGATCTTCTGCTGTTTATTTCGAAACTCCAGTTGTCTGTTCCATTTAATGAAATTGATTCATACCTTTGGTGATTTGTCCAGCTATTCAATTAATTGATCAAAGTCTGAAATTATGCTGATTGAAGATAGAGTATATTCTAGTGTATTAGCTGATTGGAAATTTGCTGGTGCCCAGATTTTATGACCTATTTGGGAATATGTATCCCTAGAGATCTATCTCAAATGATCAAGCTAAATTTAAATAAATTGATTAATGAGATTTCATGAGATATAGATAGATGGGCGTCTTTGAAGTTGAGTTTGTGGGGTAAAGTTAATGCACTTAAGATGAATACTACACTTCAAATTGTTTATGTTTTACATGGGATTCCTCTACCACTACCCAGCAAATATTTTCAAAAACATAATATGTTGTTTCACAAATGAGGGGGGGGGCTTCCCCTCATGAATGTCTTTGAAAAGGATGCAATTCCCAATTAAAGAAGGTTGGTTTGGCTTTTCTGATCTCACCATATATCATCAGGCTTATTTGGTGACCTGTATTAAATTTTCGTCCTTTCCACTTAAATTAGATTTTCCACATTGGTCAGTTTTTGAATCTTCCTGTCTGGAGCCTCTCTTGAAATGGAGGGCAATACGTTCTTGGCACATTAGAGTGGACAAGGTTCCTCCCACAATTCCAGCAGTCAGACATGTGTGGCATATAATGTCACACCAATTAGTTTGATCCATTCTCCCATGCTAAATTGACTTTGTGGGAAATCCAGATTTAAAAATTGGAAAGAAAATGTTTTTGTGGTGGACCTGGATGGGTAAGATGATTTTTTACCTTGAATCAATTATTGGGTGTTGATGATGAGTATTTGTCATTCTTGGCTTTGCAAGATAAATTTGATTTGTCTGCCAGAGCTGAATGGCAATATTTGCAGCATTTGTTAGAATCTAGATTTGGTCCTGCTGCTTTCACAGCCTCAGAGTCCCCTTTGCTATTGGAAACACTTATTAAAGCTGATCAGGTATGTCGACCCACGATTTATGTTTATAAATACTTACTACCAGTGAATAAATATAACACACAAGGTCTTAAGCCAGAATGGAATAGGGAATTGGATTCTCCTATTTTGCCTAATTAATGGATCACCACTTTGGCGCCTGTATCTGAAATGTCTATGGATCATAAGTTACGTCTTATTCCGCAAAAACTCTTGTTTTGGGTCTATTGGATGCCACAGCATCTCTTTAATAAAGGTTTGTCTAATTCAGCTAATTGTTTGAGGTGTAATACAGCTAATGCTTCATTGAACCACATGTTTTGGAAATGCCAAATAGTTGCCTCTTTTGGGGAGGAAATTATACAGATAAATTTAGTATTTGAACACTCTGTAATATTACTGATGTACTTTTAAACTATTTACATGCTTTCTGGAAGTTAACACACTGCCAGCATAAATTGATTTTCCATGCCCTTCCAAAAGACTGGTATTACAACACTGGAAGGATACGTACTCACCTCCTATAATGCAATGCATTGAAGACCTAACACAACACTAGCAACATTTGAAAGGGTGGTGTATGAATGGATGGATCCATCCACTTGTGAATGGATCTATATATCAGTGGTGTAGCGGAGGCAGGGCTCACAGGGATGCAGCCCCGGCATTTTTTCATTAGCAGGGACTCTGAGGTCACCTGCCACCCTCCTCAGAATTCCCTGTTCCCTCTGAGCTTAGCTGCGATCCTTACTGTAACTGTGCAAGGAATGAATTTTCCAAGCAACAATATATTGTTCCATGTTGGAATGCAAAGTATCTGGGATGACTTGATCTGGAATGGGCAATTAAGACCTATTTGCTTTACCAAAGATGTGCTCCTGGTGGACATGAAAACTCCTAGAACTGGTGTGTTGATATGGATCGACACAGCTGCCTGAAATTTTTGGCCTGGCCTTGGAGACTCTCACAATGAGCTCCTGCATTTCCAATTTCCAATTTACCACTACACCACTGTGTGTGTGTGTGTGTGTGTGTGTGTGTGTGTATGTAGTTCAATCTAACTAGGTGTGTGGACATTTCTGCTGGAGGGGGAGGGGGGAGATATAATGGAAGGAACTCAGGGAAGGCTGATGGGTAATGTTGAGGTGCTAAGGGAGTATTTAAGTGAGTGTTTAATGTTGGGGTGCTAAGGGGGCTGTTTAAATGAGAAGGGATCTGTCCATGAGGGCTGAGTTCAGAGGGTGAAGCTTCCATACAGTATCATATTTTTTAAAACCTAAAATGTTTGTGTTTGAGTGAGTGAGTGAGTGAGTGAGTGAAAAAGATGTTAACACCCCTGCATTTTTTCTCAGACATCCAATTGAAATACCACTGCCTGACTCTCAGCTGCACTGTATTGGATCCCAGTTGAAGGCTGCATATCTTACAAGGTTGTGCAATCTTAGAAGGGGGTTGTGAGGGGGCGTGGCTGTGACTGTCACGAAGGGACCCTGCACTTCTGGATTTGCCACTATACTACTGCTAAATATGGATATTTGGTCTGCTTTTACTGAAGTTCCCATCCTACCAGATTTCATGACTACTGTTCCACAGGAATTATTTCTAAAGCACTTATACCAAAAGAGGTCTAGACCCAGAGTCATTATAAGAGGACTTCAGTTCATGAGAAGCATCAGTGCTTAGCATAAACCATGATGTCATAATGTGAGTATTTACAGCTCTCAAACATTAATGAAAATGCCGCTTTGTGGTCTTGGGTTTTTCAATGTTCACCCCTTGTTGTGTACACAACAATCATCATCCAGCTGTGATCCAAGGTAGAATGGTGTGCTATGAATTTGTGGTGCAAAGATCCAACACCCAGCCTCAATTTCCAATATAGCCTTTGTTCAGTTTGGAACAATACACAGTGCTTTTGGCCACAAAGATTAGAAGCACATGACAAGATATACATCATCTTGGTCCTATTTTTGATGCCTCTTGAATAGTAAGTTTTTAGGATGCTGCTTCTTTGGGAAGCTCCTGTTCTAATGGTCATTTTCTCTTACTCTACAGGTCTCATAGTGAACTCATGAGAAACAAAACATTATCCATGAATGTAACTGGAGTTCAGCTATTGGCAAAGTTCTCTTTCTTGGTTTTTTTAGAAGTTTGTTTTTCTATTATTTAACTTGTTTAGGGAATATTGTGATGACCCATCATAAATAGTAGCTTTAAATAGAAGGTCACTGTAGCAACTGCATGATAAATGATATTAATTGATTATATTACCTCAAATGTATTATATGTCTTTATTTTGCTTAATTTCATTCAGTAAACTGTAGGCAGATATAGAGCTTCTTCACACAGAGCTTTTATCCTGTTATTGAGATTGCTCACTCATGGAAGTTTGCAGGCCCTTTAGAGGATGTTGTGAACCTCCAGGGCGTGTCCTGCACTAAATGACCTTTATTCCGTTTTTTTAAAGATCGGAGATAATGAGATATCAAATTACTCTGCTTGTGTTCCGCTTGAGTTCCCTCCGTGAAAAGAGGAAAAGCTGCAAGAAGAGGAGCAAGATCAGTGAAGATAATGGAAAACTCAAGGGGAGAAGGAGGGGGAAGGGGGTGGGAGAAAAGGAAGTATGTGTAAAGGCAGTCTGTTGTGATACTGCATTTAAAAGTTGGTTCCTATAAGGTTCCTATAATTTTATTTTATATTATATTATTTATATAATACAAAGAAGAGAGTCAGTGACCACAGGGAGCAGGGAGGGACACGACACACAAGGAGCATCTCTACACCAGCCTAAAATCCCACATTTAAAACAGGGCTTTCTGCTTCCGTTTTAAATGCAGGATCACAACGGACTCCCTTTACACATGCCTCCTTCCCTGCCTTTCCCCCTCTTTTCCTCCCTTATCTGAGTTTTTCCCATGTTTCATTATACAGCTGCTAGATGGCGCTGTGGTCTAGCTCCTCTTATTGTGGATTTTCCTCTTTTCACAAGGGAACTCAAGTAGGACTTAAGCACTGTAATTTGATAGCTCATTATCTCTGATCTTTTAAAAATGAAATAAAAGTCATTTAGTGTGGGACATGTCCTGGAGGTTGACAACATCATCTAAAGGACCCACAAACTTCCGTCAGTAACCGATCTCAGTAGCAGGATAAAAGTGAAATGGGAGGGCCATGACATCCTCTAACCTCCTCCTCACTCCTATGAAAGTGCTGAAAGAAGTACCCAGAGAACATTCAGCAAAGTGCTACAATTTCTATCTTTGGGGCTTGAATTGGTTTTTTTGGTGAATGTTCCACTGTACATGTAACGGTAGTCTAATCGTGAGCACAGGTAACCTCACAATTAGACTACTTCGATGACCTCTATGTGAGGCTGCCCTTGTGCGTGGTTCAGAAGCTGCAGCTAGTGTGGAATGCAGCAGCCAGGGCACTCACTGGGACACCCAGCTATGCTCACATAACGCCTGTGTTAAAAGAACTGCACTGGCTGCCCATTAGCTACTGAGCCACATACAAGGTTAAGTTATTGTCGTACAAAGCCCTAAACACCTTAGGACCAGGATACCTAGCAGACCGCCTTCCCTTATACGTACCCAAGTGACCTTTAAGATCATCACAGGAGGCCCTGCTGGTCATTCTAAAATGAAGAGAATGTCGCCATGCATGCAGCACCCTGACAGCAGGCCTTCTCGGTAGCGGCCCCCACCCTTTGGAAGACCCTCCCTCGTGCAGTTTGGGAGGCAGAAGACATGACATCTTCTAAATGCCTCCTGAAAACACACTGTTCCTGTTCATCCAGGCTTTCCTTGGGCTGTAATTAAATTAATCATGCCACTCCATTTTGCTGCTCCTTGTATTGCTTTTATTGTAATTGAAAGTGTTTTCAATATTGTATTTTAGATGTGGTTTTACTATTTATTGTGACTCGCTGAAGGATTTTATTATATTTAGCTGTATATAAGTGTCACAGATATATAGATAAAATAAAATAAAAGCTCCATTCCCAAATGTGAAAGTACCTCATGTGTAGACATCCCACCGTGGATTTTTACTAGTCTTATTGAAACTCTCTTTCCCCCTCTTTTCAAATTCCTCTGATGTCATATTTCACTCAAATGGGAACTTTCAATCTGCCTAGAAATGTCGCTTCAGGGCAGGCTCCCCCAAACTGGCACCTTCCAGTTGCAAGCAGCTCCCATCATCCCCAGCCAACATGGTCATGGGAATGATGGGAGTTGCAGTCCTGTTTGGAACACACTGGGCTGGGGAAGGCAGCTTCGGGGAAGCTCATTAGCAGCTCAGGAACATCTGCCACACTCTGCAACCCCACCATAGCCTGAGAAACCTTGCTAGTCTTACTGCAACTCATTCCTCAGATATTTCACTTAAGTGGGAATCTCAGAATTCATCTTGACAATTGTTTGCATATGTGTGTGTGTGTGTGGGGGGGGGAGAGATGTCAAATGTATTGGTAACTCCAATCTAGGGAAGAAGTTCTAAATGGGAGGAAGGGGAGTTCAGGATCATCCTCTCACAAATCCAACCCAATGTACGTTGACTCCATTTGGGTGATGAAACATACAGACTGGGAGTAAAGAGCCTGCAGATATTTGGATGCATGCATGTAGGCAAGTAGGCTGGAGATGCATAGAGGTCAGATGTGGCAAGGAAGGCAGGGCTAGCAGCTGCAATCCCAACTCTCCCCCCCACACACACACACACACCATACACTGTATCCACATAGAACAGGGGTGGGTAATGTGTGGGCCAAAACATCTGGAGCACCAATAATTGACCTGTTTCCTGTCTCCTAGCTGAGCAGAGCAGAGGAAGCTGCTCCAGCTGGTGTAGGGGCTATGCAAGCAAGCAAGCTCCCAGAGGGTGACTGATTGAACAGGGAGAGCAAACAGGAGTTTGGCAGCGGAGTTGCAGTGGAAGAGGAGACAAAGGCAAAGTGGTAAGTGGGCTGGAGTAAGCCCAAGGGACTTGCGATTCTGAGTCGCTGCATGGTCACCACGTTCTCCTGAGAGCTCCAACTGAATCGAGGAGGTGTGGCCTGAGTATTCCCAGCAGCTGTGTGGGTGGGGAGTTTCAGTCTGTTTCCTTTCCCCTAGCTGAGCAGAGCAGAGCAGAGGAAGCTGCTCCAGCTGGTCTAGGGGCTATGCAAGCAAGCAAGCTCCCAGAGAATGAGCGAACAGAGAGAGCAAACAGGAGTTTGGCAGGGGAGGCCGGGGGGAGGTCCCTAACAACTTTTTAAAAAATATATTTTTCTTGTAACGTACACTTCCATACCAGTGGGACTCTGTTGTTAACCTCCAGTGAATAGCGGACAAAGAACAGGCTTTTCCATTACAATCAGAAAGCTAGAAACAAAAAGGAGAAAAGGACTATGGAAAGAAAAGACTCTCCAGTGGTGGTGACCTATGAGGTCTCTGCAATGTTTCTTTTCTTGCCTGACATCAACATGGCCTACATGTGCAACAAGTGCAAGTTGATCACACTGCTGGAAGAAAAAATAAGAGGACTGCAGCGGCAAGTGTCAACTCTCCAGGGAATAGGAGAAACTACAACAAACAGCACAACCTGCAGCTCTGGGAGAGTGGAAAATCTGGTCAGGGGGAATTCTATGGGTTGGATCAAGGTTTAGGCGCATGCAACTGGGCTGGCAGAAATGGAAGTCCCCCCGGCCCCCACGGCAGTGCCTCCAGAACCCTGTAGGTGCTCCATGGAGGGTTGGGGGCCCCTAGTGAATGGGGTCAACTGTGGTACAGGGGAAGGGGAGATCCCCCAAAATCAGGGGGACACACTTTCTGTAAGTGGAGCCCTTCCGTCCAATAAAGGCAAATCCTAGTTCCAGCCCTAAAATGCCAGTTGGGTTTCTTCTCTTGATCAGTGTGAGATACCGGGTCTTGAAATGAATCACCATGCTTGGTGATCAATTCACCATGAGTGAGACGTTTGTTTAAGACAAGGTGAACATTTTTTATGAAACTGTTGTATTTTATAAACGCTGTGAACTGGTTTGGGGACTCTCATCAACAGGTGGGGTACAAATCCAAAAAATAATGAATGAATGTGAAATTGTAGCCCCCTTCAGACTTGACTCACATGAAAAGGGCATCATGCAATTCCTGGGGAGTGCCCCCCCCCCAGCTCCTGGCCTGGCCCCTGGTATCAGGCACAGTGCCTTAGACATCCACACATTAAGGTATTGAGGGAGAACCTAGATAGAGGGGGCATAACGGAAACCTGGCAGAATAGAGAGACCCAGTGGGATATGGTACTCCATGGACACAAACTCTATAGGAAGGACAAGGAAGCGTGTGCTGGAAGTGATTTTGCTCTACAAGGCCATCGAGTCCAACCCCCTGCTCAATGCAGGAATCCAAGTCAGAGCATCCCTGACGGATGGCTGTCCAGCCTCGTCTTGAACGCCTCCAGTGTGGGAGAGCCCACCACCTCCCTGGGTAATTGGTTCCACTGTCATATTGCTCTAACAGTCAGGATGTTTCTCCTGATGTTCAGTCAGAATCTGGCTTCCTGTAACTTGAGCCCATTATTCCGTGTCCTGCACTCTGGGATGATCGAGAAGAGATCCTGGCCTTCCTCTCTGTGACAACCTTTCCAGTACTTGAAGAGCGCTACCATACCTCCCCTCAGTCTTCTCTTCTCAAGGCTAAACATGCCCAGTTCTTTCAGTCTCTCTTTATAGTCTCTCTGGGTAGCAGCATTACCCTCTGATTTGGCTTCTTGTGATCACCAGATAGCTAGACTTCATTGGCTGTGTGGCATTTTCATAGGGTTCTATGCGACTCAGCACTTACAGCTATAATACCAAACCTGGGTGGCCTAGTGCCCTCACAGCTTTCAGTAGGGATAGGCAAAATGGTGCTTGTGGGTATCAATGCACCCCCATACACCTTCCTTGGTGCCCCCCAAGGTGCTCTATCCCACCCACTTATTTTTTTTTAAATAATTAACACATTTTCTTACCAGCAGCCTGGATCACTGTGAAATAGGGTTCCGTTGTTGCTGAAAACTGGGTTCAAAGGAGAGTTGTGTAGTGTGTTGGGGCTCAGAACTCACCTCTGCCTTATACTCAGGCTTTGGGGCAGTTTACTTGTCCTTTGCCATGCCTCCCATGGCTGCAATTTGTGGTGGTGCCCAAAACAGTTTTTCAAATTACTAAATGTGCCCATGGCTCCAAAAGGGTCCCTATCCCTGGCTTTCAGTATCCTAGCTAGAGGGGAGATTAGGGGTAGGGAGATGCATGCTATGAAGATAAAAAAAACCCTCTCCTTTGCTCATGATATTAGGAGGGGAGAAAGGGAAAACAAACCTGCCTTTCCCACTGCTATATAGTAGTAAAGTAGTCAGGTTTGGGGGTGGCAGTCAGCCACCCCCAAACCTCTAGTGCTTTATAGCATAGCAGGTGAAGCTGTCAGGAGGATGGAAAAGAAAAAACGTACCCTTTTCCTGTCTTCTGAGACACCCCCCCCCCACCTCCGTGGGTGTAACAAGGCTCCAACTCCAGGCTGGCTGGAGCCCGGAACAAGAGCAGTCCTCTGAGGGGCTTGGGATACCCTGGAACATTTTGTCATGCATCTCCACTTGTATAACCTGTGAATGAAAATTATACAAATCTTTATATCCAATTTTAGCCAATATGGCTTGGATCCAGACTAAGTTAGGCCCTGTTGAAGTCAAAGGGAGTGGTTAGTCTTGACTAACTTTTCACACTGATGCCAAAATCTCATTAAATTCTCATCACTGTTGGTGAAATCCATCTAACTTAAGTACCATCTATTTCAATAGGTCTACTCTAAATAGGACTAACATTGGATTTAACCCTATATCTGTAAAATTCCTTTGTTTCTCAAGAAACAATATATTGGCTGTCAAAATGTAGAGAACACAACAGTTGCTAAATATCTTGGCTAATCCATTTCCTGAAGTATCTCCATTTAAATAAAAGGGCAGAGCCATAGGAAAATAATGGAAAGGAAGATTGTCACAGCTGAATTGTGGGATAAAAAGAAAATCAGTGTCTGTCTCATTAGTTAAAAAATGACGGAGCTGATTCAATTCTATTGAAAGAAAATATTTGCAGTAAAATTGCATAAGTTCTCTTAATAAATTGAATCAGAATATTTTATGCCCCTTTAGCCTTACTTAAGAAGAATAGGGTAGAAATCATGCGTTTCAAGTGTTCTGAAGTTTCTTGTTCTTGTTCAAAGGGGCCCTAAAACTTCCTAAGTTTTGATCTCTGACATTATGGCTAAACAACATTTTGCTTAACTTCAGCTATTCTGGTTTCCATGAACTTGCAAAAGCAGTATGGACACCTCAAGCTAACTTGGGAAGAGCTGGAAACTAATTCATCAAGGAGAATGTTCAACTTGAAATCAAATTTGTGTCTGAAAGGAGAAGAAGAGAACACGAACAATGGTGAGAGGATTGTCTTTTCTAAATAAATCCATCATCCGCTGCTGTACACAAGAAGACAAACACTAAGCTTCTGCAGCCCAAAATGTGAGGGGAAGTGGTACCTGTTACTTGTGGCAGCTTAAGGCTCTGTTACCATCACTGCAAATTCACTGCAAGGATGTACAGTGGCGCAGTCCACAACACACGCTTGGCCTACTACAATATAGGGGCCATATCCAATGCTGCCTAAGCACTAGTGGAACCCACCGCTAGCGCAACCGAAAGCGGGCGGTTCCTCTTGCGATGGGAAAGAGCTCGCAGAAGGGAGTTCTACTGACCACTCCCATTCCAAGAACGAGCATTTCCACGTGTTTCTGGGGCTGCTTTCGGGAGTGCTGGTTCCTACTGCGCTAGCAGTAGCTCCCCCAGGTGTAACAGAACTAGTGGAGGTCGCTGTGCAAAGACAACCACAATCCGCACTGTAGATGATGCTGTAGCTGCACCAGGATCAGGAGTGGGTCAAGCTGTGCTGAACACTTTCTTTTTCCTACTGCATAGGTTGTTCAAAAGCTGACAGAGTGGAGTTGATCTAAACCAGTCTAATGAGGATGCTTCCTCCTAGAATTATTTCTTAAGGCAGTTCGACATTGTTTTCTTAACCACATTGGAGGATCTGCATGGCCTTCTGGGCTTGGAGTCAAGTGTAGCAGGAGAGCCCGGTAGCTGCCTGACTAAATTTCCAGTAGGACTGCGCACCTGCGATGCTTATGGAGAACCCCATGGCCCACTTTTCAGCCAAGGACAAAGTGCCCCACAGTCTTTCCCCAAGGATGATTCCTAAGAACGTAGTTCATGCATTCTCATTCTATGAATAGAGTGCTACTGTGCAGTCCCAGGAGCGACTGCTTTGTTAAGGCAGCTGGGTTTTCACAGTTGTCTTTTTGGTGCATGACTTATCTGCAAGCTCCTTAATTCTTCACTGAAACCTAATTTATTTATTTATTTATTTATCCTTAAATCAACTGTTTATATAGCACCATCAATTTGAGTTTTGCCCATGTGTGTGTAAAAGGCTAATGTGATATTTGCCAAGTGAGAAACATTTTTAAAGGGACACAAAGGGTTATTCCAGCTGGAGGGCTCCTAGTGGTAACACTCCAAAGGCACTGTGGCCATGGTTCCATCTTTTTTTCTTAACAGTTTTTTTTCTGGTAAGAAAAAAAGATGGAAGAAGCAGTGGAAAAACAGGGAAGAGAACAAATAGAAGACAACACTGTCTGTACCTTCTGTAAAATTCTGGGAATGAGGCAGTGCAATTGCACAAAAAAGCCTCACCTGGAAGCACCCAACATGTCTATAATATATGCAGAGAAGTCCACTTTCATTTAAAGTGCATATGGAGGATTGGTACGAATCTAGAGGTGGACTGGAAATGGAGTAGCAAAAGCAAGAATTGGTAGCTATAATATTGCTGTGAATGTGAGCGCGTTCCCTCATATAGATAGGATATATGCTAGAGTTAATGCAATATGAATGGAGAATGTGCATGAACACTGGCTGATGTGCACATTTACCTGCAGCAAGAGCAGGGAATTGTGTACATTGTCTAGTCAATAAGTTTAATCTCTGAGTGACGCTGTAGGATAGCCTTCCCCAACCCGATGTCTTGAACTACAACTCCCACCATCCTCAGCCAGCATGCTTTATTGCTGAGGATGATAGGAGCAGCTGGAGTGTGCCAGGTTCAGGAGAGCTGCTGTAGGATATGAGGATTTTATATAGCGATATGTGAATGTGCATCATGTCTAGATGGAGAATATGCATAGTGATTAGAAAAAGTATGAAATGCCCTGTACATGTCATTGCGGTGGTGGTGGTGGTGGTGAGGATGACGATGTTGTTGTCGTCGTCACTGTGTGTATTCCAAACACTGTGTGTGGGCTATACACATTGGCCAGGCAATATGCAAAATGCCATGCTTGTGCTGTTCATTTGTTCACATTCCCACAATGTCTGGTGAATGGGCACTGTAGTCAGTGTGCTTAGCCATATTCTCCATTCTGCTCTCATTAACAAAAAAACAAAAAAAAACATTCCCCACTTCCCCAAGAAGTTCCAAGTTCCCAGGACAGTGCTACAGAGTTCAGGTTTCCTTTAGAAAACAAAGAGCACTGGAGACTTAAGGAATTACTTCTGTAATATTTGTTTTATTGACAAATATACAAATACAACATACATAGAGGTAAACAGCAGGCACTCTTACAAGGCAGCAGATCCACTACTGCACATGATTCCCCAGAGAGAGGGAGAGAGACAGGCCAGGTTCAGTCGATTGTGGGGGCGGAAGAACCCATCGTGGGTTCTCTCCCTGCCCCCGCATGTGCCAGCCGTGTGACTGCGATTCACATAATTACCTGCGATGCGGCGTGGGTTGCTGTGTTGTCCGAACCTGGTGCGTGGGGCAGCGGGGTGGCTTCTTACCCACCACACAACCCACAACGTGTAGTAGGGGTTGTGAGGTGGGTGAGAAGCCACCCTTGCTGCGCCACGCACCAGGTTTGGACAACACAGCAACTCACACTGCATTGTGTGTAATTATGGAAATCATAGTCATGTGACCAGCATGCACGGGGGCCGGGAATGAACCCCAGAGAGAGACCGACCCTGCGTCATACCCTGAAGGCCTTCACCCTTCAGCATATAGCTCTCCCTCCCTCTGTCTCATAGCTGTTCCAAACCTGCAGCTTCCATACACACACACACACACACACACACACACATGAGCCCCTTTAGTTAAGGTGAGTTGCACATAAAGGTTACGCCATTATAAGCCTCAAAATTCTACTTCTTATAAAAATGACACTTGTTGAACGAATAACTTGAAACTTGGCATCCATGCACTCACATCTTTGGTCAGCAAAGATGCCCCACATTGCCCTGGTCCTGTATTGCCTTATGAAGCACCTGTTTAAGTTACCCATCCAGCTACTCAACCAGCTGGCATGGGTCAATTCACAGGAGGATTCCTCTAACAACACAGTAAGGGCTTCACCACACCAGGCTTTTTATTCCAAAATTTACCAGGGCTTCTTCTGGATTCTATGTGGATTAAGGATTGGTTCCTTAGACAGGCTGACAAGGGCTGCACGTTCTCCACAACCTCTGGGGCGGAGAGCAAGAAGGTGAGCCACGAATGGATCTCCCGACAGATCCAAGAATCAATCTCTCTCTCTTTGTCTCTCTTTCTCTCTCTCTGCAAAGCAGCATGGCGCTTCCTAGAGTTGCTGATAGCTGTTCACATGGAGGGTCGCCATCTTCTTCTTGCTCTCCCCACCATCTCCACGCTCGCTTTGAGCCTCTCCTTGCTCATCCTTGAAAACTCTCCCCCCAGCCCAGACCAACAGGCAGATGTGCTGGAGGAGGGTTGGGGGGGGAAGGGCAGTTGTGTTTTTCCTGCTCCACCCCAATCAGTACGCTTCACTTCTTCTTCCCAGGCTGTGGTTATAGTGGAGCTACACAATTACACATGGCCATTAAAGTGGATTTACATTTAAATAGTGCATTGTCTCTGATTTTTTTAAAAGTGGGCTAAAGTTCAAAAACCACTGGATGTGCCCTGGAGGTTGACAACATTGTGTAAAGGACCCGCAAACGTCTGTGAGTGACCAGTCATGAGTGTGCAATAAAAGCCTTGTGTAGACATGCTCTAAGGCTCAGGTGCTTCATAAGGCAATACAGGACCAGGACAACATGGGGCATCTTTACTGGTCCCAGGCACTCCATCCTCCCCATATGGATTTGGGCCTGAAAGACCAAGGAAAAGTGTGGGTGCATGGAAGGTAGGTTGTAAGCAAGCACAATTTGTGACATTGCACATCATCATCACCGAGCCTGGGGCACGTCAGTTAAGGCATCAGCCCTAGCTTCGCATTTCTTGGCTTTGTGGAGCTTGAGCCAACATGAGCCAGCCTTAACTCTGGACTTAAACCAGCAGATTTTATGATAATTGAATAATAATAATAATAATAATAATAATAATAATAATAATAATAATAAAAAATATATTTAATATAGGGCTTTCAATTGTTCACAGCATTTCACACAGATTATGTAGTTGTCATCCTTATAACTAAGTCAATCAGTAATACTGTCCCCTGTATTGCAGATGAGGTGACTGAGGCTGAGAGAGGCCAGCAAGTGCAACTTTCCTCAACCTAGTGCTCTCCAGATGTGTTAAACTGCTACTTCCATCATTCCTAGCCAGCTCATGCTGACTGGGAATGATGGGAGTTGCTGTCCAACACATGGATGGGTTAGGGTATTTTTAGAATACGATGTTTTAATGTTTAATTTTACTGTTTTAGATTGTTTTTACTGCTGTACATCGCTCAGAGTGGCCAAGTGACTGGCCAGATGGGCGAGTAAGACATTTAATTAATTAATAAAATCTGGAGGGTACCAGGTTGGGGAAGGCTGAGTCAGTAAATTCATGGAAGAGGCATGGAAGTTCCTGATTCATAGCTCAGTCTCTTATCCACTAACTCTCTAAGAGAGCAATCCTTTGGCCCGCTAGACACTGACTAGCGGGCCATAGGATATGCTCATTTCTGGGAAACGACCACCCCTCTCGTCCACGCTGCCTCAGAGGCAGCGCAGAGAAGCCCCATCCTCTGCGATCGTAAGAGGAGCGTGGAGTGACTGAAAAGGGGCGGGGCTGGGGGTTGTTCCGGAGCGTGGAGAGTGGAGCTGCGCGTACAACACATCCTATGTGGAGGGAACAATCTCCCCCGTGCCTCTCCTGCCTTCCTTTGGATAGGCGGTCACCTCCAAGTTTGGAGGTGGCTGCCTATCTAATTAGGATTGTGCCCTAAGACAGGGTAAAGCAGAGGCAAGCAGAAAATAGATCTCTTTCAACTCCCAGAAGCCCCCACCAGCATAACAAATAGTCAGGAATGCTAGGAGTTGGGTGTCCAAAATATTTGGAGATCTACTTTCTGGCCATGCCTGGGGTGGACTGCAAAACAGACGACAAGCTGTTTCTATTAAACAGTAGGATAATCGTTTTCTCTTCTAGATATAACGTGTGCATTCTGTGCCACAAATTGGCAGTTAATTGGAGGCACCTGCTACTATGTTTCAAAAGGGGCAAAGTCTTGGCAAGAAAGTAAGGAATTTTGTGATGCAAGGAATTCCACCCTCCTGATCCTAAACAAGGAGAACAAAAAATTGGTATGCCTCTCCTCTGTTAACTTTCTCTATTTTTAATTGACAGGTTAATGTCCAGCGTCCTGACTGCAGAGAAATGTATGAGATTCTTTTACTAAAGGCTCAGAAAAGGCATCTCTACACCAGCCTAAAATCCTGCATTTAAAACGAGGCTTTCCGCTTCCGTTTTAAATGCAGGATCACAATGATGCCCTTTTTCACCCACTTCCTTTCCCCCCTCCCCCCCCCCCAGATCTGAGTCTTCCATTATCTTTCATCGATCTCGATCTCGCTCCTCTTCTTGCTGCTTTTCCTCCTTTCACAGAGGGAACTCACATGGAACACAACAGGGTACTTTGATAGCTCATTATCTGTGATCTATTTAAAAGCTGAACAAAGGGCATTTAGTGCAGGAGACGCCTTGGATGATCACGGTGTCATTTAAAGGGCCCGCAAATGTCAGTGAAGGAGCCCAAAGAAACCCACATGTGCATCGAGGAGGACCAAGTGACATATTACATGCAAATGTATAACTGTAGTGCAGGGCACCTGCTTAAGGGGGGCATGACTGACTGAGAAGTGGCAGGGGAGTTAGTGAATGTACTCCCTTGCAGACACGTGAACAAACTTGCCCACATTCTCAAAGACATGCATTCGCTAAACCATGGAATCTTTAAACAGTGGTCCTAGAGCATCTGTGGCTAAGAGGAGACCCCACCCCCAAATCCACACACACACAACCATTTCCAGACCCTTGGGAAATCTTCCATCCAAGTAACATTGACTAATGATGGGGTGATGGGGAGTGTGGCTTTAAGGGCTGCACATCTAGGAAGGCCTGACACTTCCTGGGGCATCCCATTAGCTAAGGCTATGCTTAGGTGATACTCTTTTAGGAACAGCACACCGAAAATTCCTTATAGGTTGCCCACTTCTTTGGAAGAAGCAAGGGAGAGGGAATCCTCCAGAAGAATCTCTAAGAGTTTTTCCCTCGATAAAGACCAGTGTCGAAATGCATTGGGAATTCAATTGGTGCAGCCGTTTCTTTTTTTATTTTAGTTTCCAGCCTTACAGCTGTTTTTTCTGGTCCCTCTTGGTACTGTTGCTTGCTTGTTTTTTGGATCTACCATGGAATGGGAAAACACTTTCAGTTTTTCCAAGGAATATATAGATCAGCCCTTGGATACCTCAGCATTCCTTGAGAGTACACATGTTAAAGAGTCTGATGGTTGGGATAAAATTCTTTTTTTGAATAAGAAGAAGGTAAGGATGGAAATGGATGCTTCCACACTTCTAGAATATTGCAAGGCAAAATGTATTCCTAGGGTTCTACACATAGATAAAGAACTCAGCATTTTTGAAGATGATGATGAGTTTGTACAGAAAAGGATAGCAATATTGAATACATATTCATTTGATTTGATGATATTAATCATAGAATCTACTCAGAAGGAAATTGAGAGATCATGGAAAGATATAGAACAGATGGATGATATAAGAGAGGTTCATAGAATCATAGAATAGTGGGGTTGGAAGGGCCTATAAGACCATCAAATCCAACCCCCTGCTCAATGCAGGAATCTAAGTCAAAGCATCCCTGACAGATGGCTGTCCAGCTCCAGCTTCATCTTGAATGCCTCCAGTGCAGGAGAGCCCACTACCTCCCTAGGTAATTGGTTCCATTGTTGTATTGCTCTAACAGTCAGGACGTTTTTCCTGATGTTCAACCAGAATCCGGCTTCATAGAATCATAGATTAGTAGGGTTGGAAGGGGACTACAAGACCATCGAGTCCAACCCCCTGCTCAATGCAGGAATCCAAGTCAGAGCATCCGCTTCCTGAAATTTGAGCCCCTAATTCCACATACTGCATCCGAGAAGAGATCCTGGCCTTCCTCTCTGTGACAACTTTTCAACTACTTGAAGAGCTCTATCCTATCTCCCCCCAGTCTTCTCTTCTCAAGGCTAAACATGCCCAGTTCTTTCAGTCTTTCATCATAGGGCTTTGTTTCCAGTCCCTGATCATGTTTGTTGCCCTGCTCTGAACCCTCTCCAGTTTGTCTGCATCCTTCTTAAAATGTGGACACAGTACTCAAGATGAGGCCTAACCAGTGCTGAGTAGAGGGGAACTAGTACTTCATAGAATCATAGAATAGTAGGGTTGGAAGGGGCCTACAAGGCCATCGAGTCCAACCCCCTGCTCAGTGCAGGAATCCAACTCAGAGCATCCCTGACAGATGGCTGTCCAGCATCGTCTTGAAGGCCTCCAGTGTGGGAGAGCCTACCACCTCCCCAGGTAATTGGTTCCATTGTCGTATTGCTCTGACACTCAGGAAGTTTTTCCTGATGTTCAGCCGGAATCTGGCTTCCTGTAACTTGAGCCCATTATTCCGTGTCCTGCACTCTGGGATGATCAAGAAGAGATCCTGGCCTTCTTCTCTGTGACAACCTTTCAAGTACTTGAAGAGCGCCATCATATCTCCCCTCAGTCTTCTCTTCTCAAGGCTAAACATGCCCAGTTCTTTCAGTCTCTCTTCATAGGGCTTTGTTTCCAGTCCCCTGATCATCTTTGTTGCCCTCCTTTGAACCCTCTCCAGTTTGTCTGCATCCTTCTTAAAGTGTGGTGCCCAGAACTGGACACAGTACTCCAGATGAGGCCTAACCAGTGCTGAGTAGAGGGGAACTAGTACTTCCCGGGATTTGGAAGCGATGCTTCTATGAATGCAGCCCAAATAGCATTTGCCTTTTTTGCAGCCACATCACATTGTTGGCTCATATTCAGCTTGTGATCGACAACAATGCCAAGATCCTTCTCGCTCGTAGTGTGGTTGAGCCACGTATCCCCCATCTTGTAACTGTGCATTTGGTTTCTTTTTCCTAGGTGCAGAACTTGGCATTTGTCCCTATTAAATGCCATTCTGTTGTTTTCTGCCCAGCACTCCAGTCTATCCAGATCACTTTGAATTTTGTTTCTGTCTTCCAAAGTATTAGCTATCCCTCCCAATTTTGTGTCATCTGCAAATTTGATCAGCATTCCCTGCACCTCCTCCTCCAAGTCATTAATAAAAATGTTGAAGAGCACTGGGCCCAGGACTGAGCCCTGCGGTACCCCACTCGTTACCTCTCCCCAGTTTGAGAAGGTCCCATTGATAAGCACTCTTTGAGTCCGATTCTGTAGCCAACTGTGGATCCACCGGATCGTTGTTTCATCTAGCCCACTTCGAGCTAGTTTGCTCATCAGGAGATCATGGGGCACTTTGTCGAAAGCTTTGCTGAAGTCGAGGTATATGATGTCTACATCATTCCCATGGTCTACAAGGGAGGTGACTTGATCAAAAAATGAGATCAGATTTGTCTGGCAGGACTTGTTTTTGACAAATCCATGTTGGCTTCGAGTAATCACGGCATTGTTGTCAAGGTGCTTCCAGATGGATTGCTTTATGATCTGCTCCAGAATTTTCCCAGGGATTGATGTCAGACTGACTGGTCTGTAGTTCCCAGGTTCCTCCTTTTTACCCCTTTTGAAGATAGGGACAACGTTAGCCCTCCTCCAGTCATCTGGCACTTCCCCCGTCCTCCATGATTTCTCAAAGAGAATAGACAGCGGCTCTGAGAGCTCTTCTGCCAGTTCCTTTATGACTCTAGGATGCAGTTCATCTGGCCCTGGAGATTTGAACTCATTCAAGTAATGAGGTGTTCCTTGACCATATGCCTGTCGATCTCAAGCTGCAATCCTGCCCCTTCAGCCTGTACTTCGCCTTTGCCAGGGGGGTCATAGACCCTCTTTTAGGAGAAGAGTGAGCCAAAGTAGGAATTGAGCACCTCTGCCTTTTCTTTGTCATCTGTTATCGTTTTGCCATCCTTATTTAATAGCTGAACAACCATTTCTTTCCTCTGCCTTTTACTATGCACGTAGCTGAAGAAAGCCTTTTTGTTGTTTTTAGCATCCCTCGCTAACCTCAGCTCGTTCTCAGCTTTAGCCTTCCTGACGCCATCCCTGCAATTCTGTGCTACCTGCCTGTACTCTTCCTTTGTTACTTGGCCTTCTTTCCACTTCCTATATGTGTCCTTTTTTGTTTTCAGGTCATCCCTAAGCTTTTTGTGAAGCCACATTGGCTTCTTCTGTTGTCTTCCACCTTTTCTTCTTGTTGGAATTGTTTGTGATTGTGCCTTGAGAATTTCCTTTTTTAAAAGTTCCCACCCATCTTGGACTCCTTTTCTCGTTAGCGTCGCTTGCCATGGGACCTTACTGATCATTGTTCTGAGTTTATGAAAATCAGCTTTCCTAAAATCCAGGGTACGCGTTTGACTACACTCGGCTTTTGCTTCCCTTAGAACCAAGAACTCAAGTACAACATGGTTGCTTTCCCCCAGAGTTCCTGTAACTGCTACTTTATCCACTAAGTCATCTCTGTTGGTTAGGATCAAGTCAAGGATAGCCGATCCTCTAGTTCATTCCTCTACTTTCTGTAGGAGGAAGTTATCCGCCACACAAGTCAGGAATTTCCTGGAGGGGCCATGTTTTGCAGAATTTGTCTCCCAACAAATATCGGGGAAATTGAAGTCCCCCATTACTACTACATCATGCTTCCTTAAAACATTGGCTATTTGCTTTTCAAAAGTTTCATCCTTGTCTTCTCCTTGATTGGGTGGCTGGTAGTAGACTCCGACCACCAGGTTCCTTTTATTCTTTGCTCCATTTATTTCAACCCAGATGCTCTCGATGGGGCTACCAAGCTCCTCCTCCTGTATTTCTGTGCAGAGATATGTATTTTTCACATAGAGTGCAACCCCACCTCCCTTTCTGTTCCTCCTGTTCTTTTTGAACAAGTTATATCCTTCAACTGCTGTATTCCAGTCATGAGAGTCATCCCACCAAGTCTCAGTTATACCTATCAAGTCATAATTTCCCTCCTGTATTAAGAGTTCAAGTTCGTTCTGTTTGTTTCCCATACTCTGGGCATTAGTATATAGACATCGAAGACCATGTGCTTCATAGTCTGGCTTTCTTCCTACATGTGTCTGAAGACTATTATTGGGCGCTATCAGAGCTGTTCTCTCCATTGCAGTGCATGCGCCTATGTCCATCGTTACCCCCAACATTACATCTCTCTTCCCCGCAGGATTCAGTTTAAAGCCCTCCTGATGAAGTTCTTCATGCTGTGGCCAAACACATTCTTCCCAGCCTTTGTGAGGTGCAACCCATCCCTAGCCAACAGCCCATCTTCCAGGAAGTATAGCCCGTGGTCCCAGAATCCAAATCTCTCTTGTCGGCACCACCTTCGTAGCCAGTCATTCACCCGGAGTATTTTTCGTTCCCTTTCTATCCCTCTTCTAACTACTGGAAGGATGGATGAGAAAACTATCTGGGCCCCAAAGTTCTTGAGTTTCCTTCCCAAAGCTTCAAAGTCTGACGTGATCTCTTCGTAGCTCCGCTTGGCGGTATCATTTGTTCCCACATGGATGAGAAGAAAGGGATACCTGTCAGTGGGCTTTATGAGTGCAGGCAACCTTTCAGTCAAGTCTCTAATCTGTCCTCCCGGGAGACAACATACCTGGCGAATCCATGGGTCTTCGCGACATACTTGGGTCTCGATCCCACGCAGCAAGGAGTCTCCCACTACTACCACTCTTCTCTTCTTCTTCTTGTAGGCCTGGGTTTCATCGCCTCTGTTTGACTGACCTTTAGCCTCTTGCTCACTCTCATGCAGGTTCCCCTGTGATTCTTCCTCTGCAGGCTGTCCTCCAGTCTCATCTGCAAGTACCTGGAATCGGTTCCACAGCTCCACTGCTTCCACTGGTGCAGAGTGACGTCTAGTTCTTCTTCTCCTAACTGTCACCGTTTTCCAAGGAGTATCCTCTATTCCATTTTTCTTCACCTCAGCATTTCCCACTGCCTCATCTTGCTGTTGCTCTTCAAGCTTCTGGTCTTCCCTTTGCTGCTGTAGTTCCCCCATTCTGTCCAAGAACTCTTCGTGTTCTCTTATTCCCCGGAGGGTCGACAGTCGCCGCTCCAGTCCACTTACTTTTTCCTCCAGCAGCGTGATCAACTTGCACTTGTTGCAGGTGTAGGCCATGTTGTTCTCAGGCAAGAAAACAAACATTGCACACACCTTGCAGGTCACCACCACTGGAGAGTCTTGTCCTTCCATAGCCTCTTTTCCCTTTTTGTGTCTAGCTTTGTGATTGTTCTAGACTAGCCTGTGCCTGCTCCTCTACTCAGTAGAGGTTAAAAGCAGAGTCCCACTGGTGTGGAAGTGTGTGTTACAAGACAAATAAATGAAAAAAAGTTAGTAAAAAAAATAAAAAAAATGTTAGGGGCCTCCCCCTTGACCTCCCCTGCTGAACTCCCCTGGCCAACTCCTGTTTGCTCCCCCTGCTCGCTCGCTCTGGTCGCTCGCTCTCTGGGAGCTTGCCTGCTTCTGTAGTCCCTGGACCAGCTGGAGCAGCTTGCTCTGCTCTGCTCTGCTCAGCTGGGAGGCAGGAAACAGACTGAAGCTTCCCGCCCAGTCAGCTGCTGGGAGTACTCAGGCCACACCCCTCCAATTCAGTTGGAGCTCTCAGAAGCTCCTGGTGAGCTCACAGCCAATCAGAAGGATAAAGGGCAGCCCCCTGGGCTTCCTGCAACCCACTTACCTCTTAGCCTCTGTCTCCTTTGTATATTACTTCACATGATTTGGGAGCTATACTTCTGTTAATGCAGCCCAAAATAGCATTTGCCTACGTTGTTGGCTCATATTCAACTTGCGATCTACCACAATTCCAAGATCTTTCTTGCTTGTAGTATTGTTGAGCCAAGTATCCCACATCTTGTAACTGTGCATTTCGTTTCCTTTTCCTAGGTGCAGAACTTGGCATTTATCCATATTAAATTTCATTCTGTTGTTTTCCGCCCAGCGCTTCAGCCTTTCAAGATCACTTTGAATTTTGTTTCTGTCTTCCAGGGTATTAGCTATCTCACCCCATTTTGTGTCACCTGCAAATTTGATAAGCATACCCTGCATGCCCTCCTCCAAGTCACTAATAAAAATGTTGAAGAGCACTGGGCCCAGGACTGAGCCCCGCGGTACCCCACTCATTACCTCTCCCCAGTTTGAGAAGATCCCATTGATAAGCACTCTTTGAGTCCGATTCTGTAGCCAACTGTGGATCCACCTGATTGTAGTTTCATCTAGCCCACTTTGAGCTAGTTTGCTCATCAGGATATCATGGGGCACTTTGTCGAAAGCTTTGCTGAAGTCGAGGTATATGATGTCCACAGCATTCCGACAGTCCACAAGGGAGGTTACCTGATCAAAAAATGAGATCAGATTCGTCTGGCAGGATTTGCTCTTGACAAATCCATGTTGGCTTCGAGTACTCACTGCATTGTTTTCAAGGTGCTTCCAGATGGATTGCTTTATCATCTGCTCCAGAATTTTCCCAGGGATTGATGTCTGACTGATTGGTCTGTAGTTCCCAGGTTCCTCCTTTTTGCCCCTTTTGAAGATAGGGTCAACATTAGCCCTCCTCCAGTCATCTGGCACTTCACCTGTCCTCCATGATTTCTCAAAGAGAATAGACAGTGGTTCTGAGAGCTCTTCTGCCCGTTCCTGTATTACTCTAGGATGAAGTTCATCTGGCCCTGGAGATTTGAACTCATTCAAAGTTATGAGGTGATCCTTGACCATCTTCCTATCGATCTCAAGCTGCAATCCTGCCCCTTCAGCCTGTAATTCACCTTTGCCAGGGGGGTAATAGACCTTCTTTCGGGAGAAGACTGAGCCAAGTTAGGAATTGAGCACCTCTGCCTTTTCTTTGTCATCTGTTATCATTTTGCCATCCTTATTTGATAGCTAAACCACCATTTCTTGCCTCTGTCTTTTGCTATGCACATATCTGAAGAAGCCTTTTTTGTTGCTTTTAGCCTCCCTCACTAACCTCAGCTTGTTCTCAGCTTTAGCCTGCCTGACACCATCCCTGTAATTCTGTGCTACCTGCCTGTACTCTTCCCCCGTTGCTTGGCCATCTTTCCACTTCATATGTGTCCTTTTTTGTTTTCAGGTCATCTCTAAGCTTTTGTGAAGCCACATTGGCTTCTTCTATTGTCTTCCACTTTTTTTTCTTGTTGGAATTGTTTGTAATTGTGCCTTGAGAATTTCCTTTTTTAAAAACTCCCACCCATCTTGGACTCCTTTTCTCATTAGAGTCGCTTGCCATGGGACCTTACCATTGTTCTGAGTTTATTAAAGTCAGCTTTCCTAAAATTCAAGGTACGTGTTTGGCTACATTCAGCTTTTGCTTCCTTTAGAACCAAGAACTCAAGTATAACATTGTCGCTTTCCCCCAGAGTTCCCGTAACTGCTACTTTATCCAGTAAGTCATCTCTGTTGGTTAGGATCAAGTCCAGGATAGCTGATCCTCCAGTTCCTTCTTCTACTTTCTGTAAGAGGACGTTATCAGCAACACAAGTCAGGAATTTCTTGGAGGGGCCTTATTTTGCAGAATTTGTCTCCCAACAAATATCGGGGAAATTGAAGTCCCCCATTCCTACTACATCATGCTTCCTTGAAACATTGGCAATTGCTTTTCAAAAGTTTCATCCTCGTCTTCTCCTTGATTGGGTGGCCGGTAGTAGATGCCGACCAACATGTTCTTTTTATTCTTTACTCCATTTATTTTAACCCAGATGCTCTCGATGGGGCTACATATCTCTGCAGAAATATGTATTTTTAACATATAGTGCAGCCCCACCTCCCTTTCTGTTCCTCCTGTTCTTTTTGAACAAGTTATATCCCTCAATTGCTGTATTCCAGTGATGGGAGGCATCCCACCAAGTTTCAGTGGCACCTGTCAAGTCATAATTTCCCTCCTGTATTAAGAGTTCAAATTCATTCTGTTTGTTTCCCATACTCTGGGCATTAGTATATAGACACTGAAGACTTTATACTCTGGCTTTCTTCCTACATGTTTGTGAAGACTATTACTGGGTGCTATTAGAGCTGTTCTCTCTGTTGTGGTGCATTAGCCTTCATCCATTGTTACCCCCAACTTTACATCTCCCTCCCCCGTAGGATTCATTTTAAAGCCCTCCTGATGAAGTTCTTCATGCTATGGCCAAACACATCCTTCCCAGCCTTTGTGAGGTGCAACCCGTCCCTTGCCAACACTCCATCTTCCAAGAAGTATAGCCCGTGGTCCCAGAATTCAAATCCCTCATGCTGGCACTACCTTCATAGCCAGTCATTCACCCCGAGTATTTTTCTTTCCCTTTCTATCCCTCTTCTAACTACTGGAAGGATGGATGAGAAAACAAAGTTCTTGAGTTTCCTTCCCAAAGCTTCAAAGTCTGACGTGATTTCTTCGTAGCTCCGCTTGGCGGTATCATTTGTTCCCACTGGATGTGAAGAAAGGGATACCTGTCAGTAGGCTTTATGAGCGTAGGCAACCCTTCAGTCACATCTCTAATCCATCCTCCTGGGAGACAGCATACTTGGTGAGTCCATGGGTCTTCGCGACATACTTGGGTTTCGATCCCATGCAGCAAGAAGTCCCCCACTACTACTACTCTTCCCTTCTTGTTGTTGTAGGCCTTGGTTTCATTGCCTCTGCTTGACTGACCTTCAGCCTCTTGCTCACTCTCCTGTGGGGTCCCCATGTAGTTCTTCCTCTGCAGGCTGTCCTCCAGTCTCATCCTGAAGTACCTGGAAACGGTTCCACAGCTCCACAGCTTCCACTGGTGCAGAGTGGCTTCTAGTTCTTTTGCTCCTAACTGTCACCCTTTTCCAAGGAGTATCCTCTACTTCATTTTTCCTTACCTCAGCATTTTCCTCTTCTGCCTCAGCTTGCTGTTGCTCTTCTAGCTTCTGTACTTCGCTATGCTGCTGTAGTTCTACTGTTCTGTCCAAGAACTCTTTGTGTTCTCTTATTCCCTGGAGGGTCGACCCTTGCCGCTCCAGTCCTCTTACTTTTTCTTCCAGCAACGTGATCAACTTGCACTTGTTGCACGTGTAGGCCATGTTGATCTCAGGCAAGAACACAACCATTGCACAGACCTTGCAGGTCACCACCACTGGAGAGTCTTGTCCTTCCATAGTCTCTATTCCCTTTATGTTTCTAGCTTTCTGATTGTACTGGAATAGCCTGTGCTTTGTCCTCTGTTCACTGGAGGTTAACAACATAGTCCCATTGGAGGTTAACAACAGAGTCCCAGGGATGGGGAAAAGGTTTCCACCCCTGGCTGAATAGAACGATCTTTAGTTTTGTTTCCAGTTTAAACATTACATAAATGAACAGCAGTTGAAGTTAATTTTACCTGCTTTCCATTTTCTCCTCCTTCAACCACGATTAAGATAAAGGTAACCCTTCTGAAAGCACCCTACAATAATCATTAGATTGGAATATATAAGGAGAAAAGCAATCAGTGGTCTTGGGTCAATGGAACACCTTTTGTGGCAACATCCACATGGTATGTTTGGTTCTTCTAAAGTTTACTGATTTACTGCTTAACATTTAGAATGAAATCCTGCTTCTCCAGCATTCTGAAGCCAAAGAAAAATAATGGCTTAGCTCCAAAGAACCAGGAGCACAAGGAGAAAATATGTTAGTGCTGTTCCTTGAAGGCTCAAACAAGTACTAGAGGAAGACTTCTTGCACAGCACACGACAATGTATCTGATGGGGGGGCACTCCCCCCTCAACAATTCTTTAGTTGAAAATACACTATGTCACAATGCAGTGTTGTTCCAGGGGCATTGTGTGGGAATATACTGACCCACCAGGCTGCACATTACAGCAAAGCTGGAAAATATTATTCTTAAAATAAGGAAAGAGCTATAACAGTTGCCCCCTTCATGGATCACTGCCTTGTTGTGGCGAAGGGGCTTGCGTAACTCAGTGAAGCCATAAGCTATGCCGTGCAGGGCCACCCAAGACGGACAGGTCATGGCAGAGAGTTCTGACAAAATGTGGTCCACTGGAGAAGGAAATGGCAACCCACTCCAGTATTCTTGCCAAGAAAACCCCATGGAACGTATCACAAGGCTAAAAGATATGACGCCGGAAGATGAGCCCCTCAGGTCGGAAGGTGTCCAATATGCTACTGGGGAAGAGCAGAGGGTATTTCCAAGTAGCGCCAGAAAGAGTGAAGCGGCTGGGCCAAAGCCGAAAGGACACTCAGCTGTGGATGTGTCTGGTGGTGAAAAGAAAATCCGATGCTGTAAAGAACAATATTGTTTAGGAACCTGGAATGTCAGATCAATGAATCAAGGTAAGCTGGAGGTGGTCAAACATGAGATGGCAAGATTGAACATCGACATCTTGGGAATCAGCGAACTAAAATGGACAGGCATGGGCGAATTTAATTCAGGTGACCATCATATCTACTATTGTGGCCAAGAATCCCTTAGAAGAAATGGAGTAGCACTCATAGTCAACAAAAGGGTGGGAAGAGCAGTACTGGGGTACAATCTTAAAAATGATAGAATGATCTCAGTACGAATCCAAGGCTAACCATTCAACATCACAGTAATTCAAGTCTATGCCCCAACCACTGAGGCCGAAGAAGCTGAAGTTGATCGGTTCTATGAAGACCTACAACACCTTCTAGAACTAACACCAAAAAAAGATGTCCTCTTCATCATAGGGGATTGGAATGCTAAAGTAGGAAGTCAAGAAATCACCGGGATAACAGGCAGGCATGGCCTTGGTGTACAAAATGAAGCAGGACAAAAGCTAATGGAGTTTTGCCAAGAGAACATGCTGATCATAGCAAACACTCTTTTCCAACAGCACAAGAGGCGACTCTACACATGGACATCACCAGATGGTCAATATCGAAATCAGATTGATTATGTCTTTTGCAGCCAAAGATGGAGAAGCTCCATACAGTCAGTCAAAACAAGACCTGGAGCTGACTGTGGCTCAGATCATGAGCTGCTTCTTGCAAAATTTCGGCTTAAATTGAAGAACGTCGGGAAAACCACTAAACCGTTCAGGTATGACCTAAATCATATCCCTGATGAATATACAGTGGAGGTGAGGAATAGATTTCAGGGATTAGACCTGATAGACAGAGTGCCTGAGGAACTATGGACGGAGGTCCGTAACATTGTTCAGGAGGCAGCAACGAAATCCATCCCAAAGAAAAAGAAATGCAAGAAAGCAAAGTGGCTGTCTGATGAGGCTTTACAAGTAGCTCATGAAAGAAGGGAAGCGAAAAGCAAGGGAGAAAGGGGAAGATATACCCAACTGAATGCAGAGTTCCAGAGAATAGCAAGGAGAGACAAGAAGGCCTTCTTAAATGAACAATGCAAAGAAATCGAGGAAAACAACAGAATGGGAAAGACTAGAGATCTCTTCAAGAAAATTGGAGATCTCAAGGGAACGTTTTGTGCAAAGACGGGCATGATAAAGGACAAAGAAGGCAGGGACCTCACAGAAGCAGATGAGATTAAGAAGAGGTGGCAAGAATACACAGAAGAACTATACAGGAAAGATCTGAATGTCCCTGATAGCCATAATAGTGCGGTCACTGAACTTGAGCCGGACATCCTAGAGAGTGAAGTCAAGTGGGCCTTAGGAAGCATTAGTAACAACAAAGCTAGCGGAGATGACAGTATTCCAGCCGAGCTATTTAAAATCCTAAAAGATGATGCTGTTAAAGTGCTGCATTCAATATGCCAACAAATCTGGAACACTCAACAGTGGCCACAAGACTGGAAAAGGTCAGTTTACATTCCAATTCCAAAGAAGGGCAACGCCAAAGAGTGTTCAAACTACCGCACAATTGCGCTCATTTCACATGCCAGCAAGGTGATGCTCAAAATCCTACAAGCTAGGCTTCAGCAGTATGCGAACCGAGAACTACCGGAAGTACAAGCTGGGTTTCGAAGAGGCAGAGGAACTAGAGATCAAATCGCCAACATTCGCTGCATCATGGAGAAAGCAAGAGAATTCCAGAAAAACGTCTATTTCTGCTTCATTGACTATGCTAAAGCCTTTGATTGTGTGGATCACAACAAACTGTGGCAAATTCTTAAAGTGATGGGAGTACCAGACCACCTTACCTGTCTCCTGAGAAACCTGTACGAGGGTCAAGAAGCAACAGTAAGAACCAGACATGGAACAACCGATTGGTTCCAAATTGGGAAAGGAGTACGACAAGGCTGCATATTGTCACCCTGCTTATTTAACTTATATGCAGAGTACATCATGAGAAATGCCGGGTTGGATGAATCAGAGGTCGGAATTAAGATTGCCGGGAGAATTATCAGCAACCTCCGATATGCAGACGATGCCACCCTAATGGCAGAAAGCGAAGAGGATCTAAAGAGCCTCTTGTTGAGGGTGAAACAGGAGAGTGCAAAAGATGGTTTGAAACTCAACATTAAAAAAACGAAGATCATGGCATCTGGCCCCATCACTTCCTGGCATATAGAAGGGGAAGAAATGGAATCAGTGACAGATTTTACTTTCTTGCGCTCCAAGATCACCGCAGACGGTGACTGTAGCCATGAAATTAAAAGACGCTTGCTCCTTGGGAGGAAAGCTATGGCCAACCTAGACAGCATAGTAAGAAGCAGAGACATCACCTTGCCGACAAAGGTCCGTCTAATCAAAGCTATGGTTTTCCCAGTAGTAATGTATGGCTGTGAGAGCTGGACTATAAGGAAGGCTGAGCGCCGAAGAATTGATGCTTTCGAACTGTGGTGCTGGAGAAGACTCTTACGAGTCCCCTGGACTGCAAGGAGGTCAAATCAGTCCATCCTAAAGGAAATCAACCCTGAGTGCTCATTGGAAGGACAGATACTGAAGCTGAAGCTCCAATATTTTGGCCACCTAATGCGAAGAGAAAACTCCCTGGAAAAGACCCTGATGCTGGGAAAGACTGAAGGCAAAAGGAGAAGGGGACGGCAGAGGATGAGATGGCTAGATAGCATCACGGATGCAATGAATATGAACTTGAGCACGCTCCGGGAGAGAGCGCAGGACAGGAAGGCCTGGCGTGCTATGGTCCATGGGGTCACGAAGAGTCGGACACGACTGAACGACTGAACAACAATAACAGTTGCCCCAGCTTTTCTGAAAATAACACTGCCCTCCAAAACTGCTGTGTTCTCTCCTGCCAAAAATGCCCTTCCACTTTTACTGCCTGCAGATGGGGCTGTGAAAGTGGGAGATCATTCTTTGCCCACTTCTGGTATACACCGCAAAATTTGTTAGGTCTGGAATCAAGCAAGAAAGCTGGTATGCTACACAAAGGTCCTTCTAGAGCAGGAGTTGGCAACTTGTAGACCTCCAGAGGTTTTGGCCTACAGCTCCCATCATCCTTCGCCACTGGCTATGCTGGCTAGGGCTGATGGGAAGTGTATGCCAAAACCTCTGGAGGGCCACAGGTCACCCATCCCTGTTTTAGAGGGCACACCCCTGAATTGTATATGAATTTGGTACACAGCAGTAGCACTAGCACTTGCATATATCAAATAAGTACAGTTAGAGGGTGTGGGCCTCCCTGCTCCCCACTGATGAGCCCAACAGGTTCCTCTACAGTCTGGCGTGCCTGAGAACAGAAGCATCTGGGGGAAGGAATGGGGCTCTGCCGCAGGGGTGATGAATGGGGATTAAAGGGGAAAGGGAGGCAAGCCTGGGGGTGGGGAGTGCAGCGAGGGTGAGGGGCCCAGCTCTACAGAGAATCAAAGAGAGCAGGCAGGCAGCAGGCTGAGGGAGGCGAGGCAGCACTAATGGTTGCCCCACAAGCACTCATTTGCCCCCAAAGGACCTGGGGTCCTTTATTGGAACTAAAGCATGGAAGCCCTGAGAGACTGTTAGAAGAAGGAAGTGGGGGGAAACCACAAAAACTGTAGAGAAGCAACACCAGCTCACCCTATTGACCCGCTTTATCACAAGTCTCTACCTCACAAAGCTCACACTCTCCAGGCAGCATTGCAAGAAGTTCCCACGGCAGTGGCCTCTGTGGTAGATCTCCCACTCCTCCTTCCAGGGAACTCTCCCACCAGTGAGATTGAGATCCCCACCCTGCACCCTTTTCAAGAGGCTTTGATCCAAGCAGTCATGAAAAATAGAGCTGTCTTTCACATGGCATACTTGTGCAAAATTGCTGCTGCAGACACCAACCTTCATTAGGCAACGTTTGTTCCTCCCTGCCCCCCTAGGTTTAAAGCAGGTTATAGTGAAGAGAAGGAAGCATGCGCCTATCTGCACTACAAGGACTACATGTATGGAGCAGACTGTAATGAGGAACAAAATGAATGGATATGTGAGAAGGCAGCCTCTGAGCTGACCTAAGAGGATGACCCCACTGAACTGGCTTCCCTTTTCAAAGGACGGGGCACTGGAAACCACGTACCTGTGATGTTATGGCTTAATAGCTCGATGCTGTGTATGTTTGCTCAGATGTAGGCACCCTATGTTTGATGGGGCTTACTGTCAGGAACGTGCGCACAGGATTGAAAGCAACATTACACTGTTGGTTTTTAATGTTGAACCACATCTCAAGAGCCTTAAGGTTGAGAGGCAACTTGTAAATGTTGTACATACACAAATAATAAAAATCCTGAAACAGTCAAGGCTATTTCCTTTTAATTACTGTGTCATTTTTTAAAGGAGACAGAATAAATATCAGAAGACAGCAGAAGTGCCATGTCCTGAGTACAAAACAAGTTACTACAGTGTTCACCAAAACATCACAATTTTTCATTGATTAAGAAATCCATGCCTAGTATAATCCATGGCCTCTCCTGAAGTTTCCTCACTGGGAGGAGTGAGAGGCAGATGAGGTGAGGCAATTAAAATGAAGCCATGAAGACAAGAGGAAGGGTTGGGGGCGTCGCCAAAGACCTGGTACAGGCAGGAAGCAACATAGCAGAGTTCTGACACTGCCTGACACCAACATTTAAGAATGAGCGTGTTTGGTTGATGAAGTAGGGCAGCCTTCCTCCGACCTTGTGCCCTCCAGCTGTGATGGACGGTAACTTCCATGATAGCCACTGGCCATGCTGCCTGGGAATGATGGGAATTGCAGACCAACACAGCCAGAAGGCATTGGGCTGGGGAAGGCTGTAGTAGCAGGATACACATGACCCTCTCCGTGTGTTGAATGAACTTGTGGAGAGCGTCATGGGGCCACCCGAACTAGCCACATCCACCAACACCACTGCCATGCTCCCCCAAACATCCATTTGACATTTGTCTGAAAGGATTCCCTGCACCTAAAGATGTACATGCAGAAAACTCCTACATGTGAGGAGGGATCCTGGCCCATCAGGATTGGTCCTCACTATAGAAGCCCTCTGCTTGTACATGTGGAGAACTCCTTCCAATTAACATCAAATAGATGTTTGTGGGAACCATGGCAGTGGTGTACAACAACAATGGCACTAACCTGTGTGGCCTTACGACTTCCTCCACACAGTGATTCAACATGTGGAGAGGGTTGTGTACATCCCCTTGTTATTTCCAGTCAACACACCCAGACTAGAATCAATGCAGAAGGTTGCTATTGTTGAGGTTCTACACCTCAGTGATGACCAAGATTTGCTGGATCTGCCACTTTCTCACAGATGCAGAACCGGTACCCCAAACAATCGGAAGCAATTAGATTCCCTCCCTGAATCGACACACAGATGGGATAATTACTGGAGCCAACATCAGGAATATTAAATCTGCAAGAGAAAGTAATAATTTGTATACACAAAACATACATGTCTCATTAGAATTGCAGATCTGTATTACCAAATGCACTTCAGAGTTCATCTAGCCACGCTCCCGGCACTGAGCCAAGATTCTACATTATCTACAGCATTCCTAATTAGGGACAAGCCTAAGGCCACTGAACATGTTATAGAAATAGAGGGGATTTATGATCCAAACAACCATATGTCATGTTCTGCTCATGGACTAGGGCAGGCATGGGGAACCTCCAGTCTGCAGGCCAGATACAGCCCACAGGGATTTCCCATTTGGGCCACCAGCTTCCTCCTCAGGCCCTGCCCCCTCTCTCAGCAGAGAAAAACTCTTATCTCTGATCAGCAGCTGACAAAGCTTCCTGCTTCTGAATAGACACGCAGAAGCGTGCCCTGCTTGCTTGCGAGTTGGCTTAACATTGATAAGAATGACGCTTTGGCACTGCCCATTCTTCTCCTGGTCAAGCCCATTTGGCCTTTGACCATGCCAGCAGATGGGATGTGGCCTCTGAGACCTTTGCGAGATTTGAATTTGGCCATTGAACTGACCCCCCCGTCCCCCGGACTAGGGAATCCATGTAATCATGTCTGCTAAAACACCCATTTAACAAAATATGGCTCTTATACAATCCTCATTAATTTCAAAGGGGCTTATAGAGGAATAGATCATAATATGTATTAATTTAATTTGGTCTTATTGGAACTTGTCTCTTTTAAAATAGTTTAATTGGTTTAACATGGTGTTTTTTTCTTTTGTTTTTGCTGTTCACCCCTCCGAAAACTTTTGATGTGGAGCGGTATATAAACATCCCAGAGCACATAATTAACATCCCACTTGGCACTTCTGAATGGCTTTTTCAAATACTAAAAACTTACAAGTCCGTAAGGAAGGTGCTGTTGTCCTCCCATAGCCACGGCCCACCAGCTCTGCTGCGGAATAAACCGATCCAGTAAGAATTATAGGCCTGTGCTGATGCAAGTATGAACTCCTGAGTGGAAACACAAGCAAGAACCCGAATGACATTCTACTTGAAACGTGACAGGCAACTAGAGGCAGAAGAACGGCCTCACCTCTTCGGGCAAATTGCAGTAAGTGCTGCATAAACAAATGGCAGGGATGCAGCCTTTCAGGCTCTGAAGCAGGGCACCGAAGCAAAGGCCAGTGTCGCAAGCCACAGCTAGTGGGGAGGGAAGGTTGGGGGCAGCCTGCCACCTCAGACAGCAGAGCCACTGCACCGGCTCCAACAGGGGTCCCCAACCTTTTTGGACCCGTGGCGAAATCTGGGCATTTGAGAAGCTGCTGTGGGCACCACACAAAATGGCTCCCACGGAGGATGTGGCGAGTCACATAACAGCTGCCGTGGGGGCCTGGCTAGTCAAGAGATGTCTATGTGCAGGAGAGAAATAGCAAGCCTAGAGGCTGGGAGGGAGGGGGAAATGGAAAGAGTTGCTTCCTAGCCCACTCAGTCTTCTTCTGTCCCCACAGACCTTTTCCCTTTGCTCTCTCTCACCACTCCCAGCCTCTAGCCCCGCTATTTCTCTTCCACAACCCCTTTCCTCACTATTTCTCTCCCTTCCCCACCCCTAGCCTTCTTCTTCTCTCCCTTCCCAGCCATTAGCCTTGCTCTTTCTCTCCTGCTCACCCCTTTATCTTGCTGTTTCTCACCATCCCAGCCTCTGGCCTCACTACTTCTCTCACCTCCACCTCTTTACCTCGCCCCTTCTCCCCTCTCCTGGCTTCCAGCCTCGCCCCTTCTCTCCCCTTCACCTTTTTGCCTTGCTTTCTCTTCCTGCCTGCTGATCAGCAGCAGGTTCAGGAACAGGAAGGAGAACCTGGCGCCCTCACGTTTTTCAATTTTTTATTTTTTTTTAAGGAGGCAGGGAGTAGAGAGCTCATTGGAGGTGGCCACAAGTGCCATGGCGTCCATGGGTGCTGTATTGGGGACCCACTACACACTGCATATCATCAATGTCCAATAATCCAGAAAGTATAATTCAAACAACATATAATTTAAAAAAGGATTATGGACAGCTATTTCATGACATCCCATAGGCACTGTTTAATGAAAAATGTTTTCTAAAAATGGCATGATTTGGCTATCTATAATCTTAATGTATTAAATATCATGCTATAGATTATTGGTATTATACTGTCCTCAGTCAGTTCTCTTCCTATATGTCTACTGACTCCTTCAGTTTTTCCATAGGGGGAGCTGAGCCCTTCCTCTGATTTCACCTCTCTCTCTGTTGGGATCCCTGAGGGATCTGTTCTTGTCTTTCTTCTGTTCTTGTTATTCTGCTATTCTCAATCCACATATTATCTCTGGATGACTTCATCATGCCCAAGGCTTTCAGTACCACCTATATACTGATGACACACCATTCTATCTGCCCCAGAACTTCAGTGCTTCATTGTCTCAAACTCAATATGCCCAAGGCCTTTCCTCGTCCAATACCTTGCCTTGTTCACTCTTCTTACCCATTGGCATCACCACCCAATGCTACTCAACAAGCATAAAACCTTGGCTTTATCTTTGACTCTCTCTCTGCTTTGCCCCCCCATTCAGTCCATCACCAAATTATGTCATTTCTCCATGTGCAGTGTTACAAAATACATCTCTTCCTCTGTTTCCTTGGTAAAAGTGCTCATCCACACCCACACCCCAGTCATCATTTGTCCACTTTTCCTCTCTGCTCTTCCATTGTCTCACCTCAGTAGTCTTATCCCCAATCCAGACATCTGCTGCCAAAATCATTCACGTCATCTTTTTGACCACATGATGCTCCTCTGACAACCCTGCATTGGATCCCTGTCCACTCTTGGATCCCTTTTGTACTTGCCTTCAAAGCCCTCCATGGCCTTGCCCTTTATCTCTCCACTCTTACATCCAATAAATGACCTTCACTCTTCCAGCTCCACCACCTTCAGCCATCTGAACATCTCCTTCTATCTGAAGCAACTTCTCCCTTTCTCCCTTGCGCCCCTTATGCTGAAACGTCTTCCCAGAATGCCTGTGTGAGGCCACCACTTTATTCAAATTCTTCCTCAAAGCCCATCTTTTCTATGAACCCTTTGGCATAACCCCTAGTACTCATACCCAATAATAACTAAGACTAAGTAGGTCTAGCTGGTGGGGAAAAAGGGTGTGGGTGTGGCTCATGGCCATGTGCTGGGCCTTGCAATCATTTCGATGTGACACATTTGCTTTATGTAATCTCAGCAAGACCTTGTGTGCCTGCTTATCCTAATACACACACAAACATGCACCCAAATTGGGAGGGGGGAAAAAAACGCAGTCTTTACCAGCTCTTCCTTACTCTCTATTTTAAGAAGTCTGGAGTTAAGAGTGGTGCACTGAGCTTTGCTTTCTTCCCAAGAGTTCCACTTGGCTGAAAAGAAGTAGCACTTCTCCCCACGCTGCTGCCACCTCTCTGGGCAAGGGCTGCATTTAGGGCCTTTGAAATGAAATGAAAGACCATGAACATCTCACAACCACCAGGAGAAACAGTCCTGCTCAAAGGATAGCAAAAATATTATACAAGTATCATAGGAGAGCCCAGACAGCTTATGCACATTTACCAAGGGATGGCAGAGAATTCCGCCACGGATTTTAAAGAATCCAGCCCCCCGGAATCCGTGGTGGAACGGCCTCCTGCCCCCTTGCCCCCCGCGGAATCCCCTTGGGATGGCACTTACCTGGGACGGATGCGGCGGATTCGGCAGTGGCGGTTCCAGCGGCGGCAGCTCCGATGGCGGCGGCTCCTGGCCAGCCACGGCCGGCTGCTGCTGCAGCCATTGGCATCCTTGCAGCCGTGACAGGCTATGTAAGAATTTACGTAGCCTATCACGGCTAACCCAAAACCCCCCACAAAAACCCCAGTGTACGCAAATGGCGGCGGTTACGGCTGCTGCCATTTGCGTTCCCTATTTTTCGCCAATTTATCTTATGTAAATATTTACATAAAACGGCGAAAAAAAGGGGAACGCAAATAGCATAGTGGGCGCTATTTGTGTTCCTTTATTTTTCGCCATTCTAGCCTACGTAAATATTTACGTAGGCTAAAACAGCGAATAAAAAAGGAATGCAAATAGCGCCCACTACGCTATTTGCGTTCCCCTTTTTTTCGCTGTTTTATCTTATGTAAATATTTACGTAAGATAAATCAGCGAAAAATAGGGAACGCAAATGGCGGCCGCCGTAGCCACCGCCATTTGCGTATGCCATTTTTTTTTTTGCCCAGCTGTGATAGGCTACGTAAAGACTTACATAGTCTTTACGTAAAGACTACGTAAGTAAGGCTGCTATGGCGGCCGCCATTTGCGTCCGCACCAGCCAGTCTGTGGCCGGAAATCTGGCTGCGGACGGCCCTGGCCAGCTGCTCTGCGGAGCCGCCGCAGAGAAGAGCCAGCCGTCAAGGATTCGGGGGGGGGGGGAGACCGGATCGCCTCCCTCCCCGTCGAGGATTCCGGCAGGAGAGACGGAGCGCCTCCCCCCCGCACGAACATAATCTGCGAAAAGGTAAGTGACTTTCGTACATCCCTACATTTACCTGAATAACTCATTTGGTGGGAGATTCTGCATTTATAACAGTGAGAATTTCATCGCAGCTTCGTTTTGATAAAAAAAAAAAATAGAGGTTTAAAAAATGTGAGATAAACTGAAATTGACAGATTTGTTCATTTGGGCCCAAGGTTCTGAGTGCTTAGCTCTTAAAAGTCTGGGTTTGAATCCCCGAGCCTTCGGCCATCACGGCTGCCACCGCTTTTTTCTGACAGGGCCCTCATCTTTAACCGCTATGTGACAGGCAGACACATCGTGCTCCTCCCCATGGTGGGGGCAGCTGCACCGATTGAGTTCAGCTGGGGCAGATGCGTGAGAAGCTCATTTCAGTTTGTTTTTTAATAAGAATTTACCCAAATTCACAAACTTCTTCATATCTGGGAGATAAAAGAGCTTGAGATTTTAAAACATGGAATGCAGCAAAACTGACAGCTTTGCCCATCCCTAATTCAGAAAAGTTCACCCAGCCGACAGATGACTATTTTACTTGTTCTAGTTTTATCTTAGTCAGTGCAGTGGTGCTCAAACAATAAAATTTTCAAAGCACATGCCAAAACCCAAACCCCCAGTGACAATTACCTCTGTAGTTTGACAGTTGTTGCACAGTCTCTGAAAGGTTGAGATTCTGGGCTTGGAGAACATTCAGCTTTGTGAGTAGGGTTTCTAACATCTCTTTCTGCAGAGTCAGGTTTTCATTTTGATTGCTCACTCTGTGGGATGCCTGCATAACTTCAATCCACAACATAGTTACAATGAGCTTCTCCATATCATCATCATCATCTGCTATTGTGTTGAGATTGTGGCAGTGAAGTCTTGCTGCAAACAGTGTGGCAGGGAGCAGAGGCTTCCAAGGAATGTAGGAGTGTGTCCCAAATGCCAAGGAAACCAAGGTGATGCTTCCTGCCCAGACAGCACAAGTAGCAAGATGGGAGGACATCCCAGCCATCAGCAGATCTCATTTCTTTGTTCTGGGGCAGCTCCTCCTAAGTTCACACATACAACTGTCAGTAAGGCAGCCTCGCCAATTTCTTCCTCCAACTCAGGTTGGGCAAAGCATCCAACCATCTCCTTTCATGCACACACAAACCCAACATAAAGAAATGGGAAAAACAGGTGACACAGAGAGAGTGTCAGGAGTGCCCTAGCTGCCTCTTGCAGTCCCCACCAATAGCCAACTCAGGACACAGACGACGAGGAATTATTTCCGAGACTTTATTCCTTTATTACTCTATGACTCTTTCAGATGCTAATCACCAGCGACTAAGCAAGGAACAGCAGAGTAGCCTATGCTCCAGGTTAGGCAGTTGGTCCCCGTTTGAAGGAGAATCACGGGAAGACCCTGAACTTATGGGCTAAGGAGAGATCCTCCCTCTTTCTCTTGGGTCCTCGGGACGCGACTGTTGTTTGTGCGCCAAATGAGCGCTACGCCTCCTTTCCGCGCCCTCCATCTGTCGTCGCTCCCTGCGTCTGCACTGAGCGTCGAGCAAGCCCCCCTCCAGCGCTCTCTCGCTGCCAGGGTCACTCTCTATCCCAGGAATGCTGGCAGGAGGAATCTCTGCCAGCTGCTGTGCTTGTGAGAGATGAGCGAGCTCTTCTCTCACGGATTGCTGTTCCTCCTCAGGATCAGAACTGCTCTGGGGCTCTATTGGCTCAGTTTCCACCCTGACAGAGAGAGAGCGAGAGAAAGAGAGACAGAAAGAAAGGGGGGAGAGAGAAAGAAAGAGATGGGTGAGAGAGAAGTTGAAGGGAGATCAGGAAATGGGTGACAGAGAAAACATGCACGAGAGGGCATGGGTGAAACTGTTGATAGCTAGGAATGAGGTGGTGGGGAAGGTGTGTGTGTGTGTGCGCTGGAGCCAATGTGTTTGCTGTATGCCCCTATAATATTTGGTATTTATATATAATGTGTATTCATTGTGTAAATTACAGTGAATAACACACAAGGTGGAGGAGGCTGTCTTTAGGCAGGAGGAGTAGAGTGTGTAGAGAGGGACTGCAGGGCAGCACCTGTAGCCCCACGCCCTGTCCGTCCTCTGAGTCCTGCCTGCACCAGCCACTCATTTGTGAGGACTTCCGAGGCAGGGAACCATTCACACGTAGGGCCAATGCATATGATCAAATAAGGCACTGTGGCTTATTTAAGCTGAGATGGGCTGCAGCTTGTTGTGTCATCTGAACCCAGTGGAGGTGGGTTGTGAAAGGGTTAAACAACCTTCACATAACCCATGGCTTGTTTTAGGGTTATGCAAGGGTTGTTTATCCCTCGCACGACCCACCCCCGCCAGGTTTGGACAACTCGACAAGCTACCTTTCCAGCTTGAATATTGAAAAGATGTTGGTGTTGCTTTGAGTCAATCTCTCAATTTATAGTGGAAGTTGCTTCAGAGAATGAGGTCATTTCTACATGAGACTTTTATCCCGCACCAGGGCTTCTGCTTCTGGATTCTTTGCAGGATTAAGATTAACTCCTTTACATGTGCTTTTTTCGGGGGGGGGGGGAGGGATTCTTTCTTTGCCTTTCTATATGTTTCCTTAGACAGCCACTAGATGGCACTGTGGTATAGCGGAACTGTGCGATTACACCACTCGCCATTCAGGATATACCAGACTTTTCCTGCTTTGGAGCATGAGGACTGGTATAAAGGACCTGCAAACTACTACACAATAAAAGCCTTGTGTAGAAAGGCTCTTAGAATAAGGAGGGAGGCCTTGGGGTTCTACTGCTCACCAAATTCTGCTCATGATTCCTGTGGTTATGGAATCAACAGACTTCATATTCCCATTTCAAAGGGTAAAAAACTGAGTCCAGAATCAAAATAAAAAGTTATAGAAGCCACACCTAGCTTGAAGGAGATGCTCAGCACAGTGAACTGGACATTCAAAAAATCCTAAAGCAAGCCATGGACCACTCTTTGAACACTTTCCTAGCTGCTGCTTACCCTTGAAACCTAGAGTCCCAGCTGCTCCGAGCAGAGCCAGGCAGAAGATCCCAAGAATCACTGCTGCAGGTCGCCAATGATGCGATACTGAGGGAGATGCTAAGGTAAATAAGAGACAAGAGCTAAAGAGAAATGTCCTCTTATAGTTATTCTCACCAGTTCCTCCATAGTTTAGTCTGCTTCTGACACCAATCCCCAGGCAAAGCTGCCTTGGGAGGGCTCCTATCCTGAAAGGTGGCCTAGATATACTTTAATATATTTATTAAGGGCACAATCCTATGCAGATAGGCGGCTGCCTCTGAACTCGGAGGTGATGGCCTATCCAAAGCAGGGCAGGAGAAGCACGGAGGGGATCGTTCCCTCCACACTTCTCCTGCCCTGTCTTTTCGGCTAGACAGCCGATTGTGGCTGTCTAGCCATAGGAGGGCAGAGGGGGAAGGAGGCTGCTGTACGACACATAGGATGACACATAGTTCAGGCATTTCCGCACCCCATCCCACCCTGGAACACTCCTTTTTGGCCACTCCGGCTCCAAGGTCGGTTCCCAGAAAACCAGATATCCTATGGCCATCTAGCCACTGTCTAGCAGCCATAGGATTGTTCCCTTAAAGGCTAAACTCTGTGAAGGGAGTTGCTGTGCCCAGGAAAATTTAACAAAACAAAAAAAAGAGCATTAAACTCTGCTTAAACACTGGCACCTGAAATCTAAAGCTGGTACATTTATTATGTTTTTATTTACTACATTTGTATCCTGTTTTTCCTCCAAGGAGCTCAAGACAGCATACATGGTTCCCCCTGCCTCCATTTTATCTTCACACCAACCCTGTGAGCTAGGTAAAACAGAGAGGTAGTGTTTGGCCCAAGGTCACCCAATAAGCTGGTGGCTGAGTGGGGATTTGAACCCTGGTTTCCTCTCTCCCAGGCCAACGCTCTAGCCCCTACAGTGGCCTACACCACACCGGCTTTCAGATTTAAGCTGTTCCCCTGGCCTAGCAGGCCATGTACTACCACCACAAGGCTAAGATAACTTTGGGTAAGATTCAGCTTCTGGAAGGAGACGGAATTGATGGATCATGCAGTCAGTCATTCCCTGCTCTGTTTTTCCTATGACTCTGCTTTTCTCACTGATCATTGTAGACTGTTTATAAGAAACTCATTTATATAACGTATTGCTCTTTCCACCTAATCTTTGAATAACAAGCATTTTATTAGCAATTAAGCCTCAGATCAGATCATAATGTAGATTCAATATGAGAACAGAGGCACCAGTAAGACCTTTCCTAAACACACATTAGTTGCACATTTGGATCCTCCCCCTGAATTCTATTTTATGTATTTTATGAATGGAAGGCTCCTTCTGGCTGCAAAGGGACAGCCAATTTTGTCTCAAATAGGCACAAAAGAGAGGTTGGTTGAGCCAATTAGCCTTGAGCCATAACGAACCATTTTCCCAGTAACAGCTAATTATATTTAGCTTGTACACCAGTACAATTCACCAATCAAGAGTAAGTGCCTTGTAGTGGTTAGACTGCTGGACTAGGACTAGATAGACCTGGGTTCAAGTCTCCACTCAGCCATGAAGCCCACTGAGTGACCTTGGGCCAGTCATATCCTCTCAGCCTAACCCTACCTCACAGGGTTCCTGTGAGGATAACACGGAGGAGGTGGAGAAACTTGTACAGTGCCCTGAGTTCCTTGGAGGAAGAGTCAGATATAAATGTGATAAAACAAAACAAAATAAACTCTGTTACCTTTGTTACATGTCCTGACCCAGCCCAAGGGCTCTATGGATGCAGGACGAGGAACTGTGCACAGAAATGTGTGCTGCATACCTGTGGAGTTCTGCAACCTGATCAGCAGCTGATGAGAGGGATGTCCATAGCACTTAAAAAAAAAACTGGCATCCCATCCATCAGCAGCGTGGGAGGGGGAGAGTGGGGCTGGCTTGTTCCCTTTGCCCCCATTCTTCCTCCTCTGCCAAGGCTGAACAGCAGGAGCCCAGCTTCTTTTACCAGCAATGCACAAGCAGCACACAGATTACGGCGATTATCTTTTACTCTACAAGTAAAACTGCTCTGTATCCCAGTTCTGTTTGCAGGAAGTAGTTATCCTTCTTTAATAAAGGCACAGTATGACCTAGGGAATGGTCTGGGATCATCTGAGGCTGTAGCATTGTTGAAGCAAAGCAAGTTGCCCTCATCATCCCCTTACCGTGGGAGACCACTGGAGCTCCATGTAAGAGTGGGATAGAAATATAATACATGATGTTTAAAATAATGTGGAGCAAAGTTTTTTTTAATAGAAAGCAAGATGTACTATAAATTCTGATTTGCATCAATCCTGCATTGCTTCCATGGGATGATACGAACAGCTCTTTTAAACTTTTCTGATAATAATTCAGTACCTCAAGCTGTTTGATGATCATATCTGATAGGGCCCCCTGTCCCCTTATATAAAATGAATAATAGCTATTCCTCTCTCTAGTCTGATCCATCAAGGGATGTGTCCAAAATTCTACACATCCAAACTTCTACCCAGATTTTGGAGTTCCAAATTACCTGGTCTGAATTCCAAAGAGGGACCAATGCATAAGAAAACCTCCAGGTTTTTTAAAATTTCCAAATAGTTGTACAGTACACTGTGCATGCAGGCTGTTGCAACTTTCCATTCATTCACATCTTTCCCCTACCCCATATTACTGATGAACATATGTTTTGATAGAACTGCAATAAATAAAAAAGCAATCTTGATGTAATTCTATGCATTTGCTGCTGTTGTTGTTGTTGTTGTTGTGTTTTATCATTGTCCGGGACTTCACGTGGGCATTGATAAAACATGGGGGGGGGGAGCAATTAATACAATCATATTTACGATCATATTTAAGATGGCTCTTTTTGCAGAATTTTATAAAAACACATGTACACATTGAAAATATTGAGTGGGGGGAAACAAATGAACTGAAATCTGTGGCAAACTGAGCATGCACAAATTCCAGAATTGATTTTAGAAATTATCTTAATGAAACTAGCATTCAGAAAGAGTAAAATACAGGACCCAGCCTGGGAAGACCTCCAGATATGAAAACAGTCCTGCAAACCTGGATTTGCCTAATTTACCACATTACCTTTGCTCTCGGTTTTCTGGAACTCCTCCTTCTTGTTCTGCTCCAGAGTAATGAATTTCAAGTCAGCATAGGTCACTTCTTCCGCCATTTCTGGCAAGATTTCAAAGCAAACTACAGCAATGTCTGGCTTTACGGAGAGGAATTCATCCAGACGGATACTTTATAGTCATAAGAGAATGATGCACACACACAAGGAATGGGTGATGCATATGACATACCCTTGTCCTTCCCAAACCACTGGACAAAGACAAAAGTATAGGAGGGGTTTAAACAGTGATTAACATTGCAAATATTCCCACCACCCACAATGGAAGGGAAGAAGACTGGGGGATTAGGAATGGAGTCTTGCACTGTTGATGCTGGAATATACAAACAAATGGGTTGGAGTAAGCATGGGCAGCAAGTTCTGAGTGCATTCACAATTCATCCCTTTGCATGTACTAATGATCTGGAACCCAGCAGCAACCCCTTGTAAAAGACATAGATGCACAAGCCCCCATACATGCACCCAAGCCTCCATCCACACATGTAGATACACTGGGTGTCTCTACATGAGTGATTTATTGCACGCTCGTGATGGGCCACTCACATACGTTTGCGGGTCCTTTACACGACATTGTCAACCTCCAGGACTTCTCCTACGCATTTCCCGTTTATCCTGTTTTCAAAAAGATTGGAGATAAATTGGAATATTAAAAAAAACCCACAGGATAATGGCAGTGTGAAATGCCATCATACCTCTATGAACTTGCCAAGGATTCAAACCACATGTCTGCCATGTAAATGCTTGGGCACATTTCTTGATTGGAGGAAGGAGAGGGTGAAATGCCTCCCTGCACTGAAGGGAGACAATCCCCATCAAGCTCAGAATCAACATCCTCTGTTGATTCTGAGCACCCCATTAAGATCAATGGGGCTTACTCCCAAGTAAGTGTGCCGAGGGTTGCAGACTCTACTTATGTCTACTCAGAAGTAAGTTGTCATTTTCCTGGGGGCTGTGAGATCTTATGTCTACTCAGAAGTAAGTTGTCATTTTCCTGGGGGCTGTGAGGAAACAGTACAGCACAAGTTAAGCAATGAAAACAAGACTCCCCACCCCTGCCCCTGCCCCTTTGCACACATGCCAGGGAGAGAGGGAGGCACTTTCTTAGTTCAAACCACCTGTCTGCTATGTAAAGGAGCCCCTCCTAATCCAGCAAAGAAACAGAAAACAGAAGCCCCGGCAATGATGCGGGGCTCTTTTGCTAATGCAGAGACACCCATCAAGTCCCATCCTGTTATGCCCTCACTGGACGATTCCTCCTTGGAGGAAGGCCCAGAGCCTCCAGCAGCTGTGGAGGCTCAGGACCCGCCAGGGTCAGAGGGCCTGGAGTAGCCTGGGCCCTCAGTAATGCTCACCTTCCCCCCACAGGAGGCAGAGGGATCCACTTCGGAATCAGAAGAGGAGAGGCCCCCAAGCCCAAGCCCTTGGGAGTGGCGTAGACTGAAGGGGCAGACCAGATGCCTCGAGCCCAGGAGAAGTATGCAGCTGCAACACAGGACTCCTCAGGAGTAAGGGGCTCCCCTCATGAGGAGCCTCTTTCCCAAAGCTACTGATAAGGGCTTCTTCTCATGGAGCTTTTATCCTGCTGTTGAGAGTGGTTGCTCACAGTAGTTTGTGAGTCCTTTAGATGGTGTCATCAACCCCCAGGGCATCTCCCGCACTAAATGACTTTTATTCCATTTTCAAAAAAGATTGGAGATAATGAGCTATCAAATTACAGCATTTGAGTTCCCTTGTGAAAAGAGGAAAACCCACAATTAGAGGAGCTAGACCATAGCACCATCTAGCAGCAGTGGAATGAAAAATATGGAAGACTCAGATAAGGGGGGAAACGAGGGGGGAAGGAAGCGTGATCCTGCATTTAAAATGGAAGCAGAAAGCCCCGTTTTAAATGTGGGGATTTTAGGCTGGTGTAGAGATGCTCTAAGCCTCAGCTGGATCTTGGGCAGGGTTCTGACACCCTCTGCTTAAGAACAGCAGTGGACAGCTGAAAGAGTTGCGAGAGGATGTCTGTTCTCACTCCAGCCCTAGGATCCCTAGCTCTTCATGAGTTCTCCTCATGAATAACTCTGGACTGCCTTTTGACTCTGCTTCCTGCCTGGCCCTTGTTGGCTGTGGTGCTTTACCTAACACCCCTTTGGACTGAATCTCTTGTGAGTACCTTTTGGGACTGCCTGTTGACCACTCTTCCTGCCTGAATCCTGTTTGCGGCAGTACCTTGGTCCTCTTGCTGGCTTTACACCAACCTGCCTTGCCTGTGCTCTCTGCTTATGCCTAATCTGTGTGGAACTCCCAAGGGCCTCCTGGTTATTGACCTTGGTCTGCTAGTCAAGCCTGAGCTTTGGGAAAACAGGGCACATCCAGGCCCTCATTTGCACATGTCCCCATTCATTCACGCACACCACATACCCCAATCCCAAGGCATTCCCTCTCTCACACACACTTGAGGCCAAACTAAAAGTTCCTTGTTTTATTTACTCCAGTGTAAGGATACACAGCCCCAATTCAGACAGGGCCTTGGTGCTCCAGGGTGTGTGCTAAACTGCCCCCACCTGTTTTTGTCCCCCCAAAAAAGAAACCCTCATCCACACACTTTTTAACCCTCCTGAGGGGGGAGGAATTCAGAAAAAAATGGGTGGGAGAAAAGTTTAACCCCCCCTTCCCAGAGCACCATTGTCCTGATCCAAATCAGGCCTTACATGCTTACACTGGAGTAAGTCAAATGGGGAATGTTTGCTTTGGTCCTTACATACCCGTATCTGAGCTGGAATCTCTTGTTCCTGGAAAGGGAATGGGAAGATAAGGCTCAGGAGCTTAAGCAGCCAGTCTGCCTGCAGGGTCTCCAATTGGCTGGCTCAAACTAGCCAATGAGCCAGCCAACAAAGGATGCATGACACTGTCTACTGTGTTGCCCTGGGTGCCCTCACCCCACCCAGCATGACCCCCTTCCATGGGAAGGAAGGGCTCATCACTGATTGGGTGACCTTTTTGGTCCACAACGGCTGCGCAGCAGCAGCTGGGACTGAGCTGCATCCAAGGACCAAGATATTTTTTTTACTTCTAAAAAAGATGGGGAGGGGTGTTTCAGGAACAGGTCATATGTCCTCTGCTTGCCACTGCAGCTGGTGACAACCTGTCCTTACTAGTTCTGACATTACTGGCCCGCATAGAGCTGCCTCTGAGTACGTGCTTACACGGAAAAAGCACAGCTTGCTGTGCTGATCCAGAGAAGGAAGGGCTGAACCTGGGCATATTCACTACTGCTTGGGAGCGGGGCAGAATTCCTGCATCCAGCTGTCCAGTGGCATTGTTTGACTATTCTCCTCCATATACAGAGACTGTGAGTGCAGCAACAGGATTCTGGCAGAGATCATTTACACAGGAACGAAGATGTGTCATAGTCTCTCTAGAGCTGTGGCATTTCTAAGCCTGAAGACCTGAGCTCGACAAAACCTACACATAAACTGACAATTTTTACAGCGCAACAGAAACTGTTTTCAAATTTGGCAGAAAATATAGGTGCAGAACCTGGAGCTATATCAGACCCTGGGGCTGTATATCAGACAGGAAGAGCAGCCTACAGACATGGAACATGGCTTTATTTATGACATCTTTGATCTACATCTCCTCCAAGGAGATATAGGTGGGGTACATGGTTTTCCCCAACACCCCACCTTCTATCCTCAAAACAGTACTGTGCGGTAGGTTAAGTCAGGAGGCAGTGACTGGCCCGATGAGGTCATCCAACGAGCTTCATTGCTGATCCTGGGTCTCCCCAGTGCTTCTGGGCTGTCTTTAAACAAGGCATTTATAGTGTAGTCGTGACTGGCCATCCACGGACGTTTGTAGGTCCCTTACATGATGCCATCATCATCCAGGGCACCTCCTGGGCTATCCCTGGCAAAAAGTGTAGTTTAAGAAAAACACTTTAAGGGCACAACCCTATGGATGTTTAGAGAGAAGAAAGCCCTACAACTCCCAGCATTCCCTAGCCAGTATAGCTAGCTATGGCATGCTGGGAATTGCAGGACTTTTGTCTGTCTAAACATGTACCCTAAATGAGGTATTTCAGTACAACAGGGGGCACTGCCGTTTCTCAGCCATGACATGCTGCTGTATCTCATTGAAAGATATCCGGGCTGCTGAGAAAGAACGTTCGGTGGTGTTCCTCGTTCGCTGAGCCAATTCTTGTCGCGCCAGGGGCGTGGGAGAAAATGCTCCGGGGGACTCCCAAATTTTCCTTTAACGTAGAGATGCTGCCTTTGGTCTGACCATCTAACCAATTTCTAGAAGCTCAAATTCCTGGTTAGGGTCGTCCCCGCGTTGTTGTAGCTGGGTTTAAATAGCAGCTGGCAAGGGGGGCAGTGCTGGATCAGACGTGCTCACAATGTTTTCTTGATCAAAATCCCATGCACGGACCCCTGTGCCGTGTTGAATGTGGAAGGAGGAAAGGAAGTGGAATCACTTCAAGCAGTTTCATTTCAAATAATGCCAGCCAGACTCAGTGAAAAGGAGTCGGGCGGTTTTAGTTCTGCCTCAGAAGGAATGGGATGGCATCTCACCCCACTTCAAGCACAACTTCTGTGGGGTTGGGATAAAAGCTGGAACTGCAGAAGTTTTGTGATGGGATTATTTTATCCATCCCATCTGTGTGACTCTACACTGTCCCACTCGTTTAATATGTTGTTGCTTTTTCCTGCAAAGCAAGTAGCAGTTTCAGGGATGGGGATATTATTACAAGCAGGAAAAGAGCATGGGGGCAAAGAATATCCCCCCCACTCTCCAAGCCCCATGGTCCCAGTCTGATTCAGCCCTACTTGGCATCTGGTATTACAGCCTTTCTCAACCTGGTACCCTCCAGATGTGTTGGACCACAAGTCCCATCATGCCCAGCCAGCATGGGAGTTGCAGTCCAATGGATCTGGAGGGCACCAAGTACAGGGAGGCCATGCTATGGCATTTTTTAAAGTGGCCAGAGGTGCTCATCCAAACAGTTTTCACAACTGAACTCTATCTTAAGTATGACAGTGAAGCTGAAATGCTTTCTCTTCCCACCATTTTTTTGCCAGCTCTCACTCAGTCTCCTCTCCAAGATGCTTATCATGGATTCCCTCCTGTGCTGCCAGCCCAACTTTGTAGGAAAACAAAACAAAATCCCTCAGAAGAATACAGCGGTGGCTGAGTTACTGAGCAATGGTGGTCAGCGGCCATACCAGGAACAAAGCCCAAAAGCAGCAGGCCTACCTGAGCAGAAGCCGCTCTCCCAGCTACATCCAAGGTCCCTAGACATACAGAATTGGCTGGGTCCCCTGGCAGGCTGCCTAAATAGTTTCAGCAGCCAATCCGGCAGCAGCTCCTTGAGAAATACTAAGTAGGGCAAGAAATGGTAGGCCAAAAAACACCAGCCTGGGACCAAGAATGCCTTTATTCATTTTTGATTTGTTTAGAAGATTTATATACCACCCTCCAAGCAGAGCTTCTAAGCACACGGAATGTCTTTGTTATCTGCAATTATTAAAATTAATCCTTCCGTCCTGCAATGAATGATGTTCCCTTGAAAGTTTACCACACAGTTACGTCCAAAATTTCAGAATAAGCCATTTTTCATAATTTCCTACTCTTTCTTCTGGACACAAAATATAGGTCTCCTTGTTGCAAAACCTGGAATACGGGTAAAAACATATATTTTGTTGCAGAATTCAGAGGGGCCTGGGTTTGCCTTTTCTAGTTGCTACCTGTGCAATCCAGGACGAGCAAACAATGCTTCTATATTCAAAATTCTTCCCCTCCTCTGTGTTTCCATGCTGAAGCAAGGAACAGTGATGGTACTCACTCACTGCCTTAAGCGCTTCACGTAGATCAACAGGACATAAGTAACCAAGTAATTTCCACTGAGCAAACTGAGCAATCACAGCCAAATCACATTTAATCTGCAGGGAGAAGAAACGTCACCAGATGCTTGAGTGTAGGGTTTAATTTAGCAAGTGTGTTAAAGGGTTTAGGCCCAGAACCAGTTTTTAATTAAAGGACTCATCCTGAAACGCATGGAATAAGAAGCCAAGTTCCTTGCTTACTGAGGAGCCCTGATTTGTGTGGGCATGCGGGCTGACAGCGAAGGGAGGAAAGGGTGGCAAGAAGTGGCCGCTCAGTCACAATGTTGGCAGCTTTCCAGGGAGAGGCCTGCAGACCCCATTGGTGCTCTGATGTAGGGATGGCAGAGAATTCCGCCACGGACACCAATGAGGCCGGATTATAAAGAAGCCGGCCCCTGGAGTCCGAGGCAGAACAGACCACTCACCTCCGCCATGCCGCAAAGTTCGCACCGGCCGGATCCTACCTGCCGCCGGCCGGGTCTGGGTTGTCCACTGCTGTCCGCTGCCAGTCTGCGGACGCAAATGGCGTCCGGTGTAGTGGACGCCATTTGCGTCCCTGCTCTTTGCCGTGATAGGCTACGTAAAGATTTATGTAGCCTATCACAGCAAAGAGCAGGGACACAAATAGCGTCTGCTATGCCAAACACCATTTGCGTCCGCAGACCAAATGATAGTCTTACGTAGCTTATCACGGCTGCCTGCAAGGACGCAAATGGCGGCCCTTACGATGGCTGTCATTTGCGGCCGCAGCAGCCCGGCAGCGCCCAGCCAGGAGACCAGCTGGAGCCGCCACTGCTGCCGCCACCAGAGCCGCCGCCGCATCCGCCCCAGGTAAGCTCCATCCCAGGGGGATTCCGCGGGGTGGCGGGGGGCAGGAGGCTGTTCCGCCATGGATTCTGGGGGTAGGGATGTACGAAAGTCACTTACCTGAACCCGAAAGTTGATTTGCGGTGGGGGGGAGGTGCTCCGTCCCTCCCCCCGAAATTCTGGTGGGGGGGAGGCGCCCCGTCCCTCCCCCCCGAAATTCTGGCCGGGGGGAGTTGCCTCGTCCCTCCAGCCGCGAATCCTGTCCTGCCGGGACGCAAACGGCATCCCTGTTTGCGTCCCTGCAGTCAGCCGTGATAGGCTACGTAAATGTTTACGTAGCCTATCACGGCTGAGTGAAAAACAAAAACCGCACATACGCAAATGGCGGCGCCCATGGGCACCGCCATTTGCGTTCCTTATTTTGGCGCATGTAGTCTACGTAAACATTTACGTAGACTACGGCGAAAATAAGGGGAACGTAAATGTTTATGTAGCCTATCACGGCTGAGTGAAACAAAAAACAAAAAAAACGCGCATACGCAAATGGCGGCGCCCATGGGCGCCGCCATTTGCATACGCGCGTTTTTTTTTTTTCACTCAGCCGTGATGGGCTACGTAAACATTTACGTAGCCTATCACGGTGTTTTTAAAAATCTAGCCATGATAGGCTACATAAATCTTTACGTAGCCTATCACGTTTTTTTTTTTTTTAACTTGGAAATGGCGGCGACGGCAGCCGGTCGGAAGACCGGCCACCGCAGCTGCTGCCGCTGAACCACTGCCGAACCGCTGCCGGAGCCGCCAGGGACATTCGCACAAGGTAAGTCCCATCCTGGGGGGGGGGTGGGGGGGCAGACCGTTTCTCCACCAATTTCGGGGGGCCGAATGCGCTGGCATTCAACCTCCCCGAGATTCGTGGAGAAACTCTCTGACATCCCTATCCGGGGGCCTCATTGGAGTCCGTGGCAGAATTCTCTGACATCCCTACTGTATACCACCCATTCAAATGTTGAAAGCTTTGTTAGGTCCTCAATCCATTGCATTATAGGAGGTGAGCATTTATCCTTCCAGTGCTGTAATATCAGTCTTTTAGCTGTCAAAAGGGCATGGAGAATCAATTTACACTGACTGTGCGTTAACTTCCAGGAAGCAGGTAGATATTTATTATTATTTAATACATTTCTATACTGCCCCATAGCCAAAGCTCTCTGGTTGGTTTACAAAGATTAAAAACATTAAAAACCCAGTATACAGAGGTTAAAAGCCATTTACATTAAAAAAAATGAAGAGACAATATACACAAAGACAACATATATCTAAAAACAACTTCAAGCAATCAACCATAACCAAGACAAATCCAGGATCAATTAAAACTTATTATATTCTGCCAAATGCCTGGGAGAAGAGAAAAGTTTTGACCTGGCGCCGAAAAGATAACAATGTTGGTGCCAGGTGGGCCTCATTAGGGAGATCATTCCATAATTTGGGGGCCACCACCGAGAAGGCCCTCTCCCTCATTGCTGTCTTCCAAGCTTCCCTTGGAGTAGACAGCTGGAGGAGGACCTCAGATGTTGAGCGTAGTGTAGGTTTGTATCTGGAGAGACGCTCCCTCAGGTATTGTGGTCCCAAGCTGTGTAAGGCTTTATAGGTTAAAACCAGCACCTTGAATTAGGCTCAGAAACATACAGGAAGCCAGTGCAAGCGGGTCAGAGTCTGTATTATATGTTCAGACTTTCTAGTCCCCATTATCAATCTGGCCACTGCATTTTGCACGAGCTGCAGTTTCTGAACCGTCTTCAAAGGCAGCCTCACATAAAGTGTATTGCAGTAATCTAACTGGGAGGTTACCAGAGAATAGACAATTGAAGCCAGGTTACCCCTGTCCAGATAGGGGCGTAGCTGGGCCACCGACCAAAGTTGGTAGAAGGCACTCCGTGCCACTGAGGTCACCTGAGCCTCAAGTGACAAAGATGGTTCCAGGAGGGCTCCCAAGCTATGAACCTGCTCCTTCAGGGGGAGTGCAACCCCATCCAGAACAGGTTGAGCACCCTCCACCCAGTCAGAAGAACCACCCACCAACAGCATCTCAGTCTTGTCTGGATTGAGATTCAGTTTATTAGCCCTCATCCAGTCTATTGTTGCAGTCAGGCACCGATTTAGCACAGCCACAGCCACATTTGAAGAAGATGAAAAGAAGACAGAGTTCCGTGTCATCAGCATATTAATGACAATGCACTCCAAAACTCTGGATGACAGCACTCAATGGTTTCATGTAGATGCTAAATAACATGGGGGACAAAACTGACTCCTGTGGAACCCCATACTGCAGAATCCATGGGGCTGAGCAATAGTCCCCAAGCACCATCTTTTGGAGCTGACCCTCCAAGTAGGAGCATAATCACTGCAATGCAGTGCCTCCCACTCCCAGCTCAGACAATCATCCCAGAAGGATACCATGGTCGATGGTATTGAAAGTCGTGGTGGGATCAAGGAGAATCAACAAGGTCACACTCCCCCTGTCTCTAATTTAAGAGAACATGTACATCAGTAAATATTAAAGAGTGTTTCAACACAAAATGTATCCATATAATAACCTCCTCCCCAAAAGAGGCAACAATTGGGCATTGCCAAAACGTATGACTAAAAGAAGCATTAGCAGAATTACACCTCCAGCAATTAGCCGACTTAGACAAACCCTGTAAACCTCCTGGAGAGCTTCAGCTATGGGGTGGTATAGAAATGTAAATGATGATGATGATGATAAATCCTTTATTAAAGAGACGTTGTAGCATCCAATAAACATGAAATGAGTTTTTGCTGAATAAGGCGTAACCTGAGATCCATAGGCACTTCAGAGACAGACACTAAAGCAGCAATCCATTGATTAGGCAAAATGGGGCAATCCAGTTCCCTATTCTATTCCTGCAGAGAATTCCGCGACAGATCTCGGTGAGGCCAAATGCCAGTGCATTTGGCCCCCCGAAATCCATCGCGGAACGGCCTGCCCTCCCCCGCCCCCTGCGGCTACAGTCGCCGCCATTTGCGTTCCTTATTTTTCGCCGTCTTAGTCTACGTAAATATTTACGTAGACTAAGATGAAGAAAAGAAAGGGGAATGCAAATAGCGCCCACTACGCTATTTGCGTTCCCCTTTCTTTTCTTCGTCTTAGTCTACGTAAATATTGACGTAGACTAAGACAGCGAAAAATAAGGAACATAGCTGCCACTGCTGTAGCTGCCGTAGCCACTGCCATTTGTGTACGCGTTTTTTTTGTTTTTTTTTACCCAGAGCCCTCCACGGCCAGAAATCCGGCTGCGGACGGCCCTGGCCTGGGCCTGGCTGGCTGCTCCGCAGAGCCGCCGCAGAGCATAGCCGGCCGTCGAGGATTCTGGGGGGGAGGACCGGATCGCCTCCCCCCCGTCGAGGATTCCGGGGGGAGGGACAGAACGCCTCCCCCCCACCATGAACAGAATCCGCGAAAAGGTTAGTGACTTTTGTACATCCCTACTTAAGACCCTGTGTATCATATTTATTTACTGACAATAAGTACTTATAAACATGGATCGTGGGTCAATGTAGCTGATCAGCCTCAATAAGTGTTTCCAATAGCAAAGGAGACTCTGAAGTTGTAAAAGCAAAAGGACCAAACATGGATTCTAACAGTGTTGCAGTTGCAAGTATTGACATTCAGCCGCAGCAGGCAAATTGTATTTGGCACGCACAGCCAAAAATGACAAAAACTCATCATCAGCACCTATCAATTGATCTAAAGTAAAAATCAACTTATCCATCCAAATCCACCACAAAAACATTTTCTTTTCCATTTTTAAATTTGGATTTCCCCATAGAGTCAATTTAGCATGAGAAAATGGATCAAAATGGAGTTGACGTGACATCATATGCCACACATCCCTAACAGCCATAACTGTGGGAGGAACCCTATCCTTTTTTAATATGCTGAGAACCTAATGCAATCCATTTGGGGAGAAGATCCAAACAGGGAGATTCCAAAACTGACCAAGGTGGAAAATCTAATCTAAATGGAAAAAAAGAAATTTAGTGCAGGTCAACAAATAGTCCCAATGATATAAAGCAAGATCCAGAAAGCCAAACCCACCTTCTTTAATTGGAAGTTGCATCCTTTTCAAGGATATTCATGACAGGGGGGAATCCCCCCAAAATGTATGAAACAAAGCATTGAGTTTATGGAAATATTTGCTAGGTGTAAATAAAGGAATCCCACATATAATGTAAGCAATCTGAGATACGATGAATATTCTAAGTGTATTTACAAACTAAACTTTAAAAATGCCCATCTATCTATATCACGTGAGATCTCATTAGTCACCTTATTCAAATTTAGCTTGATCATTTGATATATGTCTCTGGGAATAAGTATTCCCAAATAAGTAATAAGATCGGGGCACCATGGAAATTGACAGTTAGCTAATACACTATGAGATATAGTATCTCCAATCGGCATCAGCTCAGACTTCAACCAGTTGATTGAATAGCCAGACAAATCACCAAAGGTATTGATCAACTGCATCAAAGCCAAAACAGATGAGTGGAGTTTCAGAATAAAGCTCGTAGACTTGTTAAAGGAGACTGTTGATAGCCATAATATTTGGGTGATGTGTCACCATGGTAAGTAAGATAGCTCAAGAAGGGTAGGTGTTGGTTGGAGAGGATGACTCCTTTGAATTTCCCCCCTTTAGTCAGAGGGAGGAGGCAAAGTGCCAGTGTGTAAAGGGAAGAGTGCAGTTTGAGACAGACAAAGACAGCCACAGAGAGCTGAGTTCAGGCTTTGCAAGCATCTTAGGATGCTGACTGTCTCGAGATCTCATGTGGGACCAGTGGACTCTAGATGTCTGTTTACCAGATTTAGGCAACGTGGTGCCCTCCAGATGTTTTTGGCTACAGCACCAATAAGCCTTAGCATGGTCAGCGATTATGGCCATTGTAGTTCAAAACATCTGGGGGGCATCAAGTTGCCTATCCCTGGTTTATGTCTCCATTTAATTTATTTATTTATTACATTTCTATACCACCCAGTAGCCAAAGCTCCATCTGTATATTTGTAAATATCCACAGATCTCATAAAATGCCAATAAGCTTTCAAAGGGAACCAACTTTGGATACGCGCTGTGCCCCTGGAACGTCTCACCACTTGCAAAGCTGAGGTGTGTGTAACAATACTCAGTTCAGTTTTGATGTCAAAATATTAGGCCCAGGAGCTCCTGAAATGGGCCCAAATGAAAGCCAGTTTCTGGATCCGCTAAATGCACCAATTCAAAATGTTGCTTTTAACCTATAAAGCCTTACATGGCTTGGGACTGCAATACCTGATGGAATGCCTCTTCTGACCTGAACCTGTGCCGGACACTATGATCAACATCTGAGGCCTTTCTCTGAGTTCTGTCTTGGAAAGTGGCGACAAGGGAGAAGGCCTTCTCAATGGTGGCTCCCCGACTGTGGATTGAGCTCCCCAGGCCCAGCTGGCACCAACACTGTCATATTTTTGGCACCAGGTTAAGACTGTCCTCTACTCCCAGGCATTTAATGGCGTATGATGAGGCATTTATGCCGGTCATCTAAACAGGTCTAGTATTGTATTGAAACTGTTTTAGCTGTCTAAATTGGTTTATATTTTGTATATTTAAAGTTTTATGCTGTGTTTTACGCAGTATTTTATGCTGTATTTTATTGTGTTATGAATTGTTGTAAACTGCCCAAAGAGCTATTGGGAGGTATAGAAATGAAATTATCATCATCATGCTGTGAGCTTATTTGCATGCTGTTCCCTTGGTGTATAGACAACTGAGAGTGGTAGATGCCTGTTTAAAAATGCCAGTTGTGTGCATGAGCTATGTTCAAGAATCCATTGGTTCTGCTTGCTGGTTCTAAACGTTATGCCAGAGTAAATGATTCACCAGCTTAATTGTTGAGAGAACATGGTTGTAGCAGGGGATAACAAGCCCTTTTAGATCCAACACTGGCAAGACTTTCACATATATGGACATTACATGTCCCAAAGGAGAAGAATTTTTAAGCACAAAAAATGATTTTATTATTGCTAACTGACAGAAATTTGACTGATTAGCGGGGATGTTTTCTATATCTCAGATATTGGGAGATATGCTCAGCTCATGCATATGCACACAGTACGTGCAGGAATGTAATAGCAATTCAAGATAGTTATACAAGAGAAAAACAGCAGGTCATTAAGAGACTCTGTTTAATGAAACAGCTTGAGGGAGAATAACTGTAGTTTGAAAGCAGAAAAGCAATCCCCATGAAAGGGGAAAGGGTGGAGAGCTGTGTGGGGACCAAAACTGAAATAGCAGCAGTTTGCTATAGATTGCATTTATGATACCTCATCAGGGCTTTGGAGCAGGGGAGACCATGTGAGATTAGTGCACCTCATGAGTGGAATACTCGGAAATACTTCCTCAGTTATTTTGCAGATATCACCTCCTGTCCCTGAAGAAGCACTTTGCTTGAAAAAGGTTAGGCACGTAGGTGCCATAGGAACAGAGTTTTCATCCTAGGGAACGCAGAAGGTCAAACACTGTGACCTTCAACCCGAACTAGACTCTCTGGGAGAGGGGGCGGGGAGAGAAATAACGCCACTCAAAAGAGGCAGGAGCTCTCTTCACAGAGTAATGGGACTGGAGTCTCTCTTTGACTTTAGTGGGTTTTCCCAGTTTCTGAGGGAGATATGAGCAGACATTGAAAAAGTGTGTGTAAAGCGTGCATATATTTGTGCATGTCTGTATATATGGGAAAGAGATTGATGGGCCACTTTCAGGAACATAAAGACTGAAAAAGAAGAAGAGAGAACAACGGAGAAATTAATAAAGTTTGTATGACAGGAAAAAAGATAAGAGTGACGCTGTGATTTGTGACACCCCAAGACAGTTTCTCTGCCCATTATCCTGGCTTAAAGACGATGCAGGATGAACGTGAGTTAGGAAGGAGGTCCCGACTTTAGAAAAGAGAAAAATTAATGCATCTACCGATGGGAATGTGTACCCGCATTGTGACCGTCTCTGCTTTGACATGTCTATCTCAGGTAAGATACCTTGGATCCCTCTTATAGACCAGCCAGAAGTGAAAGCAGAATAGTGGAAAGCCAATAGGAAATGAGAATAGGAAGAGGGTTTGGGATTGATTTGTAATGTAGAATGCAGAAAGCATGTCTCAGTCATGCCAAGGAGAGAGAAGAGAGGAGATTCAAATGTCAGACTAGATGGTGGGGGTGTGGGGAACAATTATTAGCATTATAGCCATTAGGGAAAAGGGGAACTGAGATGGATGAAGATTGCAGATGAAGGAATGAAAGCAGTGTCCTGCCACCTTGACATTTTTCTCTTTGAAGATTCCACAGGTGAAACTGCAGGAGAGCTGTACAAACACTGCCCAGTGAGTATGCACACAGGATTAACTGCTTCTTATAAGCACAATAAAATACCACAGATGAGTGAAATTTTGCCTCATTGTGGAAGGATGAGAATTTAGAGAGGGAAGATTAATGTTATGTGGTGAATGGACTAAGAAATGCTGGGAATTTTGAGCTGGGCAGAAAAATTCTTTTTCAACTATTTTTTGGGTGTGTGAGGATGAAATGACTCCCACCCAAAAGATCATGAGGGGGAGAAATTTTGGGTGATCATGGTTGTTACTTGCATTATTTAACCTTACAAGGTAGCTGAGAATTTTCCATTTTTTCATGCTTTTTTTAACTTAAAAAAAGAGGCCTTGGATCACTCACAGTAAACAAGACTCCAAGGCCAGCTGCATTTCTTGGAATACCTTGGGACTGACATTACATCGCATCACATCATTCACAAGGCAATCTGGGAAGTGCAGGTGATGAGAAGCTTGGAGAGAGAACCTTGTGCCACTGTTGAAGCCTGGTTCCCTCCATAAGTGTTGGTCTGCAACTCCCATCATCCCCAGCTAGCATGACCCATACTGGCTGGGAATGATGAGTGTTGCAATCCAACACATCTGGAGGGTACCAGATTGGGGAAGGCTGTGTTATCTACTATGATGGATTTTATTTTTAAGAGATCCAGTTTGTTTTTAATTTTGCGGAAAAGTAAGGTAGGAACATATGAAGTAAACAAAATAGCATCATTGGAGAACTTCCATATCTCTTCAGAGCCCCTCAAATGCCAAATGCTTTTCAATGGAGTTATTTCATACATTCAGGTGCCAGTTATCAAGTCTAGAGTAACCAAGTGAAATGAAAAGCATGTGCAAACCTATCCTCTATTTCTATGACATTAATATTTTCTTGAACCCCTTTTTTCCCTGAAGCTGCTCAAACACAAACTGGGTCCATCTCTGGTACATCTGGTAAGTTTAGGAAAACACATCCTGTGTGAGTAACTGTGTCATTTGTGCTGTTTGTGTTGATGAGTTATGTCAGTAGTGCCCTTCTTTTCCAAGGCTCACACAACTAAAAAAACCCTTTGCACAACCACCCAAAAATTAGGTTGCTGAAACAAAAAAATATTTTGGGGAAAAGAAGGTGTAGATTTTTATATGAGAGGCCTGCAATATCAGTTTTGGTATTGAAAACACGTTCCTGGATGAGCACTGGCTCAGTAGCACCCTTGTTCCTTATTTTCAAGGCTGGAAACTGAAATTCACTTGGGGGCTTGCTTCCAAATTAACGCTCATAGGATTGTGCTACCAGTACATGGCTTGCTTACCCCTCCCAGATACTGTTTTGGTAGGCAGACAGCAGGGTACCTGTGAAAAACAAAGTAGATCCCACAAGCCTGAAGTCTGCCAACCCCTGGTTATGCTACATGACCAAGCCCCAGCTGCACATATGATAGCGTTAATGGCACAGGAGATAAGTCTGTACTTCCAGTTTGGGCAACCTTCCCCCTTTTAGAGTTGACATGCGTTGTACATATGTAATGGTGTGATGTAACCTCACCAGGCTCAGACCCAGAGGTGTGGGATGTGGAGCCTGGGAGCTAAGGTGTGGTGCCTGGCCGATCAGGGGATAGAGCCCAGTGGGGTGGGACAGAGCCAAGTGACATCTAGTGGGGCAGAGGGACAGCATTGGGCAGGTCAGGGGAAGGGCCTGGTTGTGCTTGATGCCTCCGGGGTGGTGCCTGAAAGACAAAGGGGAAGCAGGGAAAATGCAAAACCTCTCAACCCAAGCACAAATAGCTTGCTCCCTGCACTCTGTCCTGCACCCTGCGATCTCCCCCCCCCCCCCGACTCGGAGAAGGAGGCTCTAACTCTGAAGTTTCAGGTCAGATCCTGAGACCTGGCAATGACAGGTGTGTGGGGGAAGGAGGGGGAGCCTCAGCCCTTCACTGCTCCATCACCCATACAAGTTTCTAGTTGGGGGTGCGTGGGTGAACTAGCTTGAACAGTGGAAACTTTTGTTCAGTTTTTCATCCAAACATGTTTGAAAGTGCAACCTATGCCTGTTTCCAAAGTGAACCAGACATTAGGAATCTGTGTGCATGTTTCCAAATTTTGTACAGAAAACTGTGCTTGCGCAGTTTTTTGCACTTTTCAAGTACTTTGTATCTTTTCCCTTCTAGATTACCGATATGCATGTGTGCATTGATTAAACTGCACAAAAAGAATATTGATGCAATCATATGTACGATAACATCAAGAGTGCTTTTTGCAGTGTTTTATCAATGTGCATCAGTAATATGGATTTTGGGCAGAGGGAGGGGATGTAAAGAAATGGAAGGAGCTAAAAGCTGTGGCGCACCCTGTTTGCCTCAGTTCAGGAATTTATTTCAGATGTGGCACTGTTGTGTACTACCTCTTTAAGAGGCATGCCCAGAAGGCCTCAGTGTTAGGAGGCCATATGAGAGCTTTAGAAGAGAATGCTTTCACTTTTGGCATAAGTCACTGGGAGGGCTTTGTCCTGCATGATCTTCTGAGAGGCCCGGACAGTCCTGGGCCTATATAAATATACCAGTTATCAAGTAAAATTGTAAAGTTGTTTATGCTCCTCAAAGAAGATGGCTGTGTTTCCCTGTAAGTTGTAATGAATGGCTGTTGAGCTCGAAGGCATCTGGTGTGTATTGCTGTTACCTGTATAAAGAAGTAGCTAAACCAGAACTTCCAGAATAATAAAGGGATGGAACGGGGAAATCAGTGAGTCTCTAGGTATTTTTTTAAAAATGATAACCACCTCTTAGGGTTCCTCCACAGCATGAAAAATAGATGGCAGCAGCTCTGACCCTCCTTCTTAATTTCTAGGCTTGTGGTTGCGATTGGTGGGCTCCTCCTCCTCTGTGGCCTTGTCTCTGTTTGTGTGAGGTGCTGTTGCCTTAACTGCCACCCAGCAGGGGATGACACCAGCCCCCAGCCCTACGAGGTCACAGTCATCGCATTTGACCATGACAGCACCCTTCAAAGCACCATCACCTGTGAGTGGAATGACAACCCAAAGGATCAGAGAGCAGTGAACATCCTTGGAACTGTGGGCCAACTGAGGAAGTTCCCAACCAGAGTTCTGTTACAAGGATATGGTGAAGGCCTAGCATATCTTAGGGAACATTTTCCCCCTATGAATCTCCACGTTAGCAATTAAGATCTATGGGAGGAGCCCCTACTCTAATTCCCATCTGCCCTGGAGACAGGAGCAGCAATGGCATGGCACAGGAGTTCCTCAGGGTGGCCTTGGACGTTTCATCTCGGGAAGAGGTGTGACTTGCACTTCTTGTCTTCTAGTGGGGGGTTATGGTTCTCCCTTGTGGAAAGATGAATGAGCTCCAGATGTATGGCGACTGCATTCATCTCACCATAAGCACTGTTTCAGAAGCATAAGAACAAGAAGTGCTGATCACTTCTACTTGTTCTCCTTCCTTCCAAGGTGTAACATCCAAAACCACTCTTAGCTGTGATGCTGCAGTTCAGGACATGTGAAGGTGTTTATTCTTTTAACTTCAACAAGCATTGCTTTATAATTTAGGGTGGGTTTTGTTTGCCACTGTAGGCATCTGCAATGTGATTTTTGTTTGCATGCTACAAACACATTTATCAGTGTATTTTCTACAAAGCTTTATGAACCTTGCACAATTGTGCTGCTTGTTTTTAAACTGCAGAATCAATCAGAGCTCAAGGATGGTTCTTAACCCCCATCATTACTGACGTTTGTGGTTCTGAACGTAGCCTAAACACTCCTGCTCTTTTCCCTTTCAGCCCTCCATTCAGTGTTTGGCCCTGCTGCTAGGAGAATATTAGCAGTAGCTCATTCCCACAGTGCTGTGCCAGCAGTGCATCACCCTGCCGGAATGGAGACACCACCCATTTATGAGGAGGCTGTACGCATGAGTAGATTCACAGTGGCTCGAAGTGGGGAAAGAGCCCCAGATTTGGAGCCAGTGCTGGAGGAGAAGCAGACTGTGGATGCTGAAAAAGAGCCGCAAGCAAATTGCCCATGAAGCAAAAGGCCTCTGAGCCAGACCTCTGCAAGAACTGCAAAGGGTTAATGCCCAAGGAGAGACTCAGAAATGTACACTGATATGCCGAGGAGTAATCTACTTCATATTTTTCTCATTTTGGTAGCTAATTCTGTTTTCTAATATCATTATTCCCAAACTGTATAGTGCAAGAAATATATTACATGCAATATGCTGCATGTATGTTTGTAGTAAAGTGGCAATACACCAAGTAACAAAATCCAAGAGCACAGACTTTACACAGATGTTTCCAAAGTTTGTATGCATCTACTCTTCTAGACCCACCTATCACTAAATCCCTTAAAGATATCCCAGGATGCATAATTCCTTCTCCTTACAGTTTTCACTTACTGTCACTGAAGAGTCATGTCCATTCATGCTCGTGGGTTCACCTTCACAGAAGAAAAACAACAATTTGGGCCAATAACTGTTTAACAGATATGTTACTGGCTTTATAATCAGGCCCAGAATAATGTTTCCCCTTCCTAAGACTCACTTTGGAGATACTCTGGAATTTTTCTAGCCGTGTTTGTAATAGAAGTGCTACTGGTAACCTGAGGAGTGAGGTCCAGTAGATAAGAGTACTGGCTAGAAGTGGTGCCAGATTCCACCACAATTAATTTGGGCTGAAATTAAAAGGCTTGGGTAGGACAGAGTAATTTCCACACCTGACCTAGAACCCACTCATTCCTAGCAATTTCTGGGTCCTGACTGGGAACAGAATGTAAGGCAAGGCTTAGTGCAGTCTATGGATGTCCCAGAGCTCTAGATGTCATTGATTGCTTGATGCACAGAAAGTCTCTGCAATTTTGCAGTGAGGCCTACTGCAAACTGAGGATGTACCCAGAATTAGCTTATTCTACCAGGATTCTTTGGAGTGCAACCCACAGTTCTATCTATCCCCAGTCTTGGTTATAGAACTACAAAACCTGTGTTCCTTCAGTTTCCTACTGGACCATCTCTCAGACTCTTCTCAATTACACCTGTAAAAAAGGAATATTAATGACAGTTTTTGTGTCTGTGTAAGGGCAACAAGGGGCCGCGGTGGCTTAGTGGTTAAGATGCTGAACTGCAGACTGGAAGGTCGGCAGGTCAGCAGTTCAAGACCCGAGTGCTGCGTGACGGAGTGAGCTCCCGTCTTCAGTCCCAGCTTCTGCCAACCTAGCAGTTCGAAAGCAAGAAATTGCAAGTAGATAAATAGGTACCGCCTCGGCGGGAAGGGTAACAGCGTTCCGTGCACCTCAGTGTTCAGTCATGCCGGCCACATGACCACAGAAGCGTCTTTGGACAGCGCTGGCTCTTCGGCTTAGAAATGGGGATGAGCACCGCACCCTAGAGTCGGACACGACTGGTTGGGGACACCTTTACCTTTTTTTTTAAGGGCAACTAAGGAAAGCAGCACCATAATCCTGTGTGGCTCCTCATTCATTGCAATTGGGTTGCTCTGGAGAAATTCTTAATCAATTGTGCCCAAAGGGAGAAGGAAGAAGTGGCTCATATGCTTCAGTTGCAGTTTTTGGCAATCATAGAGAGCATTTCTACACAAGGCTGTTAATCCACTGTATTTACTTCCAGTTTCATCACAGATTTGATAATCCAAGCACATTTCCTTTCCTGCTTTTCTGCTACATAACCTGTGATATGGCAGAACAGTGCAAATACTCAATAGGACTTTCTTTCACTTTCACAAATAAATACCACATATTCCCCGCCCTAAAAAAAACTCTCTGAAGGTGCTGGTTAGCCACAGAAGCAAAACTGGAGGGTCACAATGTTGTCTAAAGAACATGCAAACAACTGTGAGTAGGGAATGATGAGCATATGATAAATGCCTTGTGTAGAAAAGTCCAGAAACAACCTGACTCTTCCAGTAATTAAGATGGAAGTGGATGCTTGATTCTCTCAGCTGTCAATTACTGCTAGGGTTTCCTCCCTTGCTGTACTGGAATATTCAGTTACTTTTGTAGGAATTCCACAGAAACTGCCAAATTCTGCTACAGCTCTCAAGCACCACAGAAGATCAGTGACAGTGTCCTCCAGACCATCATGACAGTGTCCTCCAGACCAGTATCATGAAACTGTCCAGTCTCCCTGCTCTGAAGTCAAGTGTTTGTACTTGCATTCGTATCAGCTTTTTTCGTGTGCCCCCCCCCCTTGTTTGCCTCTCATTTTTCTGAACTGTGTGAAAACTATCTTCAAGCAAATGCTGTTTTCTGAAATATCTCATGTTGCTTTCCTGCATGGTGAGAATTTTGTACTGTGGTAATGCAAAAAACATATAAATGCATTTAACAACCAGAGAGATCTTGTGTTTCTTCAGCCCCTGTTCTGCATTCTGTAAATAAATGTTCTGGAATAGAGATGTACAAATTCTTGCTCATTAGTCTTATACAAACTCATTTAGCATACCTTGGAATTACTCAGATGTTTTAACTGAATAGGAACCTCCAAATTCACCTTGAATATATGCTATATTCATCAGGCACTTTTGTTGGATGGGGGCAAAGTTTTAGATTTTGTACATAAATATTTTTGTCTTCTGCTTGTGGTTGTCTGACAAGTCCCAACTCCTCAACTTCAAAGTTGCTAACATGTTGTTTAGTTCAAGATTTGGCCTGGAGTTTCTGGGCGTAGGTAGCCCCAGTCCTTCTGTCTCCTGTGACGGAGTGCACAATGTCTCCTGTGCATCAGTGGGGACAGGGGGACGAACAACTGTTCATGCTTTCTCAGTGTTACTGCTTCCTGCTAATGTCTCAGCAGGGCAGAAAAGTATACAATGGCCTGGTTGCATGTCCCACCCCTTGCCTCCATCAAATCCATCTGGGCTGAGATGTCCTTGTCACCACTCTCAGCTGGACACATGTTCTTTTACCTTTTGGTTTTCTAAAGTGGCCAAAAGGTTCAGGATAGGGACAAGACTCAGGCTCAAGATGGACATACCAGAACAGAGTCAGCACAAAAGTCTGACAAAATATTATACCCATTGGAAGGCTTACATGGTTGGGAAGATAAAGCACAGCTGAGAGAAGGAACAAGGATCTAACAGATGGTGACATGAGCCAATTATTTAAACAACTGCTGAGAAGCCTGCCTCTTCTCCCTAGATGGCACTTCCCCATCCAAGAACAGTTAAGCAGACAAAGCATTTGGCAAATGAATTTGGTTGAAGGCTGAGCCTGTCCCAGCTCGGTAATCCTCAGCTGCTGAAATCTAGGCAAAGCCAAGGTATTGATTTACTATAATATAGGACATGCTGGCTGGGGATAATGGAAGTTGTAGTTCAAGATGCTTGGAAAATGCCAGGTTGGGGAAGGCCAATATAGGCCATCTGCCCATTTATTTAAAGGCACAGGACTATGCCATAAACCCAGAAAATCCCACAGTATAAACCTTGTTGAGATAATATAAAATAATTTACTCCTCTAAGTAGTTAACTATAATTAACTGATTTAGGGAGCCAGTATGGCTGTGTTGGGCTAGGACCAGGGAGTCCCAGGTTCAAATCCCCACTTAGCCATGAAGCTCACTGGGTGACGCTGGGCCTGTCACTCTGTCAGCCTAACTTATCTCATAAGGTGGTTGTGAGAATAAAATGGGGGCAGACCATGGGCAGTATCCAATGGGGCCCTTATGCCACCGATTCTGTTGTGCCCTGCCAATTCCCTTCCACAAGCGGCACCCACCACTTGTGGAACAGAGATTTAGCGCTTTCTGGAACAGGGCAGGTCAGTGGAGCACTCAAAGGAGCTCTGCTGACCTGTCCCAAACCAGAAATGAGTGTTTCCACACACAAGGCTTCCTTTAGGAAACGTTAAATCTCTGTTGTACAAGTGGTGGGTCCCACTTGCCCAACAGAATCGGTGGGACCCACCGGTTGCCCAACAGAATTGGTGGGGCACAAAAGAATCAGTGGGGTTGTAAGCACGGAATTGGATACTGCCCCGTGTGTGCCGCTTTGAGCTCCATGGGGGAAAGGCGGGATATAAATATAACTGATAAGTATATTTGCTCAAGTATTGCCTTTTCCCTAGAATTACCTTATGATAACACACACAAACCCTACATGTATAACCACAAAATCAAATTAATTTAGGTTTTGCTCCAAAAACCTCTGACTGATGAAGGCCTAAGACAGCTCCATTGTTTGCAGTGAATTTCTACTTACGTCCATTATTTAATCAGTGACTTCTCATTGCTGTGTTGAGTTTTAGGATGGCATTTTCTTTTCAATGATGTACCTGCCACATTATATCCTGTCTGACCTTGAGCCCTTAATCCTTAAACTGCCACTATTATTTAATTATTTGAAGTTGACTATTAAAGTATTGGCAGGGGCGGGGGAGTATGTGAATGAATCATTTGTTAAGCTATGAGTTACGCTTTGAATACTTCCTCTTTGTGGTGTATGATTGTTTGGGTCACATTGCTTTTTCCATGCCAGAGGAGATGGATAAAAGGTGAATGTTAAATTGCAAATTATTAAAGCTGCAGTTCTTTCCTCAAGGGGGTATATCAGTGAGACTTACTTTTGAGCAAGAAAGCTTATGATAAATCTACTCTTAGCTTTAGTCCTTGATTCACCTTTACTCACACATGTTGTGTGCAATTAGTGGATCAGGACACAGTTCCACCCGTGTTAACAAATGCATTCATTGAGTTCACCTTTTCCAGAGGGGAACTGGGGGGTTGCTGCAGATTGGCGACAGTATCTGTCGCAAATGACCCTGATGTGCTGCTGCTCCACACTAAATTGGCCTTGTAGATTGCGCCGAGGTGCGCGTTCTTTCAATCTGGAAAAGGGAGATCACCCAAGAGACACCTGTGGTGATCTCCCTTTCTTTGGTAAGAGAGGTATCTACTGGCTTGCAGAAAAACACAGCTTACATGGTTCTTGTGGGTCACCTCTGACTGCTTCCCTGGGCACAGGGTACGGGCTAGCCAGTCAAGACGCTCATCACTGCTTCTTTCTTGGCCACTAAGCACCTTTCCATGTGGTAACAAGATATCACCTTAGAGACCTCTGTGATGCTGCTGAGGTCTTTGGGGCAATCCTCCAGGTCTTGACGGGAAAGACCCCCAGTGGCAGTGGGGGAGGAGCCCAGCTCTCTCACACTCTTTTTGGCCAGGGTTAGTGTCTTAAAGCAACAAAGAACATAATACAGCCAACACTTCAAAACAAGACACAACACAACCCCTAAGAACAGCAAGGGTAAAAGATGTTACACATTAAAACTGGGGGAATGAAAAAACGACTGAAGTGTTACAAATTAAAAGAAATGTGCTGTTTGTATATGGTGCAGAGTGGGCTGGGTGGGAGACCCCAAATAGATGTTTGTAACTAGATGCTTAAGTAACAAATTTTCCAGTAATGGGATTTCTGTTGCATCTGGGCAGAAAGGAAGATTACATGGTGCCTCTCACTAAAAGGCAGGCATTCATTCCCATTTATAGATGCTTTTCCCTTCAAGGTATGTATGAATTCCTTACTTGTTACCACAACAAGAGTAATTCTGCCTCATGGGACACAAGATCAGTGTGAGAGAAGGAGGCCACGTGACAAGCCACTAATAATATAACTTACATGATTATCATTAGGATGTATCACCTAATGATACATATTTATCACATTCGTCATAAATCTCTTGAGAAACAGGAAGAAACAACTGATTGTCTTTTAAGGTAAAGATAATGGCTCTCACAATCAGCATAGACAGGATCACCCCATTGTAATAAAGTTTTATTTAAGCCTTCCACCTTTCACTGAAAATACTTACTGGTTGTCCTTTGAACATTACAAATGTATCCAGGCTACACTGCTGCAACACTTGAGCAAAATTTCTTCTTAGTACTGAAGAATATTACCATTTCCTCATCTTTTCTTCACTCTCATATTTTTAAAGTAATGAAGAGACAGCAGACGCAAGCACAATCCACCTTATTCCAAAAGCCAGAAATTTAGTGATAGGAAGGTGGGAGATGCACCAGAGTTACCGTCGTACACCAAAATGAAACCATAAAACCAATAATTAAAGGTAATCTAAAATGTTTAACGTACTACATTATTTTACTAAAATAAAAATAACTACCAAATACCCCAAAGTCAGTCATATATTATTTATTCCATTTTTATTCTGCCCTTTATCAAAGTACTTAGGGTATAGTTCCTCATCCCTCCCCTGCCATTTTATCCTCACAACAACTCTGTGCGGTAGGTTACGCTGAGAAATAGTGACTGGTCCAACATCACCCAGTGAGTTTCATGGCTGAGTCAGTATTTGAACAGAAATCTTCCTGACCTTAGCATTTTTGCTGCCTTGTAGTGGTGTTTTTTTTGCCTCCACCTGTCATGCCGGCCACATGACCACGGAAGTGTCTTCGGACAGCGCTGGCTCTTCGGCTTAGAAACGGGGATGAGCACCTCACCCTAGAGTCGGACACGACTGGTTGGGGACACCTTCACCTTCATGCATATATATAAAGCATATATTAAAAAGACACCCTATGTCTCCAGTGCTGTCTCTATTCCAAAGGAAACAGGATCCTATAGCATTGCCCCTGGAACTTCTCACCCCACAGGGAAGTGGGGAGCGTGTAACATTCATTACATTAATTCATTATATTTCTATACCGCCCCATATCAGAAGATCTCTGGGCCGTTCACATATATTTCATATCTCTCTTTGTAACTCCTAGATTCTGATATAATCTACATTACTTCAAACATTCTAGATGGAGAAATATCTCACCATGTGGAAAGAGTCATGTGGTCAGATAAAGACTCCCCCAAACACATTTTAACCTTTTGAAGTCCCTTTTCAGTGACACATAGTAGCACGGTAGCAAATACCCTTGATCCAGGGAATGAAACTATAAGGCAAAGTCACACTGGTATTCACAAGCCCATCTTCCACTTAAGAATCAACATCTGGCCTTATACCACAATAAATCTTATGGTGTGACAGTTTTGGGGTTTTTTTTTAATGAACACAAGCAATTCTGTGTGAATGGTCACTGCAAGCCAATCCCCTAGTGCCTTATTCAGGTGTTCTTCATCAGTGTACAATAAAGGCATGAAGAGAGGGTACACTCTGTCCACAGATACAGGAAGCCCTCCTCTTCAGAAAGTCAACCCCCACAAGTAGAAGACAATGGAGGGCTAGTGCGCTCCCCCTCTCCTCACGTGTTTATTGTGCACACCAATAAAGAATGCCTGAATAAGGCTTAAGATTATTCTTATTTGTACCCCGCCTACATTTTCTCATACGCTTTAAAGGCCTATTCACACATTACCTTTTTTTAGATACACATGTAAGGTGTTTTTTTTTTTTAGTGTACAAGTCAAAATGTAGGGCGCAGACAACAAACAGGTATTTCTTAAACCCATGTATTATTCAGGTAACACTCACCAGAGCAGACATTACAAGGAATAAAAGGTTTCTATTGAAAATGGCACACCTTTGTCAAGTTCCTCACCCCTCTTTCCACCTGTCTACAATTTACAGACCACAATTACATCGATACATGGAGAAAGCTGTACAACACGCAGCCTGCACAGGACCAGCAGGAAAGAGATGGCGCTGGCACCGCCCTTTCCCTGCCAACATGCTCCGCCTCTGTGGGTGCCAAGGAGCAACCACCTTCTCAACACCTGGCATAAAAATTGGCCCTGGAGGCCATTTGAATGTTGCAGCCCTTAAGCCGACCTTACTGAGGGGAAGCGTAGCTGGACCCGGGGCTTTGTTTTTGGGCACCAGACCCACGTCCCTTGCAAAGGTAGTCCAGCCCTAAAAGAGCCAGGATTGGCCGCTGAATGTGCGCATGGCAGCAAACCCCGCGTGTTGCTACTCGCTGTGCTAAGAATCGAGACTCGCGGGCAAACTGGACACGAGATTAATCGCATTCGTGGAGTTAGCGTGCACCAACGGGAGCGTCTCCTGAAACGCAGATAGTAGAGGTGATTGGGGAGGGAGCAGGGGCATGGAGATATAGCGCGAAACTCGCCCCGTGCCTAACGTCGTCCTCAGCGTGCCCTTCCGGCTCTGCAAGGGCGTGAGCGCGGGGGCCCCTCTGACTCCAGCAGCGCCCGCGCCCCGCCCCCTGCTCGCAGTTCAGTTCTGCCAGCGCCGGGGATCATCCGATGCAGCTGTTTACACCGGGCAGCCTTGGGCAGGCGATCACAAGACCTCGCAATGCTAAGAGTTAGCCGGGCCAGCTCATATCTACGACGGAAGCCGGGGAGGCGGCGGCTGCACAGAATTCCGAAAGAGGCACGTTCAGAATGCGGCAGCACGAGGAGAGGCGCTTCCCGGAGTCACGCTGTCGTCATCCGCCTCCCCACGCCCCGACTTGCGGAGCTGGTCCGACTGCCTTGACGCAGCCCAGCGGAACTCCACAGCCTCCCGAGTCACACAGGAGGATAGCGTGCGCCGCATTCAGGTCACTGCGTTGCGCTGATTTACCTCCGGCCACATCTGCATGAATACAGGGGATTGTGGTTGAATAGGGGAGAGACGGCCCTGCCGCTGGGCTCATGGCCAGATCAGCATTAATCAAACAAATCTGCCGGTCTTCCCTGTGCAGGATTATGGTGCTACAGGAACATTGGAAGTGTCAAGATTCACAAATCCAGGGGGGTCGCTGTGAGGGGTGTGTGAGGTGATGAAGGCCAATTTAAAATTTCTGGTTTCTCTCGATGCTGGAACAACAACAGTCTTGTGACACCTTAACGATTTATTATAATTCATCAAAATCAAAATGTATTATAATAAATCATTCTAATGTCATAATAAAGACACATTTATTACGGCATAAGCTTTTGTGGACTTGAGCCCATAGATGTATGAATTATCCTCAGTTGGCGGAAATACTCAAAGTCGTGTGTCCGAGGTGTGTGTGTCAGGGGTGTGTGTGGTGGGATTATAAGCAGTGAGGTCAGAGGAAAATAAAATGCACATGTACAGACTGTGGCAATTATGTTAAAGCTTAAATATGTATATAAAATAAACAACAACCATTCAGACGCTGATGCAAGGAAACTTTGGATGAGTTTGCCTCTGTGCACTGGTGGGATCAGGGCTGGCATCAGGGATCGGCAGTGCCGAAGTTCCAAGCCCTCAGCAGGGTTCACTGCTGCCAGAGCAGCCAACACCACCTGCCCTTGTCTCTGGTCAACAACATGTAGCTGCACCTGGCCACCACTCACTTGCTCACCTGCATGTAGGTCACAAGGGCAACCAGCAGCAGCCACCGCCTCCACTGTCTGTTTGTCTGCCCTCTCCATCTTGGAGTGCAGCTGCTCCAAACAACCATCGCTGCTTATGGGCAGGTGGGCAATACAGTGGTGGCAGGGGCTCCCCTCTGATAGGAAAAGAAACCAAATGCACAGTTACAAGATGGGGGATACATGGCTCAACAACACTACAAGTGAGAAGGATCTTGGAATTGTAGATCACGAGCTGAATTTGATCCAACAATGTGATGTGGCTGCAAGAAAGGCAAATACCATTTTGGGCTGCATTAATTGAAGCATAGCTTCAAAATCCCAGGAAGTACTAGTTCCCCTCTACTCAGCACTGGTTAGGCCTCATCTGGAGTACTGTGTCCAGTTCTGGTCCCCACACTTTAAGAAGGATGCAGACAAGCTGGAGAGGGTTCAGAGGAGGGCAACAAAGATGATCAGGGGACTGGTAATAAAGCCCTATGAAGAGAGACTGAGAGAACTGGGCATGTTTAGCCTTGAGAAGAGAAGACTGAGGGGAGATAGGATAGCGCTCTTCAAGTACTTGAAAGGTTGTCACACAGAGGAAGGCCAGGATCTCTTCTTGATCATCCCAGAATGCAGGACATGGAATAATGGGCTCAAGTGACAGGAGGCCAGATTCCGGCTGAACATCAGGAGAAACTTCCTGACTGTTAGAGCAATACGACAATGGAACCAGTGACCTAGGGAGGTGGGGGGCTCTCCCACACTGGAGGCATTCAAGATGAGGCTGGACAGCCATCTGTCTGGGCTGCTCTGACTTGGATTCCTGCATTGAGCAGGGGGTTGAACACGATGGTCTTGTGGGCCCCTTCCAACCCTGCTATTCTATGATTCTATGAACCCACGGTAGGCATCTGGATGTGTACACATGCCCCCCTTGATGGGAGGGATTGGGGCCCCCAACCTCTCCCTCCACTTCATTGGCATGGGTTGCGGCAGTGCCTTCTCTTCTGGAGAAATGCGGCTGGGGGCATTTCCTCAGTGCTTGCTTAGTCACCTGCCTCTGTAAGGAACAAGCAAACAGTTATTGCTTGCTCATCTGTTTTTGGCAGCAGCTATTCCTTGCACTATTGCTGCGTACTAATTCATTTGCTGGTGGGTCCCCTCTGCTTCTCAGGGGAAGGGGAGGAAGCCATCTCAGCCTTGGAGGCACATCCCTCTCTAGGTGCCATGAGGGGCCTGCCAGAACATGCTGCTGAGGACCTCTCAAAATCTGAAGCTGACCTTTGGTCAGCTTCAGATTTTGTACTAGAGGATCATTTAGAGTAGCCCACATGTGTAACAGAACACTCATTTCCCCTCTTTACTGTAAAATACAATATGCAGAGGGATATTGCAAAATGCAACATCCAACACGGGTGGTGGCATACAAATGGGAGGGAGGGAGAGGTGGTTGGGCCCACCTCAGCTACTGCCCCAGAGACCGGGGTAGGGCCAGTCCAAGGCATTTGCAGCCTGAGGTGAAGCAGCAGACAGTGCCCCTGCTCCCCAGGTCAAGTGCACAGTAGCCAAGTTATTTGGGCATCTGAGGCGGTAAATCCCCAAAATGCCTCTCCCCAGCAGTACAAATACGGTGAGAATTAAGTAACTAACCGCGTGCTGCCCGTTCACGACACTCGAAATCAGCTGCGTGAGGGGCTGCCTCATTCTACCTAGCGGTAGGGCTGCTGCTATGGGTGGTCAAGAGTCGGGCACCGGATCATCCTGACGGCGTGAGGCCCAGCAATACCCATACCTGATGGCAGCCCTGCAGAGAACTGAGCTGCTTTGTAATGCTTTTTTGCTTTGCATCCTAGCAGATAACCTCCCCATTCGCGGAGAGGGGGCTCGCCTTCGGCGTTCCTTTAATGATGGCAATGGGAAGGCTCCGCTGATCACCTGGAGGTAGCTGGCGAAAGGGAAGATACGTTTTTGAAACAGTCCTCAATTAAAAAAAATTAAACAAGATCCTCAGGCACGCGGCGCTTGCGCTACCCGCGTCGGGTGCGTCGCTCTCAGAGCAACGGGCCTTCCGCCAAGAGGCGTTGTTCTTTGGTGGGAGTCTCGCGCTCCCCCGTTCAAGGGCTGAAATGGAGCCGTCCAGGCGGCGGGCGGGAGGCGGAGCCGGCGCTCCCCCCCCCCCGCGACGTCACAATGCCCGGCTCGGACCGCGGGTGTTTGTTGTGCGCCCGTTGATCAGCCGTGCTGCCAGCGAGCGAGCGAGCGTCGCTGCAGCAGCCGCAGTCGGCGCGGGCTTTGGTCCTCGAGATCCTTGGGAGGCAGGGAGAGCTGTCGATTCAGCGGGGAGGGATAAAGAGAGAGACAAACCTCGACGCAGCCAGCCAAGCCATGAAGTTCCAGTACAAGGAAGACCACCCTTTCGAGTACAGGAAAAAAGAAGGGGAGAAAATCCGGAAGAAGTACCCGGACCGCGTGCCTGTGAGTGGAAGAGGCATAATCGCCGTGCCCTTGTTGATAGGATATATTGACTGCTTTCCCGGGCCAGCCCGTGTGGAGCCGCGGCTTGTTGTTCATCTGTATTCTGTGGTTTTAATTTTGGGGGAGGAAAGGAAGGGTGGCCTCCTGACCTCCTCTGCCTGCTTGTTGTCGTCGTCGTAGCCGGGGGTGGGGCTCGGGCGGATGGCCCTGGCCTTTAGCGGTCCAGATGAAAGCGTGCTGCTGTCCGCGTTTGGGCGAGCAAAATGTGCCTCCCCCTTCCTGACGGTGCGTGCGCTGCTTCGGAGCTGGAGGAGGGGAAGGAGCTCAGTCCCCCCTCCCTCCCTGCCGCCCTCCCTGCCGCACAAACATGGAGGCAGAAGGAGAATGGCTGTGGTAATGATATAACCTCCAGAGCAAGCTTTGAAAGCCCCTGCGTGATCTTTCAGGAAGGGCCCAGTTGTTAAGATGAATCTTCTTTTTTCTTTGATCTTGGCCTGCCTTTGGGGGCTCGCCCTGTTCTGCTCCTTCTTTTTGTCAGACTAAGCAGGCAGTCTTCTCCATGGCCTACTCTTAATGTTGGGGAGGAAAGCAAAGTCATGGTGTCTTCGTTCGGCTGACTTTCCCTCCCCTCCCTTTGGAATTAGTGATGATTACCCTTCACCGCCTTAGTATTGTAAAGAACTTTGCCTTATGTTCAATGTGTGAATGTTGCCTTCTGGTAAAAAAAAATAATAATTACCCAACCCCATGCATGATTATTTGGAACTAAATCCCAGAGTTCAGTTGGGCCTACTTCCAAGTAAGTGTATGCATACAACTGTATTCCCCCTCCCCAAAATTGCATACTTTTACTCCCTAGGTCGCAGTTTTGCACCGTATGTATTTTTAGCATGCTTACGATGATTCAGGGTATTTGTATAAACCAGAATGAAGGGGCTTTTAACCAAACTTTAATGATAACTTCTTATTTTGTTCACCTTATGATATTATGCCGTATTTTTTCTAAAGATGGTTCCTTATCCATCCTCACAGCATTCCTATACAGTAAATTTATGATAGTGAGTTAATTCCTTGTTGGCAAATGGGAAACTAAGGCAAATAATCTGTTAATCTGACACAGAAAACATTAGCACCTCTGTATGTTGTGATTTACTGGTATTTTTAAAGTTTTTTGGTGGCCCAGCAGGAAATGGCAGGAACGTTTGTGTCATGCAGTCTGGTTTTGATATTTATAATGTGGGACATGGTAAATGTGCTTTATTTATAAATGGCAGAAATGTGGATGACACTTGGACATTTACTCAAACACTTAGTTGGCTTTGAGATTTACTGGGTAATGTTAGAATTTTCAGACATTTCCTTCTGGGCCTCTTAATATTATAAGGATACTTGTAAGTGCCAACGTTCACCAAATTTCGGATGCTATCAGCAACACTTTAGCTAGGGTTGGATTTGGGGTGGGGGATCCCCCATTTAAGCCAGACCGAACACAGAGGCAAGCAATATATATGTCAGGCCCAAGATACAGGCTCCGTGGAGGAATTTTTGAAATGAAGGATGCTGGCAAATCTGTGCAGATGATGCCAAGATTAGTAGAGCAGCCAGTGCTGCAGGATACCATTCTGAGGCGCTAAAAGAGCCATGTAGGTGGAACTGAGGGTGTGAATAATAGAAGATTTATCAAGTTGGGAGTAGTGCAGTGGGGAAATAGCCAGGCAGGGGATCTATGGCGTGGCACCCAGGATTGCATTTTTCTGAGTATGCACTCAGAGGGAGCAAGAAAGATAGTCAAGGCCATTATACCTATGGCTGTGTGGCTCTGAGTTTGTTGCTTCATGCTTAGGGTGTCTGGTTATGTGCCAGAAGGGAAGTGTGTCTGATGCCTCTGAAAATTCACCCCACAGAAAAGTGCCATAGCTGAGTGGCAGAGCACATGCTTCACATGCAGAAAGTCCCAAGTTCAATCCCTGAACCTGGCATGATCAGGTGCCAGGGGTGACAGTCCTGCTGCCAGTCAGAGTAGGTGGTACTTTAATAGGACCAGTGATCATCTGGCTCTGTGTGTCAGCTTCAGAAGCCACAAGAGAACAGTGTGTAACAGGTAAACTTAAACAACTGATGAGATTTAACCAGAGCATCCTTGCATTTCCTCTCTTCTGTCTGGCAGCTGAATCCCAGTTGGTTTCAGTTCCACCAGCTGACACTGCAATGCACCCGGCATGTAACCTTTCAGCTGTCTGACAGAGAGGAAGTCTGGCTGGCACAGGTCCATGGTTACGGCAGATGCTACCCAGTGACAGCCATATATGTAGAGAAGCTGTACATAACCCTTTGGCGTTTTTGTTTTCTACAAAACCAAGACCAGCAACAAAATGCGTGGAGTGCTCCTGTTCAGGATTCCAGCCAAACCAGCCGGCTAGCTTTCTTCCAGGACATGTTATTCCATTTCTCCCCTTCCCCCAAGTTTTCCATCACAGCACCTCCCCCTTCCCCCCAGCAAAAGTCAGTGCCCGCTGAGCAAGCTTGGTTCTATTGAGCTGTTTTGGGGGTCTCCTTCCAAGGTTTTTTTCCTATAGTTTTTGTGCTTCTACAAACCTTGGGGTTCCCCTAAACCTGCTGATATCTCCCCTTCTGTGAGGACTGTGCGATTTTGGCTGAAAAGGAGTCCACACACAAAGGACTGAGTTCACTGTTGGAATATATGATGATATATTTGCTTTCTGCAGCTGTGTTTATAAAAGCAAAACAAAACATCTTTTGGTTTCAAGTTGGGGATCATAGAATCATAGAATAGTAGGGTTGGAAGGGGCCTATAAGACCGTTGAGTCCCCCGTCCCCCCCGCTCAATGCAGGAATCCAAGTCAGAGCATCCCTGACAGATAAAAGAATGCAAAGAGATGAAAGAGAAATGAGATTATGGGTGCCTAGTTCAAGTAACTCCGTGACCTTTTTATGTTTTTACTAATTCATAAGGGCTGCATCACTGAAACTGTGACAAAGCATGTTTAAAATTGTAATTAACTAAGGGCACAATCCTATGCATGTTTAGACAGAAAAACGTCCTACAACTCACAGCATTCCCCAGCCAGCCATGCTGGCTGGGGAATGCTGGGTGTTGTAGGACTTTTTTCTGTCTAAACATGCATAGGATTGCACCCTAATACTCTTAACCCCCCTTTTCTTATTGCATCCCATAATGTGTGTGTACTCTTCTAGTGCTGGCTCCAGGAGCTTGGGGACCCCTTAACCTCAGAAGAGATGGGGCATGCAACCTGATAATTCTCTCAATCTGCCTCTGACCTTCTTTAGTTAGCTCCATGCGGTGCAAACATGATGGGAGCAGTAAGCCCTTTGCTACAGTTGGTGCCTTGGCAAATGCCACTTCTCCCAACCCACTGAAACCAGCTCCACCGCTCCCCTCTCTCTCCGCATCAGGTCAGGTCTTTCCTGAGCCAGTATCACACGTGGTTCTCGGGACTGAAAAGGTTGTGCATCCTTGCTGTGGATAATGCTGTTTGATTTCACAATTGGCAAGAGCGTCTACTCTGATAATTTCTTATCTAGAAGAACTGGCACCAGTAGAAAGCTAATGAAGTGTGCTTTTCACAATTGCTTGGATGAAAGGGCGGAAAAGCCAGAGTTACAGTTTGTAGTAGACTCCATTAGCCTAAACCTGAGTTATTTGTGTTTACTTTCTGCTTTCTCAGTATAGTCATGAAGTCATAACCTCATGCTGGATCATGCCTCTGTAGTCCAGCATTCTGTTCGCACAGTGGCCAACCAGATGCCTACGAGAAGCCCACAAGCAGGACATGAGTGCAGCAGCACCCTCCTGCTCATGTCCCCCAGCAAGTGACACTGAGAGGCAGACTGTCTCTGATCCTGGAAGCAATACACAGCCATCATGACATCATCATCCCATTGAGGTTCCTTATATAGCTGTGTGTCACATTCCTTGAATTTTGCCATACCTCCTTTCCTCCATAGGCTCAACAGGGAGAATTTGCAGGAGAGGAACAGGTCCAATGGTGTCTCTTCACGAGGTGCTTGTTTACATCCCCCCCCTTCCCTTTTTGTTCAGGTTATCGTGGAGAAGGCACCCAAGGCCAGAGTGCCTGATCTGGACAAGAGGAAGTACCTTGTCCCATCTGATCTCACAGGTAAATGCGTCCTGTTCCACACTTTCTAACTGTATTGCTATTCAGGGAATTTTTTCAGCAAGCACTGTCTAGAGGTAGAAACAGGGGACTCCTCTAACCCCTGTTTGGGAAAGGATTTGATGCGTCTTCATGCTTGCAGCACAGAATGAGAGGAATGCATCTGCGCTGAATTTAATGCTGTGGATGAACAAGCCACCTTTAATACTCCAGTCCAGGAATGGGCAACCTGGCGCCCTCTAGATGTTTTGGACTAAGCTGCTTGAGTCTGATGAGATTGTAGTCAAGAACATCTGGAGGGCACCAGGTTGCTGAGCCCTACTCTAGCTTTTTTTTGAAACCCACCTTACCAGTTGCCATTATTCAGATTCCTTAACCACTAAGGATCCAGAATGGAGGCCTGAGTCTGTCCATTTGCTAGTCACCCAAATGACAAAAAACAAATGTAAAGCTAGCTTTGTAGCACTGGCAAGAATTTGGGGGGTTGCGGGAGGCAGGCTTTTTATAGTTTTTAAAAACTGTACTAAACTAAAACGTCTTGATCAGTGGGAAACCTCAGTTCTGAATTTAAACTTTGCTCATGGTGGCATTTGTAAGTTTTCTAAATTGCATAATATGGGGACCATGTTTTTAAAACTTAGTAAGTATGAAGGTGTGTTTCAAGGGTGGAATTGTTGAGTGGTATACCAGTCAGTGTTCTTGCCTTTCACTTCTGCAGTTTCTACGCCATCTCACCAGTCACCACACAATTCATCAGGATATGTTTTTAAAAGTTCTAAAAGTTTTAAAAGTTCTCTGATAGGGATGTCTGTTGGAATGAGAGTAAGAGGCACTGGCCTGGTTCATGTAACCAGCACCTCCCTCATGTGATTGTATTTGCCTCTTAAGAGTGCACAGGGCTGCTGGGAGATGCTCGTGTGAAGGTGCTTCTTGCATGAACTAAAGTGTGGCAGTGGGGAGGGTTGGGAGAAGGGCCCCTGATAAAGATCTCAATGCTCGGGCAGGCATGTGTGGGAAAAGCTGGTCCCTTGGCTTCACATGTCAAGTTGTCTAGGGCTTTGAAGCTTGAAATTTGCTAATTTGGTTTTGTTTTTCCTTCTGCTTGTTTCCCACCCTGGCAATTTTAGTTGGCCAGTTCTATTTCTTGATCCGAAAGCGAATCCACTTGAGGCCAGAGGATGCCCTGTTCTTCTTTGTCAACAATACCATTCCTCCCACCAGCGCTACTATGGGCCAGTTGTATGAGGTAAGCAGAAGCTGCCTTTCCTTTCTAATGGTGGAATTGCTAGAAGAGCACATGCTATACAGAACAACTTTGTGTTTCGTGCATGCCTTTGCTATGTCAAACTAAATCATTCTGGTTCAGTCATACACACAGTTTGAAGGATGCTGCCAGCTGCAACCTGCCACATCACGCCTTCAAGCATGTTTTGCCAGGCTTCATTCATTGGAATATCCTGTGGGACCTCCAAGGCACGTATAGAAGTTAGTAGGAAGATGCATCCACTTAATCCAGGGGGTACAAGCAATGGCTTACAGGCAGCATGTGACTCATAGGCATGTGATGTGAGTTCTGCACAGGACCGGCAGCACCCTCAGACAGCTGCCATTGTACCCCCACCCCACCTCCGCACCATCCCTTTCCTGCTGGTGTACTCTGTGTTTATGCTGGTGTCCAGCAGAAAAATGCAAAGCTGCCGGCACGCTCCACCATATTGCTGGAAGGAACAGCATCCTCCTCCTCGACACCCAGCATAAAAGTGGGCCCTCAGGGCCACCTGAGTTGTGCAGCCGTCGCTTAATCAAAACATATGTTCAGCTGTGCCGTGACTGATTTTTTTCCCCCTTGACATTTCAGAACATTCCTTTTCATCAGTTTTGCATTGGTTTCCCTAAGACCACAAGGGGTTCCTTGTGCCAAAAAATACAGGATTGGAAGTCAGGTCTCTAGAATCCTAGTGCAAGACCTCCACGGAACTGGGACACGAAGTTGTCCAAAGTAGCAGCTATACTGAATCTCAAGACTCATCATTTGCCACAACAAAATAGAGGCAGTCGTGACTGAAGCGACTTATGATGGCCTGGAGTCTGAAAATTGGCCTGGAGTCTTTCACCTGCTTGCCTCCCATCCGAGGTTTTCAGAGGCATCTCTCTGGCCATTGTTGAAAAGGGAACCCTTGTTCTGGTCCAGTAAGGCTCTCCTTATGTTATGCTTTTGTGGTGGCATGAAAAAAAACATTTCTTTTTTTTCATGCCACCACAAAAGCATAACATAAGCTTTTATGCTTATAAAAAAGCATACGGTGGTTGCATATGGTGAGCTTTGGTACTTAAATGGCTTACTCTGAGCGGTGGCATCCATCTAAGTGGCATCCATTCTCTTTGTAAGTGGGCCTATGTGGTGGTGATTCAGTTAATAAAAATATGTAGCATTTATATTCTAATATTTAACATTTATATTCTAAACATTAGTATTCTAATGTTTCACACTTAATTTTTCAGTAATCGGGCATTTATGATAGGCCAGAATTATTAGCCCCATTTTGTAGTTGGGGCACTAAGAGGCAGACTAAGGCAAGATTTGAACTGGGGGCTTCTTGGTTCAAAATTTAGTCTCTTAGCTACTATGCTATCTCCCAGGATTTAAGTCTGGATTAAACAGCAGGCAGACTGACACACTGTGTGAGCCAGAAACCTTACCTTCAGCTCATTCTAGTCCTCGGTGGCTGAGCATAGCCTCTTAATGAATCTAATGGGCATCTCTGTGGGGATGTATGGAAAAAGGCCCTGCAGTTGCTTACTGGTAAGAGGATGGAAACTCCTCTGAACTGTATTTGTAAGGAGATAATGCAGCAAATCCATTCATCTGTATGAAATTCTATTCCCAAAGTGGTTACACAAGCTCTGAGGAAGGCAAGTTTCAGAAACCTAGTTACTAATTAATGATCCATTTTACCCGCCTAAAGAAGGACACATTTATTATTAAACAACAAAAAGGTATCATCATCCTGCAAGGCAAGATATTAAGGTCACTTCCTGCAGATGATTAAGATAAACTTCTGAATTAAGTCCTCAACTTGTTAAAAGCCCAGTGCAGCTAATAGCTTGTCTCACTGAAAACCTTCTTCAAAACCCAGTTAATAATGTCTGATATTTGGAGCAATGCTGACCTTCTCCAAAAGTAACGTCAGTAGGTTTCACTGACGATCAAATGCAGTACAAAATCTAGAAGAGGAGGAGCAACTTCGTCAATGTCAGAGAATTCAAGGAGAAGCTTTCGCCAGATAATAGTTTTTGGTGTCCATTAGGGTTTTCAGATAAACATTTAAAAAAGTAACTGGAGACTGTAGTATTGTGGTACAAGTTCAGTGGAAGTGCTGTGGGACTGGAATATTTTGAAATGAAAACCAGGTTATGGTTGTGCAATTTATAAAGCAGTGATGTTCTAGAACAAGAGGGAGCAACTCAGCTCATGTAACTACGCAAACACAATAAGCCAGGGAGAGAATGTTAATTGGCATATTTTGACTAAGCAGAACTCCTATCCTGTAAATATGGAATCATAGGGAGAGAGAAAGGAACAGAAGAACATCAGCTCTACCTCCTGTCCCCATACCACGTGCCAGCTTCTGACAAACTCACGCACATAATATGTATCCTGTTGTGTCATGGCAGAGGGCCAATGAAAAAAGTATATAAGTTTTCCCTTAGGGAAATAATTTGTAGCACCTTGATGACTCATAAAGCATGAAGAGCATCTCTCACATGTGCAGTACATTTATGTGTCATGTGAGCATCAGGAAGAACAGGTCTGCTCAGATAAGTGCTGTCCTAAGAACATAAGAATCGACAAGTACCTTAGGGAGGTTGGTAATCCATGATAATTTCCATCCTTTGCTAGTCCTCAGAGTTTGATAAGGATGGAGACCTAAAAAAAATGGAAGTTAATACTCTTGGCTAGCTTAGGGATATCAGTGGCAATCAGTAGGCCTCCTTGTGTTCATTTGTTTCTTTTAAAAAGTTCTTTCTGCTAGTGATTATCTCCTGTCCTGTCCAGTCTATCCCCTCGGACATTTACATCTCTCTTCTCCCTCTCCAGCCGCACCCAGCGTGCGCATGTAGATGGCCCATTTCAGGTTGACACCTCATTCATCTTTCGAAGTGAACAGTGTATACGAAAGCTTATGCCAGAATAAATAAATGTGTCAGCTTTTAAGGTGCCACAGAATCTTGGTTGTTTTTACTTCTAGATCTAGGTTCGAGATTTAAGCTTTTTCTAGTACACAGAGTCAACCCCAGACCAACCATCTTTTGGGTGGATAAGTGTTTAGAGATCCTCTTCTCCAGCTCTATACATCCCATCGCTATGCATAGGAATTTAATCATATTATTAATATTGCACAAAGATTATTTTAGCAGGAGCACCCTCAATTTGACCTTTGTTGTTGTTCAGTCGTTAAGTCATGTCTGACTCTTCGTGATCCCATGGACCATAGCACGCCAGGCCTTCCTGTCCTCCGCTCTCTCCCGGAGTGTGCTCAAGTTCATATTCATTGCATCGGTGATGCTATCTAGCCATCTCATCCTCTGCCGTCCCCTTCTCCCTTTGCCTTCAATCTTTCCCAGTGTCACGGTCTTTTCCAGGGAGTTTTCTCTTCGCATTAGGTGGCCGAAATATTTGAGCTTCAGCTTCAGTATCTGTCCTTCCAATGAGCAGTCAGGGTTGACAATTTGACCTTACCTGAGACTGGAACCAACCAAAGATTGATCTTAATGAACAAAATGTTGACAAGAACCAGCAGTGTTATAGTTTAGAATTTTGCCTTATGTCTCAAACAGGCCGCTGAAGGCTAAAAGCAATTGGTACCATTCAGCCAAAGTTATGCACATTACTGCTGAAGCGAAGCAGGCTGACTTAGGGCGTAATCCTGTGCATGTTTAGGCAGAAAAAAGTCCTACAACTCCCAGTATTCCTCAGCTAGCCAAGTTGTAGGACTTTCTTTCAGTCTAGGATAGGATTGCACCCTTAGTCTCCTATTCAGGCAGCTGACCATCAGGGAATCACGTGTAAGAGCAGAATATGAATATAACAAATACAGCCGTAAGAATAGGATGGACTAGAAGCCTAAAGAAATAAATAGAAAGTATTTTTTTTCCTAGGTTAGACCACCTTTCTGTTTCTAGCTAAAGTGGAACTAATTGGAATGTTTGCTTACAGATACATTTACTAGTTTAGTTACCTTTTCCCACTTTTACTTTTTTATTATGAACCTGGGGACCAGCTGAGTCATGTACAGCCTGGCATGATCTCAGCAATTTTATATACGGATAATGATGACCTCTTCCTCTCTCTTCTCCCCGCCCCATTTTTTTTCTTTTTCCAGGATAACCATGAGGAAGATTATTTTCTCTATGTGGCTTACAGCGATGAAAGTGTGTATGGAAAATGAGCTCATGAGTTGCTGGCCTCACAGATGCAATGGACTGAAAGGACTGTTGTGAGAGGAAACTTGTGTCTGACAGAAGCAAGCAAGAAGAGGGAGAAAGAACTGGACAACAAGCCACATATTTCATGCCATCATTTCTTGCACCTTTAATATTCATTATTACTATTATTTTATTTAACTGCTAGGGGAAAGAGTGAGGCTTTTAAAAGCTGTTTGGTGGGTGGTGCTTTGTGACAGAGAGATCCTTTTGCCAAGTTCCCTCGTCTTCTATTCGGCTAACCAGCACTTCCGTGAGTGCCCAGTGAGGGGAGAGGGAGAAGATGTGAGTGGGCACGATGTTACCTAGTGATATTTTCCATACCCTTCCCTGCTAGGACTGCCAACAGGAATTAATGGCAAGACATCCAGCCCCAGTTGCCCTCCCACCTAATTTTTAACCTGCTTCGCTTTAAGGCAGTAGCCCCTCCCATGCATGAAGAAGGCAGGATATAAATTCCTCTTTTCTGAAGTCATTGCTGCCCCTTCTCTCCCCGGCCCCAGCGGCATGTGTGTGGCACCCCTCCTCCTTCATGTGTAGCATATTTTATCCAGTTCACATATTCCACTAGCAACCCAGTAGTCACTTGTAAACAGAACCATGTGGATGCCACTTAGTATGAGGGAAACTGTAGGGTAGCTTCAACTTGGACAGTGACAGCACACACCCTTTCAGGGTGCAACCTATGAATTGGGCATCCGGCATATGATACATTCTCACCAACTGCATGAGTGTTTTCTGATGTTATGTGTCCTTGCTTAATAGGAAAAGGCAGTTCCCCTCTAGTTTACCTCCATTCTACTGAAACCTGTGCTATGTTTCCTTTTTTGCTGTCCATGCAACATGGGGTGGGGTGGGGTGGGGTGGGGGGAAATTTGGAGTTAACTTTCACTCACAGCCTTGCCCTAAGCATACAGCAGGCTTTTTTAATGCCACAGATAGTGGCATTCCCCTCTTTCCCTTTTATTACATTGGTTGTTCCAAATCAGGGAGCCATGGTGCAATTTAGGATATGTTACGTTGAGGCATATATTGATTTAATTATTGTAACAGATTTCTTAGTTTTGTAGCAACTTTGAGGCTAAATCTAAGAAGGACATAATCTGAACCCACAAGAAAAGGTAGGTGCTGGAGAGGGGAAGCCCAACGTTTGCCTCGGGAATCCTAAACTCTTGAGTGGTAGTTCTTGTTTGGACATATCTACAGTGTTATGGAAACTGGCAGCATGTTAGCCTCTGCTTCTCTGTTTGCATTCCCCCGCTCATAGCTTTGCAGTGTCATTCCTCTAATAAGATCTTGAGATAGCAAGGGCTCCAGTGCTTCATTAAGTGATATCAGAAGAGCCCAGGATATAAAGAGATGTTTTAAAAATGAGGTTGAGGGACATTTGCAGAGCTGAGGGGGCCTTCCTGATGACCATAACTGGAGGTGCACCAGTAATGAATGGCACATGCTATGATGAAAACCAGGCGATGAAGGTCAAGAGAGGAAGGCTGGGATATTTTTCTGCCTAGGTCCAGTCAAGATACACATTTTGTGGTGGCTGGTTCTGCATAGGATGTGAAATTCCTTCCACACTGCAAATTCCAATTTACTTCCATTTTCTCAGTCTTCCCTATCTTTGAGGCTGTCATTAAAAGTCACATTCCAAATTCTTTCAGCTCAGGCAAGTCCAGTACCTCCCATGAGAGTCAAGGCATGCCCGGGACCCCAAGGCACTTCAGGGCTCACTTGTATATTCTCTCACTCACCTTCACTCAGGGGAGATGCAATGGATGATGAATGAGAACTGGAGTTACCCCTATGCTGCTGCTGATCTTTAAGCGATATTAATAGGATTTCAACATAACGGTTTGATGCATACGAATGATTATGTTTAGAAGTTTTACTTTAACTGGATTGTGGCAAATACTTCTCATTTTTGTTCTAGTCCAGTTTGTAAAAGGCAGTGTTTATTATTCTTTGTGTCATTAATTCCAACCAGCTTCAGGTTCTTGTAAGACAAAAACTTCATGTTACATCAGCTCACTCAATAAACACACACTTGAAAATCACCACATGGAATGGTATTTTGATAATGCATTGGACTTGGACTGGCATTTCTTATTTAAATGCTAATTTTGTCCCAAACCTTTGAATAATTCTAGTTGCCCATATTTATTATTCCATTTTCTATCTATGGCTGTTGTATTTGGAGTACTGAGGGATACATATGAAGAGAGCTGTATTTTTATTTATTACATTTGTATCCTGTCCTTTCAGGGTGATGTATGTGGGATTGTTTCGTTTTATCATCACAGCAGTCCTGTAAGGTAGGTTAGGCTAAGAGGAAGTGAGTGACCCAGGGTCATCCAAAGTGAGCTTTATGGCTAAGCAACAATTTGAACTGAGGTATCCTGTATACCACAATGACATTTTCACTGGAAAATGGAGAAGGCAGCCCAATAGCACTGATTTCTGGCAATTATTACAAAAGTAACAGAATTCTAATACAAAAACACAGTCGTGCAATTCCCATTATGATATATGTCATGTACATACATGCTATTTTATTTAAAGTATATATTCAAATACAGAAATAACATATACAAAATGTCTAATATTATGTAGAATACAAAATATTGAAAGAAAACAAAGCATAGATTTGCATTATCATGGACATTAGAATTCCAGCAATTCATAAATAAAACCCAGTTGTCCAACCAGCTATTTACTGCTGTACCTTTTGTTTTTTTCATAACACTAACTTGTCCACTAAAATCACTTTTCAAATAGCCAAATACACATTTAGGATTGTATGGTATAGTATAGATAATGATATGATATAGAATAGATAATGTCTTGAATTTTAGCTGAATTGCTTTCCAGAATGTAAAAGTCACTTCTTAAAAAAATATGAAAAATCTGCTGCTGGTGTTTGATGTCTATACAGGAAGGGTCTTCCATCTAAATTTCTTAGTCATGTCACAGAACTGCAACATACTACAGTCCTGTTTCGTCCAGCATAAACCATTGTAAAATAGGAAGTGTAGCGGCTTTATAATTCCTATTTATGTTGGGAATGTTGACCCGTTCTTGTGACTTATTTCTTTGGACAGTGATATCCCACACTGATATATGAAACACTTTATTTTTTACAATAAAAATATGAATCACAAGAAAATTCAAAACAAGCCTAAAAATAAACAACATAAACAGTAGAAAACTAAAAGACAAAACATTAAAAGCCTCAATTTTTTAAAAACGCTCACTGGCATAAAATAGTCTTAAGAACCCATTTAAAAGCAAAAACATGACAACCCTCTTTTGGAACACTGTTCCATAGTGTAGGTACCACAACCCACTGATTGTACTTGCTGGCAAAGGGACAAGCTCAGTCTCAAGCAACACAAATCTTGAGAGGTTCATAGGGAAGTGATGTTTAAACATACTTTTTTTAGCAACCTTGGGAGGCTTTTTAGTCTAAATGAACTTAAGATGTTTTTCTATGCCAGTTGTTTTAAGATAGATGGATCACGACCAAAAAAATAAAATCCTAGGGAGCGTGTTCATTTTAATCAATACTATTTTCCCCAACCAAGTGGCTTCTCAATTTAAAGCTCTTCTTGATCCTTTGTCACTGTATTAAACCATGCTAATCTCTCCACAACCTCTATTCATAATTGAAATAGGTTGCCTATTGGAAAAAAATTCTTGACAGCTGCATCTACAGAAATCAAATAAAAAATTCAAATTCAGAAAACGACCTAGGACTAAAAGAAGAAGTATCTCCCTAACAATGAATCCCTTAACTCTAATGAAGCTTCGTTTTCTTTACATTGCTTGAGCTTGTTACGGGATAATTACATTGACGAGAGCAAGCATTCAGTTAGCCTGAGGTCTGGGCAAAGATTTAGTGCCTACTTAAAACCCAGTTCCTTTCACCTCCACTCATACATTCTCTGTTAGTGTAATTTCATGCATGTCTGCTCAGAACTGAGTCCCATTTATTTCAATAAGATTTATATTTACTCCCAGGTAAGTGCATATAGAGCAGACTTCCCCAACCTAGTGACACTCAGATGTGTTGGACAGCAATTTCCATAATTCCCAACCACCATGGCCAGTGGTTGGGCATGATGGGAGTTGCAGTTCAACACATCTGGAGGGCACCAGGTTGGGGAAGGCCAGCATATTGGATTGCAGCTTTAAACTCTAACCTGGAGAATATGAAATCAAAGGAGGACATTCTTCCATGGCAAGTGGCTGGGGAAAAGGCCCCTTGTTCTTGAATTTAAAAGCACCTTGTTTTTGTCAAACAGGTCTCTTGTTTAGCCAGGCACAGTTCTTCTTGCCCCAAGTTTTATGCGAGTTTCCTTCATTGCCTTTTGCAGAAAGGTAAAATATAATGACTTAATTAAAATATTGCAAGACTATTTTTAAATGTATTTTTATCCTGCTTTTCTATATAAAATACTCTGTATACTCTTATCCTAAATACTATATTACCTCTACAAACATTTTTGGGAAAAATCTTACCCTGAGTGTTCTTTTCATTGCAGAATTTATATAGAAATAGACCTCTCCCCGCCTGTCCGCTCGTGCGCTCTCTCTCTCTCTCTCTCTCTCTCTCTCTCTCTCTCACACACACACACACACACACACACACACTCCTCCACCCCCAGCAATCACGATGCAACCAAGAAGCAGCACAGAAACTGCAATCTTGGCTGCTTGGGTTCATTGCCCCCCCCCCCAGCCCCCCGTGATGCCAATAAAGATTACTGTCCCTGCTCTGATAGCTGGTCAGCTCTGCGGTGGGGGGAATGGTAGAATCTGTCCTGTGCCCTAAGATATCACCTAAACAGTAGTAAATAGTGTCCACAAATTTCAGCCAATTATCACTTCAGCCAAAGAGCCTAAGACATAAAATATCCCTAGAAATTGATTGATTTTTCCTATTGGGTGCTCTTCTGTCCCAGGCTTAGAAAATACTGGGGTAAAAAAATGTCCCATGGCCTTTTTCAAGGAAGCAGACTTAAGTGCCCTTCTGACACTACACATGTGGATTTGTTTTGCGATGCTTTACTATGTTGTAATTTGGCTTGGGGTAGTACAATGGCCCAAAAAGCATTTATGTAAGTTTGTGTTGTTTCATAAATTTAATATACTATAGGCAAACCTGTTTTTTTAAAGAGGTGTGGGAAGTTATTTAGCTGTACTGCATGAATTTTGTCACGATGTAATTTGTTGGGTGAAGTAATCCATGAAGCCCCTTCTAAAGTCTTAACCTTTTAATTATTTAATTAATTTCCTTCCCTATTTAATTAGTGTGATGATACATTCATAGTGAAAGTTTCCAAAGTTGATGTAAAGCTATTTGTACATTATCCCCCGCATGGAGCTGGTTTAGTGGGTATATATGAAGGGCCATGCCAGATCTGACCAAAAGCCTGTCAAGTCCTGTTCCCACAATAGACAATCGCATGCTCCCATGGGAAGCCCACAAGCAGATTATGAGTGCAATATCACCCTTCCACTCTTGTTACCCGGTAACTGGTATTGAGAGGCATACTGCCCCTGATACTGGGGGTAATATACAGCCACCATGACTAGTAACCACTGATAGCCTTATTCTCTATGAATTTGTCTAATCCCCTTTTAAAGTCATCCAATTGGTGGGCGTCATGACATCTTGTGGTAGCAAATTCCATAGTTTAACTATGTGTTGGGTGAAGTAGTACTGCCTTTTCTCTGTTCTAAATCACCCACCACTGAGCTTCATTAGATGCCCCCATGTTCTGGTGTTAGGAGAGGGCAAAGAGCTGTGAGCTGGGGAGACCCCAGTTCAAAAGGCATCTCAGCTGTAAGTTTGCTGGATGGCCATAGGCAAACCATTATTTCTTATTCTGACTCTCAGCCACTCCAATCTACAGTATACTGATAATAATGGCCTACCTCAGAGTGGTAGCTTACAAAGATTACTGAGAATGTAAGTGAAGTGCCTGAATGCTCAAAAGCAATATATTAAAAACAAAATATTCAATAACAGCAGGAATTGCATGAAATAGCAACACAGATGAATTATTATTTTGGAGGTTTCTTGAAATAAAATATCCAGTAATATGATAATTACTTAGCATCTGATCTAAACCAATGAAATCACTATACAAAAATTATTTTTGAGAATTTTTTCTAGCCTTGCCTAAATTCCAGTTATATCAGGGCAGTAAAATGTCCCACAACAAAAGCAAAAATGTGGTTTCAGAGGAGGCCTGCTTCCATGGATCAGTTTTTTTCTTTTAACCTACATGGGGCATGTGCTATCTCAATACGTTAACGTCTGGTACAAAAAAGAACCCTTCAACCAAGGATTCAATTAGGTTGGGGGGCGGGGGGAGGATATTTTTTTGACCCAGGCACCTTTTGTGTACGGAAAGAGAACTGTATGTTTCATGGCTGAAATGTGATGACATTGTTTGTGACTGTGCAGGTAATAATATCCAAGGAGGACTACTTTGTAGGTCTTGTTGTTGTTCAGTCGTTCAGTCGTGACCCCATGGACCATAGCACGCCAGGCCTTCCTGTCCTGCGCTCTCTCCTGGAGTGTGCTCAAGTTCATATTCATTGCATCGGTGATGCTATCTAGCCATCTCATCCTCTGCTGTCCCCTTCTCCTTTTGCCTTCAGTCTTCCCCACCATCAGGGTCTTTTCCAGAGAGTTTTCTCTTCACATTAGGTGGCCAAAATATTTGAGCTTCAGCTTCAGTATCTGTCCTTCCAATGAGCACTCAGGGTTGATTTCCTTTAGGATGGACTGATTTGACCTTGCAGTCCAGGGGACTCGTAAGAGTCTTCTCCAGCACCACAGTTAGAAAGCATCAATTCTTCGGTGCTCAGCCTTCCTTATAGTCCAGCTCTCACAGCCATACATTACTACTGGGAAAACCATAGCTTTGATTAGACAGACGTTTGTCAGCAAGGTGATGTCTCTGCTTCTTACTATGCTGTCTAGGTGTTCCATAGCTTTCCTCCCAAGGAGCAAGCGTCTTTTAATTTCATGGCTACAGTCACCGTCTGCGGTGATCTTGGAGCCCAAGAAAGTAAAATCTGTCACTGATTCCATTTCTTCCCCTTCTATATGCCAGGAAGTGATGGGGCCAGATGCCATGATCTTCGTTTTTTTAATGTTGAGTTTCAAACCAGCTTTTGCACTCTCCTCTTTCACCCTCAACAAGAGGCTCTTGAGATCCTCTTCGCTTTCTGCCATTAGGGTGGTATCGTCTGCATATCGGAGGTTGTTGATAATTCTCCTGGCAATCTTAATTCCGACCTGTGATTCATCCAACCCGGCATTTCTCATGATGTACTCTGCATATAAGTTAAATAAGCAGGGTGACAATATGCAGCCTTGTCGTACTCCTTTCCCAATTTTGAACCACTCGGTTGTTCCATGTCTGGTTCTTACTGTTGCTTCTTGACCCTTGTACAGGTTTCTCAGGAGACAGGTAAGGTGGTCTGGTACTCCCATCACTTTAAGAATTTGCCACAGTTTGTTGTGATCCACACAGTCAAAGGCTTTAGCATAGTCAATGAAGCAGAAATAGATGTTTTTCTGGAATTCTCTTGCTTTCTCCATGATCCAGCGAACGTTGGCGATTTGATCTCTAGTTCCTCTGCCTCTTCGAAACCCAGCTTGTACTTCCGGTAGTTTTCAGTTTGCATAGTGCTGAAGCCTAGCTTGTAGGATTTTGAGCATCACCTTGCTGGCATGTGAAATGAGCGCAATTGTGCGGTAGTTTGAACACTCTTTGGCGTTGCCCTTCTTTGGAATTGGAATGTAAACTGACCTTTTCCAGTCTTGCGGCCATTGTTGAGTGTTCCAAATTTGTTGGCATATTGAATGCAGCACTTTAACAGCATCATCTTTTAGGATTTTAAATAGCTCAGCTGGAATACTGTCATCTCCGCTAGCTTTGTTGTTAGTAATGCTTCCTAAGGCCCACTTGACTTCACTCTCAAGGATGTCCGGCTCAAGTTCAGTGACTGCACTGAACGGTCACTGAACTGATATCATGGCTATCAGGGACATTCAGATCTTTCCTGTATAGTTCTTCTGTGTATTCTTGCCACCTCTTCTTAATCTCATCTGCTTCTGTTAGGTCCCTGCCTTCTTTGTCCTTTATCATGTCCGTCTTTGCATAAAACGTTCCCTTGATATCTCCAATTTTCTTGAAGAGATCTCTAGTCTTTCCCATTCTGTTGTTTTCCTCAATTTCTTTGCATTGTTCATTTAAGAAGGCCTTCTTGTCTCTCCTTGCTATTCTGTGGAACTCTGCATTCAGTTGGATATATCTTCCCCTTTCTCCCTTGCTTTTCACTTCCCTTCTTTCATGAGCTACTTGTAAAGCCTCATCAGACAGCCACTTGGCTTTCTTGCATTTCTTTTTCTTTGGGATGGATTTCGTTGCTGCCTCCTGAACAGTGTTACGGACCTCCGTCCATAGTTCCTCAGGCACTCTGTCTATCAGGTCTAATCCCTGAAATCTATTCCTCACCTCCACTGTATATTCATAAGGGATATGATTTAGGTCATACCTGAATGGTTTAGTGGTTTTCCCTACGTTCTTCAATTTAAGCTGAAATTTTGCAACAAGAAGCTCATGATCTGAGCCACAGTCAGCTCCAGGTCTTGTTTTTACTGACTGTATAGAGCTTCTCCACCTTTGACTGCAAAGGACATAATTTGATTTCGATATTGACCATCTGGTGATGTCCATGTGTAGAGTCGTCTCTTGTGCTGTTGGAAAAGAGTGTTTGCTATGATCAGCGTGTTCTCTTGGCAAAACTCTATTAGCTTTTGTCCTGCTTCATTTTGTACACCAAGGCCATGCCTGCCTGTTATCCCGGTGATTTCTTGACTTCCTACTTTAGCATTCCAGTCCCCTATGATGAAGAGGACATCTTTTTTTGGTGTTAGTTCTAGAAGGTGTTGTAGGTCTTCATAGAACCAGTCAACCTCAGCTTGTTCGGCATCAGTGGTTGGGGCATAGACTTGAATTACTGTGATGTTGAATGGTTTGCCTTGGATTCGTACTGAGATCATTCTATTGTTTGTAGGTCTTGTTCTTGTTGTTCAGTCGTTCAGTCGTGTCCGACTCTTCGTGACCCCATGGACCATAGCACGCCAGGCCTTCCTGTCCTGCGCTCTCTCCCGGAGCGTGCTCAAGTTCATATTCATTGCATCCGTGATGCTATCTAGCCATCTCATCCTCTGCCGTCCCCTTCTCCTTTTGCCTTCAGTCTTTCCCAGCATCAAGGTCTTTTCCAGGGAGTTTTCTCTTCGCATTAGGTGGCCAAAATATTGGAGCTTCAGCTTCATTATCTGTCCTTCCAATGAGCACTCAGGGTTGATTTCCTTTAGGATGGACTGATTTGACCTCCTTGCAGTCCAGGGGACTCGTAAGAGTCTTCTCCAGCACCACAGTTCGAAAGCATCAATTCTTCGGCGCTCAGCCTTCCTTATAGTCCAGCTCTCACAGCCATACATTACTACTGGGAAAACCATAGCTTTGATTAGACGGACCTTTGTCGGCAAGGTGATGTCTCTGCTTCTTACTATGCTGTCTAGGTTGGCCATAGCTTTCCTCCCAAGGAGCAAGCGTCTTTTAATTTCATGGCTACAGTCACCGTCTGCGGTGATCTTGGAGCCCAAGAAAGTAAAATCTGTCACTGCTTCCATTTCTTCCCCTTCTATATGCCAGGAGGTGATAGGGCCAGATGCCATGATCTTAGTTTTTTTAATGTTGAGTTTCAAACCAGCTTTTGCACTCTCCTCTTTCACCCTCAACAAGAGGCTCTTGAGATCCTCTTTGCTTTCTGCCATTAGGGTGGTATCGTCTGCATATCGGAGGTTGTTGATAATTCTCCCAGCAATCTTAATTCCGACCTGTGATTCATCCAACCCGGCATTTCTCATGATGTACTCTGCATATAAGTTAAATAAGCAGGGTGACAATATGCAGCCTTGTCGTACTCCTTTCCCAATTTTGAACCAATCGGTTGTTCCATCTCTGGTTCTTACTGTTGCTTCTTGATCCTCGTACAGGTTTCTCAGGAGACAGGTAAGGTGGTCTGGTACTCCCATCTCTTTAAGAATTTGCCACAGTTTGTTGTGATCCACACAATCAAAGGCTTTAGCGTAGTCAATGAAGCAGAAATAGACGTTTTTCTGGAATTCTCTTGCTTTCTCCATGATGCAGCGAATGTTGGCGATTTGATCTCTAGTTCCTCTGCCTCTTCGAAACCCAGCTTGTACTTCTGGTAGTTCTCGGTTCGCATACTGCTGAAGCCTAGCTTGTAGGATTTTGAGCATCACCTTGCTGGCATGTGAAATGAGCGCAATTGTGCGGTAGTTTGAACACTCTTTGGCGTTGCCCTTCTTTGGAATTGGAATGTAAACTGACCTTTTCCAGTCTTGTGGCCACTGTTGAGTGTTCCAGATTTGTTGGCATATTGAATGCAGCACTTTAACAGCATCATCTTTTAGGATTTTAAATAGCTCAGCTGGAATACTGTCATCTCCGCTAGCTTTGTTGTTACTAATGCTTCCTAAGGCCCACTTGACTTCACTCTCTAGGATGTCCGGCTCAAGTTCAGTGACCGCACTATCATGGCTATCAGGGACATTCAGATCTTTCCTGTATAGTTCTTCTGTGTATTCTTGCCACCTCTTCTTAATCTCATCTGCTTCTGTTAGGTCCCTGCCTTCTTTGTCCTTTGTCTATGTCTGTGTAAATTCAGCAGCTAAGAGTGCACCTGGGGTATAATTACAACCCTCAAAGTTCTGGATGAGGGTTTTAACAGGATGCAACTCATTCATTAAATAAATTTAACCTTCAGATTTGTCACCTCATGGGCTGCAGAGCACAGCCTGCAATACATTTTTGGAATTCTGTATAGGCAGAAATAGAGGGGTGCTTTGCTGCTGCTTGGAGCATACTGCTCTCCTCCCTCTCCACTTGGCTTTATATCCAAGAAGATACCAAGAAAAGTAGCTGGAGGCCAGCAGGAGAAAACAGCTGCTTTTAAAGCATTTTCTATAGCCAAAATCTGAACATGAGTGTTGGATCCCTCCAGAAAGAGAGACCACAGCTGCAAGTGCTTGATTTCAACCTTCACAGGCAGGAGGTTTTCCTTCAAGTCCTCTACACTCCCTCAGTCTCAATTACCATGGTAACTAAGCAGCACACATTTGACTATTTGACTGTACTTTTCCTCAGGCAAGATGCTGACATGTCTTTAGAATATGAAGTGGAGGAGTGGGCGGTGGGGGTAGGGGGTGGACAGCACAGAGCAGAGAGAGTTTGCACCCAAGGTCCTTGAGTATGGCCTGTTCTGGGGGGGGGGGGTGGCAGTTGCTGTCTTGCCTTGCCACTTCCCCTTCGATCTCTTGCCTTGGCAGAGGCAAGAACAACCTGGTTCATTAATTTTTTTAACTACATTTGCATCTTCCAATTCTGGCAACTAGCCAAGAAAAAAATCTGGTTAGGCCAGGAAAATTCTGGCTAGTGGCAATCTTGCTGATATTAGGAATCTATTGGCACAGTCTCCCACAACCTGGCACTCTCCAGATATGTTGGACTACAACTCCCAGAACCCGAACGAGCAGCACCACTGGGTCTTCTAGCTGGGAATGATGGGAGATGTACTCCAACACATCTCAAGGGCGCCAGGTTGAGAAGGGCTGCCTAGAGAGGAGGAATGAGAGGAAGGCAGAAGGCTGCTTCAACTGGAATGTCACCTCCTTCACCACAGGGCCCTCTAACACCAAGTGCCCTGGAAACCAGGAAAAGGAGGGAGGAAAGCCTGTGAAGAGACCAGCCTAGGCCTGCTCCTGCCTCAGGTCATTATTGCCCACTCTACTGCACCCATGTTTAAGGAAGTGAGGCCGCCTCCATGATAAGGGAAGGTTTTGTTTTTGAGTTGAGTGTTTTGAAATTGTTTTTTCAACCTCTTCTACTCCCACCCCATATCTTTCCTCAAGGCTCTATTTCTCTCATGGGTTAACTTTTAAAGAATAAGGCTGTTAATAGAATAGCTATATTATTATTATTATTTTATTTTAATACTGGGAGATGCTTTGAGGACTTCAGTCAAAAATTGGGACAGAAATCTAAGAAATGAAAGAGTACTGGATCACACAACAAGATTAGCTACCTCCAATTACTTGATCCTGATCTCAAATCAGAATGGCAAACCTTTTTTGACCCTTTATATGAATGCTTATAGATCAATGCAAGATATTTATCGATAAAGTGACTGAGTAAAGGACCATCAACACATACACAGACCCTCATGAATATATTTGGGTTACACTCTTGCACTTTGGATTACAGTAACTACAATTCTCTGAAACGTGCAGTGCAATAGAATTGTGTTCACTGGGATTTACTCCCTCGTTATACGGGTTTAGGACTGCAGTCTAAGTAACTGAAGTTAGATCCCGTTTTTCACTTATGAGGATGTGTTACGGATACCCACCATTTACATCACTTCAGGTACAGTGATTTCTAAAATGTCTTAAGGCTCAAATTTATGTGGAAGTCAATTTTTTGACCTTCGTGCCTCTGCCATTCAGAATATGATCTGGAGCTCTGCCACAGATTACAAAATAGATGGCTAATCCAGATTAAGTGATTGCATGATCCCAGACATGCCACCACATCGTAGTAAATTGACTCTGAGTAAGAAGGATGTAAAAGGATGTTGTTTGTTTAGTCCACGTTATTGTGTGGGTGTGGAGTGGGGGAGGGGTTGGAAGAGGTATTGGCACTACAGGTGCATTAGCACTTCTCCTGGAATGCCTTACCTGCTATCCCGCCCCTTTCCCCTCAGCATGTATATGTGCTGGGTTGTGCCATCCCAACCTCGTGCTTTTTGTAATGTCTGTCTAATGTTCTAATAGTGATCTCAGTTCTCCAGGGAGGCTTCCAGAAGGAGGGCTCCTAGCACTACTGACGGGAAGACATTATGCAGCTATTCTATGTTTTCCTCCTTAACAGATTTGTTTCTGGTAGGGAAAGACACAGTGAGAAGCAGTGAGAAAACAGGGGAGGATAACAAATGGAAGATGTCCTTGTCTGGACCCCCTGTAAAATTCCAGCAATGAAGAAGGGCAGTTGCGCAATGAAAGCCTTGTCTGAAAGCATCTGGGACCTTATATTGCCCAAGGAGCATCATCCATGTACAAGAGGGAGGTATTGGCAAACTCGGGGAAGCCTGAGATTTGCAAGTCTGCAAACAAATCTTTAGAGAAAAAACATTAGGGGTGACCACCCCTCCAAAACAGGCCAATGATGACTGAGTGTGGTCAGTGGGCACTGGATGGAGACCCACTCCATTGTGGGGTGGGTCAGGGTGGAGAGGAACAGAATGGAGTGGTTGGAATTCTAAACAGAGCACTCCACACTGCAACATTTTGTTGCAGGTTTGACTTGTAATGTCTAATCCCAACCCTCTGGTGAGCATACATGTTTCATTCACACTGTGTATTTTTAAATGCATACCTTTATTCATATCCCACTTCTGAGTGGTGAAATGCTTCAGGAACGTAGAGTTTATCTAGGTTTGCTTCCTTTTGGAAGGAGGTCACTGGGGGCTTATTAGCATTTTGGACAGGTTGAGAATGGAGGCAGAATTTAAATGCACTAACTGACAGCCAAAGTCCACTGCTCTGACATCAGATCTCTAGGAAGACAGCCAGCACGTTAAGATATTTACAGTGTGTGCCCAAATTCAGCTCTCTGTGCCTCTTCATCTCTCAAAATTCAGTCTCTCAGTCTTCATCTAAATTGCGGGCGGGGGGGGGGGGGTTTGACCTTTCATGCACAGACCTATCTTGCCCCCTATGTGGCTAGATTGTGGTGGGGTGGGAGGATAAGGATGAGTCATCTCCTCTAACCATCACCTATTCTTCTTTGGCAGTCTTAGCTCCCATGGAAACACATCACTGGGCTATGAACACTCTTTTGTCAAGGCCAGGTTTTGCCTCAGGGCAGCCCACGCTAAAAATCTGATGGAAAACATACAATACTTTAATATCTGGAGTCCACCCCCACAAAATGTAATGTGAGATTATAAAAACTAGTATTTACTGTGCGATCAGCTTTGTTGAATTTATATCTCACTTCATCAGATGCATGAAATATATCAGTTGTATGTGTCTTGTAAGCAGTTCACTTTATGGATTTTGCAGCCAGCAGCAAAACATTACATTTACTTGCATTTTTATCAGTGGGTAGCCCTAAAACCAGAATTATACCAGAGTCTGTTTCAGAGACCTGTTAAATGTGGGATTTATGCCAAACAAAAAGCATGGAACAGGGAGTCTCAGAAAAGTAGGTCACAAGTGTAACCCTGCTCCAAACCATTCCCATTGGGAAGGAGCAATCTATCACTGAGATAACTGTGTGGCCTAGATTCAGCCCTTAATAGCTGAGAGATGTGAATGAAGCTGTGCCCAAGTTAGACTTTCTTAACTATTCTACAGATTAAGGGAACAATATACAAATAAGATCACTCAGTGAACTCGATCTAAGGAACTGGTTTGCTCCTAACCATAGCGTCGGATCAAGACTTAGCCATAACGAACTTAACTCCCATTGATTTCAGGGGGTCTACTCTAAGTATGATGATATCTGGATCTAACCCAGAGGAGATCTACATGAAAACAGAATGAGAAGCGCTTTGGGGTATTATCTGGATGTTCATGAAATCAGCTTTAGTCCATCAGCAGCACACGAAGGCAAGAAAAGCAGAGTACCTGAAAATCTGCTTGTCAAAGGTCAAACTGCAGTTGAAATTGCCTTCCTTTGGGGTTGAGTGGGCCGAGTCCCGTTAGCAGAAGTGGATGTCATCAACCCCATAGATGCTGCTCAGCCAATGAGAGAGGCTTGCTCCCTGCCCCTCTCCATGCTCCTTTGCTCAGGGACATTTCATGGAGGAGTAATGTGGTAGTTCTCCTTAAACACTTGGGAGCCAGCAGCAGCAGTGCTGCTGCTGCGGCCTCTGCTTCCTGACCGCAAACTAACCCTCTACCTCCTGCCCACACTTTTATGAATGGGAGATAAAGGCTAGATCCTCTGATGGGTGAAAGCAACAAAGCGATTCTAAAACATGGATTTGGCAGGCTTGGCTCCCATGGAACCATATGGGTTTGCCACTAAAACTGCATACAATATGGAGCTACAGCCAATGCTGCCTCCCTAATAAGTGTATATATAAAATTATATACATGTTTGCAAACACAACCGTCTCCCCAGTTCACTTCATAAATTTTCAAGTATACACTCAAAATACTTTAGGTATCCACCTTAAAAATGTAATGTGAATTGATCCTGACTTCTCCTTTTCCATCCTGGAAAGCAAGAAAGCTCTGTTCAGGCCTGAAACTTTACATTCATTTCCCTCTCCTTCTCCCCCACCTATTTGGTTTTTTAATTCGCAAAATTGCATATATGCAGCTGTGAATAAAGGCTGATTTAGATGATATTCAGGGCCGTGTTTCCACGACAACGGAAGGAGAAGCTAATGGAGGAGTACCGGATTTTTTTTAAAAAAAGGAATCAGCTTTGCTGTGAGCAGGGTTCCATGAGCAGGTTCTCCGGACCAGTAAAAATAGCTTCACAGAACATACTTCCGGGTCGGAAGTGAACGTCAACTGACTGGCAGGGGCTGCTCAACCAATAAGGGAGGCTTCTCCCCCTCTCCCCCCCTTTCTCCTTTCCCCTGAAAGTCTGGATGCACCTGCATTTCAGGAGCAAGCCTCACTGAGCACGATGGGACTTACTTCCGAGCAGACACACACATGCTTGTGCTGGGAGGCGGGGGGGGGGGCACAAAAACGGAAAGCAACCCCATTTTAACCCATAGGACCTCAGTGACCACAATAGGAGTTACTTCTGAGGAGACAGTAATGGGTTTGTAGTGGGAAAGAGACCGGTAAACACAAAGACAGAAATCAACCCCCATTGTTACCCGCAGGATATCTGTAACGAAGCTGTGAAGTAGTTACTAGGGGTGTACGAAACCCCACTTACCTGGCTCTTCTGGGTTCCACGGGGGGGGGGAGGTGATCTGGTCTTCCCCCGGAATCCTCGACGGGGGGGAGGCGATCTGCCCCCCCCCCCGGAATTCTGCCCAGCCAGCTCCACTCCGCGGCCAGTCTGCGGAGCCGCCGGCCAGGCCAATCCGCAGCGGGGGGCCCATCCGCTGCAGGGCTGCTGCAGACACAAATTGTGTCCTACAAAGGGGATGCCATTTGCATCCCTATGCTAGGCCGTGATAGGCTACGTATGTATTTACGTAGCCTATCACAGTTAAAGCAGGGACGCAAATGGCATCCCCTACGCAGAAGAGGGAAATGCTGAGGTGAGGAAAAATGAAGTAGAGGATACTCCTTGGAAAAGGGTGACAGGAGCAGAAGAATTAGAAGCCACTCTGCACCAGTGGAAGCAGTGGAGCTATGGGACCGTTTCCAGGTACTTGAGGATGAGACTGGAGGACAGCCGGCAGAGGAAGAATTACGGGGGACTAGGGATGTACGAAACACCTACCTGGCTCCGTACTGGGCAATCCGCGGTGGGGGGGAGGCGCTCTGTCCCTCCCCCCCCGGAATCCTCGACGGGGGGGGAGGCGATCCGGCCCTCCCCCCCGGAATCCTGCTGGCTGGCTCCACTCCGCTCCGCAGCCAAGCCGCGGAGCTGCCAGCTGCTCCGGCTGCCCGCAGCCAGACATCCAGCCGCTAGGCAGCCCTGCAGGGACGCAAATGGTGGCTGTCGTAGCCGCCACCATTTGCGTCCCTGTATTGAGCCGTGATAGGCTACGTAAATATTTACGTAGCCTATCACGGCAGGGGGAAAAACCCCAGTGTATGCAAATGGTGGTAGCCGCCGCCATTTGCGTACGCTGGGTTTTTCCCCTCCCCTGCCGTGATAGGCTATGCAAATACTTAAGTAGCCTATCACGACCTCCGCAGGGACGCAAATGGCGTCCCTGCATTAGCCGTGATAGGCTACGTAAGTATTTACGTAGCCTATCACAGCTATGAAGAGGAGGAAGTGAATGGCGGCTGCAGGACGGCTGCCATTCGCAAAGCTACGCGGACAGCAGCAGGGAAGTGCTCCGTTTCGCGCACCTTTCGTGGGGTGGGGGTGACGGGGACTTTGTCCTGTGTGCCTTTCATGGGTTGGGGTGGTGGGGGCTTCTTTCCGCGATGGATTTCGGGGGGCCGAATGCACTGGCATTCGGCCTCACCAAGATCCGTCGCGGAATTCTCTGACATCCCTACAGGGGACCCCGCAGGAGAGCAAGCAAGAGGCTGAACGTCAGTCAAGCAGAGGCAATGAAACCAAGGCCTACAACAAGAAGAGAAGAGTAGTAGTAGTTGGAGACTCCTTGCTGCATGGGATCGAAACCCAAGTATGTCGTGAAGACCTGTGGACTCGCCAGGTATGCTGTCTCCTGGGAGGATGGATTAGAGACGTGATTGAAGGGTTGCCTACACTCATAAAGCCCACTGACAGGTATCCCTTTTCACCCATGTGGGAACAAATGATACTGCCAAGCGGAGCTATGAAGAAATTACTTCAGACTTTGAAACTTTGGGAAGGAAACTCAAGAACTTTGGGGCCCAGATAGTTTTCTCATCCATCCTTCCAGAAGTCAGAAGAGGGATAGAAAGGGAAAGAAATGAATGACTGGCTACGAAGGTGGTGCCAGGATGAGAAATTTGGATTCTGGGACCACGGGCTATAATTCCTGGAAGATGGAGTGTTGGCAAGGGACAGGTTGCACCTCACAAAGGATGGGAAGAATGTGTTTGGCCACAGCATGAAGAACTTCATCAGGAGGGCTTTAAACTGAATCCTAAGGGGAAGGGAGATGTAAAGTTGGGGATAACAACGGACGAAGGCTTGTGCACCACAACGGAGAGAACAGCTCTAATAGCGCCCAATAATAGTCTTCACAAACATGTAGGAAGAAAGCCAGACTATAAAGCACATGGTCTTTGATGTCTGTATACTAATGCCCAGAGTATAGGAAACAAATGGAACGAAAATGAACTCTTAATACAGGAGGGAAATTATGACTTGATAGGTGTAACTGAAACTTGGTGGGATGACTCTCATGACTGGAATACAGCAGTTGAAGGATATAACCTGTTCAAAAAGAACAGGAGGAACAGAAAGGGAGGTGGAGTTGCACTATATATTAAAAATACATATCTTTCTATGAGTTTGGTAGCCCCATCGAGAGCATCGGGGTTAAAATAAATGGAGCAAAGAATAAAAGGAACATGGTGGTCAGAGTCTACTACCGACCACCCAATCAAGGAGAAGACGAGGATGAAACTTTTGAAGGGAAATTGCCAATGTTTCAAGGAAGCATGATGTAGTAGTAATGGGGGACTTCAATTTCCCCGATATTTGTTGGGAGAGAGACAAATTCTGCCAAACAAGGCCCCTCCAAGCGTTTCCTGATTTGTGTTGCTGATAATTTCCTCCTACAGAAAGTAGTGGAAGGCACTAGAGGACTGGCTATCCTTGACTTGATCCTAACCAACAGAGATGACTTAGTGGGTGGGAGTTTTTAAAGAAGGAAATGCTAAAGGCACAATTACAAACAATTCCAACAAGAAAAAAATGTTGAAGACAACAGAAGAAGCCAATGTGGCTTCACAAAAAGCTTATAGATGACCTGATAACAAAACAAAAAAGCATACATATAGGAAGTGGAAGGAAGGACAAGTAACAAAGGAAGCATACAGGCAGGTGGCTACCGTAGCACAGAATTGCAGGAATGGTGTCAGGAAGGCTAAAGCTGAGAATGAGCTGAGCTTAGCGAGGGATGCTAAAAGCAACAAAAAGGCTTTCTTCAGCTATGTGCATAGTAAAAGACAGAGGAAAGAAATGGTGGTTGAACTATTAAATAAGGATGGCAAGATAATCACAGATGACAAAGAAAAGGCAGAACTGCTCAGTTCCTACTTCGGCTCAGTCTTCTCCTGAAAGAGGGTCTATGAGCCCCCTGGCAAAGGCGAAGTACAGGCTGAAGGGGCAGGACTGCAGCTTGGGATCGATAGGAAGATGGTCAAGGAACACCTCATTACTTTGAATTACTTCAAATCTCCAGGGCCAGATGAACTGCATCCTAGAGTATGCAGTTCCTAAAGGAACTGGCAGAAGAACTCTCAGAGCCACTGTCTATTGTCTTTGAGAAATCATGGAGGACAAATGAGGTGCCAGATGATGGGAGGAGGCCTAATTTTGTCCCTGTCTTCAAAAAAGGCAGCAAGTAGGAACCTGGGAACTATAGACGAGTCTGTCTGATGTCAATCCCTGGGAAAATTCTGGAGCAGATTATAAAACAATCCATCTGTAAGCACCTTGGAAACTATGCAGTGATTTCTCGAAGCCAACATGGATTTGTCAAGAACAAGTCCTGCCAGACGAATCTGATCTCATTGTTTGATCAAGTAACCTCCATTGTGGAATGTGGGAATGCTGTGGATATAATATACCTTGACTTCAGCAAAGCTTTCAACAAAGTGCCCCATGATTTGCAAACTAGCTAGAAGTGGGCTAGATGAAACAATTATCAGGTGGATCCACAGTTGGCTACAGAATCGGACTCAAAGAGTGCTTATTGATGGGATCTTCTCAAACTGGGGAGAGGTAACGAGTGGGGTACCGCAGGGCTCAGTCCTGGGCCCAGTGCTCTTCAACATTTTTATTAATGACTTGGAGGAGGTGCAGGGAATGCTGATCAGATTTGCAGATGACACAAAATTGGGTGGGATAGCTAATACCCTGGAAGACAGAAACAGAATTCAAAGTGATCTTGATAGGCTGAAGCACTGGGCAGAAAACAACAGAATGACATTTAATAGGGATCAATGCCAAGCTCTGCACCTAGGGAAAGCAAACCTAATGCACAGTTACAAGGCGGAGGATACTTGACTCAACAATACTACAAGCGAGAAGGATCTTGGAATTGTGGTAGATCACAAGCTGAATATGAGCCAACAATGTGATGCGGCTGCAGAAAAGGCCAATGCTATTTTGGGCTGCATTAATCGAAGCATCGCTTCCAAATCCCGGGAAGTACTAGTTCCCCTCTACTCAGCACTGGTTAGGTCTCATCTGGAGTACTGTGTCCAGTTCTGGGCACCACACTTTAAGAAGGATGCAGACAAACTGGAGAGGGTTCAGAGGAGGGCAACAAAGATGATCAGGGGACTGGAAACAAAGCCCTATGAAGAGAGACTGAAAGAACTGGGCATGTTTAGCCTTGAGAAGAGAAGACTGAAGGGAGATATGATAGCACTCTTCAAGTACTTGAAAGGTTGTCACAGAGAGGAAGGCCATGATCTCTTCTCGATCATCCCAGTGTGCAGGACACGGCATCATGGGCTCAAGTTACTGTTATAGCCGCCGCCACCGTTGCTGCTGCCATAAAAAAATGGCACACAAGTGGGCCATCTCCATACTCTTTTTTTTTTCACTCAGCCGTGATAGGCTACGTAAACATTTACGTAGCCTATCACGGCTGACTGCAGGGATGCAAACGGCGGCGGCTATGGCCACCGCCATTTGCGTTCTGGCAGGACAGGAGGATTCACGGCCAGAGGGACGGGGTGCCTCCCCCCGGCCAGAATTTCGGGGGGGAGGGACAGGGCGCCTCGCCTCCCCCCCCAGCCAGAATTTCGGGGGGAGGGACGGAGCGCCTCCCCCCCACCTCGAATCAAGCTTCGGGATCAGGTAAGGGACTTTCGTACATCCCTATTAAATCAAAACAGTTAAATTACGAAGTTTCATTGGTTTTAAAATATTATGCAAATTTCTAACTCGAGGATACTTTCCCAAATTCAAATGAAACACAGTCCAATATACTAGAAGAAAATACTTGTTGAGGATTCAGGGACAATTCTTCCTCCATAATTACTAGAAATTATGTGGATTTATGAACATCATTCTTGAAATACTATCTCCCTCCCCTCAGTTTAATAGACAACTTTATTAATTTTCAATGGTTTTACAAGAAATGTAATCCCATTCCCTGCTATTACTATTGCACCGACATCCCCACAAGGTGGCAATATAACTACAGTCTCAGAATATCCTGTAACATAACTTTTACTTCCACCAGTGTTTGTGCATTTAGGGTGCAATCCAGTTCTTGAGTTCCACTGGCTGAGGGGCTATAGAATTTAGCAGGAGCCTCGGTACACCATCTGGATGTGAGATACATGGACACCATGACAGATACGCTGGTGGAACCCTCTGCTAGAGTAGCTGTTCCACTGGCGGAGGAATGGTCAATAAATGGTTCCACTGTCAGCAGAGTGACTGAAATGGGGCAGAGTTGTGGCCGGGTCAGGGACAGTAAAAGGAAGCAGCACAGTTACTCCATACCCAATAGTGCTTCAGGTCATGACCACATCAACAGTGCATCTTTTCTACAGCCCTAGACCTGGCGCAAATATTTTTTATCTCATTGACTTCAATGGCAGATAAAGAAGAATAAAAAATAGCCACTCCCATGTTAATAATCATCAACAATGGAGCATAGGCGGTGTGCTGTAAGCATACACGCATGGCACACCACCACGAGTATATGAAGTCCACACAGGAAGACAATAACTCAGATGATAGGGCACACATGGGTGTGTGTGTCACATGGTATGTGTGTGTCACATGTGCCCTATCATGGTGTGTGTGTCACATGTGCCCTATCAGATGATAGGGCACACATGGGTGTGTGTGTGACATGGGTCACACACACACACTTGGAGCTCACCAAGGGGAATGCTGGTGAGAGAAAGCAGGGAAAGCACTTCAAACAAAACAGGTTTTGCTTCTCTGCAAAATGCATTTAGGAACTTAAGCACATTGCTTACACTTCTCTGCCCCAAAGCCTAAGAGGTATGTTGCCTTGGGACTCCAGACACACACAGACACCCAAGAGGCAGCCCCACTCCAACAACAAGGGGCGCCAAACAGAGCACCCTGCGCAGTAAGCAGGGGAAGGGGGCAACCATGCTTCGACGCAGAACTGCTGCAACTATCGCCAATGTCTCCCCACCTCCGTCGCCATGCTTGAATACTGTGTCCTGCCTCCACTGTATTGCTCCACCACTCTTCCCACTCCGCAGTGAGGAGTGACCTCCACGCAGGGGAGGTACACATCCCCACACGGAGGTAAGCTCTCTGTTGGCAGACCCTTCACTCATTGCCAATCCTGGCCAACACTGATGAGCACTTTTGCCTTGCAGGATCACAGCTGGGATGCATACAGTGTTCCAGTACAACCCCAAAGGGGAGGAGGCCCCTGTGCTCACAGTCCCGGCAGCCTCCCCCTCCCTGCACAGGAGGAGGCTGAGGCCTGAGCACTCAGGTGGCCCCACTCCCTCTCCTCTTCCCCGCCCTCACAAACCCCTCCTGTGCATCCGGGTTCAGGGACCAGGTGCTCCACCTGCTGTCTATTGCTCATCCCTCTCTCTCTCTCTGCCGCCCCTTGCTCTCCTCTGGATGCTCTCCCACAGGTACCAGATCATCCCAAAGCCCGTCCCATGCAGGCTATGAGGAAGGCCTAGCTGCTAGCCTTGCAAGCTCCATGACAGGCAGTTATGCAACAGGTGAAGATGTTCCTGACATGGATCCGGAGCCTGGACAGACATGACACCTGCTCCCTTGCTGTCAGTTCATTGTCCAAGGCACCGGAGCTCTGCTGGCATGACTGATTGACAACTCCACTCCCATGAGTCTTTTTCTTTTAGGACCTCTTCCACCCTGAATGTTCAATAACGAATATGACCATTTCTTTGTTACTAGAAAATGGTATATAGGGATCCCTTTCCCACATCCTGGAATGATCTAGCTTCAACCAGCATCAGGACTGGACTTTGAAGTTCCAGATAGGAACTTGATAGGCTCTGGTCCAATGGCCCCTCCACACCACCTGATTGCTGGGCTTTGGTGGCATTTCCAGGGACAATGTGGGCTTGTCTGCCATTTTTAAGCCACTTCTGGAGTTTTGTGTATTCTGCTCTCTCCTTAACTGCACAGGTAATAGGATACCGTGGCCAGTGTAGCAGCAGTGTTTCTTCGCTCCTGGCATGATGGATACATAGGATTGCGCTGCCCATCAGTATCTTACAGGTTGCACTAGATGACAGTTTTGTTTAACAGTTAGAAGCTAAAAGCCAGCACAGAGTTACTGGCTGTTGTCCACTTGCAACACTGCTATTTTCCTACCACTTCTTCCATCTTTTCTCTTATCACAGAAAATCTGTTAAGGAGAAAAATATGGAATCACTGGACAGTGCCTTCTGACTGTTGCTTCTAGGCGCCCTCCATCTGGAAGCACCCTCGCCAAGACTCCTGAGCAAATGCAGCGGTCAGTGGCAGTTGGTGGCTGGGAAGGCAGAAGGCGGGCCATTGGCAGAGCTAGAGCCAAGGGGCCAACACTGTGCTGGAGAAACAAAGCCAGAGGAGCATAAAAGTTGGTAATCCATGCAGCACTGGCATTTCTTAAGACATACAAAGCCATCGAGTCCAACCCCCTGCTCAGTGCAGGAATCCAAGTCAGAGCATCCCTGACAGATGGCTGTCCAGCCTCGTCTTGAACGCCTCCAGTTGGGAGAGCCCACCACCTCCCTAGGTAATTGGTTCCATTGTCGTATTGCTCTAACAGTCAGGAAGTTCTTCCTGATGTTCAGCCGGAATCTGGCTTCCTGTAACTTGAGCCCATTATTCCGTGTCCTGCACTCTGGGATGATCGAGAAGAGATCCTGGCCTTCCTCTCTGTGACAACCTTTCAAGTACTTGAAGAGTGCTATCATATCTAGGGATGTCAGAGAATTCTGCCATGGATCTAGGTGAGGCCGAATGCCAGTGCATTCGCCCCCCCAAAATCCGTGGTGGAATGGCCTGCCACCCCCCTGCCTCCCCGCGGATCTCCCCCAGGATGAGACTTACCTGGGGCGGATGTTCCGGACGGAGGCGGCTCCGGCGGCGGCTCCGGCGGCGGCTGGTCTTCCAACCGGCTGCCACTGCCACCATTTGCAGTCTGGTCGTTTGTGTGTGTGTGTGTGTGTGTTTTTACATAGACGTGATAGGCTACGTAAATCTTTATGTAGCCTATCACGTCTGGGTTAAAAAAAAAACCGCGTACGCAAATGGCGGCGGCTACGGCTGCCGCCATTTGCGTTTCTTATTTTTCGCCGTCTTAGTCCACGTACGCATTTTTTTTTTTTTAAACCCAGACGTGATAGGCTACGTCAGTCTTTACGTAGCCTATCATGTTTGAATACAGGGACGCAAACGGCGGTGGTTACGCTATGGCAGCCGCCATTTGCGTCCCTGCTACCCAGTGGCCGGATATCTGGCTGCTGGCGGAGCCGGCCGGCGGCTCCACGGAATCCCCGCGGAGCGGAGCCGGCCGGGCAGAACTCCAGGGGGAGGGACAGAGCGCCTCCCCCCCCATCGAGGATTCCGGGGGGTGGGATGGAGCGCCTCCTCCCCCACTGCGAAGCAGATCTGCGAAAAGGTAAGTGACTTTCGTACATCCCTAATCATATCTTCCCTCAGTCTTCTCTTCTCAAGGCTAAACATGCCCAGTTCTTTCAGTCTCTCTTCATAGGGCTTTGTTTCCAGTCCCCTGATCATCTTTGTTGCCCTCCTCTGAACCCTCTCCAGTTTGTCTGCATCCTTCTTAAAGTGTGGTATCCAGAACTGGACACAGTACTCCAGCTGAGGCCTAACCAGTGCTGACTACAGGGGAACTAGTACTTCCCAGGATTTGGAAGCTATGCTTTGATTAATGCAGCCCAAAATAGCATTGGCCTTTTTTGCAGCCACATCACATTGTTGGCTCATATTCAGCTTGTGTTCTACCACAATAAGGTGCGGAACTTGGCATTTATCCCTATTAAATGTCATTCTGTTGTTTTCTGCCCAGTGCTTCAGCCTATCAAGATCACTTTGAATTTTGTTTCTGTCTTCCAAGGTATGAGCTATCCTGCCCAATTTTGTGTCATCTGCAGATTTGATCTGCATTCTCTGCACCTCCTTCTCCAAGTCATTAATAAAAATGTTGAAGAGCGCTGGGTCCAGGACTAAGCCCTGTGGTACCCCACTCGTTACCTCTCCCCAGTTTGAGAAGGTCCCATTGATAAGCACGCTTTGAGTCCGATTCTGTAGCCAACTGTGGATCCACCGGATCGTTGTTTCATCTAGCCCACTTTGAGCTCGTTTGCTCATCAGGAGATCATGGGGCACTTTGTCGAAAGCTTTGCTGAAGTCGAGGTATATGATGTCTACAGCATTCCCACAGTCCACAAGGGAGGTTACTTGATCAAACAATGAGATCAGATTCGTGTGGCAGGACTTGTTCTTGACAAATCCATGTTGGCTTTGAGTAATCACTGCATTGTTTTCAAGGTGCTTCCAGATGGATTGCTTTATAATCTGCTCCAGAATTTTCCCAGGGATTGATGTCTGACTGATTGGTCTGTAGTTCCCAGGTTCCTCCTTTTTACCCTTTTTGAAGATAGGGACAACATTAGCCCTCCTCCAGTCATCTGGCACTTCCCCCGTCCCCCATGATTTCTCAAAGAGAATAGACAGCGGTTCTGAGAGTTCTTCTGCCAGTTCCTTTATTACTCTAGGATGCAGTTCATCTGGCCCTGGAGAGCTGAACTCATTCAAAGTAATTAGGTGTTCCTTGACCATATGCCTATTGATCTCAAGCTGCAATCCTAATTATTACTACATTAATTCATAATAATGAATAATAATAATATTACTACATTAATTCATAATAATGAATAATAATAATATTACTACATTAATTCATAATAATGTAGTCGCAGGGGGGAACCTGGACAGGGGTGGGAACAAACCTCTCTCATTGGTTGAACAGCCCCTGCCAGTTTGATGATGTTCAGTTCTACTCCCCCCACCCCACCTGGAAGTATGTTCCTATCAAGTGCTGTGTGACCCCTGAAAACCAGATTTTAAAGGTACGCTACACTCGGCTTTTCTTGCTTCGCATGTCCCTGATGGACCAAAGCCAATTCCATGAAAATCCAGGTAATAGTCCAACACGCTTCTTATTCCGTTGTTGTGAAGATCCCCCCCCCCCGAAGTTTGGGGTGAGCAGTGAGGTGGGCATGTCTGCTGATAACACCAAGTTAACCAGCAAAGGCAACCAAAAGGTGGCATGAAAGAGGTGTATAAAATATTATGCATGTTGGGGAGAAAGTGGATAGGGATAAAATAATAATTCATCCAATGAAGTGGAATGCTGATAGATTCAGAACAGAGTAAAGGAAATACTTCTGCACACAGTACATAAACTATGGAAGTCACTGCTATAAAATATAGTGACCATCACCAAATTAGATGGCTTTAAAAGGGGATTAGACAAATACACACAGGGTAAGAATATCAATGGGTATTAGTCATGATATATATATTTCCACCAGTATCAGGGTAGCATGTCTCTGTACCCTGGGGAACATTAGTGGCTGGGTGCTGTTGTGCTCATGTTCTGCTTGTGGGCTTCCCATGGGCATTTGGTTGGTCACTGTGGAAACAGAATGATGGACTTTATTAGCCTTTGGTCTGATCCAGCAGGGCTGTTCTCATATTCTTATGGTGTAAGGTCCTGGTCAGCTAACCACTCAGAGGAAGGGTAGAAGGGAGGTGGTACAGGTCCCTATTATCTCCTGCAAAGTGGACTGCAGCAAATCCCATTGTGTGGGCCAGGGAAGTATGGTTTCTCCTATCTAGTCTTCAAAGTGTTTGGGACCAGAGCATACCAGGTAGACAGCAGGACACCCCCTATGCTTACCTCACCTTACTGGGAGCATCTCTTGTTGTTGTTGTTCAGTCGTGTCCGACTCTTCGTGACCCCATGGACCATAGCATGCCAGGCCTTCCTGTCCTGCGCTCTCTCCCGGAGTGTGCTCAAGTTCATATTCATTGCATCGGTGATGCTATCTAGCCATCTCATCCTCTGTCGTCCCCTTCTCCTTTTGCCTTCAGTCTTTCCCAGCATCAGGGTCTTTTCCAGAGTTTTCTCTTCGCATTAGGTGGCCAAAATATTTGAGCTTCAGCTTCAGTATCTATCCTTCCAATGAGCACTCAGGGTTGATTTCCTTTAGGATGGCCTGATTTGACCTCCTTGCAGTCCAGGGGACTCGTAAGAGTCTTCTCCAGCACCACAGTTCGAAAGCATCAATTCTTCTGCGCTCAGACACCAGCCTAAAATCCTGCATTTAAAACAGGGCTTTCTGCTTCCAGTGGATCACCCTGGATTCCCTTTACATGTGCTTCCTTTCCCACCTCCCCTTTCACTCTTCTTCTCCCCTTTATCTGGGAGAATAATACCTGGAACACAAGCAGGGTAATTTGATACCTCATTGATCTATTTAAAAACAGAATGAGGGTCATTTAGTGCAGGAGACTCCCTGCAGGTTAATGACATCATCTAAAGGGCCCACAAACTTCCTTGAGTGAGCAATCTCAATAGCAGGATAAAAGCTCCATGTGAAGAAGCCCTGTATCAGGGCCCTGCATGCTTACGTGAAGGTTTTTAATGAGGACCAGCTGTGCACTTCATATTTAACATACTGTGCACAGGAATCCTATGTTCCTACGCTATAATAGGAGGGCTGCTGGCAGGGGATAGTCCTCTTTTTGCTGCCCAGCTTCTTGGTGATCCCAGGGCTAAACTGCACACTGTTAAATATGAAGTAACGACTGAACAACAACAACAACATGCAGCTGGTTCTCATTAAAAACCTTCAAGTAAGCATGCAGGGCCCTGATACAGGTTAGAAACACCACATGTGAGTAGGGGAGGTTTGGATCTTGCCATCAAGCTGCTTTCCTCCCTAAATCCCCTCATTGTGAGGGGGCTAAAAATAAGCAGGGACTCCATTGGCACCAATGGAGTGTTTTTCTTTGTTTAGCTCTCACATGGTTTGGGGAAGCAGCTGGGTGGGAAGGTTTACATCTCCCCTGCTCACACACAGTGATCCTGGTCTGGATTATGGCCCCATGTGCTTACTTGGAACTAAAAATCAAAGTTAGGATCATCTGTATGCTACATATTTAACACTGTGTGTAGCTTAGCCCCCAGAATCCTAGGCGATGTGGAGGAACATTTTTTACATATAACAAAACCAACCTATTCTTCTCCACTCTTGCTAACAAGTTTGATGACAGAGTGAACACAATACTGTGTGTGGAGTATAACATTTAAAACCCACATATGTTTCCAAAGCTGAACTGGAGGCTTGTAACAGTTTATCGGCCAAATGGACATGAGTTCATCATTATTTTATTGTAGGCTATAGTTAAGAAATGTGGAAGCAGTTTAAGAAAATGAAACCTAGATTTGCTGGCAGGATACAGTAAGAACTGTCTATATGATTGTTGTCATTATAACAGAAATAATACATTTTAAAAAATAATTTGTGCATATGGCAATTTCAGTTTTGCAAGCCCCATGATTGCTTTCCGTGTTTTATTCCTCCCTCAGCAAAATGTGGTCAGGGAGGCAAGATAGAAAGCAGTGTTACAAATAGGAGCCAGGAGCCTGGGGCAGTTGCTTCCTTCCCTGCAAATGGAACCAAGCTGCAAAGAAGTGTGGAATAGAGAAGGAGGAGAAAAGTGCAGGGACAGCGCACTGGGCAAAGGAGAAAATGCAAGTGCAGAGAAGAAACAAGTATTTTGTTTTGGACACGCATGAAGAAGACATTAAAATATCTCAAAGTCAGGAAGTCTGCCCATGATTAGTGCAAGCTTTACTATATCATATACTTTATACTAATCATGAGCCTGTCACTGTTGCATTACTAGTATCCAGTGCTCATTGAGATGTCCTTTGGTATGGTCTTTGTGATGAAAAGAGCACACTTGAGAATACAGCAAAACGCTGAAAGAAAAACAGAAAATCCTTGCACAGCCATCCCCAACCTCAGAGCACAAGCAGCCATTTGACATTAAACAAAGCGTATTGCTTGGCAACAGGTTGTTTAACCTCTGGATGGCAGGAGAATTAGAAGGCCCTTCTTTTCTAATCCTCATTATTCTTATTCCTTCCATTCTGTCCAAGGCATCAAGAAATGAAACAATTCTGGGCCCAGTTTGATGTGTTCCGCACAACTGGCAATGAGACTCTAGTTTCACAGCTATAGGTTCTAGGACTGCTGTTAATGGTGATGATTTTACATTGTACTTTGCAGAGTTTCATGGGCAAAAAATAGACAGGTCCCTGCCCCCAAGAAGCTTACAATCTAAAAAAGACAATCTAAGGGTAAGGAGAGACAAACATTCTAAAGTGTGCTGGAAGTGTTTTTCCCTCACACTGGCTGCATTCCCAGGCATTTCTTTCCAGAATTAAGGCGGGGAGGGAGAGATGAAGACAGTAAGCAATGAGTAGAGACAAATGCAATTACCAGGGCCAGCCCTACCATTAGGCAGAGTGAGGCAGTCGCCTCAGGCAGCAGATGCTGGGAATTGGCAGCAAGGTGTAGAGGAGAGAGCTGTGGCCCACGCAGCCTGCCCTGCACCCACTAAGGTATCCTACTGCCTTCAGGTATGGTGGTGGATGCTGTCTCATTGCCTGCATCGAAGAAAGAATCAACTACTGATCAAGTCAGCATTTTTTGTACACAAATGGAAGGAGGCACCATCTTGTCATCCACCTCAGGCAGCAAAATGTCTTGGGGTGGCAATCACACATACCTGAAATGTCATTCTAGCTGGGAATGAGGATTAAGGGTCACCTGCTTTACTTGCCAATCCAGAAAACAGCTCAGCATTACACTTTAACTATCTGATCAAGTGAACTCCAATCTATGAAATCTTATGCCATAATAAATGTGTTAGTCTTTAAGGTGTCACAAGACTCTTTGTTATTTTTGCTGCAATGGCTAATAATGAAATCTAGTATTATAAGTACTGAAATCCAGCACTGCATCATTACATTATTGCATTATCCCCTGATTAATTTGGAACGTTATGAGCTGTATTAAGGGAGAAAGCAAAAATAAAAATGGAGCACAATCCAACCAAAGTTAAGCATTTTAAAATCAAATTAATTTCAATAGGACACTTAAGCACATGTTTAAAACTCCCTCATTGGAATCAATGAGATTTAAAAGTGCTTAATTTTGGCTAGATCATAGCCAGTTTACCGATAATGTTAGTGAAAAAGACAGTGATATAGGTAGTCAGGATGTTCCTGATTAAATCTTAAACTGTGCATTATTCAATCCCTGCAAGATGCACAAGGAAAGCAGATGAGGGTGACTTTGCTGGACCATGCCAGAGGACATCCCAACACAGGGTTGGGGGATAAAATCCAAGTGTGAGAAGATTAATAGGGTTATGTTGCCTTGTATTTAAGGCAAGCATTACAACCCCCAAGACTCATATTTAGAAGCCAGGAAATATTTTGACATCTCTTTTTTGGGGAGGTGGGGGTGACAACTGTGCCTTAATTCCCATATTTTGCTTGCATTTTTATGACAGTTTGAAGAGGCTATACAATCTGAATTAAATCTCTTAGCTCAGTCTCTCAGAAGACATGCTAATCCAATCTCCTGCTTAATTTTTATTCAATACACAGCCTTTTATTTTTACAGACAAAACCCACAGTATCCTCAATCAAGCACTGATTGATGGATGAATGAGGTTTTCTCAATTATTCTGAATGTATTTTGAAACACTGACATGGTTAATGCGTTGTTTACGCATTGCAGTCGCAATGAATAAAATAACAAGAGACCACAAGTTATCTATTTATGGATGTTTAAATGTATTCTGTGCTTCTCATTTTTTTTCTGCTCATGTTTCACTACAAACTGTGTTAGCTTACTATGTTCATGATTGCATTGTGTCCGCACAATGGAGGAGGACAGAGTATGAGAGCAAGAGTTACACGAAGACAGAAAGTGGCCCCAATTTTTTATTGGTTCCAGCTTAGTCATACTTGGCCTGACCTAAAGCAAGGATCTGGCTCTTGGACAGCCCAATTGCTAGCTGAGACAATGGTCCACAGAATGACTGAGTGAGCTTAGGCCCACCACAGCACAGAGCAATACCATGGGCCATTGCTCTCAACCTGGTGTGTGTGGCATGCATGCCAGCCCCCAAGCTGAGCTGGGCAATGAAGCAACGTGGCCCAAATCTCTTCAGGTGATCCCTTAGCATGAAGCCCACCCCAGTTATCCCTTCTCTGGATAGGCCCTCTGTGCCTGTCAAACAGCTGAGACAAAACGATGGAACAGTGTAACCGAACAATGACAAAAAAGCTTCTTCTTTTTTTATTTTTTGTTTTGGGGAAGGCAAAAATCTTCCATTGCTAAGCCAGTCACAAATGCAGGTACAATTCCTGATGGGAATTATTTGGTATTGCTGCCTCCTGTTAAAAAGCAGTTAGCAGAGAAAAAACAAAAGGGTGAACAGAACGAGCGTTTAACCAGTCCCACATGCATACAAGGCTAAAATGAGACATACCCTTCTTTAGTGAAGGTAAAAGGCGAAGGCACTTGTGGGGTCCACAGGGTTCCAGCCTCTCCCCGATGCTATTTAACATCTGTGTGAAGCCGCTGGGGGCTATCATCAGGAGGTTTGGGGTGCGGTGTCATCAGTATGCAGATGACACGCAGCTCTACCTCTCATTCAAATCTTCACCAAGGTTGGCCGTAGAATCCCTGTCCAAATGTCTGGAGACGGTGAGTGGCTGGATGGGGAGGAATAAGCTGAAGCTGAACCCTGACAAGACCGAGGTACTTTTGGTGGGAGACAAGAGGAGGCTGGAGGATGTTGACCTGGTGTTGAATGGGGTACGGCTACCCTTGAAAGACCAGGTCCACAGCCTGGGGGTCATTTTGGACTCCCAGCTGTCCATGGAGGCTCAGGTATCAGCTGTGAGCCAGACAGCGCTGTACCAACTCCATCTGATAAGGCTGCTGCACCCCTACCTTCCCGACCATCTGCTCCCATCAGTAGTACATGCCCTGGTCTCCTCTCGTTTAGACTACTGTAATGCGCTCTACGTGGGGTTACCCTTGAAGACAGTTCGGAAGCTGCAGCTGGTACAGAATGCGGCAGCTCGCCTGATTACAGGCAGCCGCCGGCGAGATCACATCACTCCAGTGCTGAAGGAGTTGCACTAGTTACCAGTTGTTTTTAGGGCTGTACGAAAGTCACTTACCTGGTCTCGCAGCTTTTTTCGCGGTGGGGGGGAGGCGCTTCGCTTTCCCCCCCGAAGTTCAGGCGAAGGGGGGGAGGCTTCCCGCCTCGCCCGGCCGAAATTCAGGCCGGGGAGAAGCGCCCCGTCTCCCCGGCTGCGAAATAAAAAGTAAAAAAAAACACACACGCCCCCGTGATAGGCTACGTAACGATTTACGTAGCCTATCACGGCTAGATCTGCAAAGTCAGCCGTGATAGGCTACGTTAATCGTCACATAGCCTATCACGGGTGACTTAAAAAAAAAAAAAGCACTTACGCAAATGGCAGCCCCCATAGGGAGCCGCCATTCGCGTTCCTTATTTGGTCCCTGTAGTCTACATAAATCTTTACGTAGACTACGGCGAAAATAAGGACAACGCAAATAGCGTTGCCCTTATTTTCGCCGTAGTCTACGTAAAGATTTACGTAGACTACAGGGACCAAATAAGGATCGCGAATGGCGGCTCCGTATGGGGGCCGCCATTAGCATACATGCTTTTTTTTTCCCCCAAAGTCACCCGTGATAGGCTACGTGACGATTAACGTAGCCTATCACGGCTGACTTTGCAAATCTAGCCGTGATAGGCTACGTTAATCGTTACGTAGCCTATCACAGGGGCGTTTTTGTTTTTTTTAAACTTTTCTTGTAATGGTGGCTGCCGCCCCCACCCCTGATGAAGACCTGCCGAACCGCTGCCGGGACCTGCCACCGGGAGCGACATTTGTGAAAGGTAAGTCCTATCCCGGGGGGGGGGGGGCGGAGAATTTCTCCCCGAAACTTCGGAGGACCGAATGCGTTGGCACTCGGCCCCCCGAAGTTTCGGGGATAAATTCTCCCCCATCCCTAGTTGTTTTCCCGGCCAAATTCAAGGTGTTAGTTTTGACCTTTAAAACCCTATATGGTTCCGGCCCAGCCTATCTTAAGGAGTGCCTCCAGCAACACCAGACAGGCCGCTTAACAAGATCAGCCTCGGATGGCCGTCTCTCTATCCCATCAGCCAGGACAGCTAGGCTGGTGAGGACGAGGGAGAAGGCCTTCTCTGTGGTGGCCCCCACTCTGTGGAACTCCCTCCCTAGGGAACTCCGCCATGCCCCCTCTTTAATGAGCTTCTACCGCGCATTAAAAACGTGGTTGTTCAGGCAGGCATTTGGGGTGGTTTAGGGAATTTTTTATGATGTTTTTAATGTAGAATCTTATTGTTTTAACTGTTTTGTTGTTGTACATCACCCAGAGTGGCTGGGTGACCAGCCAGATGGGCGAGTAATAAAATAAATAAATAAAAAAATAAAAAGATAAATAAACTGGTTTACTCACAATATTCTTGCATGGAGGGGCTGTGGCTCAGTAGTAGAGCATCTGCTTTCCATGCAGAAAGTTGCAGGTTTGATCCCCAGCATCTCCAGATAGGGCTGGAAAAAATCCTGCTTGAAACCCTGGAGAACCGCTGTCAGTCAGTGTCGATAATACTGGGCTAGATGGACCAATGGCCTGACGCAGCTTCCTATGTTCCTAAAAATGCAGGTGCAGCATATAGTTTCAAAGAGTTTGTTCAGTCCATTTCTTTGTTCTATAACACTGGAAGGCGCAAGAGAGAGCAAACACAATGGAGGAAGGTCAGTGAGAGAGGGGGGAAGGGGGAGAAAGGAAGGGGAGAAGCAGGAAACCACTCGGTAGGCTATAGAGATCTAGCTATGCCCCAGATTCCCATGCATTAACTAGCTAACTGTAACACTGCCCGTTTCCTATAACTTGCAGATGAGGTTGCAATATTCCCAACAACTCCCTCCCAGCACCATCAACTGGTGGTAGCTATCATTTGTCCTTATCACAGGAACATAGGAATCCGCCTTGCACTGAGTCAGGTCCATTTAGCCCAGCATTGTTGACACTGATTGGCAATGGCTCACCAGGGTTTCAGGCAGGCGTTTTTTCAGCCCTACCTGGAGATAACAGGGATTGAACCCAGGACCTTCTCCATGCAGAGCAGGTGCTCTGCCACTGAGCTACGGCCCTTGAGCACTGCAATACAATGCAGGGTGGGATGGAAGTTGGACAAGGCACTGCCAAATCCCAGGCAAGACTCCTTAACTTACACCCCAAGAGCAGACCAGAAGGGAGATGTTCTTTCTACAGCCCACCCCCAGGAAGCCAACCGGCACAGCTGATTGGCTCCAGGGTGGGAACTAGGTGGAAGCACAGCCAGTTGGGAGGCAGCTCAGAATGCTGCCTGGGTGCACCCGAGGATGGACTTCCTGCTCTCCAGCCAGCCCCACCTCCCACAATGGGTACGCCGCCAGGACGGACATTCGGCTACGGTAAGTCCCATCCCGGGGGGGTGGCGGAGAATTTCACCGCCGATTTCGGGGGGCCGAATGCGTTGGCGCTCGGCCCCCCGAAGATTCGGGAAGAAATTCTCCGCCATCCCTAAACTGCAGCGAATAAAATTACAGTGAAAAAAGTTCAGTTTGTACCTTGAAATCAAGGTCAATCACATACACTCCACCCAGCTCCTCATCCCACAGCACACACAGAACTGTGATTTCACAGATATGTCTTGACTGGTTGCTTGCCTATGGAAACCTCCTCAAACACACCAAAATTTAAGTGAATGTTTAAAGTGAATGTTTAAAAACTACCTTAGATAATGGCAAATATTTAACTATTTCAAAATTCATAAGCAACACTTTAAAGTTAAAATCTAAAAAGCAGAGAAGCAAACTCTATCTATAATTCTATAGACTGGGGAATTATTCTCCCACCCAAAAGTCCCCTGCCATAGATGATTAAAACAGACAACAAACTTACCAAGGAAGGAAACCTTTCCAGCTGATAAGGTGCCCAACCTTTGCCACACTTCAGAATCCATGGCAGGAAAAACAATCTCACCACACTTGCTTTGATACAGGTGGCCAAGGAAATCCACGGTGGGATGTTTCACTGCTTGGTGAATTGGTCATCCACATTGGGCCACTATTCCCTAAGAATCAGGTGTGTTTAAAAAAGAAAAGAAGAATAAACAATCAAAACTAACAATCACAGAACAAACCATTTCAATAATCAATGCAACACTCAATTCCAATTCAAGATGTTGCGTGAATGTCGCTAGCTTAGATGTCTTTAAAATGGGATTCAATTCATAGAGGAAAGGTCCATTAGTAGTTATAAACCAGATAGCTAAAAGTGGGAAACTCCATATTTGGAATCCAGGGGAAAACATTTCAAAATCCACAGGTAAGCAATACCTTTATTAGGATGGACCAAAAATGTCACAAAAGGTTGAGCAAGCTTTCAAGTTCTCCAGATCACTTCTTCAGGCTAGGTGTTATAAGAGGAAGGGGATGAGGAAAGAAACAGGAAAGTTCAGAAATTAGGCCAGATGCTATGGCTATGCAGGCTGAAGTATAGACTCCATTTCAAAATGGCAATTGCTGACTGAGATGCTGGTAGGTGTTGCAGGCATCCGATTACACTAGCATTCTGAAACAAAGAAGCAATGGTTGACACCCATTTCTGAAAACATAAAGGCCAGCTGCAGCTCAGATCTGTCTCTTGCCATGGCCAAGACACACAGGGTTTCTCTACATTAAAGGAAAAATCCTGCACCCTACTGGGTTTTCTTCTTGCAGAGTCTTTCCAAGATTATGACTGGTGCAATACTCGTGCCTCCCCATTCCTCCCCCCCCCCTTTTTATGGCTGTTTCCTTTGTGGGGAAGTTCCATATGTTTCATTTAAACAGCAAGCAGATGACACTGTGACATTGCAGTGATATTGCACTATCCTGGAAATACACCACCTCTTTGATGGCAGTGTATATTTATTACTGCATTTTTGGCAAGTTAAATCATGGCGGAATAAAGATAAAAACCGGCGGGAGAGGCACCGGAGGACGAAGATATTGTGAAAAGGACCCGCAAACTTCAGTGAGTAACCAATCTTGATTGCAATATATAAGCCTGATGTGGAGAAGCCCACAGGTCCCTGAGCAGGTACAGAGCACATCTGGAGGAGGTACACATATGACTCTCAGGTGTTCAGCACAAATTATTCAGGGCATCTCCATTGCCTTCAAGCCTGTTTATGTGAGCCCCGCAGAAGCATCTGTCTAGTCACTTTTGTGAAGAGAATAATAAACTAGTTGGATCTTTGGTCCTACTCACATGGACTTTTCTAATGTTTAACAGTTAGCAGGCAGTTCTGAGTTCTTTGGCCAACTGCTGGACTCATGCATCTCAGGGTCAATCCAGAGAACCTTAGCAGCACTTCTAGGAGATGCATATTGATGTCCAGGATGACAGCAAAGGAGAGAAGACTTCGAGACCAGAAGGATACCTCTTCTTGCCTGGAGAAGTTTGTATGTTTGTTATCGAGCTCCTAATCTGAATGCCTTTTGAAAACCCTTTCTTCTTCAACGTGCAACTGTTCAATAGCTGGTATGTAGCAACTTCACCAGTGCAACATCAAACATATATAAATACGGTTACATTGGGATTGCTATGAGTCAGATGGGTGCACTGGCACAAATGTTTAGTACTAGGGTAAAAGGAAATTGCTATGGACCCAGATTGTGCCTACAGATGCATCTGATTCTGCCACTTATAACATCATAAACTTGGAATTGGTATGAAGATTGTTTAGCCCCACACTGTGCTACTGCAGGCCCCCCTCACATTTAACCACAATAACTACAAATTAAACCATTGTGTCCTGGTGTAATTACATTATTTCTATTCAAAATGTGAAGAAAGAGTGATTTTTACAGGGACCTAGAAAGCTACATAATAACATACCTTGATTGTCGATTGTTTTATGAGCTGCTTAGAGAAACAGATGCAAGTAAAATAAAATGTCATTCTAATTTAAAGCTCAATTTCTGTTTTAATCATCAGTTGGTTAATTGAAATCAGGTTCTTTTGCTCCCCATATGTATTTTAATGACTAAAGTTTTTTAGAAAGCCTTTGCTTTACAATTAGGTTTATCATCCTTTGCCATGATTACTTTCCAAAAGACTTAATCTCGATCGGGCCTTAGTCTTAAACCTATTGTGCCATCTTCCTCAATGTGGTGCCCTCCAGATGTTTTAGACTATGACTCCCATCATTCCTGACTATTGATCATGCTGCCTGTGGCTGATGGGAGTTGTAGTCTAAATCATCTAGAGAGCACCACGCTGGGGAAGGTAGGCTGCTATTTTGGTCTGGAAAAAGTGCTTCTGAGCATATGCAGTGTGCCTTCCTTTATGCTGAGAAGCATATTTTCTCCAAAAGGATTCAGCTGTAAAGTGCTGAGAGACATAGTGAAACTTCCTTAATATTCATATTGTTGGCTTGGAAACTTGTTCAAGCTGAACAGGTTAAAAAGCCTCTCTAAGAATGATTTATTGCTATTGCATAAAATTGTTGTTTAGGCTGCAGGTGGGGGCTCCAAGCTGGCAGATTTCATTGAGGGAGGCAGCAGTATACTAAAGTACAAACTGGTTACATAGTCATTTAAAAATATATATATGGGAGAGCAAATAGCTCTTTCTAATGAAGCAGAAAAAACAGACCAACATGTTGCTGTACTTTCCTTCCCCCCGCCCCTTTGCTGAGGATGATCTAAAACAAAGACATTAAATTTCATTGCTATATAAAACATTGGAGAGAGGCACTTTTCTCAATCATATATCTCAGGGATGAGGAACCGCTGGCTCGAGGGAAAGAAGTGGCCCCCACTTAACTGCATCTGTCTGGTCCCTGGGTGAATTTGCAGGCAAATCCCATTTGAATGCAATGTAATTCCTTCTGGGTTAGGCTGCTAAACAGTAATCCTAACCCTGTTTACTTTGGTAACCACCATGAAGTAAACTTGGCATCTTTATTGCTTTGGGGCACAAAAGGCATGTGGGAGAACTTTATTTATTTTAGTTTGTACACTGCCCTGCAAATGTACAAACTAAAAAGACAAGGCACAAAAGGGAAGGGGAGCGGTGGGGAAAGCCAGCAGGAGGGCAGGCTGCACTTGCTCAGTTTGTAAAACTCCTCAGGGACACTTTTCCAATATTCCAGCTGGCTAGTAGATGTAATTCTTGGCTGCCAGGCCCAGACGTAATTTGTTAAGCCCTGAGTTTGACAATGCTAGAATGTTGAGACAGCCATGTTATTGGGCCTGGAATTATCTTCCTTGGCTGGTGTTCTTGCTCGGACAGAAACTACCGATTGACCTTGTTCTTCCGGCACTTCTGACAGATGCCAGTGTCATTCCCCTCACTTCTGGGCAACTTGCAATTGGAGCAGAATCCCATTGATCTCAGTGAGTCTGCTCTAAGCATGACTAAGTCTTGATCCATCCCATCAGGTGCTAGTAGCTTGCACATTACCATCAAGATCCTTTTGCTTCTAGCTGCCATCTGTAGTCTTCCAGACCAAGAAAGCATATCAGATGAGGTGGTATGGTGATGCCCACCCCCAAAAGAATACATACATACACAGCATCCTGACTGAGCTTCTCAGTAACATTCTCCAGTGATTCCAAATTCAAAACGGCCACTTGCTTTCCCCCTCCTTACACATGCACCCTAAAGAGCCAAGCACTGGTCTCAGATCTCACGCTGGAGGTGAATTATCCAGAGTAAAAGCTGCTCTTAACCATTAGTTCCTGCTGAAGAAATAATACATTGTATTAATTTATAACCACTTAAGGGCGGTTAGGCTGGTGAGTACAATAGAGAGTCCTGCACCTCTGGAATCAATGCCCATCAGGGGTTCATCAGGCTCCTTCTTTGCAGATCTTCAAGAAAGCTCTGAAGAGCCACCTGTTTTTGCTGGCCTTCCCTCAAGTCCAGGCCATTGGTTTTTATTGTTAAGATTTGTGTTTATTCATTTTAATTGGCAGTATCTGTTTTTATGGATTTTATTGAAACATATTTTTATGGATTTTTTTTTACTGCATCCATTTTGTATGGTTCTTATTTTATATGCCGCCTTCAGAGGGTTCCACCCTTAAGGGTAGGCTAGAAGTAATTTTAGACAGATAGATGATAGGTAGATAGATTGATAGATAAATAGATAGATAGATAGATAGATGTAGATAAGAACTAAACTCTGCCTTTAAACCTTTCCTTCCAATTCCTTGCAGTAAAAAGTATGTTTGTTTGCCTGCAAGTAAAGTAAGTAGGACTTTTACTTAAAGGTGTTCCTATACAAAATAGAGCATGCACAGAGCAGTCTAACCTTGCCAAGCCTCTTTATCAATGCTCAGAGTGGACTGCAGAATCCATTCTGAATTCAAATACCATTTTGGTCTTTGTTGATCACAACATCATATGAGCCAACAATGTGACTGCAAAAAAGGCAAATGCTGTTTTGGGCTGCATTAATTATAGCTTCCAAATCATGTGAAGTACTGTGTTGCCCGGCCATGGGCGTTGACCTCTTAGGTTAGAAGTGCAAAGACAGTGAAAAATCAGACTCAAAGGTTTACTTACAAGGAGTACTTTATTGGGTAACTTACAGCACACAGGTTAGGGATGTTAGAGAATTCCGCCATGGACTCCCCTCGGAGTCCATGGTGGAATGGACCACCCACCTCCGCCACCCCGCGAAGTTGCCCCAGAATGGATCCTACCTGCCACCCGCCGGGTCCGGTCTGTCCGCTGCTGGACTGCGGAAGAAAATGGCGTCCGCAGACTGCCAGCAGCCAGAAGTCCGCCAGCGGCCAGAGCTGGCTGGTGGCTCCGCAGACTTGCCGCGGAGTGGAGCTGGCCGGTGAGGATTCCGGGGGGGAGAGACGGATTGCCAACCCCCCGCAGACTCCAGGTAAGGGGGTTTCGTACATCCCTAACACAGGTATACCCAATGGTTGGATCAGACAGCTTCCCTGAACCACGAGCCATTGTGTCAAATGGGTTTTATACAATACATGTTAGCCATGAGGCAGCACAACACTAGCAAGCACCCCTAGCGTTCATTCTCAGCATAGGCTAGAAGTGTTTGGTTCTCAAGCACAGCCACCTGTAAACAGACTTTGCTTCCCAGGCACATCAGAGATAAAGACTCTCCTCATTAGCAAGGAATGTGCAAAAAAGACTGTTATTGGCCTTTTGACTCATCTGCACATGCTCAGAGGCGTACTAGCATGGGAATTGCGCCAATAATGAACTTAAGCAAGCATTATGGATCTCGAGGCCCCTCTGACCCTATATATGACTTATATACGCTCCTGGGGCCAATACAAGTACTAGTTCCCCTCTACTTAGCACTGGTTAGGCCTTATCTGGGGTACTGTGTCCAGTTATGGGCACCGCACTTTAAGAAGGATACAGACAAACTGGAGAGGGTTCAGAGGAGGGCAACACAGATGATCAGGGGACTGGAAACAAAGCCCTATGCGGAGAGACTGAAAGAACTGGGCACGTTTAGCCTTGAGAAGAGAAGACTGAGGGGAGATATGATAGCGCTCTTCAAGTACTTGAAAGGTTGTCACAGAGAGGAAAGCCAGGATCTCTTCTCCATCATCCCTGAGTGCAGGACACGGAAGAACGGGCTCCAGTTACAGGAAGCCAGATTCTGGCTGAACATCAGGAAAAATGTCCTGACCGTTAGAGCAATACGACAATGGAACCAATTAATGGGGGGGGGGGGCTCTCCCACACTGGAGGCATTCAAGATGAGGCTGGTCAGCCATCTTTCAGGGATGCTTTGACTTAGATTCCTGCATTGAACAAGGGGTTGGACTCGATGGCCTTGTGGGCCCCTTCCAACCCTACTATTCTATGATTCTATGAACTTCTAGATCCCTAGCCCAATAAGCAATGCCAATTTCCTGACTGCTTAACAGTGTTAGAAAGAGTTATACAGCAATGCAGTCAAAACAATAACATCCATGATCCCTTCATTTCTGTCCATTATCCACAGAATGTAATGCCAACAGCAATCTAATTAACAGCCTGACCCAAATGCATGAGGTTCAGCAAAGGTGCTATTTATTTATTTATTTATTTATTTAAATTATTCATTTCTATACCACCCCATAGCTGAAGCTCTCTGGGCGGTTCACTTGTTTCCCCATGGTTTAGTCCTCTGCTGGGAACACGTGTGTGTATATGATGGTTGAGGACAATTACATTGTTCCCACACAAGCCATCATTCCCACATTAAGAGAGGGGATCCTGGAGCAGAGTGGGATCACCACAAGAAGTAGCTCTCACACTGCTATGGGTAAATATGTATCGGCCCTACATTGCACGGAAATCAGTAAGATTCATGTTGATGTAACGTGTTCAGGGTATAAGCCAGCCTTCCCCAACCTGGTGCCCTCCAGAGGTTTTAAATTACAACCCCCAGAATTCTTCACCATTGGCCATTCTGGCAGGGGCAGATGGGAGATGAAGTCCAAAACAACAGGAGGGCACCAGGTTGGCGAAGGCTGGTATAATGGAATGTTCCCCAGTTCTCTTGAATTTGTAACATTTTATTAGATTTGTTTTTTTCAAAATATTGAGACCAAAAACATTTAAAAACAAGAACATACAGCAAAGTTAAAAACCTATATGTTTAGTGCATTTCAAATTTGGGGAGCATTTGAGCTTTGAGCTTTATTTTCAAGGTAATGAACTCTCTCTTTATCACCTTCAGCAGCTCTAAGTAAACTACAGCCAGATCATCTCACAAGCTGTTTCTTCAGCCATTCTGGACACAGGGTTCCAAAGCTGGATAGAACAGGGGCATCATTCTGTATGAGCCTAGGATATGGCATGGTCACGGGTGGGCTCAGTGGAAATCAAACTGCAGATTATATGAAAGAAGGCTTTTCATTTAATACAAGTGCATTTTTTACCAGATCATTTAAAAGCACCATATAAAAGGCTACTGTAATTGCTGCAATATTAATTTGTTCTAAAGCCTCAGAAGAATGAATTTGAATTGTTTTCCATTTTTCAGCTAAAATAAATGAAACTATCTGCAGTTTTTTTAATCAAGACTTTATCAAGAGTGACAAAGAAAATCTCTATGGAACAATAACTTTCTTCTTTCTTTCTTCGGGTCTGCAGATTATTCCAAACAAAAAACTAAGGACAGTATAATAACAGAACAATGATCAGTAATTCTATACAATGTTATTATGAAAGGTGTGTGTGTGTGTGTGTGCGCGTGCGCGCGTGCATGCATCTACAAGCTTCAGGAGGAAAATGAAAAAGTTTACTTTGAGTTTTCTTCAGAGTATGGGGAAGGGAAAAAAATGAGACAACAGCAAACTTATTCAAGGCTGTTTCTGGCACTTATTTCTTTCTCTGCTAATATGTATATATCCTGGCCAGACCTTCAGGTCTGGCCAGCATATATATGTTCTTTATGGGTCCTCTAACTACCAATCCAACTTGTTGACCACTCCCCCTGCCGACCAATCCAAATTGTACTTTACTAACTACTGGTACCTGTATAAACAGAGGCAGCTTCTCCCCCATGCTGTCCCCCCCCCCGGTTGTGCTCCCTGCCAGCCCCTGCTCCCCACCCCCAAATAAAAAAAAATTTTTTTGAATGGCATCCATAGTGTCTATAGAGCACCAAAAGGATTAAACATAGCTTGAAAACAAATTACACTTAACCATTGCAGCACTCTGTAGTGCTATGGAGCAGTTTGCCAATGGATTTTGGCACTTTTGTGTGTGTGTGTGTGTGGGGGGGGTGCCTCATGAACTACTACGGCCCATGTCAGAGCCCCCCCCCCCATGCCACCCAGTCCTCTGGACATGGCATACCCCTGACCTAGACATTTGGAAACTGTCAGCTTGAAGCCTCCCTTCAGTACCAACTGTAACGAAAACAGTCACTACTGTCTTATGCTCAGTACACAGTAAATGAGGCTTCTGGCCTACTCGCTTACATTATAACCTCACTCGTAGGTCACTTACAGAATACAAACGCAATAAAACATAAACAAAAAAATACAGTGTTTCTTCAACATATGCTACTTGAGTGGTTCACCAAACTAAGAATCAAATAACACATGAAAATGCTAATATTTCAGCAATTGGCAGGTGCTGCCTTGAGTGCCATTTTGGGTAGAAAGGTGGGGTACAAATCAAATCAATCAACTGGAAGTTAATTAGAACTGGTCTCTTGCACCTAGTGGTCAATATGCCCAACTTCCTGTCTCGCAGCAGAATCAAAATTTGAATGATTATGATCTTCCATTTTCTGAGCAATAACAATTGTGTGGTATATTTGATGTGTTTGTTTCTAGTCCATTCTGAAAAGGGCTTTGAAAATAAGATCTAAAGGAAGATGGTAATGTTTAAATGTAATGAATATTTAAAATCCTTTGTCTTCATTACACAAAATACTGTAACCATTAATAAGTGTTGGTGAGTGCTTCAAGAAGCCGCTATAGTGTAGTTTGAGAACCTACCACTCCGGTGATTAAAATGCGGTGCTGGTACAAAAGCAAGGAGGTGTCATAATGAAAGCAAAAAAGGGAGGCATTCTTTGCCAAGGTGAATATAATTAAAACTGAGTCTTCTTCAAGGGCTATACAAACATCAAAGTTTAAATAAGAATGTAAAGTGGAAATGGAAGAGACAAACCCTGAAGCCTGAAGGAAGCGATAAGAACATCAAACAGACATGACCATCAAATAATGCTTAGCAAGTGGTATCATGATCCAGATCTTAAAAGCAATATACAGTGTTAATTGTTCTTTCTATTGCAATATGAGAAAAATAGAAATAAATCAGTTTTAACATGGGATATAGCAGATATAAATATGAAAAATGTATCTCAAAATAATCATAAATAAAATAATAAGAGATGCCAGAAAAAATGGAGACCCAAAGAACACTGGCAGGGTGGGTGGGTGGTGGAGGCGGATTTCAGTGAAACAGGCATCAAAGGAGAATTTGCATCCTAATAGCTGAAAGACAAAGAGATTAGTGCTTTTGGAATTAAAATGTATATGATGCATCTACATTACAGCTGCCTTCAAAATGACCTGATGGGAAAATATATTTTATATTTAGCAAGCACAGAAGACAGAAAGGCATTACACTGCATGAGAAATATTAAAGAGAAAACCCAGATTTTCCAGGTAAATTAGTAGATCTGTCATCAGTCCAGCTTGCTTTAACAAATAGCCTGCAAAATAGATGCTCAAATGGCTTTCTTCTCTCAAGCCTCCACATTCATGTCAATGCCTGGTTCACATGTAAAGACAACCGAGAGTATGGGTTGAGTATGGGCTGTTGTTGAATTGTGGGGTGTTGTTAAGTGCAAACCCTACACCATGGTTTAACTATGGTTTGTTAATCAAGAACAACCCAGGAAGAGAACCCATAGTTTGTTGTTGGGTTGTGAACTCTGAGTTGTTTGTCATTAACAACCCATAGTTAAACCATAATGCAGAGTTTGCACATAATGACAACCCACAATTCAACAACCACCCACGATTCAACAACAACCCATACTCAACCTATGCTCATAGTTGCCATTACGTGCTAACCAGGTCATACTCGACCCATACTTGGGTTGTCTTTATGTGTGAACCAGGGAGAATGTAGTGGTAGATGTTTGACAAATACATTGTAAAGCTTTGATTTCATTGACAGGCCTCCCCCCTGGGTTAGGGTTACTACAACTCCCTTATTTTCAAGAACTTCCTTTTGTTTAAGATAGTGTCTGGGTTCGGACGATCAGTGGAGGAAACAACGCAGTTTTCCCACCCCACCCCTGTGCGTGCCAGTTGCACTACTGGGATTATCCTAACTACCCATGCCACATCATGGGTTGCCATGTTATCTGAACCCGGTGCGTGGCACAAGCGTAGTGCATTTTCCCCCAACCCACAACTCACGGCTTGCAAGATGGTTTATGTAGGGTGGGTGAAAACGCACTACGCCTGCGCTGCGCATTGGGTTCAGACATGGCAACCCATGATGTGTCAACCTACGACGTGGGTAATTAGGGTAATCCCAGTTGCAGGACTGGCATGCACAGAGGTGGGGGGAAGCAGCTGACACTGCATTGTATCCCCTGCTGATCATCTGAACAAGCCCAGTGACTTTCAAACTGTGTTCCATGGTTCCCAGATGAGAAGTGTAGTAAGCTTCCCTGAAAGGCAGCTCACCCGCCACTACCAATCTTCTCCAATGCACAGCCATGAACTGGGTGTGTTCTGGGACAGTCACACCTTCAGTGAGGCCCAACAGACCAGGCCAATGCCCCATATTTTTTTAGTGTGTGAAGCCCCAATGTGCTGTGGTCCAATGGAAGAAATGTGGCCAATGGCCATGCCAACTGGGAATGATGGGAGTTACAGTCCCACACGTCTGGAGGGCACCAGGTTGGGGAAGGCTGCTCCACAGCAACCTCTACCCCCCAAAAAACTCCCCCCATCACTTAAAGTGTACAGCATTTTTGTTGTTTTTGCAAAGGGAGAACAATTCTCATGAAAAGTACAGAAGATACCAGGAGTTGCAGTCACCTGCTTGGACCTGAAGAAGTTGCAAGTTGCTGTCATCTTTTGGGGGTGGTGGGGGAACATACCTCTGTGCCAATTTCCTCATTTTTAAAGTGAGTTTTTGCAGTAAGCTCACACACACACTTCAAAAACACACTTCAGAAACTCTCTGTATACAAAGCACCATCGTGGTGCCAGATGTTTTAACATTCTTCTTAATATCCTGCAATCCATTTTCCTTCCAATCAACATAGTCAGTAAAAATGAGTGTGATTGAATAAGTTCAGTGATGTGTCCTTCCACTAGGGCAGTGAGAGAAACCTGACCTCTTCCAACTTGTGTAGGCTGCTGCAGATCTGTCTCCATCCTGCTGAGTCAGGGCACAGTGTCATACAAGAGCAGCATGCTGGCAACTACTCATTCCCCACATTTTAGGCACTCCATGTCCAAGATGTTCTCTTACTTCAAATACTTGAAATCACCATCCACAGAGCTGAAACGCTGTTATCATATATGAGTGCTGAAAATTTCTGATATGTTGTTTCGCTCACAGCCTGTGTAATGTGGCAAAAGAGGTGGAGTTAGCTTGGACCAATGATAGAGCATTCCAATTCCTTTGAATGGTGATTCCTGAGTCTTGCTGCTCATGGCTGTGGGACATGCGGGTAGGATATGGATCACCTTTGGCACTAACCTGTCTCACCCATTTGGAGTTGTGGGCCCCCAGGAGGGGGTGACTCAGGAAGGCTTTCCTGCTCACCTGCAAATGTGTGGCTTTGGGGAAAGAAGTGATGATTGCCACCCTTCTCCTTGGGCAGGGTGGCTGGCCTGAATAACTAATAGGCTAGTCACCTGCAGGACCCTATTTGTTGATTTATTTATTACATTTCTATACCGCCAATAGCCAAAGCTCTTTGGGTGGTTTATTAGTTTGCTTCCCGCCCAGTCACCTCTGCAGATCTTGTTTATAAGTTCAATAGACGTGGCCGTAGTTCAACCCGTTTCCCTGCGTCTTGCCTCTTTCATTCTGGTTCTGTGTTTGCTGTTGCTATGGTCTTAAACTCGCTCATTCCCCCCTCCCCGAAGGGGAGCAACCGTTCCCACCTTGTCTTGGTCTGTTTCCGTACAGCTGCTGCCCTTCACACATGTACACAAGGCAGCGCAAGGATGAAATGTCCCTGCCTGCCATGCGAGCCTTCTGATCCTGCTCAGCCTTACCCTGGTCTTCATATTGCTGCCAAGGGGATGCTTAGCATAAGAAATGGCAGAAGCAAGGACAGATACAGCCCTCTCAACCACCTCCAGCCCAGGGTCTCCTGGCAGCCCCACCCTAAAATACCTGATAAGCAGGAGAGGTCGATCTCGGGATTCAGGGCAGACAGAGGCAACAGCAAATCTGAAGCTCTCTCAGACATAGCCATCTCTGCTTAACCTCAGACTGGCAGCAGGAGCTATTGCTCGAGGTGGGAGTGGACAGAGGCTGAAAGTGCACAGTCTGATGAGCTTATTTGGTATGGCTGCCTCTTGTCAGAAAGGCAGCTAGCAGAGGAAAAACAAAAAGGCAAAACAGAATGAGTGTTTACCAGTCCCACATCCACACAGGCTATCTTAGGATAACAAAAAGGAGACCAGTTATTTCTTTAGTGAAGAAAGAAAACAGCTTTTCTCACAAGTATTCTTGCATATATAAATGTAGGTACAGCATAGGGTTTCAAAAGTAGTTTGTTAACTCCATTTTGTGTTCCATTACACAGGCAGGAGCAAGACAGAGCAAGCACATGTCCTCCCAGCAATGGAGGAAAGCAGAGCTAGGCGGGGGAGCACAGGAAACCACATGGTAGGCTATAGAGATCCTGCGGCTGCCTATGCCCAAAAGTCCCAAGCATTAACTAACTAAGTGCAACACTGGCCCCTTCCAGCATCTCATAGATGAGGTTGCAATATTCCCAACATATCCTGTGGCTATCGGAACATAGGTAGCTGCCTTAAACTGTATGTAACTCCATACTGTCTAAAACTCCGGTAGGCATTTTCCCGGATCCAGACCAGGGTATTCCCAAGCCCAGTTATCTGAACGCCTTCTTTAACTGGAGATGCCAGAGCCTGAAACTGGCAGCATTCTGCATGCAAAGCAACTGCTCTGCCACTGAGGGAGTGATATCCTGCTCCCTGTTGCTTATCCTCCAGGAATGTTAACTGGAGCTTTACATCAGCATCAGTCCCCACTGGCAAAATCCACAGGGGTAAAAGTACACAAGGGAGAGAGATGGAAAGGGTTAAGAAATGGGCAGACTGGACAAGGTAGAATCTGAAAAATGAATGAGGGACATGTTGCCAAGTATGAACTGAGCGTAAGCCACTGCATGTTGCTCCCTGGCTAGAATCTAAGTGTGTCCCAATATACAAAAAACATGCATCTCAAGTAAATGGGTTTCTGTGGTTAGGTACAAAGGCCCATTCTAATTCCCACTTGGTAACAAATGGGATGTCTCAGGGTTCCCCTTGCTAGGATATGTCCTTGGGTGCCCTATCATACTTTATGAGTACAGCTGTACCTTTGTGCCAAGAGGACCTGAAAGTGGACCAAGGCTGTTACTGTGAAATATGCAACTGAAAGTTCTTCCAAGTTCCAGATGAAACTTCAGTTCATTGTTTCTGACTTGAACCTGAGCTCAGTCTTTTGCTTTCCTACATGTACAAAAGCCTGTAAGAGTCAGGCATCTCTGACACTGAACTTAGTTGATTATGATTCAGCTGTTCAGACTAGTGCTCTGCTAAACACTGAGGCTCAGTTTTAATGGTAAAGTTACTGCTTTGGGGGGTGGATGCAACTTACAACCCACCCACCCCTCCCACTGCTCTCTTCCGTTCTTTGGTGCATTTCCCCCACCTTTTCACAGGCATTGCTTCTATGATCTGCTGCTGTTACTGCACCATTTTTTAAAAAAACTGAAAGCACTTCTTACTCCATGATCCCATCCAGTCAGGGATCATGTACAGAATAACACCTTGGTGCCACATAGCCAATTAGATTTGGCTACATGACATTGCCAAGGGCAGACAAAGTCCTCCTGTCGCCTTCAGTATGAATGGGGCGGGGTGAGTACCCCGAGAGGCTGCCTCTTACCCAGGCACTTGAACCGGCATTCCCTGTCTTGCCACACTATGGCGGCCGCTTCATTGCCTGCCAGTGCTCCACAGCGGAACTGTCTCCCTAGCTAATCTAGCTTTAGCACTGCATAGTTATACATGACTAAGTGGAGCAGTGTGAACGGGGATATGCATCTGACTGCACGTGCCTATCTGGATGCATTCACACTGCATTACTTCCAGTGGAATGTGCATTCATCCCCATTTTGCCTCCAGCTAGTCCACTGCATGTGAATGGACCAGGGGGAGGGTGGATTAGCCCAGTTACCTCGGGATCTCTCTCGCTCCTGACACAACCGCCCTCTTATGAACAATTTCTCACTATTTCACACATACAAAAATAACTGAAAATCAAGCGGGGGTCGGGGGGGGGGGAAATGCATATTGTCTAAGTAAAAATGTTACAGGTAAAGTGAAAGAAAATTCCCTCCACCATGCAACTGTTAAAGGCATAGGGACCCTGCATCAAAAAACAATGTGGTGATCCTTACAAGAAGTAATCAAAATATAAGAAGGTGATCAAAATATAAGGATTCTACAGCATAACTGTAGGTGGAGATTTATAGTACAGAAAATGTATGTCCCATATAGCTGACCTATGCACTGGAAAACTAATTATTCTCACAATAAATTATAATTGATTGACCTAAGTGACAAACTAGATGCGATGCTGATGGTGTGCACACAACCACTGAAGCATGTTGTTTGTTATGTGGATAGCAGCAATGGAGAAGGCTTCCCTCCTGATGCAAGTAGCAGCTCAGGGCTCAGGGGGAACAATTTCCATCAGGACCACAGCAGGGGTTGCTACCTCATCACTAACTGCATCTGTTCAGTTCAATCACATATAGTTTGGCTCTAAGTTATCTACGAAATCTTCTCCTTGGTATATTCAGGAAAATATTCTGAAGAAATACAGTGAAAGGGATGCCTACCAAGTGTAACTGGGAAATGAGAGCATCAGCAGTCCAGTGATGCCAGCTGGCCTCCAAGCCTCCTTTGACATTATTGCATTCTGTTCCACCCTAAGTCAGGAATATAAAACTTTGAACATAAACAAATTATTCCAATTCACACATGTTTCCTGGCATTTTTCACATGATGGAGCATTCTTGCAAATATCACTGTATATTTTGTAATGTGATAAATTGGATAAACAGTGGTCTCAACTGAGCACAGAGGTAGGCACACTTAAAACACCTACATTTGGGCTGGATCACATCCACTTCCGTTGTCCAATGCCCAATTCCACACCATTTTTGAACATCCATGTATGGATATCTATATTTCACTGTACATATAATGGAGGGCACTTATATGGCAAGGTTCCACCATGCATACAGAATTTCTGCCTTTCAAAGTGTGTTAACCTTCAGGGATTTATCTGAGGATAGTTAATTGAAATTAGTTTTACACAAATAAAATAAATACAACATTTTCATCACAAGGGGAATTTGAGTTGTGTGATATGTTAGGACATTTTCCTCTAATCTCATTTTTAAACCCAAGCATTGAGTGTTTTTCTCTTCCAAAGAAAATGTTTTTGAGGATGATGAGTTTTCAAACAAATCTATCTCCAGTACAGATTATTTTCACAGAATAAAGCAAAGCACTGGGGCAGCTCTTGTCATTTAAATTTTGATGAAGGCCTGTGATTCTTTTAAACCTTAACATATTTGATTAAATAAACCAGTAGTTGTTTTTGTTTAGATTCATCACTAATTAGATTGAACTGAATTCTATATTTTTTAAGGCATAGCAGTACTAGTGGAGTTTTTACTGACAGACTTTAAGTTTCAATTATCCAAACTGCAACATTACAAAAGCGCATTTTTTAAAACAACAACAACAACCCCCAAACAAGCAAATAGAAATTGCCCTCTTCTGTCAGATCTAACTCTCCTATTCACTCTTTGGATAGCAACCGTCAATAATCTAAGTATGACTATTAACAATGCAATTTATGTTAGTCTAAGGGCATAATCCTATCAGGATAGGTGGCCGTCTCTGAACTCGGAGGTGACCGCCTATACAATGAAGGGCAGGAGCAGCACAGAGGTAATCTTCCCCTCCGCACTTCAGCCGCCTTGCATTCGTGGCTAGACAGCCAATTTCAGCTGTCTAGCCACAGGAAGTTGGCGGGGGGGAGACGCCGGCTGACACATAGGAAGCGTCGGAAAGGCACGTCCACCCTCTCCACCCTGCCCCGCCCCCAGGAATGCCTTGTTTTTGCTGCTCCGCTCTCCTTTTACGAGTGTGGAGTGAGGGGCCGATCCATGCTGCCTACGAGGCAGCACAGAAGGGGGTGGAGGTCGGTTCTCAGGGAACCAACCTCAGGGCACGGGCTACAAGGTTGGTTCCTGGAAACTGACCTATCCTATGGCCATCTAGCCATTGACTAGCGGCCATAGGATTGTGCCCTAAATCTCTTATTTCTATGAAAGGGAGATGAAAACTGCATATTACACCTGACAGACATGTGTACCCAACCAACACCTGTAAATGTAGCTCTTCGGACTAGAGATGAGGTGTGCCATGGGGAAGTTGCACCTTAGACTTATACCAAGAGGACATTGGCTACTGAGCACACCCTAAAGCTTGAATTAGCCTTAAATGGTTTGGTCCCACTGACTTGAAGGACCTCCTTCACTCATTGTCAGGGTGGAAACTGCGCCCAGAGAGCCTCAGAGCAGTTCTGATTCTGAGGAGGATCAGCAATCCGTGGGAGAGGAGCCAGCTTATCCCTCACAGGCACAGCAGCTGGCAGAGATTCCTCCTGCCGGCATTCCTGAGATAGATAGTGATCCTAGCAGTGAGAAAGTGCGGGAGGGGGGCTTGCTGGATGCTCAATGCGGACGCAGGGAGCAACGAGCGATGGAGGGCACGGAAAGGAGGCGTAGCGCCCGTTTGGCGTGCAAGCAACGGCCGCCTCCCGTGGACCCAAGGGAAAGAGGGAAGATCTCTCCCTAGCCCATAAGTTCAGGGTCTTCAAGTGATTCTCCTTCAAACGGGGATCAACTGCCTACTCGGAGCATAGGCTACTCTGTTGTTCATTGCTTAGTCGCTGGTGATTAGCATCTGAAAGAGTCATTAAGTTGTAAAAGATTAAAGCCTTGAAAAGAATCCTTTCGTCTGTGTCTTGAGTTGGCTATTGGAGTGTACTTTAAGAGGCCGCTAGGGCGCTCCTGACACTCATACCAACTTGCCTGCACTCTAAAATAAGCATCGGTGCCCCTACTTGTGTGCCTTCCTGTAAGAGTAATTCGGTTGGCAGCGCCTTTTCAGCAGTGGCCTCCCACTTTGGGAACTCTGTTCACATTGATGTTTGCCAGAGCCCATTTTAAGAGGGTCCTAAAGATTTACCTAGCATCACCGATGCAATGAATATGAACTTGAGCACACTCTGGGAGAGAGCGGAGGACAGCAAGGCCTGGCGTGCTATGGTCCATGGGGTCACGAAGAGTTGGACACAACTTAACGACTGAACAACACAAAGATTTACCAGTTTATCTTGGATTAGGACTTGAGTTAGGATTTTACGGGGTGCCTCTGTGGATATGGTGCTATCTCATTTAAATGGTTCATTTTGATCTGTTACTCTTATCACTGTTTTATTGTGTTCTGTCGTTTTAAACTTTATTGGTCACCATTTTAGGAGGAGTTGCCCTAAAAGCAGCTTATTCATTTTAAAATAAATAAATATAATGATAATGTATTTATGTGGGGCTGTCTTTGAAGATGGTTCGGAAACTGCAGCTCGTGCAAAATGCGGCAGCCAGATTGCTAACGGGGACCAGAAGGTCCAAACATATAAGACCAACTCTGGCCCGCTTGCACTGGCTGCCTGTATGTTTCTGCGCCTGATTCAAGGCGCTGGTTTTAACCTAGAAAGCCTTACATGGCTTGGGACCACAATACCTGACGGAGCGCCTTTCCCAACATGAACCTACCTGTATACATACTATGCTCAACATCTAAGGCCCTCCTCCAGCTGCCTACACTGAGGAAAGCTCGGAGGACAGGGACAAGGGAGAGTGCCTTTTCAGTGGTGGCCCCCAAATTATGGAATTATCTCCCCGACAAGGCCCGCCTGGCACCAACATTGTTATCTTTTCAGCACCAGGTTAAGACGTTTCTCTTCTCCCAGGCATTCGACAGTATATGATAAGTGTTTATTTGATCCTGGAATGTCTTATTGTTATGGTTGTTTGTTTTTGAGATTGTTGTTTGAAGTTGTTTTAGATATATGTTTCTTTTGTGTATATTGTCTGTTCATGTGTTTTTTTATGTAAATGGTTTTTAATCTCTGTATAATGTATTTTTAATGTTTTTAATCTTTGTAAACCGCCCAGAGAGCTCCAGCTATTGGGCAGTATAGAAACGTTAATAATAGTAATAGTAATAGTAATAATAATAGAATATGGGTCTTATTACAAAATGGAGAAGTTGACTAGATTACCCACATAAGCTTGGACTAGTAGCTATTGAATTAGATATATATGGGAGCAGGAAGTAGACAGACAACATTAAGAAGTATGGGGGTTATGGTTGCCAAACAAGGGAGAGGGGAGGGCACTTGGGGTTTGGCAGGCTGTGCTGGAGGCCTACACCCAATGGGGTAGACTTGGAATGTAAATGACATAGGGCTGGGCAGCACAAGGGGCAGAATGGAGAACCGACAGAGAGAAATTGTGAAAAAATAAGGAAGACTGAAGACTGAAGTGCAGGTATTTCTCTGTTTCAGAGGGAAAGGATCTTTCCCGAAAGTGCACGGTGATCCAGAAATCAATCAGGGGGACTTACTACAGGGGTTGCAGTTCACAAAATAATGGTGGGAGCAAGTCACCTGCTTCTGTGGAAACAGTTGGCAGGCTATCTCCGCTCCCACGCAGACAGAAGCTGAGACGGGGCCTGGCAGCAGGCACCCCCCGCCGAGCACAGCGCAGCGCGTGAAGCAAAAGCTCTTGAGCCCCACTCAAGACTTTCCAAAGGAGGCCAAGACAGACGTGGCTGAAGGTGAACAGGCCTGGCAGGAGGCAGGGGACAAACTCATTCGTTCCTCATTGGGCAACTCTTTGTAAAGCGTCAGGCTGCTGAGGAGGAATTTTACCCTGAAGACAAGAGACCAGATGGGGGTCCAGGCTGATCTTGACCTTTGGGAGGATGTGCAAAATCAAGCTGACCTGGCTCAGCTTAACTCAGTAGGGACTCTGTGTGCAAACCAGGCCGCATTGGGTCCCACTTGTAGCCCTGGGTGGAAGTTCTTATTAGCCTTAATTGCTGCAAATGGTGGCTACTGTGTTTACTGGTAGTGGTGGCACTTCACGGATGGAGCCTTTTTCCTGCCAGGGCTCTGGACTGGCCAATTCAGAATTGACCTTGGGTAGCCTGGCTGGAGAGCAATCGGCAATCAGAGGTATTTGCAAGACCCAGAGTGCCCATGCAGCGGGAGTTGCTCCTGGCAATTTAATTAGGCTAGAGCTATACGTTAATTAGGTGTAAGTTAATTAGGCCAGCCAGTGTATGTGACAACTTTCTTGCCCTGACTAATCCTACATCTGGCTTAGCCAGCCTTCCAGGACAAAACAAGAGATTCTAGAGTCAAGCTGTATGAAGCAAACCTCAAACATAACAGTGCAACTGAGTTCCTTGGTAACAAAAAAACAAGTTTAAAATGGATTGCAGGGGTGCACAACCTTTTCAGCCCTGAGGGCAGCATGTGATCTGTGCTTGGGGCATACACACAAACACGCACGTGTGTGCGCGCATCCCAATTACCCTCATATGGTTCACTCTTTCCTTGCTGCTAGTAGCAGGGGACAATTTGGTATTGGCAGGGGGATCTGGGGCCACAGTAAAGGTGGGGTGTGAATTGTGCCCCCCGATATATTGTATTGTTTTTGAAAACTGAATCTATGATACTTGCCAGCATGCCAGGGGAGACAAAAGTTAAATAAGTTGCTCTTTGACATTACAGGTGTCATGGAAAGATGTCTCTCTCAACATCAGCTGTGTTAAGTAGAGTGGTTAGGGCCATGAGTCCTAACTGGGTACTGGGTATCACCAGTTCAAAACTCATCTCAGCTATGAACTCTCTGTAATAATGGGCAATGAGTAAATGTTTTCTAGATGTGAAATCCTTCAACCTCGTAATGCATATTGTGTCATCTATAGCTATGTTGGCTCACTTCCTTGATTTATCTGCTTTGCATGGGTGTTGAGTTCTCTTCATAGATTCACAGATTATCCTTCTGTCTAGAAACACTGCCTTAGTGTATTGCATCTGTAAAATGGGTAAATGTTTTCTAGAATGTCTTTGGAGTCAGGGGTGTTGCTAGGTTCTTAAAAGATCTGGGGCACAGGCCAATAACACAAATTTGCATGCATATATATATATATAAAATAATATCTGAGTCTAAGCACATCTCTATTATATATTTATGTATATGTGTATGTGTATATATATATATATATATATATGTGTGTGTGTGGTGTGTGCATGTGGTATGCTTGCATATGTGTGTATAGATTACATACATACATACATACGAAGTGTGTACTGACCCCCCACCCCACTTCAACTCAGACCCCGATTCAGTGTTTTGGAAAACATCCCACTTCTGCTCAGACCAATTTGTAGTTAGACCACTTCGGCTCAACACCAAACCTGAGTCAAGGTTTGGAAAAATGAGTCTTTATGCTTCCTGGTGTCTACCATGGGAAATTAGAAAAAACACACACCCTGTAACTGTTTTCTCTTGGTCAGAACTGGATAATTTCAGGCATAGTAGCCCCCTAGAAGGGGATTACACCTGCCCAATGTCAGAAAAATAGGTGCAGGGTTTATATTTTGATTTTCTTTTAAATTCTTTTAAATTTTAACATTTTTATTACTTGGCGGATTGGATAAAATGTTCAGGATTCATTGCCCCATCAGAGGAGATCATGCCTGCCAAATTTCAGAATGATAGCCTGGGGGGGGGGGGGTTGTGCAAGGGTGGCCTTGACATTTTGAGGTCCCTAAAAGAGGACATACTTATCTCTTTATTTTTCTTGTGGACCATTGTTCTGAAAATTACAGACAGCCTAGAGTTGTCCCTAAGTAAGAAATCAGCAAAGTTTCAGAAGGATAGGTGCCGCAGTTCATGTGGAAGGGGAGTTCTCCAATTTGGAGGAGGAAGCAATTTGCTTTCCCTTCCCTTCATTCCTTCCCCAATAGTTTTTGGGTAGGTTTGTATGAAAATGCACAGGTCATTTAGAGGTGTCCCCCAGGCAAGAAACCTGCAAAGTTGCTGAAGGATATACATGCATGAAAATTTAGAATGACTAGAATTTATTTACATTTCACCAATGTTAGCAGCAGGGGAACGTGGGTGGGAAGGTGCTATTGCACTCATCTCCTGGTTGTGGGTTTCCCGTGGGCATCTGGTTGGCCACTGTGTGAACAGAATGCTGGACTACATGGACCTTGGTCTGATGCAGCACAGCTCTTCTTAAATATAGAGTGCCTCTGAGCATATGCAGAATGCTTTTCTTTCACCACTGAGCACTTACATTCTCCCCCTACGCAACCATCCCTCCTCATCCTAACATCCTCCAGCAACTCCTCATAAAACAGATCTCTTGTTTTGTGCAACTCTCCCCTATCTCCTCCTTGTTATGCACAAGCTCTCATTGTAGCTTCCTCCCCATAACTTCATTTGTGCCAAGACTTCACCAGGATTCAGCCAATGAGTCTGTTTTCAAAACTACAGCTAAGGTATGGAGAAGCTCTGAACATGTACGAAGTGCCTTCCCTCACCACTGAAGCTAGAGTTCATGCAAAATTTAAAACACACACATACAAACAACAAAACATGCATCAGACTGAGCTGATAGGGTAGTCAGTTCATTAGACGGAATTGGCCAGGCACTGTATTAAGCCTGCAGTGCCATGCTCATAACTCAAGACTTATTTCTGAGTAAACCTGCAGAACATCAGGGTGCAAACCTCCCTGCAAAAGTAACTTGTGCAGAAATCCTATGCACACTTTCCTGAGGGTAAGCCTCATTAAACATATTGGGGCTTCTGAGTAGGCATACATAGGGTTGTATAAATTAGCAGTATTTATTTCCCCTCCACTTAAAAACAAACCAAAAACTCCTATTTTTATCAAAGCTTTCTGTTCATAGGGACATAGGAAGCTGCCTTGTACTGAGTCAGACCCTGGGTCCATCTAGCCCAGTATTGTCAACACTGACTGGCAGCAGCAGCTTTCCGGCTGAATTCTTTCCTAGCCCTACCTGGAGATGCCGTGGATTGAACCTGGGACCTTCTGCCTGCCAAACATGTGCTCCACTACTGAGCCACAGCCCTTCCTATTGCTGGATAATGGCAACTGACAAACAAAACAGCCCTGGATTTGTTTCTCTGCAACCATGTGAACCCACTCTTCTCAAAGGCTTGGGTGAGGAGGAGGAGAAAAACCAACCCTCTTGTCTGTTTGTATAAAGTCAAATAAAGTTCAGAACTTCTCTTGCCCACCGAAGAGAATTCTCTTTAAGAATTCCCCAAGTTATGCTCTGGATGGAATAAAGAAGAGAAAGAAAGAACAGGATAGGGGAGGAAAGAAGAAAAGAAGAATGGTGATTGGAAATGTGGGGCAGGGGGGGATAGAGAGAATTCCGTAAGCCAAGTGGCTCCTTTCAGAGAGGTTCCTCTGAAATTCCTTCAGAGGAATTTAGGAGGCTGTGGAGGGTTTGTAAGGATTGCACGTACTTACATTAAGTGAGGTGGCTGAGCGCTTTTTCTAGCTTTCTTAAAACTGTAGAACCTATTTAGAAGCCTCAGCAGTTCCTTGATCATGACACCACATAGTCTTAGCCCTCCTTTTGGAATAATTTGAGTTCTACAGCTATTTAGGAGAAATTAAAGTGGAGGGGGAGAAAGAAGTTTGTGGAGGCTGATTGGATCCTTTTCTGTACTGAAGCTGCTAAACTTCTGCAGAAGTCAAAGGTTCCAGTTTGGGGCAGTGAAATCAGATGCTGTGTGAAATACCAGAATTTCACATGGAGCTCTTTCTTCCCTTCCTTCTCCCTCTTCAAAATTTCATTGCAAGCAATCTCCCAACAGTGGGCATATAAGAGCAGAAAAGTAGGGAAAGAGAGGTTTTTTCCACCTCAAAAAACAAGCAAGCAAACACACACACACACCCTACACCTAGTAGGGATGTACGAAAGTGACTTACCTTTTGTGGATTATGTTGATGGTGGGGGGGGAGGTGCTCCGTCCCTCCCCCCGGAATTCTGGATGGGGGGGAGGCGCTCTGTTCCTCCCCCCCAGAATCCTGGCCAGCCAGCTGTGCTCTGCAGGGATTCTGCGGAGCTGCCGGACGGCTCCACCAGCAGCTGGACATCTGGCTGCTGGCTAGCAGGGATGCAAACGGCGGTAGCCGTAGCCGCCGCCGCCATTTGCGTCCCTTCAGTCAGCCGTGATAGGCTATGTAAATGTTTACGTAGCCTATCACGTCTTTTTTTAAAAATTGGAAATGGCGGCGGCGGCCGGTTGGAAGACCGGCCGCTGCAGCCGCCGCCGCTGAACCGCCGCCGGAGCCGCTGCCGGAGCCACCGCCGCCAGGAAGATCCGCCCCAGGTAAGTCTTGTCCAGGGGGGCGGGGGGCAGACCGTTCCGCCACCGATTTCGGGGGGCCGAATGCGCTGGCATTCAGCCTCCCCAAGATCCATGGCGGAATTCTCTGACATCCCTAGGATGGTGGAGAAATCCGCCATGGGCTCCAAAGAGGCTGGATTCTTTAGAATGGACTGGCGGAATGGACTGCTCCCCACCACCACCCCGCAAAGTCCGGTAGGGACGGACCCTACCTGGTGCCAGCTGGTCTGGGTCCGTCGGCTCCCATCCGCAGCCATCCGCTGCCGGGCTGCGGACGCAAATGGCGTCCAGCATAGCGGACACCATTTGCGTCCCTGCCCTTGGCCATGATAGTCTAAGTAAATATTTACATAGCCTATCACAGCGAAGAGCAGGGACGTAAGTGGTGTAGCATTTATTTACGTAGGAAATGGCATAGTGTAGCAGAGCCAACCGGGAAGGATTCCGGGGGGAGGGACGGATCGCCCCCCCCCACAGCGGATGCCCCGGACTGGACGGGTGAGTGGGGTTCATACACCCCTACCTACACCAGAGATTAGGGATAGTGACATCCTAATGGTCACCTTAAAAACCTTCTGATTAGAATCTCTACTCCCCTGTGTGGCTTGACAGTTTTAACTTTTTGTTTTAGGCTTTGAGGAAAGGAAACTTTAGGCATGGCTAGCACAAAAGCCACTGGACCTGTCTGAAATTTGGCAGGTTCAGGCAGCTCCACAGGGGCTGCCAGGGCTCCAAATTCCATGAACTTATGTGGAAGCACAAAAAAAATATAGTTCTTTGCTTTGACAGATTTTCTTGAAAAAAGCAAATTTTACCTATAGCCAGCACAAAAGCCACTGGACCTAACTCTCTGAACTTTGGCAGGCTCAGTCAGCTCAATAGGGTCTGCCAGGTCCCCAAATTCCATGCACGTATGTGGAAGCACAAAAAAAACATACCTCTTTGCTTTGACATATTTTCTTGAAAACAGCAAAATCTAGCTGTGACTAGCACAAAAGCCACTGGACCAAAGTGCCTGAAATTGGGCAGGTTTAATCACATTCTTGGGGGATACAAGTTTCCCAAATTTTATGTATTTATCATACAAGCTACAAAGGTTATGGCCGTTTCTGTTTTCCAATGCAAGTCAATGGGAAAATGTAAAAAAAATGGCAATTAGGACAGCTCAAAAGATCTGGGGCACAGCTCAAAAAAAGATCTAGGGCCCATGCCGAGGTAGGCTCTCTCTAACAATGCCCTGTTTGGAGTGCTTTTTCCCTTAATACTAGGGATGTATGAAAGTCACGTACCTTTTCAAAGGGTGACATTAGCGATGGGGGGAGGCACTCCATCCTTCCCCCCGAAATTCTCTCCGGCTGGCTCTGCTCTGTGGAGATTCTGCAGAGCCGCCGGCCGGGGCTGCCCGCAGCCGGACATCCGGCCACTGGGCAGCCTGCAGGGACGCAAATGGTAGCTGCCATAGCTACCGCCATTTGCGTCCCTGTATTTTGCCATGATAGGCTATGTAAATATTTACGTAGCCTATCACGGCAAAAAACAAAACAAAACAGTGAACGCAAATGGCGGCGGCTATGGCGGCTGCCATTTGCGTTCCCTTTTTTTTTGCCGTAATAGCCTGTGTAGATGTCAGGATGGGAACTGAGCCTATAGAACCCCAGAGCAGTTCTGATTCTGAGGAGGAACAGCAGTGGGAGAGGAGCCCGCTCATCCCTCACAGGCACAGCAGCTGGCAGAGATTCCTCCTGCCAGCATTCCTGAGATAGATAGTGACCCTGGCAGTGAGAGAGTGCGGGAGGGGGGCTTGCTAAATGCTCGACACAGGGAGCGATGAGCGATGGAGGGCGCGGAAAGGAGGCGTAGCACCTGTTTGGCGCGCAAGCAACGGTTGCATCCCAAGGACCCAAGGGAAAGAGGGAAGAACTCTCCCTAGCCCATAAGTTCAGGGTCTGCAAGTGATTCTCCTTCAAATGGGGACCACCTGCCTAACCCGGAGCATAGGCTACTCTGCTGTTCATTGCTTAGTCGCTGGTGATTAGCATCTGAAAGAGTCATTAAGTTGTAAAAGGATTAAAGCCTTGAAAAGAATCCTTTTGTCTGTGTCTTGAGTTGGCTATTGGAGTAGACTGAAAGAGGCTGCTAGGGCGCTCCTGACAGCAAATATTTACGTAGGCTAAAACAGCAAAATAAATAAATAAATGGAACGCAAATGGCGGCCGCTGTAGCCGCCGCCATTTGCGTTCCCTTAGTTTTGCTGTAATACGCTACGTAAATACTTACGTAGACTATCATGGCTTCCGCAGGGACGCAAATGGCATCACTGCATTAGCCGTGATAGGCTATGTAAGTATTACATAGCCTATCACGGCTATATGGAAGAAGCGGATTCGCAAGTCAGTGTGGACGGCAGCAGGTAGGTGCTCCGTTCCGGGCCCATTTCGTGGGGCGGGGGGGGGCTTCGTTCCGCCACAGATTTTGGGGGGGCCGAATGCACTGGCATTTGGCCTCACCAAGATCCGTGGCGGAATTCTCTGACATCCCTACATACTATTCTGCATCTGTGTGTGTGCACATTTAGTGCTTGTGAAACAGTTGGACTGTGGATTGTAAGGATGGTCTGTGTTTTTCTGATATGATGAATGCTTGGTGTATTGCTTGGCAGTAGGGGACCTGTAAGTGCATGGAATAGCTGTATATCTGAGATCAGGGGTAGGCAACATCATGCCCATGGGTGCCAATGCATTCCTGGACACCTTTCTCAATATGCACCAAGGTGTCAGAAATTGATCGTCCTTCCCCCTTCACAATCAACACCACAAGGAGACAAAGCTTCAGGAGAATACTACTTTATTTTGCTAGAGACTAGCCTCCTTACAAATGCAGATTCCAGGAAACTCTCAGACTGCTTCAGGCCCCCCACTAATCTGTGATCCCTAATTAGAGGAGACAAACCAGAGGATAGTGAAGTTGCCAACAGTTTGGGTGTGAACTTCATGGCCAGGCTTGCTTTGCAGTGATGCCCCTTCCTTAGGGTGGCTCCCTCCTACGTTGGCTTCCAAGAGCGGCTATACTGGCGGAACGTCTGAGCCCTGTCCCTAACTTTTCCTGCCTTGCCTTGCAACACGTGCTAGCATCTCTCAAGTCACACCTCTCTTCCTCCTCCTTCTTGGAAATTTGAGTTCTGACAGTAGAGGGAGGGGGCAGGGACTCAGCCTGGGCCATCTGTTTGTCAAGGTCTTCAGAGGAATCTCTTCCAGCAACTTGGCTCACTACGGAGGGTCCCTCCCCCGGCCTCTGATCTAGCTGCTCCGACTCTGATTCAGAATTGAAGCTGTCAGACACCTCAAGGCACTTGGACTCATCCCTGACACAAGGTGCCCTACCCCTCTGACTTAAAAAAAAAAAAGAACATATTTTCTTATTGGCTCCTGGATTGCTGTGAAATAGCTTTCTGTTGGTGCTGAAAATTGTGGTTTCAAAGAAGGATTTTAGTGAGTTGGGGGTTAGACTCCACCTCTACCTTGTACTCCAACTTTTGGGCAGGTTATATGTGTCTTTTGCCACACCTCCCATGGCAGCCATTCTGTGGTGGCACCCAGGACAATTACTAAAATTGCAATGTGCCCATGGCACAAAGATGAACACATTATTTTTGTGGGTGTCACTTTTTTCACCACTGGGTTCCACCCCTGGGTGCAAGACTCCACCCCTTTACATTGAGGTCTTCCCCCACACACACATTGCACAGGCTCCACGATGGCCCCCCCACCCAGGTAACTTCATTTTTGCATCTTTGGAGTTGGCAACTCTATGTGAGCCTCCACTTGCAGGCCAAAGTCCAGTCTTTACTGGACTTTACTGCCTTATCTACCTTTTGTATGAATAAGGCCAGGCTGCAGTCTTGAAGAAGATAAAGGATTATGCAGCTAAGAGATATAGCAGAGAGGGTCAAGGAACAACAAAATGTAGACTAACTAGTAGGGATGTCAGAGAATTCCACGACGGATCTCGGTGAGGCTGAATGCCAGTGCATTCGGCCCCCCAAAATCCATCGCGGGATGAAGCCCCCGCCCCCCCAACCCACGAAAGGCGCATGAAACAGAGCACTTACCTGCTCCCGTCCGTGCTGCTTTGCGAATGGCGGCCATCCTGGCCGCCATTCGCTTCCTCCTCTTCCTAGCTGTGATAGGCTACGTAAATACTTACGTAGCCTATCACATCTAATGCAGGGATGCCATTTGCGTCCCTGCGGAGGCCGTGATAGGCTACGTAAGTATTTACGTAGCCTATCACAGCGGGGGGGGGGGAACCCCAGCGTACGCAAATGGTGGCGGCTACCGCCATTTGCGTACGCTGGGGTTTTTCCCCCTGCCATGATAGGCTATGTAAATATTAACGTAGCCTATCATGGCTCAATACAGGGATGCAAATGGCGGTGGCTACGACAGCTGCCATTTGCATCCCTGCAGGGCTGCCCAGCGGCCAGATGTCTGGCTGCGGGTGGCTGGGCAGGATTCTGGGGGGAGGGACGGAGTGCCTCCCCTCCCGTTGAGGATTCCGGGGGGAGGGACAGAGCACTTCCCCCCCACCGTGGATGCCCCTGCGCGGAGCCAGGTAAGGGATTCGTACATCCCTACTAACTAGCCCAGGTTCTTCTAGATACACTGAGTTGGGCAAATGTCAAAAATTTCTGGTGCACCAGTTTTGCTAAGATCATATTTTCTTATAACAAAACTGGGAGAAATTCCAGCAATAGTATAGGCATAAACACAAGAGACAGTCGGTAATTTTTATTAGCTTTGACATTATAGAAAGGGAACAAACAATTCACTGCAATAATTATTTCAGGATTCAGGCTTAATAAGCATCTGAGCTCAGCAAATAGCTCTGGAAAAAAGTGCAGACAGACCCTAGATTACTCAAATCACAGAAAAAAAACATTTTTTTGAGAAAATTCAATATAGAAATTCGATATAGAGATTTTCTAGCATTTTCTCAGCCATATATACAATATCTAATCCTGTTATTGCTATAGTTAGGCACATGAATATTTTAGACGTAATAATGCTTCTATAACAACTAAAAAGTGTGGCTCGGAGCCCAGATGTTCAGCTCCAGTGATATTTTTGTAGCCCAACCAACATCTGAACTGCTTGTCATTTTATTGCCCTGTGTTCCCATTTTAAATGAGAGAACAACATGCTGGTCGCTGATACACTTTGAATGAATTTGCCTGCCAGCTGAGGATTCTAAAATAGCAGAACTTGAATTGGTAAGGCTACAGATTAGCGGGCTGGCAGGTTGTTACTCTGAAACAGAATTAATTTGAGATATGTCTTTTCTGGAGTCCATCATCTCCTCACACTTGTGTGATGCAAGATCAAATGCAAGATAGAGGAAGGCAGAGACAGAGAATTCCACTCCCTTGTGGCAATGACTCATGCTCAGGCCAGACAGAGCAGGTCTGGTTTATGTGGAGCACAGAACAGAAGTGGCTCTCGGCAAAGGGTGGTGGCATGGGCGGCAGGCAAAAAGGAAAACATGACTTGGGGAACATTTGATGGTTAGTTAGATGGAATCTAATGGAATGCATCTGCTGGAATGCAAGGAAAGACGGAACTTTCAATGAAAACGGTATCAATGAAAACGGTGCTCCTTCCAAACTTTTTCTAAGGACCTTTTAGATCAGGGCCTGGGAAGTGAGCAGCAGTGTGTTCCAATGGATAGGTGCCATCCTGGTTGAGGGCCACCCAGGCCTGAAGAGGAAGGGGAATTCAAGGCCCCAGCTGCTATCAACACTAACAACACTGATGTACCCCGCTAGTCAGCTGATCATTGGAGTCTGCCAACTGTTTCAGTCTGCTTGAACACTGCCTAGGTCTCCAGAAGCCTTTGGGAGAGGTGCAGAGGGAAGGTCTTGTGTTGACCAGGAAGCTTAATAGATTCCTGCAAGAGCCCCCTGCCAAGAGATTGGCAGGAGCTGCACAAGCTCCAGCTGCCATAACTGGGTGGGCCCCCACAGCTTGCTAATCAGAGATGCTCCTCCAGGCCTAACTGGAATGCTCTGCACAATTTTTCCTCTAGGTTTCTGCTTGTGAATTATTAATTAAAACCAGAGTTTTAGCAGAAGTGATACATTCGAGTAGAATCTGCAAATCCCCTGTTATGCTTTTCCCACATGTCTGGACAAGACTTAACAGCAGAATGCCAGGGACTCCCAGAGACTGCCACTCATTTACTCAGGCCTATTCATGAGGGTATGGAGGACTGCTGTAGTTGATGGTTGGTCAGTGTGGTTAGAGAAGGCAAACAATGGTTACAATCCTGCTTAGCCATTAATTTCACCAATGTCCTGGCCCAACAATCAAAGACCCTTTCAGGTACAACACACCTTTATTTGATAGAAAAAAATGCTGCAGCGTGGAAAGTTCACTCTCTGCACAGTGAAATAAACTCCCCCCTGCATGCTAGACACCACTAGCTTTTTATTAGGAAACTGATTACACAGCCACCTGATCATGCTCAGAACGCTTGTTGACCAAAAAGGAAGTCTAGTTTAACCCCAAGTTCTTAAACTGTTGGCTGACCTGTCTGGAGAATGGTGACATAAGGCAGTTTCCTATTTGGCTTGCTCACATATGGAAACTTTTGCTGGTTAGGCAAACTGCTTTTCAGAACTTTGTAGATCTTGCATTTTTTGGAGAGAGAGGGTGGAGGTGGTCATGTACACATTCAAAAATTCCATAGTGAAGATACCCAGGCCCAACCTTGGCTGAGCCTCAATATGGCTTCTCTCTGGTCTATTTCTGTTGGCCATAACACCAAGTGACCTTGGGACACAGTCATTCTCTCTCATCTAACATCCCTCACAGGGCTGTTGTGAGGATAAAAGGGGAAATCTCCCATGTGTACCACCCTCAGCTCCTTGAATGAAGGTGGGATACAGAGGTGAAAAGCCAAACAAACTTTGAGGCCGCCACTAGAAAGAACTACAGTGCTGGCCATACGTGGGGCATGACAGCTACTCTTCTGCTTCAGCACTGGGGGAGGACTCAAGGACATCCACTGCTGGAGACCTATGTGAGATCTCTGTTGTAAGTGAGATCGAGGTATGGCTGGACAGTGCAGGGGAAGGTGGATGAGCTTCGGAGAGTTTGAGAACTTTTCTTTCCTTATCCACCAAGACAAAATAAATTTCGTGGTATAATTTGCCCATCCCACAACCCAACTGTGTTTTAGGGATGGACGGAACACTTACCTTCCGTTCCGTTCTGTTTCCGCGGTGGGGGGGAGGTGCTCCGTCCCTCCCCCCGGAATTCTCGACGGGGGGGAGGTGATCCGGTCCTCCCCCCTGGAATCCTGCCCGGCTGGCTCCGCTCCGCAGCCAAGCTGCGGAGCTGCCAGCCAGCTCTGGCTACACTCAGCCAGACATCCAGCTGCTGGGCAGCCCTGCAGGGACGCAAATGGCGGCTGTCGTAGCCGCCGCCATTTGCGTCCCTGTAGTTAGCCGTGATAGGCTACATAAATATTTTTACGTCGTAGCCGCCGCCATTAGCATACACTGGGTTTTTTCCCCCTGCGTGATAGGCTATGTAAGTATTCCCCTGATTCCCCTGCCGTGATAGGCTACGTAAGTATTTACGTAGCCTATCATGGCTATGAAGAGAAGAGGAAGCGAATGGCGGCCGCAGGACGGCCGCCATTCACAATGCAGCGCAGACGGGAGCAGGTAAGTGCTCTGTTTCACGTGCCTTTTGTGGGTTGGGGGCAGCGGGGACTTCGTCCTGCACGCCTTTCGTGGGTTGGGGGGGCAGGGGCTTCGTTCTGCGATGGATTTCGGTGGGCCAAATGCACTGGCATTCAGCCTCACCGAGATCTGTCGCAGAATTCTCTGACATCCCTACTGTGTTTGGAATTTCACTATTGCCAATAACCCCCCCCCCCGCTTTTGTAATAGTCTGGTTAGCGAGTTAAGTCGTCATCTTTGTAATTATTATAACGTGGATTCTGAAAATCAATATTGTTGATTATTTTCCATCCGCTGCATTTTGGATTTATGCTCTGCTCTCATAACCAAACCTCTCATGTCCCGCTTAAAGAGAGCAAGTGCCAAAGTGGGAGGGTGCCCGGTGGGGCTTTCTAGTGGCACTTGCCTGCCCGGCAGCACCTGCAGGACCCTTCTGGCAGGGGGAGGAGTGCACAATTCACTGCTCCCTATGCTCCGCCACCTGAGGCGGGGGAGTTACCCTGCCTATGGGAGGGCCGGCCTTGGTCTGACTTCATCTTCTACTGGTTGTAATCCCCCCAAGTGCTCCCGGGCTGTGATGATTATGGGCTGCATGAATTTATATGCATATCCTTAGGTGATACCCCAGATGCAAAGTGAAAAACATGCCTTGGCCAAGCTGGACGGCATAAAAAAAACACCTCTCCTGGCCCCCAGTCAGATGACCACCTAATACCTGGGGTAATCTTGAATTCTTTGGGAGGGTGGCTGGCTGTGTTTGTGCTCTCTGGCCAACTGAGCCTTTATATAGCCTCATGTGGCAAGGCTTTATGGGGGACTCACCAGGGTATGTCCTCCAGCCATCACAAGAGTTCCTCCCCCAGCATCCAAGATGCCACAGAGCTTGTTGAAGAGGGACAGGGTTCCGTCTTCCTGCCCCCAAACCATTCACTTCCCATAAATAAGGCTGTGGTTCGGGGTCCTTGCACACACTCACCTGTTACCCTTGGCCACAATCCTAGACAGCTGTGTTATGAGTGAGAGGGAAACACATGCACAGGTAGCACTGCTGTCAACATTTTTACTGGGGCTGCTCACCCCGATAAACAGGCAAGCCAGGTTTAAGTGGGAGCAGTTTGTCCATTCTTCCAAGGGATCAGCTGCAGTAAAAAAAACCCTATAACTACAACCCAGCTATATGTGCACTCCCCCACGTTCTGTCTTCCTTCTCTTTCCTCTCTTTATTGCGATCTAAATTTCGATTCTAAACACCTCAGGGCAGGGGAGTGTACTGTATGAATCAGCTCTAAACCACACACAGTTGTGAGTGATCTTGTGAAATGTATCAAATTACAAATGACACTGCGGTGTATTTGTTCCTTCAAACTGTGCCGAATTGTTGTCATCTGTCTCCTTTGCTATGAAAGCCCCAGTATTCTTTTCCTCTCACAAATGCCACCCATGTCATGCTGAATATACTGTAATGGACATTTTTATGTGAATAATTTAGTGTGAAAATATATCAAGTCAGAGCAGGCTAAACCAAGGCACCAAGCTCATGTATGAGCTATTGACTCCTTTGGCTGTTATTACATATGGATTTTCTTTTCCAGAATGGCAAAGTTTCTTAATAAATACAAGTGCCTCTGACATAAAAGAAATCCTCCATCTTGATTCTTGAATAACTGACTCTTTCCCAGAGCAGTCAGACCATCTTATTTGCTTGTAAATTAAAATTACTAACAGTGCATGGAAAAAATGATGGGGATGAATTCCAGTAACTGATATGAAACTTCCACTGCAAATATTTTTGCATAATCTCTACCAAATATTTGTCTCAAGCCAATTCCCACAAAAGCCCATTATTGTCCCAGTTTTCCGTTTTAGTTACACACACCTCTGCATACAGTGAAATCGAAAGCACATGGTTTACTCTTGACAGCATGATTTCAGAAGCAGCCAGTGCAGGAGGCCTGAACGGGCGGAAGAGCTCCCACTGGAGTGAATGGGAGCTTTTCTCCACATACATGGAAGATGGGTGGGGGTGTGAGATTGTGACCACAGGGGAGGGCGAATGACTAAAGCCCCCTACTGTGTGCACCAGGGTTCCAATCTGGCCTGTGGCCCCCACAGTGGGCATCTCTAAAAGAAGGATGGGGCACTCAAGGGTGAACGGCGTGATTCACGTCACGCATAGTATGACCCTCAGATTTGCAGACAGAAGCAAATACGTGAAATGAGAGATCCTACATTTATTTGATCAGATGATCCCCCTTGGCACTGCATAGTGTATCTTCTCTCAATGTGATTTAAATATCCAGGCTCAACAGAGATCCTGCACTCAAATAACTGGCAGGATTCCTTGGTTTAGGCCCTACTTGCTATTGGCATGCTATTTTTTAAAATTATTTAATATTTTTCTTTTTAAAAACTGTATTGAAATGACTTTTTTGGATTTCAGAATGTGCTTTTGCAGTAATGAGGACGGAAATACCTTCAACAAGAAAAATAACCACCAAAGCCACTTCTAATATATAGGTCATCTGCAATTTCTGCTGTTTAGCTTAAAGATGCTGAAATAAATGTCATAGCAGTCTATGTAACTTTCTTGTGCTACTGCATTGATACTAGAAGCAAATAGTCAAGCCAAAGTTCAAATTTTCGCATGTGGATTTTTGGATTTCAAGCAAAACTGCTGTCCAGCTATCAGACCTTTACATATTTCTGAAATCTAAGGAACTATCCGTTTATCTGTTTGCTACTTAATAGTCCTGCAAGTTTGCAATTGGTTTAATCCACATCACTGAATTTAGCAAATAAGTGGTAAAATTCTGTGTTCCATAAACACATATGAATGCAAATGCATATAAGAGCATGCTAATTCCCCAGTTATGCCCAGGAATAAACTGTGTGTTCTTCAGTAAGTGTGTGTGTGCATGCATGTGTATGTATGTATGGATGGATGGATGGATGGATGATAGACAGATGTGTGTATGTGGTAAAATGTTTTCCTTGGCGACATTTGACTGCTTAAATTCTAAGCAATCTCTGTGACCCTCTCAGCTTTTGAGTAACAGCTCCATGGTAACAGCTTTTCTCAAACATTTACATGGTCAAAATGGGGTAGGGGTGGGGGGAAGAATCCACCCCTGGTATGTGCAAGCAGTGCTCAAACATCATTTCTTAGGACCAGTACAAGCTTGAAGTACAGGCCCTTCCTTGCCAGCCAGGCCTTATATATCCACAGCAAACATTGCAATCATCTATACAGCATGCCCATTTTTCAGCAATACCTCTCTGATGAATACCACTCCTCCTATCAATTAACTTGTCCAGCTCTGCTAAATCTAAAGATTTTAGTAACTACTCCCTTACTGAGGGTGATTGTGGATTTTTTGTTTACATTTGAGCCCTCACAACTTTTGCAGAAATCAAAATACTCATTATTAAATATTCCATTATACTTGGCATTTCTTCCTCTATCCAATTAAATTAAATTAACAAAGGACTTTGTCCTAGTCTATATTCTACATTGTCTGCTATTATATTTATTATTTTCTCCAGTAATTATAGACAATCTGGCAGCCTCACCACATATGAAGTAGATCTGCATTAGTGGCCAAATACCTCTAGCTCTTAAAAGGAGTATCTGAATGTATCATTGAAATGATATATTCATTTCCATGGTATTGAATGATGCCATATTGAATGATACATTCATATTCAATGGTATTTCAGTACCACTGAAATACTGAACTTCTGGCACTGATAGACTTACTGGTTTTCTAACAGAGTTCTGTGAGCATAGTCCCAGCTGTTGCAAGAATGTACAATTGGATCAAATAAGTGTGTGTCTGACATTTACTAGTGAATATCAAGTGCCTTTAGTGAAGGACCAATTTCACTAATTGCTCCAATTTTTCCTGGTAAATATAGTGCCAGTATGAAAGAAATCTCTTGTAGATGCTATTGGTCTTGAACCACCTCTCCTTTTTTTTTTTACTTATGTCCACCACCCATTCCCATCTCTCTCTCTCTCTCTCAAAAGATTTTAACTGTTCTTTATGTCATTTCCATTACAATACATGTACATTATCTATCTGTACAACTTTGTTCAACAAATGCACAATAAATTGTACAATTTACGAGTTATCCACACTATTAACAATGATAAGATGTACATATTTTATTCTTAAGAACAAATATATGACCTAAACTAAACTTCTGCTGCGATTTTTTAATGTTTGAAAACATGCATTACAATTTAATACATATACCTTTTTATTTGTTATTTTAATCATGTATAGTACCTTCTTGTGTTCTATGATAACCACAGAGTTTTGTAGTAAGAGGGAGTACTCCATCGTTTCTCTGCATTTGTATAAACAATAAAACTGTACCATTCTTCCGTAAAACTGTCCTTTTTTCTTTGACCTTTTGCTGATTTAGTATTATTTGTCAATTTTTCTAATGCAATCTGCCATAGTCTGTTGTACCATTCTTTAAGCGACATTCCTTTTAGATATTTCCATTTGCTGGCTATCAACAATCTAGCTGCAATTGTTAGAAATCTTATAAGCGTTTTATGTAATAAATTCTCATTATTACCTTGAAATATTCTCAGTCATGTTAATTCTGGTATTTTTGATATACTTTGTCCTGTTATTTTACTAATTTCTAGAAAAACAAAGCCCCACATTTTCTTCACTTTCCCACATTCCCACCACATGTGTTGTGTAATGTCTAGTTCTTTACATCCCCTCCAGCAAAATGTATTGTTGTCTGAATTAATATAAGATAAGCGCACAGGCCCCTTCATGGATCACTGCCTTGTTGTGGCGAAGGGGCTTGCGTGACTCAGTGAAGCCATAAGCTATGCCGGGCAGGGCCACCCAAGACGGACAGGTCATGGCGGAGAGTTCTGATAAAATATGGTCCACTGGAGAAGGAAATGGCAACCCACTCCAGTATTCTTGCCAAGAAAACCTCATGGAACATATCACAAGGCTAAAAGATATGATGCCGGAAGATGAGCCCCTCAGGTCGGAAGGTGTCCAATATACTACTGTGGAAGAGCAGAGGGTATTTCCAAGTAGCGCCAGAAAGAGTGAAGCGGCTGGGCCAAAGCCGAAAGGACACTCAGCTGTGGATGTGGTGAAAAGAAAGTCCGATGCTGTAAAGAACAATTTCTTTTGTTCAATTTCTTTTCTGGTGGTGAAAAGAAAGTCCAATGCTGTAAAGAACAATATTGTTTAGGAACCTGGAATGTAAGATCAATGAATCAAGGTAAGCTGGAGGTGGTCAAACATGAGATGGCAAGATTGAACATCGACATCTTGGGAATCAGCGAACTAAAATGGACAAGCATGGGCAAATTTAATTCAGGTGACCATTATATCTACTACTGTGGGCAAGAATCCTTTTAAAGAAATGGAGTAGCACTCATAGTCAATAAAAGGGTGGGAAAAGCAGTACTGGGGTACAATCTCAAAAATGATAGAATGATCTCAGTAGGAATCCAAGGCAACCCATTCAACATCACAGTAATTCAATTCTATGCCCCAACCACTGAGGCCGAAGAAGCTGAGGTTGATTGGTTCTATGAAGACCTACAACACCTGCTAGAACTAACACGAAAAAAAGATGTCCTTTTCATCATAGGGGATTGGAATGCTAAAGTAGGAAGTCAAGAAATCACCGGGATAACAGGCAAGCATGGCCTTGGTGTACAAAATGAACTAGGACAAAGGCTAATAGAGTTCTGTCAAGAGAACACGCTGATCATAGCAAACAGTCTTTTCCAACAGCACAAGAGGCGACTCTACACATGGACATCACCAGATGGTCAATATCGAAATCAGATTGATTATGTCCTTTGCAGCCAAAGATGGAGAAGCTCTATACACTCAGTAAAAACAAGACCTGGAGCTGACTGTGGCTCAGATCATGAGCTTCTTGTTGCAAAATTTCGGCTTAAATTGAAGAACGTAGGGAAAACCACTGAACCATTCAGCTATGACCTAAATCATATCCCTTATTAATATACACTGGATGTGAAGAATAGATTTAAGGGATTAGACCTGATAGAGTGCCTGAGGAACTATGGACGGAGGTCCGTAACATTGTTCAGGAGGCAGCAACGAAATCCATCCCAAAGAAAAAGAAATGCAAGAAAGCAAAGTGGCTGTCTGATGAGGCTTTACAAGTAGCTGAGGAAAGAAGGGAAGCGAAAAGCAAGGGAGAAAGGGAAAGATATATCCAACTGAATGCAGAGTTCCAGAGAATAGCAAGGAGAGAGAAGAAGGCCTTCTTAAATGAACAATGCAAAGAAATCGAGGAAAATAATAGAATGGGAAAGACTAGAGATCTCTTCAAGAAAATCGGATATATCAAGGGAACGTTTTGTGCAAAGACGGGCATGATAAAGGACAAAGAAGGCAGGGACCTAACAGAAGCAGATGAGAGTAAGAAGAGGTGGAAAGAATACACAGAAGAACTATACAGGAAAGAACTTAATGTCCCTGATAGCCATGATAGTGTGGTCACTGAACTTGAGCCGGACATCCTCGAGAGTGAAGTCAAGTGGGCCTTAGGAAGCATTACTAACAACAAAGCTGGCGGAGATGACAGTATTCCAGCTGAGCTATTTAAAATCCTAAAAGATGATGCTGTTGAAGTGCTGCACTCAATATGCCAACAATTTGGAACACTCAACAGTGGCCACAAGACTGGAAAAGGTCAGTTTACATTCCAATTCCAAAGAAGGGCAATGCCAAAGAGTGTTCAAACTACTGTACAATTGCACTCATTTCACATGTCAGCAAGGTTATGCTCAAAATCCTACAAGCTAGGCTTCAGCAGTATGTGAACCGAGAACTACTGGAAGTACAAGCTGGGTTCCGAAGAGGCAGAGGAAGTAGAGATCAAATCGCCAACATTCGCTGGATCATGGAGAAAGCAAGAGAATTCCAGAAAAACGTCTATTTCTGCTTCATTGACTACGCTAAAGCCTTTGATTGTGTGGATCACAACAAACTCTGGCAAATTCTGAAAGAGATGGGAGTACCAAACCACCTTACCTGTCTCCTGAGAAACCTGTACGAGGGTCAAGAAGCAACAGTAAGAACCAGACATGGAACAACCGAGTGGTTCCAAATTGGGAAAGGAGTACGACAAGGCTGCATATTGTTGCCCTGCTTATATAACTTATATGCAGAGTACATCATGAGAAACGCCGGGTTGGATGAATCACAGGTCAGAATTAAGATTGCTGGGAGAATTATCAACAGCCTCAGATACGCAGACAATACCACCCTAATGGCAGAAAGCGAAGAGGATCTAAAGAGCCTCTTGTTGAGGGTGAAAGTGGAGAGTGCAAAAGCTGGTTTGAAACTCAACATTAACAAAACGAAGATCATGGCATGTGGCCCCATCACTTCCTGGCATATAGAAGGGGAAGAAATGGAAGCAGTGACAGATTTTATTTTCTTGGGCTCCAAGATCACCGCAGACGGTGACTGTAGCCATGAAATTAAAAGACGCTTGCTCCTTGGGAGGAAAGCTATGGCAAACCTGGACAGCATAGTAAGAAGCAGAGACATCACCTTGCCGACAAAGGTCTGCATAATCAAAGCTATGATTTTCCCAGTAGTAATGTATAGCTGTGAGAGAGCTGGACTATAAGGAAGGCTGAGCGCCAAAGAATCGATGCTTTCGAACTGTGGTGCTGGAGAAGACTCTTACGAGTCCCCTGGACTGCAAGGAGGTCAAATCAGTCAATCCTAAAGGAAATCAACCCTGAGTGCTCATTGGAAGGACAGATACTGAAGCTGAAGCTCAAATATTTTGGCCACCAAATGCAAAGAGAAAACTCACTGGAAAAGTCACTGATGCTGGGAAAGATTGAAGGCAAAAGGAGAAGGGGACAGCAGAGGATGAGATAGCTAGATAGCATCACCAATGCAATGAATATGAACTTGAGCACACTCCGGGAGAGAGCGGAGGACAGGAAGGCCTGGCGTGCTATGGTCCATGGGGTCATGAAGAGTCGGACATGACTTAACGACTGAACAACAACAAAGCGCACCGGAGTGAGATACCAGCCTTGTATTGTTTTAATATTGTTCCCTGATTTTAGAGGATAGTGTTCTAATTGGAAATCTCTGCCAAATTTTATTCCATTCTTCTTAAGTAATATGAATTTTCCGTTTTAGTTACCATACTGAACGCAGGTTTCCAGATGTTCCCATATCTATTTCTAATAATATTTTATAAATTTTAGAGATAACCCCCTTAGTTTGGGATGTCTGATGAAGCATTATATTCTCAGAACTGGATAATGGCCTAGTAGCTTGTCACATTATTGTTTTATTTCTGTTAAAATTCCCCAATTGTTACCAAGAGTACCAGCTAATTTGCATGTTTTGCAACTTTTCTTTCCAATATTTTCATTCTTTTGGACTTGAATTGATATAAAAGTCTCGTACAAAGTGAAAACCTTGTTCTGAATACCCTTTCACATTAATGTCATTTGTTTTGAGATCTGAATGACAGGATACTGGTATTAGTGGTGATATTTTTGGAGATAGCTTTTCTTTTCTGTTTTTTATTATTGAAAGCAATCCATTTAACATGTATGTGTTTGGAAGTTCACATTTCCATAATTATTTTTTAATTAACAGAATAGTATTCAAATTTTTGATGTTCAGCCAATTACTTTCCATTTGTATCCAATGTTTTTCCTGACTTTCCCCCCTAATATTGAAAGTGCATGGCTAAGTTGAAATGCCTCAAAATATAGTTAGGTTAGGAATACCCCATCCACCGTTTGTACATTGCCTATATCTCAAGTTCTTAGCTATTCTGGGTCACTTGGAGTTTAATATAAAGTATTCTAATTTAATTTGTCATTGTTTTAGCACTGTTCAACAGGTAAATTATAAAATAAAAGTGTAAGTTTGGGCAGAATAATAATTTTTGTTGCTGAAATTCGACTAGAAAGTGATTAAATTTAATTTGTTCCATTTTTAAATTTTCTCTTTAATTAATGTCATTCCAATTTGCCCCATAATTAGTGATAAATAATTTATTATGATTTTTTGTTATATTTATTTCAAGATATCTGAAAAGCTTATTTACTAGGGGGATTCCAAACTGTTGGGTGATTAAAAGTTAATTTGGGGGGGATATGTTTAGATTCATTAAGGGAGAAATCCTATGGCTGCTAGTCAGCGGCTAGACAGCCATAGGATATCTGGTTTTCCAGGAACTGACCTTGGAGCATGCGCGCTGAGATCGGTTCCCGAGAACCGACCTTCCCCCCCTTCTGCGCTGCCCGCGAGACACCGTGAAACAGCCCCATGCTCTGCGCTTGCAAGAGGAGTGCAGAGCTGCCAAAATGGGGAGTTCTGGGGGGCATTCTGGGGCGGGGAGGGCGGAAATGCCGGTACAACACATTCTATGCAGATAGGCAGCCTCCTCCTCCACTCCGCCGTCCCACGGCTAGACAGCTGCAATTGGCTGTCTAGCTGCAAATGCAGGGCAGGAGAAGTGCAAAGGGAACGATCCCCTCTGTGCTTCTCCTGCCTTGCATTGTATAGGTGGTTGCCTCTGAGTTCAGAAGCGGCCATGTATCTGCATAGGATTGTGCCCTAAATTCTGATTTATTATAATTAATTTGTAAGCCTGCTAAATTTTTAAAGTTATCTAATTAATTCTGTAAGAATGGGGCAGCTTTTATTGGATCTTGTAGGATTAATAGCGTATCATCTGCAAAAAGATTGATTGGGTGTTCTGTTTCTCCTATTGTGGTTCTTTTTATATTATCATAATTTCTTAAATAGTTAGCTAAAAATTCTATAACAAGAGTAAATAAAGTTGGGGAAAGGGGGCAACCTGGTTTAGTTCCACTTCCTATTTCAAAGCATTTCAAGTCTGAGTTATTTATTTTTTATAAAGGCCCATGATGGGGAATATATGGCACCAGTGGCCCTGGAAAATTTGGGAATTTTTTTAAAAAAATCCCAATTAACGCTCTCAAAAGCATTATACGTATATACCCAGTGCCACCAGAGCCAGCGGTAGTTTGTTTTGTTTTCAACAACTCATCAAGCAAAAAACCCTTCTGACTGGATCAGAAATACGTCTGTTTGGTATAAAACCAACGTGATCTGCATCTATTAATTTTTCTATATAATTTTTAATTCTGTTATTCAACATTGAGGCAAAGATGTTATCATCTGTGTTTATTAAGGAGATTGGCCAATAAGAATCGGGTTTTAATGGGTTTTCCCCTGGTTTGAGTAAGAGTACTATGCATGACTTCTTCCACGTTTCTGAGAGTGGGGCTCCTTCCAGAATTTCATTAAATAATTCATGTAATTGTGGGGTTACAGTGTCTTTAAATTGTTTCAAAAATTCAGCGGTTTATCCATCTATACCTGGTGATTTCTGTGTTTTTAGGTTTGAGACGACATCTTTTATTTCATCAGCTGATATTCTTTCCTCCAGCATTAAACGATCTTGTGAAGTCATTTGGTTTACTTTACCTTTTTTCAGATACTCTTCTAACTTCATCAGATCTATATTAATAGTTTTATTTAAAAAATTAAATTACAAACTCTTATTTCGGGTAATTAAATATTCTATCACCTCTGAATTCTTTATGGCTAAAATTTTATTCTTCATTCCATGATTTCTGACCCTATTGGCTAATAATTTGGACCCTTTCCCATCAAATTCATAGTATTTTTGTTTAAGGTATAATAAGTTAATTGTCTTATTTATCCAATTCTTTGTGTTTTTCTTTGAATTCTTTCCTAATTTTGATTGATCTGCACAGTCCATCAGTAAGTTTTTGAATATCTAAATTCAAGCTTGCTGTTTGCATTCTCTTTTGTTTTCTTATTCTTGTGTTTCCCATCTTGCTCACATGCCCCCCCCCATCTCTGTGTTTGTTTCTTCTTTAAATTAGGGACCATGGTTACCTTCTAGGTCCCATACTTAAAGGTGGCCCAGAAATAATTTGAGAGAGAGAGAGAGAGAGAGAGAGAGAGAGATGGCAGGGCTTCCATTAAGCAGTCCTCCCTACTTTACTTTACAATATTGGGAAGACAATCCACAAATTTTAAAGCTTGTACTTTATGCTGATGGTACACTATTTGTTCACTTTCATTATTGTGTGTGTATGTATGTGTATTATACATACACACACACACATATATAGGAGGAAACTAGAAAAATGAAGGATGAATGCCTACAAAAATGACAGAGAGATGAGACAAAATTAACTTTCCACAGATATGGGAAGCTAAGTAACCAATCATAGGCTGCATCGTTTGTATGAACAGACTGAAGGGAAGAGTTGTAGAGTGGCAAGGCGTCCTACTTTACAGAGGACAGTCCTCTATTTGGAGGTGTACTCTATTTGAAGAGCTGCCCAGTCCAGGTCTGGTTTAAAGATAAAGAACCATAAGACAGGAGAGCAGGGGCCTAAAAATAAATTACCTAGCATTTAGCAAACTGAGCAGGCCCATAGGATCTATTTAAATTACAGTATTGGTATTCTAAATTTGCAGCTATACATACACATTAGCATATGCAAAGTGTATGCAAACCAGCATCCTCTCTTGACCTCTCTTTTCGTTATTCATTTTCTCTTTTTTGGTGATGTATAACTTAGCTGGCTACCCTAGTGTGCATCCACAATCTGGTTGTGTGAGAGTGCTATTTGTATATAATTGGAGATGCATATAACTTCATAAATATTTTTGCAGATAAATCATAGACTCATAGAATAGTAGGGTTGGAAGGGGCCTACAAGACCATCGAGTCCAACCCCCTGCTCAATGCAAGAATCCAAGTCAGAGCATCCCCAACAGATGGCTGTCCAGCCTTGTCTTGAATGCCTCCAGTGTGGGAGAACCCACCACCTCTCTAGGTCATTGGTTCCATTGTCGTATTGCTCTAACAGTCAGGAGGTTTTTCCTGATGTTCAGCCGGAATTTGGCTTCCTGTATGTGGAGCCCATTCTTCCATGTCCTGCCCTCTGGGATGATCAAGAAAAGATCCTAGCCTTCCTTTCTGTGATAACCTTTCAAGTACTTGAAGAGCGCTATCATCTCCCCTCAGTCTCCTCAAGGTTAAACATGCCCAGTTCTTTCAGTCTCTCCTCATAGGGCTTTGTTTCCAGTCCCCTGATCATCTTTGTTGCCCTCCTCTGAACCCTCTCCAGCTTGTCTGCATTCTTCTGAAAGAGTGGTGCCCAGAACTGGACACAGTACTCCAGATGAGGCCTAACCAGTGCTGAGGAGAGGGGAACTAGTACTTCCCGGGATTTGGAAACTATGCTTCTATTAATGCAGCCCAAAATAGCATTTGCTTTTTTTGCAGCCACATCATCAACGACAATTCCAAGATCCTTCTCACTTGTAGTGTTGTTGAGCCAAGGTATAATACAGGTTCCATTATGCTAAACAGAAAAATTAATAATTGAAGTTCTGCTCTGTTTAATGACATAATATTTGTGCATTGAAAACAGAAAGAAAAGCAATCGATTTTCCATTTGAGTAAAATAATAATAATAATATTAATAATAATAATAAATTGCATTAGATGTATTTCAAAGAAAGGCATTTTCCCATTCTTTGTATACTTCAAAGTTTTTAGATTCTGAATTCAAAAATAGAAACTCAAACACTGCAGACTCAAGGTACGTATGTCTGCACCAGCTGGCTGTGGGCACAATCTGTCTTTGAAAGTAGGACAAAGAACTGATGAACTTCCTGCAATCTGGCCATGATTTCTCTAATGAATACTCCACGTGTAAGATGTCCTTTTAATAGTACGAATTTCCGTCTTCCCATATCCATCTTTCTACCAATTGTCCTAGTCCTCCCTGCTTTATAATTGATGCCTCCCTACCCCCCAACTTAAACGGCTGATGATTTCACATATATCCACTCACTGTTCTAATGTATTAATTATATAGCACCATAAATGTACATGGAACTTTACAGTTCCATAAGCAAAGAGTTTCACAAGGGATACTTGCTGCTACGAGATTATAATCAATATTTTGAAAGTGACAGAGGAAACAAATGGAAGGGAGGGATGGGAGAAAGTGATGGGTTTCTATGGTATTGCTGCTTCTTGTTAAAAAGACAGTTAGCAGAGAAAAATGGGATGGTGTAAAAGCTGGAATGGCCCCTTTATTTTAAAAAGCACACACATGTTAGAGACATGTGAGAACAATATTTTAGGACAGAAACCCTTGAAAAATTATATTATTAATCCCTTAATGCAGTGGTCCCCAACCTTTTTGGGGACCACTGGTAAAGCGGGGCATCATTTGGGGACCACTGGTAAAGCGGGGCAGAGCGGACTCTACCACGGGTAAAGCGGGGACGCAAATGGCATCCGCTATGTAGGACGCCATTTACGTCCGCAGACCAGACGGCAGACAGCAGCGGCCGGATCCGGACCCGCCGGAGGCAGGTAGGAGCCGGTCTGCCAAGACTTCGCGGGGTGGTGGTGGGGATTGCTCCGTTCCGCCACGGACTCCGGCGGGCCATATTCACTGGAATTCGGCCTCACTGGAGTCCGTGGCGGAATTCTCCGCCATCCCTACCCAGAACACCAGGTTCAAAGTGAGCCAAACCAACCAAATTCATAGTCACACATGATTATTTGGGGGTGATGTAACAAGCTATAAAACCTCCACAAAGCCATATTCTCCTGCCTATTTCAGGCAACAGTCTTTTGTAATATGACCAGGAACGGGAACTTCCAAGTGAGACAAATCAACCAAAATCTCCTGTCACACATAATTACATGGGATGGATGCAATAATCTTCCACAGAAACCATGTTCCAGTATCCATCCCAGCCTATAGTCCATATTCTGGAAAATGGCCCAGAGGGGTAACTTCAAAATAAGCCATGTAAATTTGGGCCAGATCTACATAGCAACCGAATGTGAAGTGCATTCATGTTTAATACAGATTTTCATGAAATCGGCTTTGGTCCATCGGGTGGGGGGTGAAATCTTCATGACAATGGAATGAGAAGCGTGTTGGAGAATTACCTGGATTTCATGGAATCAGCTTTGATCCATCAGGGACACATGAAGCCAGATAAGCCGAGAGTAGCATACCTTTAAAATCTCCTTTTCAGCACTTGAAAGGAACATACTTCCAGGTGGGGTGCAGGGAGTAGAACTGAACATCATCAAACTGGCAGGGGCTGCTCAACCAATGAGAAAAGCTTATTTCCCGCCTCTGTCCAGGCTCCCCCCCACTACATTTTTATGAATGGAGAGCAACTAATTTTACCCACGTTTGCAGATTTCCCTGAAGAAGCCAAAATCCCGGTTCTTAAATGCAGCATCTGATGGCTCCCCCTGAGAGCTTCCCCCATCCCAATTTAGCCCCATTCCAACAATCTGCCACGAAGTTATTGCTCCCCCCCCGCCTCTTTCTCCCTCTTCCTGCTTGCAACGAGAAGCTTCCATAAACCCAAAAGATCATTACTGTGATAAAGCGGAGAAGGAACTTTACCTAACACAACAGAGAAACGACTTTACATTGGAAAAATTACAGAACATCAAAGAAGTACAGCATCGCAATAGTGACTTAAAGAGCATTGGAGAAGCAAAAGAGCACTTTAGGGCAAGTTACTAAAGTTAGCCTTTAACTCTTTCATTGCAGGGGAGTGAGATTTAGTTCTTACTTATGAGTATACATGCACAGAAGTGGAGGGGATATGTTAAAGATTAAAAGCAGGCTAGCTAAGGTGAATGAGTGTCCCCACTACTGTGATAATGTGAGAGGTCGCTGCTGCACTCCTGGGGATTTTCTCAGAGGGAAAAACTACTTCCATTGGGGAAACAAGAGGGAATGGGCTATCCCACCCCTTTGACCATGTCACTGCCAGGTCACAGAGGCATGCCCAGGATTTACTGTGTGGAGGACATGGCACACTGTGGTAAAACCGCCAGGGAGCCGCTTTCAGTAAAAAAGTTCATCCCCAGCTCCATGCACATAACAGCAGTGCAGAGCAGCCAAAAAGGGGAAGTTCCTGGAGGTGGGGGGAGTGGGGACTGCGGAAGTGCTGGTAATGGTGCTTCCTATGTGCCACACGGCCTCCCCCCCCCCGCCCGCTCTGAGGCACCCTGGTTAGACAGCCAAAATCAGCCGTGTAGCTGCCAATGCAGAGTGGCTGGGGCATGGAGGAGAAGATCCCCTCCGCACTCCGCTTGCCCTGCATTGGTTAGTCAGCTGCCTCCGAGTTTGGAGGTGGCTGACTATCCCCATAGGATTGCGCCCTTAGTCATCTTTTGTTCAGTCTTTCATTAGCAAAATTATTTAACCCTTTTAGTACCAGATTAACAAGCCAAATCAACCAAAGTCACCTGTCACTCATAACTGAATGGGAGTGATGCAATGAGCCACAAAACCTCCACAAAACTCATGTTCCATTAACCAGACTTACAGTCTAACTTTTTACACTTGGGGGGATTTGTGCAAATGTGCACTTGCACACATGTGCATGCATGCGAATGCACTAATGTGCATTTGTAAATGAATGAAATTGTTGTAGAAAAGATCCAATTCTGTCAATGAGTGGACAACAGAACAAAGGATGCCTGGCAATCCGCAAAACACAGACAGAACATATTTAAGAGAATTCATACATCCCTACCCATGCCTCCCATTTACACTGCCAAAAAGGCATGCAGTTGCAATGTAAATTGCAGGCACAGGGGAAAGGGTTAAAGCCCCCCACCCACCAGCCTAGGGTCCTGATCCATATGAGGTCCCATGAGCTTAAAAATAAAGAAATCCTAGCTATATCTTACGGTAACATGAAGTTTGACCCTCAGATAATTTGGGAGGGTTGGGGATGAAATGCACAGATGTGGGGAGCAGAAGGATCAGTTTGCCTCACACACTACCTTTTTGAAAGCAGAAATGAAGCACAAAGGCTCCAATCCTTGCTCTTATTTTCTCTGTGGTGGGGAAAGGACATACAACGATCATATCACACACTATATTCACATGTTACATTCAGCATGCATTCACGCTCTATGTAGGCCCATTTCATTTCACCTCATGCACCCACACTTTTCCTTGGTCAGCAAAGATGTCCCATGTTGTCTTGGTCCTATATTGCTTTAGAAGCATCTAAATCTGTTACAGCTAGAACAGGTTTCCATTATTTAACCCATTCTGCCAGCTACTGATGTAACGGTGTTTCATAAGGCAATACAGGACCAGGACAACATGGGACATCTTTGCTGGTTCCAGACACTCCAGTCTCCTTGTGTGGATTTGGGCTTGAAAGACCTGGGAGAAATGTGGATGCATGAAAGGTAAGTTGCAAGCAAGCATAATTCATGATATTGTACAACATCATCACTGATCACAGGGCATGTCAGTTAAAGCACCAGACTTAGCTTCCAATTTCCTGTATTTGTGGGCCCTGAGCAAATATAAGATAGCTTTAACTCTGGTCTTAAACTGGCAGGCTTTGAATATAAATTACACTGGTTTAACAACAGACAAATTTAATTTGATGATGTCAAATGTTACTTGGTAGGGCTAAAAGTTAAAGAAACACGTCAATAATTTTTGAGGTGGGTTTGATTTTGTTATGTTATTGTAATATACATTAAAGGTGTCTTTTAGTTCTAATACTGAATGGTAGTGTTTGTTTATGGCTCATTGTGAGCATCTCTACATCAGCCTAAAATCCCACATTTAAAATGGTGCTTTCTGCTTCCATTTTAAATGCAGGATCACGACAGACTCCCTTTACACATGCTTCCTTCCCCCCTCCCCTCTCCCCCTCCTTCTCCCCATATCAGAGTCTTCCATATGTTTCATTATACAGCCATTAGATGGTGCTGTGGTCTAGCTCCTCTTATTATGGCTTTTCCTGTTTTCACAAGGGAACTCAAGAGGAACTCAAGCACTGTAATGTGATAGCTCATTATCTCTGATCTTTAAAAAAATGGAAGAAAGGTCATTTAGTGCGGGAGACACCCTGGTGGTTAATGAAGTCATCTATAGGACCCGAAAACTTCTCTGAGTAACCAATCTCAATAGTAAGATAAAAGCTCCGTGTGAAGAAGCCCTGTATCACTCCCACCTAGCCATGCATGATTGCTGAGTTTGGTTGATTTGTCTCTGTGAAGGTATGAGGCTTACAGAGACCAGGAAAAACGTGAGGCCTAGAGGCCTGGAGTTTTTTGTTAGGAGGGGTTATCCCTGAGAGGAGTAGTTTCATTTCCCCTGTTACATTTAATTTCCCCAGTTAAGTTTCATTTCTTCAGGTTTGAAGCAGTACTTTTGGGGGAGGAGGGTATAAAAAGAGAGGGTCAGAAAGACCAGAGCAGTAAGAGCAGAGTCAGGGAGACCAGAGCCTGAAGAGAGAGAAGGAAGAAGCAGCCTGGAGAAGTCTTAAGTACAACTAGGGTAAAGGAGCTTGCATTTTGCAACTTTTATTTGCTCTTAATGCTTTTTGTATAACTTAGCTCTATTCTGTAAATAGCTTTAGTTGTAAATTTGCTTTAATTTACCAGTAAACTGTTGTGGTTAAACCCTGTGTCTATAGTGTCAATCACCCCACTCCTCTACCTTAAACCCCACATTATTGAAAAGGGGAAGGTAAAAGAAGGAAGGTGGGACTTAAGGAGGCAGGAGACTCTTAAGGAGGTGCTCAGGGAGTCCAGGTCATAAGGGAAACCCTGACAGTCTCACTTGGAAGTTTCCATTCTGGGCCATTTTACAAAATACAAATTCTTGCCTGAAACAGGTACTGGAACGTGGATTTATGGTAGTTTTGTAGCTTATATCATTCCTATGTAGTTATGTCTGGCTGACAAATTTGGTAGATTTGGCTCACTTGGAAGTTGCTATTCCGGGCCATTTTCCAGAGTACAGATTACAGCCTGGAACAGGTATCCGAACATGGTTTATATGGATGTTTTGTGGGTTATTGCATGCCTTTTATGTAGATATGTGAGACTGGAGAATTTGGTTGAGTTGGCTGACTTGGAAGTGGCTGTTCTGGGCCATTTTTCAAGGATGCAGACTATTACCCAGAACGGGTACCTGAACGTATTTTCCATGGAAACTTTGTGGCTTATTGCATCCATGCCATGCCATGTAGTTATGTGTGACCTATGCCATGTAGTTATGTGTGACTGATGAATTTGGCTGATTTGGTTCATTTGGAAGTGGCTGTTCCAGGCCATTCTATTCTGGATGTGTGGGCAGTAAGGGATTAATAATGTAATCTTTCAAGGGTTTCTGTCCTAAAATACTGTTCTCACGTGTCTCTAACACATGACACAGTGTTTGGCATGGCTTTTTGAAATAAAGGGCCTGTTCCAGCCCGTTTCATTCCAGCTTTTACACCAAGCAACTCTAAGGAGAAAAGAAGTCCAAGATGGGTGGGAGATTTTAAAAAAGGGATTTCTAAAGGCACAATTACAAACAATTCCAACAAGAAAAAAAGGTGGAAGACAACAGAAGAAGCCAATGTGGCTTCACAAAAGGTTTAGACATGACCTGAAAACAAAAAAGGACACATATAGGAATTGGAAGGCAGGCCAAGTGACAAAGGAAGTGTACAGGCAGGTAGCACAGAATTGCAGGGGTGGCATCAGGAAGGCTAAAGCTGAGAATGAGCTGAGGTTAGTGAGGGATGCTAAAAGCAACAAAAAGGCTTGCTTCAGATACAGTACGTGCATAGTAAAAGACAGAGGAAAGAAATGGTGGTTCAACTATTAAATAAGGATGGCAAAATAATAACAGAAAGAAAGTCTTCTCCCGAAAGAGGGTCTATGAGCCCCTTGGCAAAGGCAAAGCACAGGCTGAAGGGGCAGGATTGCAGCTTGAGATTGATAGGCATATGGTCAAGGAACATCTAAGAGCCAGGGCCTGCAGGAGAAGCCACCACCACCGGGGAAGAGGCGTGTCTGCTGCTGCTGGGCCTGCTGCCACCGCCACCACCAACACCAGGCCATCCCCGCGGACTTCTGCCTGGCAGACTGCCAGTCCCTGCAGGACCAGGCCCCCAGGTACCGAGCCAGCTGTGCTGCTTCCACCTGCCCCTAGGGATGTATGAAAGTCACTTACTGTTTCGCAGATCTGCTTTGCGGTGGGCAGGGAGGCGTTCCGTCCCTCCCCCCAGAATCCTCGACAGCGGGGAGGCACTCCATCCCTCCTCCCAGAATCCTGCCCTGCCGGCTCCGCTCCGCTGGGATTCTGCGGAGCCACTGGCAGGCTCCGCCCGCAGCCGGACATCCGGCTGCTGGGCAGCAGGGACACAAATGGCAGCGGCCATAGCCGCTGCCATTTACGTCCCTGTACTTAACCGTGATAGGCTATGTAAATATTTACGTAGCCTATCACGGCAAAGGCATCACGGTCCCTGTACTTAACTGTGAAAGGCTACGTAAATATTTACATAGGCTAGAACGGCTAAAAATACTGAACGCAAATGGCGGCCGCTGTAGCCGCCGCCGTTTGTGTACCCATTGCTGCACCTTCCGCTGTCCCCGCCGCTGCCCCTGCCGCTGCCCCTTCCGCCGCTGCTGCCGCCCCCGCCGCACCTGCCACCCCCACCACTGCCCCTGCCGCCGCCCCCACCGCCACACCTTCCGCCGCCCCCACCGCCGCCCCCACCGCCACACCTTCCGCCACCCCCGCCGCCTCACCTTCTGCCGCCGCGCTGCCGCGGCTGCACTACCACACCTGTCGCCAAGCCGCTGCCGCATCCGCCGTATCCGCCCCAGGTAAGTGCTGTCCTGGGGGGTTCCGCGGGGCGGGCGGGGGGGCAGGAGGCCGTTCCACCATGGATTCCGGGGGGCCGAATGCCAGTGCATTCGGCCTCACTGGAATCCGTGGTGGAATTCTCCGCCATCCCTACCTGCCCCCACCGGAGGGGTTACATAAGCTGGCTGGCTGAGGTGGCCTGGGAGAGCCAGGGCCTGCAGGAGAAGCCACCACCACCAGGGAAGAGGCATGCCTGCTGCTGCTGGGCCTGCTGCTGCTGCTGCCGCCGCCACCACCACCAACACCAGGCCTTCCCCGCGGACTTCTGCCTGGCATTGTTTTTAAGGGGATTTTTTTAGTTCTTGTTTTTGTTTTTTAATTTCTGGGGGATTCTGTTGTGTTTTTAGGGGTGGGTAGCCTGCCTGATAGGTGGGAGTGAGGGGGCATATGTCCACCTGATGGAGGCAGTGTGGGGAGTGTTGGAGGCCAAAACATACCAAGGCTGGGCAGCAGGCGCTGGTGGAGCGCTAGGGGCAGGCCATGCCAGGTAAGGGGAACAAGGGAAAGATGTGTAATATCTGTCCCCTGTTCTGTCCAGAGCCAAAGGATGACTGGGGGAGGCGTGACTCCATCTTCTGGCCTTCGTTTGCTGCTCTGCAATGCCAGGTCTGTTACCCAGAAAACCTCCCTCATCCATGACATGATCCTGGATGAGGGTGCAGACCTGGCATGTATTACGGAGACCTGGCTGGCCAAGGCTGCTGCTCCAACTCTTGCAGCCATGTGTCCAGCCAGATTTTCGTATGCACAGCAGCCGAGGGCTGGGGATTGGGGAGGGGGAATGGCTGTTATCTACCGAAAGTCCTTGGTCTTCACGAGACCCCCTCTCTGGGAGACCAAAGTTGCTGAGTGCATGTACTGGAGGTTGGGCCCGAAGGGCAGTCTGGGGATTCTGCTCATGTATCGCCCACCCCGCTGCACGACTGTCCCCCTGACCGAGGTGCTTGAGGTGGTCTCTGATGTGCATGTCCAGTCCCCTAACTTATTGGTGTTGGGGGACCTCAATGTACATTCAGAGGCCATCCTCACAGGAGCACCTCGGGACTTCATGGAGACCATGGCTTCCTGGGAGCTGCACCATAGTCTAACTGGGCCCACCCATGTAGCCGGTCATGCACTAGACCTTGTGTTTGTTTCTGGAGAAGCGGGGAGTGATCTGGAAATCGGGGGTATATCCACCACCCCCTTGTCATGGTCAGATGTATCTGGTGACATTAGACTTCTCAGTTCCACAACCCCTCTGCAGGGGTGGGGGACCCATTAAAATGGTCCGCCCCAGGAGTCTTATGGATCTGAATGGATTCCTGAACGTGCTTGGGGATTCTCTGGAACACGCCAACAGCTACTCGGTCAAGACCCTGGTTGGTGGCTGGAATGCCGCAATCACTGGGGCATTAGATCGGGTGGCTCCGGAACGCCCTCTCCCCCTGAACAGGGCTCGGACTGCACCATGGTTCAATCCGCAGTTACGAGCTCTGAAACAGGAGGTGAGATGGCTAGAGCGCCGGTGGCGGAAGTCTCACTCCAAAGACGATCAGACACGGGCTAGAGCTGTATCTTCAGCCTATTATGTGGCGGCAAAGGCAGCAAAAAAGGAATATTATGCTGCCTCTATCGCGTCTGCAGAGTGCTGTCCCAGGAGGCTGTTCCAAGTGGTCCGGAGCCTGGTCGGTCCTGTGGCTCCAGAACCACTGGAGCATTCTAAGGCCTCCTGAGGGGCCTTGGCAAGGCACTTTGCGGATAAAATTGATCGGATAAGGAGTGTTACTCCGTGCATTGTGGATACAGTTAGTGAGCAGGAGGCGGCATGTGGCAAACCGGTTTTGTGGGATCGGTTCCAGCTTCTTCCTTCTGATGAAGTGGACAAGATGTTTTCATCTGTAAGGCCGACCACCTGCTTACTTGATCCTTGCCCATCTTGGCTCATTATGGGCTGCAGAAAGAGACTGGGTGAGGGGATCAGGGCGGTGGTGAACGCCTCCCTTGAGGAGGGAGTGATGCCATCAGCCCTCAAGAAGGCAGTGATAAGACCGCTCTTAAAGAAGCCCTCCTTGGATCCCCAAGTTCTGAACAACTTTCGCCCAGTCTCAAATCTGCCATTTTTGGGCCAGGTGATTGAGCGGGTGGTGGCGATGCAGTTGAAGGCACACGTGGAAGAAACCGATTATCTAGACCCATTTCAGTTGGGCTTCAGGCTTGGGCATGGGACAGAAACGGCCCTGGTCGCCTTGGTGGATGATATGAGGAGGGCTCTGGACAGGGGTGAATGCTCCTTCCCTGTTCTCCTTGACCTCTCAGCGGCTTTTGATACTGTTGACCACGGTATCCTCCTGGACCGCCTGGAGGGGTTGGGCATTGGAGACACCGTATTGCGGTGGTTCCGGTCCTTCCTCTCTGGCAGGTACCAGAGGGTAGCACTGGGAGAGGAGGTTTCGGACCCGTGGCCGCACCCTTGTGGGGTGCCACAGAGTTCCATCCTCTCCCCGATGCTATTTAACATCTATGTGAAGCCGCTGGGGGCTATCATCAGGAGGTTTGGGGTGCGGTGTCATCAGTATGCAGATGACACGCAGCTCTCCCTCTCATTCAAATCTTCACCAAGGTTGGCCGTAGAATCCCTGTCCAAATGTCTGGAGACGGTGAGTGGCTGGATGGGGAGGAATAAGCTGAAGCTGAACCCTGACAAGACCGAGGTACTTTTGGTGGGAGGCAAGAGGAGGCGGGAGGATGTTGACCTGGTGTTGAATGGGGTACGGCTGCCCTTGAAAAACCAGGTCCGCAGCCTGGGGGTCATTTTGGACTCCCAGCTGTCCATGGAGGCTCAGGTGTCAACTGTGAGCTGGACAGTGCTGTATCAACTCCATCTGATACGGCGGCTGCGCCCCTTCCTTCCCGACCATCTGCTCCCATCGGTAGTACATGCCCTGGTCTCCTCTTGTTTAGATTACTGTAATGCGCTCCACGTGGGGTTACCCTAGAAGACGGTTCCGAAGCTGCAGCTGGTACAGAACGCGGCGGCTCACCTGATTAAAGGCAGCCACTGGCAAGATCACATCACTCCAGTGCTGAAGGAGTTGCACTGGTTAACAGTTGTTTTCCGGGCCAAATTCAAGGTGTTGTTTTTGAAGGTGTTCTTTAAAACCCTATATGGTTCCGGCCCAGCCTATCTTAAGGAGCGCCTCCAGCAACACCAGACAGGCCGCTTAACAAGATCAGCCTCGGATGGCCTTCTCTCTGTCCCATCAGCCAGGACAGCTAGACTGGTAGGGATGAGGGAGAGGGTCTTTTCTGTGGTGGCCTCCACTCTGTGGAACTCCCTCCCTAGGGAGCTCAGTCATGCCCCCTCTTTAATGAGGTTCCGCCGTGCATTAAAAACGTGGTTGTTCAGGCAGGCATTTGAGGTGGGTTAGGGTATTTTAGAAAATGTTTTTATTGTAGAATTTTATTGTTTTAAACTGTTTTATTATATGTTGTACATCGCCCAGAGTGGCTGGGTGACCAGCCAGATGGGTGATTAAAAAATAAATAAATAAATAAATATCGCGTTAATTAAAAGCATGGCCACAAATGGCGTCCCAGACGCCATTTGTGGCCGCAGTACGTCACGTCCTCTTCAGCCAGCGATACAGCATGGTGGCTGTATCGCTGGCGCTTCGGAGCCGGCCGGCAAGGATTCCGGGGGGGGGAGGGATGGATCGCCTCCCCCCCTGGCGGACCCCCAGTGGAAGGCAAGGTAAGTGTTCCGCCCATCCCTAGTAGAGCGTGACAGAAATGACAGACAAGCGGGGAGAGGGGCTGGCACTCCCCCTTCACATGTGTTTATTTTTCTCAGCTTCAGGACACCTTCTCAGGGCTACTGTTGCTGTTATTTGCAAAATTTGTGTCTTAGCTAATGTAATATGGAATCATACTAAATGAGTAAGTTTCACCACATTCAATGTGCTCCAAATTTTATTCAACCAAGCTTTTACTTATGGGTCTTTTGCTTTGGGGCTAGGTTTTTAAATTACCTTTATAGTGTGGAATGCACTCCTTCTCAGTCCTTCAGCATATGGGATCCTTTTTTCATGTTTCATCAACTTATATAAGCATCCATAAAGTTAAAGATAATGTTTATGCATAATGACATATTCATGTTATTGTAAAAATTATCATATCTTCTTTTTTCATTTTTTCCTGGTAGCAAATTCTGATATGAGATTATCAAAAGTAATTTATGTCAGAAGATCCAGTTCTACAGAGAAAACAGATAACGATGACGGTCTTGAATGCAGCATTGCTTACTGAAATTTATTTCTAAGCAATGATAATTTGGACAATGCTTTTTCTCCCTCACAATTTGAGATGGGCAGAATTAGATAAAGGTGGAAAACTGGTAAAATTTGGAGAAGCAGTTCCTTACTGTAATTTATCTCCAAAATACTATGTGCAGTACTTTCAGCTTCATCACATCCCTTATATCCTTGTAACTGACCAATCAAGAGGGCTCACTGCAGCTGCAGAGGCCCCATGTCCTCAGAAAGGTTCATTGCCACTCCTCACCTGCCAGGACGTAGCCTTCCCACAGCCAGCCTTTGAGAATGAGGTGCCGGGACTCAGCTGGGGGAAGCCCCCCTCCTCCCAGGCTCTGTCACTCACTGTGGACATCTCCTGTGCGTACTGGAAAACAGAGCACCAGCGGGGGACTCCGGAGGAGTTGGTTGGGGAAGAGAAGGTGTGGCTGCAGCACCCCAGGAGTGCTTCAAAATGCCAAAGGAGGCAATGAGTTAGAAGGGTAGTTGCTGGAGAGTGGTTGCATTTCTTTCTTTCTGAAGGCAGGAGGCTCCCCTTCTAGCTGGAGGTGGGTGCTTGACAGAAGGGGGCTGCAAAATTATCCCTTGAAGGGAATACAGGTCTTGCCTGGTGGTGCCTCCTCCTCCTCCGGAGCTCCTTTGGGAGCTTCATGACAGTGTGGCCGAGGGACTGATGGAGCAAAGGAGAATGGAGGAAGGCACACAGATATAAAAGTAGAGTGACCCATCTCATTGCCTAGTGAGAAAGCAGAAAAGAAAGGAATCTTGGTGCGATGATCACTAATGTGACCGTATGATCAGTTTATCAAAATCACCTTTCTCTAGTGTTCTACTTACGTGCGGACGTGTTTGTGCTGTGCACACACATCACTAAAGTACCACACAAAAAGAATCTTACTACAAGCATGCATATGATCAAATCAAGATCAGTGCTCAAAATGGGAGGGGGGAAAGGAAGTGGGTTGGTTTCATTTAAAAGAAGTCAGGAACAACACAGGACAACAAATTCTACTCTGTTATTACTAGGGATGTACGAAAGTCACTTACCATTTCACGGATCTGCTTCGCGGTGGGGGGGAGGCGCTCCGTCCCTCCCCCCGGAATCCTCGATGGGGTGGAGGCACTCTGTCCCTCCCCCCGGAATCCTGCCCGGCCGGCTTCGCTCCGCGGGAATTCTGCAGAGCTGCCGGCTGACTCCACCAGCAGCCGGACATCCAGCCGCTGGGCAGCAGGGACGCAAACGGCGGGGGCCGTAGCTGCCGCCATTTGTGTCCCTGTACTTAACTGTGATAGGCTACTTAAATATTTATGTAGCCTCTCATGGCAAAGTAAAAAAAAACAACACGTACGCAAATGGCAGCGGCTATGGCGGCTGCCATTTGCGTTCGCTATTTTTCGCCGTTCTAGCCTACGTAAATATTTACGTAGGCTAGAATGGCTAAAAATAGCGAATACAAATGGCAGCTGCCGTAGCCGCCGCCATTTGCGTACGCTGCGCCCAGCCGTGGCCGGCCAGGAGATCAGCCGGCCCTGCCCCTGCTGCCGCTGCCACCACAACTGCCGCCCCCGCCGCCGCACCTTCCGCCACCACCGCACCAGTGGATTGGTGATGATGTCATCTGTCATGAAGGAATTCAGACTGCTCTAACTTCACACTAAAGTGCTTGTGAAGACAGCCCCATGGACAGAAGTCGGAACAAGCTTCGAGATATAATTTGGAGAACTATGGCAAGCTTGAGTTTTGCTTATTCACACATCCCTACAATGAGCAGGTTCATTCATTCAGATTTTATTGTTTATAGCCAATGGCAATTACAATATAAACACAAGAAAATATATTTGTAAAACATTGAGCAATCAATCTGGTAGAACACAAGTAGGGCCCTGGGAATACAAATCAAAGATTTTGAGCATATGTTTAAATTAGAAAACAAAAACTCCCCTGAGTTTTGTCACTGGTATAATTCAGAAAAGCCACACTTAACTTTGTTGGAGATAGTGCGAACAGAGCTACTCTGTAAGTGACAAATTTATCTGTATCCACCAGCAGCCATCTCATATTAAGGTCATCTGATAGGCCTCCTAAAGAAGTCTGAAAAGGGAGAATAGACGTAACCCAAACAATCTTTTGCCGGCTTTTTAGAGAATCTGCCAGCCAAATATTCAGTGGGCATCAGTTGAAATCTGAGCTGAGTAAAAGTACGGCTTACAGGGAAGAAGTTTAATTCCTGCAGGTAGGTGGCCTACCTAGAATGTGTACATTTCAAAGATGTTCCCATTTAGGAAACACAGATTTTCATGCAAAAAGAAAGAAAAGAAAGAAAGCTCGTAATCTAATATGGACACAAGTCAGAATTAAGCTAACTTCGGCAAGCTTGAGTTTTGCTTATTTACACATCCCTACAATGAGCAGGTGCCAGGGGGTGTTGTGTGCATTCCAGGGTTCACACCGGAGACAGCAAGTCTCTACAACCCCAGCTGGTGCTCTCTGTGAAGCATGTGCTCCTGGCCAACTGTTTTCAAACTATGTTCCAAGGAGCCCTGGGACTCCTTCCTCAGAAGCCTGTCATGGTCACCTCAGTGAGAAATCGCACGGAAGAAGGGTAAGCCTCGGCAGTCCCTTGCATGAACTGAGAGTGCTTCTGAGCACATGCCCCAGACTCGGCTGCAACTCAAAGGGGGAGTAATGATGCGTGGGCCAATCACAGACATGTTTATTCAGAAGTCCTACTGAGCTCAGTGGTGCTTAAGTGAGCTCAGGACTGCTTCTTAACGGGGAGCACATGAATGGCAAGGTGCTTGATATCTGCCTCTTTACATAGTTACCTGATTCCTAAGTTCAGATTCCCTAGCCAATCCACACTTGTGTGAACAATTCCAGGATAAGTGTTCACTCCATGAGTTAGCTGTTCAAATCATGAGGAATGAAAGCAATTTAGAGTTTCTGTTTATGCAGCCAGCTGGAGCACTGAATCCTATAGACAAAAGTTCTGAAGGGAATCGATTTTGCACCTTGCTTTATGCAGCTTGCCATGAGTCTGCTCCAAAGCTTTTAAGAATGTGTATTTATGTGAATTGCCTTTGACACAGAATGCTCTTGGATCACTTGTGAAGTGCTGAGAATAATAGACCCACAGCTGGCACTTGCTGGGTTGCTACCCTCCTTTTCTATTTAGTTCCATTTCCACAGTTCACAGGAAACAAAGGTGTGCTGATAGAAGGCCTCTCTGCCTTTCTTTTTGCACGGGGCTCAAAGACGGCTTCCCTTTCAGCATGGTGGCAAAATGCTATTACAACCCACAGGGATCGCAAGAAACAACTAAAATTCAGCAAATGCAGCAGCCCGGAGAAAGCTGGTGCGCTCAACCAGCTGCTCCTCCACAGATATTTCTACTAGTCTGAGAAGCAAAGTATAATTTGGGAAAGGCGTTGGGGCTTGGAGGAAGGGGCTCTGCCTCATATAATCCAGCATTATATAGATTGTCTGGAAAGTTTGCATTTGATAATTGATATTTTCATGGGCATTTCCTAGGGATGTACGAAAGTCACTTACCTTTAGCGGATTATGTTGGTGGGGGGGGAGGTGCTCCATCCCTCCCCCCGGAATCCTCGCCGGGGGGGAGGCGGTCTGCGCCTCCCCCCTGGAATCCTGGCTGGCCGGCTGTGCTCTGCAGGGATTCTGCGGAGCCGCCAGCCGGCTCTGCCAGCAGCCGGAGATCCAGCCGCTGGCTAGCAGGGACGTAAATGGCGGCGGCCATAGCCGCCGCCGTTTGCGTCCCTGCAGTCAGACGTGATAGGCTACGTAAATGTTTACATAGCCTATCACATCTGACTTAAAAAAAACCAACAACACGCGTACGCAAATGGCGTACGCCACGGCTGCCGCCATTTGCGTTCCTTATTTTCGCCGTCTTAGTCTACGTAAATCTTGACGTAGACTATGACGTGCCAAAATAAGGAACGCAAATAGCAGCGGCCGTGGCTGCCGCCATTTGCGTACACACATTTTTGTTTTTGTTTTAAAGTCAGACGTGATAGGCTATGTAAAGATTTACATAGCCTATCACGTTTTTTTTTTAAACCTAGCCGTGATGGGCTATGTAAATCTTTACATAGCCTATCACATCTTTTTTTTTTTTTAACTGGAAATGGCGGCGGCGGCAGCTGGTTGGAAGACCGGCCACCGCCGCCACACCGCCACCGGAGCCGCCGCCGGAGCCGTTGCCGCCAGGAAGATCCGCCCCAGGTAAGTCTCGTCCTGGGGGGGCGGGGGGGGCAGACCGTTCCGCCACTGATTTCGGGGGGCCGAATGCGCTGGCATTCAGCCTCCCTGAGATCCATGGCGGAATTCTCTGACATCCCTAGCATTTCCTCCAGCTAATCAATATTGGTTAAGAAGGTCAAAATATACTTCAGTTTTGTCACATCAGATCTCTTGTAGCCCATTTGGCTTGTGCAAGGAGAGAGAACGGGAAATAAACTGTTTGGCACTTCTTGTGTTATCTTAATACTTTTGTGGGGGTATGTAGATGGTCCAAAGGAAAGGGGGCATTTTATTACCATTTCAAAGAACTCCCCAGTTATTTCTTTGGCCCTTGCAGGGCAAAAGACTCTTAGAGCATTTTACACCAGGCTATAATCCCACAACTTTACTAGGGCTTTCTGCTTCCATTTCAAATGCAGCATCACGATGGGCTCCCTTTACATGCACTTCCCTTCCCCTCCTTTCCCCCCTTATCTGCATGTTCTATATGTTTCATTATACAGCCACTAGATGGTGCTGTGGTTTAGCTCTAATTGCGCAACTTCCTCTTTTCATGAGGAAACTCAATGTGCTGTAATTTGATAGCTGATTATCTCTGATCTTTTAAAAAATGGGATAAAGGTCATTTAGCTCAGGAGATGCACTAGAGGTTGACGATGTCATGTAAAGGACCCACAAACTTTCATGAGTAACCAATCTCAATAGCAGGACAAAAGCCCCGTGTGGAGAGACCCTTAGAGCATTTCTACATGAGGCTTTTATTGTGCACTTGTGGTTGGTCATTCATGGCTTTCTGCAGACCCTTTACATGACATCGTCAACCTCCAGGGCCCCTCCCGTCCTTTCTGGCCACTATAGCAGCTTAATTCCCTACAAGAAAAATGCGATAAGAGAATTCAAAGTGCAATAACTTTCTGGTGAAATTCTGAAGTTATACTATATTGCAGTACCATCTAGTGGCTGTATAATGAATACAGAAAGAAAAACAACAGAAAGAAAACAACAACAACAGATGAAACCACATGCAAAGGAGCCTATCTTAATCCCACAAGGAATCCAGAAGCAGATGCCCCAGTAAAGGTGTGGGATTTTAGAAATGCTCTTAGAGACTGTTTGCATGATCGTGGAGGGGGGAAATAAGCCATGGTGGCTCATTTCCCCCACCACACATGTGAGGTGGATTTGTTTCCTTGAGGCTAAATTGGATGAACTGGGGATATTTAGAGAGGCAGAGATGCATGCAGAGGAGAGCTTCTGGGACATGGTGGTAAGTAGAAAGAATTGATCCCTTAGAAGGAACCCATTTCTGAGGTCTTATTTGTCTGTGATGAGGATTTCTAAGAACAGCTGGGTGCATAGGGAAGTTTAACCCTTCATGTTTATTGCAGATGGAGACACTGCAGGATTCTATATTGTCAATAGGTGGGAGAAGCTTGGATTGAGATGTGTGTGCTCTGTGCGTGTGTACATAAGTCTTTTTATATAGCTTTCATATACTAGACCACTGAAGAAGACCTATGGTCAAAACACATTTGGTTATTTCTGGTTCTGAATTATATCGATATGATCACTCCCAAAGATCCTTGACCTAGTTGTAGAACTGTGTCAGCTCCATGGTATTCCGAGGAGCTGAGAGTGATGAAAAGTCTGTGTCGATGATTAGAGTGCAAATGGCGGAAGACTCGGAACGAATACAATCGAACACAGGCAAGAATGGTCTTATAGGCCCCTTCCAACCCTACTGTCCTATGATTCTACTATTCTATGAATCCACTTGCAATCTTATTCCATTGCGGTGATGGTGGCAAAGAAAACCTACTTCTCCGCCACCATTTCATCTGCTCATTATTGTCCAGTGGAGCTCTTTCACATGGTTAAAGGCCTCTTGGTTGTAGGCCGTGGAATACAAGAACTCAAACCCTCAAAGGCCCACTGTGGACAATTTGCCTGACACTTTTGCTCGTACCTGTGCAGACTTGGGTCTTGGATGTCATTGTTTTGACAGAGTCTGATATGGACGGAGCTGGTGCACCATCTAGTCATGTTATGGATATCTTTTGGCTTGTGCAACCTGAGGACATGGACAAACTGCTTGGAGGACTGAGGCCTACTACTTGTCCTTTAGATCCTTGCCCATCCTGGCTAGTGAAATCTGCCAGAGCTGGGCTGGATATCTGGACTTCTGAGGTGGTAAATGCCTCCTTGAGGGACAATGAGGTCCCCGCAGCTTTGAAGGAAGCTGTGGTGAGGCCCTTGCTGAAGAAACCAAATTTAGATCCTATGGTTTCAGATAACTTCTGCCCTAGGTCAAATTTGCCATTCTTGGGCAAGGTGCTGGAGCATGTGGTGGCCTCACAACTCCAAGCCATTTTGGATGAAAGTGGTTACTTAGATCCATTCCAATCAGGTTTCAGGCCTGGTTATGGGACGGAAACAGCCTTGGTCACCCTGGTTGATGACTTACGGCGAGGAATGGATGGGAGGAGTGCAACCCTGTTGGTTCTTCTGGACCTCTCAGCAGCTTTTGATACCATCAACCATGGTATCCTTCTGGATCGTTTATCTGGATTGGGCTTAGGAGGAACAGTTTTAAAGTGGTTCTGGTCCTTTCTGGAGGAGCAGTCTCAGAAGGTGGTGCTGGGGGACTTCGGTTCCACCCCATGGCCATTACCCTGTGGGGTGCCGCAAGGTTCTATTTTGTCCCCCGTGCTTTTAAACATCTGCATGAAACCGCTGGGGGAAGTCATCAGGAGGTCTGGGATGAAGTGTCATCATTGTGCAGATGATACTCAGCTCTACTTCTTGTTCCATCTGCACATCCCCGGGAGGCTGTGGAACTCTTGAACCAGTGTCTTGAGGCTGCTTTGGGATGGATGAGGGTGAACAAGCTGAAATTTAATCCAGACAAAATGCAGGTACTGTGAGTTGGGAAACCAGCTACTTCAGATGGAGGTTTACGACTGGTCTTAGATGGGGTTGTACTCCCCCTAAAAGACCAAGCGTGCAGTCTGGGAGTCCTCCTGGACTCTGAGCTAACTAGGGAAGCCCAGGTGGCTGTGGTGTCCAGGAGTGCTTTTTACCAGCTTAGGCTGGTACACCAGCTGCAGCCCTATCTGGAGAGGACGGACCTTGTCTCAGTTATCCATGCACTTGTGACATCCAGGCTGGACTACTGTAATGCACTATATGTGAAGCTGCCTTTGAAGATGGCTGAGAAACTCCAGCTTGTGCAGAGTGCGGCCACCCGAATATTGATGGGGGTGAGGCGATTTGATCACATTATGCCTATACTGCGTCAGTTGCACTGGTTACCAGTCTGTTTCCGAGCCCAATTCGAAGTACTGGTTTTGACCTTTAAAGCCTTAAATGGTTTGGGACCAAGTTACTTGAAGGACCGCCTTCACCCATATCAGCCTGCCTGCACTTCAAGATCAGAAGGAGAGGCCCTTCTCATTTGCCCACCCTTGAGAGCAGTCAGGTGGGTGATCACATGTGAGAGGGCCTTTTCTGCTGTGGCCCCACACCTTTGGAACAAGTTGCCATCAGAGGTCTGCCATGCTCCATCATGGCAGGCTTTTAAGAAGGCCTTGAAAACATTATTTTACTGTGGCCTTGGCTTGATATGATTGCTATTGTTGCTGTTACTGCTGTTATTGTTGCTGGTTTTATTGTTGGCTTTTATTGTGTTTGTTGTTTTTATGTTTGTATCGCTTTTAATATTTTAACTGTTTTTATATATTTTATTACTGTAAATTGCCTTGGGGGGACTTCTGCCCTGAAAGGCGGCCAAGAAATGTTTTAAATAAATTAAATAAGTAAATTATATGAATGTACAACTCGATTTTGCTCTCTTCCATTGCTTAATGGCTGTATGTTTGTAGCCTATAGATAAAGTAATGTTATCAGACTTCTTGGATATTATTAATTGTCAACAGTTTGCTTATCCCAATTGCTTTATTGCTAACCCTTCATGTATTGCAGGTGAACAGTTTAGCCTAAAATTGTGCACTTTGGTTTAAAAGTATGAAATTTGGCATGCTTATACATTATATATATATATATATATATATATATATATATATATATATATATATAATATGTATGTCTCAGTAAGCGATGCCCCCAGGGGAGCAGGAGACTGCATTATTCTGTTTTCTAGTCCATGCGCCAGGACAAAACTTCTGACCATATGTGATGAATAATGCTGAGCAAGGTCTACACCCCAAGAGATGGAAAACAGGTGTTAGGCCTGCCACACTCATGTGGTTTTGTGTGTAATCGCAATTTATATAAATCTTACTCAGGGCTTCACCTGCCATACAGCAAGGTCAAGCAACCTGCTTAAGGCAGTACCAGCGGGGGGGGGGGGGGATTCAAGGCCCAGAGTATTTTGTGTGGTCACAAAGGGTCCTCTATAAATTGCCACAACGTGGCTTCCAGTGCAATGCTTTCTTTGAATGCCAGGCACTATTAAGCAAACTGCCACCATGATAATCATAGCCAAAATATGTATAAACAAATAAAGAACTGGGGTGTGTGCATTTGGGCCACCCCAGGTCATATGCCCAAATGACAGGGAGACTGGCCTGTATGAGACAACAAAGAGTTGGTCACTGTCAAGCGCATGGGCCCATGCCAACTGGGTGTGATATATTTACTTACTTATGTACTTACTTACTTGAACTACTTATATACCATTATAGATCATAAGATCTCTAAGCGCTTTACATAAGCAATACGTAAAATGCATTATAAAATGCCAGTATAAAAACAATGTAAAACAATAAATACATTACAACTTTACAGAAATAGAAAAACAGAGCAGTGCAATTACATGTCAGGGAAAGCCTGAGTAAGCAGGTACTTCTTCAAGAGTTCACCACAGTTTTTGCCTCTCGGACCACATGTGGGAGAGTGTTCCAGAGGGTGGGTGCCACTACCGAGAAGGCCTGCTTACATGTTGTTACCTGACGACACACTGTTTACTGTGGGACGACCAACATGGCCTCCTTGGCAGTTCTCAGGGGTCGATTTGGTGTACAGAGGAGAAGATGGTTTGCTAGGTATATAACCTCGTTCTTTGCTGGAAATGGCAAACTGTTAGCTTGGGACACATATGACATATTTCCAGAAGTCACCAGAGGTCAATGAGGCAAAGCAGCATCTGCTTTCAAGGAAGGCACAATCCCTAGAAAACATTCCACCAACACGGGCAGCTTTCACACAACACAGAATGCTTGCAGTCTACAGGAGGACATGTATGGGGAAAGTTATTTCATAGAGACCCAAAGTCACCGAAGTCACCAAATCTTACAGAGTACAGACTAGGCCTGAGGAAAGACAGATCTCAATGGGAACCAAAGTGGACAACCATTGGCCATGCTAAAGAAAAGTGCTATGAACTGATGACACACTATAACTGTAAGAAGGCATATGGAGGCCCCTGCAAGTGCTACAGTCCCACCCTTAATTGAACAGCTCTTTGCCACTGTGAAGGAAAATGCCCTCACCCCGGCGCCAGCTTGTCTGGCTGAAAGGGGGGGGGGCATTGCGGGCGGGTGGGGTGACAAGATGTAAGGGCCTGTGATTGGTGCACCCCAGTGGCACCACCATGCAAGGAGGGGCAGGCTGAGCTGCCTTAAACTCAGCTCCCCCTCCCGATCTCAGATCTCTGGCTCGACACAGCTAGAGAGAACTACAGCTCTGCCGAGAAACAACGAAGGACACCTGCCTGCTGGAGACTGGCTATTTGCGTTGCCCTTATTTTCGCCGTAGTCTACGTAAATCTTTACGTAGACTACAGCGACCAAATAAGGAATGCGAATGGCGGCTCCCTATGGGGGCCGCCATTTGCGTACGCGCTTTTTTTTTTTAAGTCACCCGTGATAGGCTACGTGACGATTAACGTAGCCTATCACGGCTGACTTTGCAGATCTAGCCGTGATAGGCTACATTAATCGTTACGTAGCCTATCACGGGGGCGTTTAAAAAAAAAAAAAACAACGTTTGAGTTCGCGACCAGGCGAGGTGAGGTGCCTCCTCCCCGGCCTGAATTTCGGCCGGGCGAGGCGGGAAGCCTCCCCCCCCGGCCTGAACTTCGCGGGGGGAGCAGCGAAGCGCCTCCCCCCCACCGCGAAAAGCTTCGAGGACAGGTAAGTGAGTTTCATCTACCCCTAGTCCCTGATGGGCATGTGCTACATGGAGTCCAAAGACGGTGGTCATTGTTCTAACCTAACACAAGTATTGCTCCCCTTTCCTGCTACCTCGATGTCCCTTAGCTCACAAAAGGCTGAGGGCCTGTCTCCCGCATCAACATTCAGTGAAACCAATTTGATACCCTTAGGTGTTTTTCTTGCCCCCACAGGACAACTTTCAGGTTCTTTGGGCACAGCCCCAAGCAGTTATACATGTTCTTAGGGTTTTCCTTTGGGGGGGCCATGCAAGATATTGTAGGGCAGCCGCTTTTCACAGTTCGGGTAGCGGCCCCTGACTGTGCCTTCTTGCACCGGCTCAGTTTGGGCAGTGTTGGGACTGCGGCCGCCGCACCATCGAACCAGGATGACTTCTGCTGTGCACATGTATCCATGGGCATGGCTTCAACTTAGTATGGCTTTAAAGGCACCTTCCTTCTGGAGGCGTGAGCCTCTCCTCAAAGACGGACTCTGGATTAACATGGTTCCGCTGCTACCCCAGGGGGTTTCAGACTCTTAGGGCAGGTCCAATCGTGCTGTGGGGAGTGGCCTGTAGAGTGGAGGCTGCCACTGCCAAGCACATTTTGGATGACCTTATAGTCAAGTCAGTAACACCGCCCCCCAGTATGTCAATACGACCATGTTATTCATTCTCCGTCCTCCTGAGATCGGAGGGTCATGGCATGTGCCAGTGTGTTTGCGCTCCAGAGTCGGTATTACAACATCTGGTTCTGGGTCCACCATGTGCCAGGTTAGGCAAACCCAATTGTCATTGCCTTGTCATGAAATTAGGTCAACATCTTCCAGGCCTTAGCCCCGCAGGTGCTCCATTTCCAGATCCCATCCTTGCAGTACTATGGGAGATCGAGATACTGAAGCTAGGCAAGCCATCCTGCATTCCAAGGCTTTCAGTACAGGAGCCGCCTGCAACAGAGCAGGTAGGGTGTGCCGCACATTAGGCAAAGCTTCAGCGATAGGATTCATGGCCCTCACCTCATTCATGGCCCTCCTCCTCAAGGAACAACAGACTATCTGGGACCATAAGTCGCAAGCTGGCCATTTAGCCTTCCAGCCCACAGTGGTGGGATTCACTGACTCCATGTCAGATGTTAGGGTTTGGCGTGCAATATAGGATTGGGCACTGTTGTTGCCTGTTTTAGTAAATTAGCCACCCTCTCTCTACGGATACCCCTTTCGGGCTCCGGGGGTAATGGTCCTCCATTGGAGTTTTCCAGTAAGACGTTTCCCTGTTCCACGTAGCAGCCTTAACGGCCCTCTTCAAACCCCCACTCCCTTAGGAATTCAGGGTTGGTCTGGGCTCCCAAGGCTGACTTGTCCCGGTGGGCTTTGATATGCTTCAGGGTACAGGTCTGGCCCAATGTAACCCATTTACGTATTTTTTGATCAAACTAATCGGTAAGGCAAGGGCACGGCAGTGGCCCATGGCCAAACGCAAGTCAATGAGTTATGCCCCGTCAGCACCTTATGAGATTTAGGGAATGCCGCGGGTCTGAGGAGGGGCCTCCGTTTTATCACTTCAACAGCTTACTGTTGACATAAAGGCAATTGAGGTTTCTCTCAGGCATGTTATGGCAGTTAGAAAATGGGGCTTCACAGTATTCTGGCCTGCGTTCATGAGTTGTCCACTTCTTCTTGACACAATTTTCGCTTTGCTTGCCCTAATGTGCTTATTCCTTAGACCAGCAGAATCGTTGTACGCCGGTACGGGTGCTCTTACATGGGCACGTTATGATGTGTGGAGCTGCATGAAGGGCTTGTATGTCATCTTCAGACTTCAGCTTCTGTCACCTCGTCACATTAAGATCCAGTGGCTTCACAGACGTGGCATACGGTGGGAGTCCCCTCCTCACTCTGTTCGACCAAAGTTTGTCAATCTTTCTCCGCAGGTCCAGGTGCTGCACACTGAGAGGAATGACTTCGGCTGTAAGCCAGGCGAGGACCTGATCGAACAGGCCTTGGTTGAGATGCAGGTGTTCCGGCATACCTGGCCGGAAGTAGCCTATTGCAGCCCTCACTGCTCCCATGGATTAATGGGAAGGAATGGAATGACGTTGCCAGTGGCAGGGCACATCTGAAAGTGCACAGAGAAATGGCTTATGGCCTATGCGAATGAGGTGATGGATGCACCACCCGCCAGGGAATTCTGTGGACATGGAGGGAGCGTTACAGGACGGACTGTGTTCGCCTGTCTCATGTAGTGTATAATATATTTCTGTCTGATTTGCAAAGGGGCCTGCGGGAAGTTCTTCTGCGCAGGTGGGGGGGGGGAGTTTCACAAGCTCTAGGCTTGTGACTCCTGTGGTGGCTAGGACGGGCAAAAACAGGAAAGTAGGGATGGTGTGCATGCAGAGGCACCTTATGGTGACAGGTGACGCCTGAGGCCCCCCAAATGGGTTGTGCGGCTCGGCGGGGGGATAAGGGTTGCCTGGGAGACCAACCCTACTCATTCACCCAGATGTTGTGCGGCACCAGGTCGGGGGTGACACCGGAAGGTCTACCTCCCCCAGAAGGGGCAGTCCGGAGGGATGGCGAGATCACCGCCATCCCTCAGGCTGGGTGTGTTTTCGCCCAAGAAGTGCCAGCTAGCCGCTGACACAGTTAGATGCCCATCCTAGATACCCCTTTGCAGCTATTTCAATAAATGTGGCCCAATTTTCAACCCAAGCTTGTTGTCTGCGTCTTCTTTAACCCATCTCCGCTCGCAATTGTTTTCAGGAGGAATTTAACTTGAACAACAGGAGTAACATTATATATTTCACAGAGTGAACATATGCCATAAATAGAATAAATATCTAGTTTCTAATTGATGCTTATCCATAAAATAGGTACATGACCATGATCATGACTATTTTATGCATTTTTACATCGCCTGTCTGGAAAAAGCACCAAGGTGGTGTACAGTAAATTAAAACAATAACAGCAGCAGCATTAAACTAGCAATAAAACCACCATTAAAACATAAAACAATAAAAACCACTAAATACAAATTAAAAGTCCAAGCTGATACCTTTTCTAAAAGCAGAGAGAGTGAGGAGGACTAATTGCAACTCCAAGGGGAATGTACTCCACAATTATGGGAGCGACACAGAATCAATGTATGGCCCCCACAGGGTATCAATTTGTGCACATAAACAAGAGGTCTGCAAGTTTATTTTTTGGTTATTAATGTCTGGTGTTAATATTGGTTAGTGGTGGAATTAAAATGATTTTTAGAGACAGTATCTTGCATTGTTTTACAACATTTTGTAGTGAACCACTTGCATGCCTGTTTATTTAAAGAGACGTTATAGCATTTCCTACTACACTGTGAATGTGCACACTCGTTCTTTGGTGTATTTCGACTATGGGTGCTTCCAGATGAGGCTTTGATGGTGCAATCGCACTGTCCGATCCAGTGGAATTTTACAAAGGGTCCAAATTACATTTCTTTAACCTATAGCCTTTCCATATTTCTCCGCTGCTTCTTCTCTCTTTTTTTTGTACCATTTGTACCTTCTTCTTCTTTTTTTCACCAGTGTGGAAAACTACTAACGCGTGCTTTTGTTTATGTAAAGCCAGCTAGCTATAAAAGCCCAGCCCAAGGTTTCCTTGGGGCTGGAGTATGTTTTCTTGTACTCAGCCTTGCTGCAGCAATAAAACAGTGTTGGATCCTTACCCGGTGTCTATGGCTTTATTGGACCCGCACTAGACATGACCTACGAGGGCCATTCTGCTCTCTTAACACAATCTGCAACCGCGGCAGGACCCAGTCTAGTTTGTTGGCGCTCGGGTCTCCCGGAGAACAACCACTCAGCTGGCACTAGGTGAGTTACACCTTGGGGTGTTTTGCATTTTGGGAGGGGCCCGGGTGACCTTCAATAAGGATGGGTCCTCACATAAGGGTGAGACCAACAGATAGAGGTAAGTGAATTCACGATCCAAGTGAGGCTGGTGTTGAAAGGTATACACAGCCACAGTATCTTGGGGTAAGGTTGGGATCATGGGTGCAGGAAAACGTGTACCTACAGGTTCACCATTAGATGTCATATTAACATCTGTAGATATACCGGTTGGAATGTCTAAGAAAAGGTTGTGTTTGTTGTGCACTGAGAAATGGCCTGTAATGTAGGGATGTACAAATCACTTACCTGTTCTGGTCGGGGCATCCGCTGGGGGAGGGAGGTGCTCCATCCCTCCCCCCGGAATACTCGACGGCTGGCTCCGCTCCGCGGCCAGGCCGCGGAGCAGCCGTCCAGGGCCGTCCACAGCTGGATTTCTGGCCGCGGATGGGCTGGTGCGGACGCAAATGGCGGCCGCCGTAGCGGCCGCCATTTGCGTCCAGCCAGGCAGCCGTGATAGGCTACGTAAGAATTTACGTAGCCTATCACGGCTACCCCCCCCAAAAAACACCAGCGTATGCAAATGGCGGTGGCTACGGCGGCCGCCATTTGCGTTCTTTATTTTTCGCTGTTCTAGCCTACGTAAATATTTACGTAGGCAATTACGGCGGGGAAAAAAAAGGAAACCGCAAATAGCGTAGTGGGCACTATTTGCAGTTCCCCCCCTTTTTTTGCCGTAATTGCCTATGTAAATATTTACGTAGGCTAGAACGGCAAAAAATAGAGAACGCAAATGGCAGCTGCCGTAGCCGCTGCCATTTGCGTACGCTGGTTTTTTTGGGGGGGGGGTTAGCCGTGATAAGCTACGTAAATTCTTATGTAGCCTATCATGGCTCGGACGGCAATGGTGGCCGCAGCAGCCTGGCTGCAGCTGGCCAGGAGACCAGCCGCTGTTGCCGCTGCACCTGCCACTGCACCCGCCGCTGCCGAATCCGCTGCCGCACCCGCCGCATCCGCCGCATCCGCCCCAGGTAAGTGCCGTCCCGGGGGATTCCGCAGGGGGGGCAGGGGGGCAGGAGGCCATTCCGCTACGGATTCCAGGGGGCCAGTTTCTACAGAATCCGGCCTCACTGGAATCCATGGCGGAATTCTCCGCCATCCCTACTGTAATGTGTCACACCTGGCCAAAATTAGGATCCTTTAATCAAAAATTTTTAAAGGACCTGATGAATGTATTGGAAGACAAATTTCCAGGTCAAATGGATTATTGGTACCTGTGGGCAAATGAGGCCTACTGCCGGACACATCCCGGTTTTGTCCCAAAAGTAGCTACTGCCCCTCCGCCCTATGAGGAGACTCCTGGGTCGTGCGAAAATGACACTGTCCCTGTGAAGGGCACAGGTGGTCTTTACCCACTACTCCAGAAGGAATGTATTATTTTTCACCCCAAAGATCCCAATAACCCTGGTCAGGCGATCGGAGGGGGGTAGTAGGACCAAATGCACACCCTCAGCAGGTTCATACATCTTTTAAGCCTAAAGATTTGGTCCTGTGGGGACAAACTACCCCCAAAACTAAAGAGGATTCTGAGGGTTTCATACAACAAGAGAATTCAATCATCGCCGCACATCGCCCCACCATGGGAGATGTGGCACAGTTGATGCAGGTCCTCCTTACCCCCGCTCAGTTCACTGAATTTAATCAGAAAATGACTGAGTCATTGACCATAAATCCTTTGGGTGGTCAAGGTGGTGCTCTGGCTATAGCTGCTTATCCCGAAGTACCACCAGGTATAGATTACAATGATCCCCTTCATATCACTGTGTCAAATTAGTACTTTACTCGTACCCTAGAGGTCCTCAGACAAATGGGTCAAAGAACTGTCAATTGGAGTAAGGTGAAAGGCATGTCTCAATTGGCAACTGAATCCCCAGTGGATTTCTTTACTTGCCTGACTCAGGCGATCCGAATGTATGGAGGAGAAAATAATGTTGAGGCACAAGGAAACAGGGCATTGGTCATTTGATTGTTTGTAGATCAGTCGGCGAATATTTTGTGAAAAACTTGCCCAGTTGGCAAGGGAAGACAGTTGAAGAAATTTTAGGCATAGCAGCACATGTGTTTAATGGCAGAGAAGAAAGAGGAAAGAAAGAAAGAAAGAAAGAAAGAAAGAAAGAAAGAAGGAAAGAGGCAGAACATGATGCAAAAATGTTAGCAGCAGCTTTGTCTGGGTCAGACTTCCGAGGCCGCAGACGAGGCCATGGCTGAGGGAGGGGCAGAGGATTTGTAAACTGAGAGTTGTATGACCAAGATAGGGGCCGAGTTGGAGAAAATGTGTGTCATTTGTACAGACAAGAGGGACATTGGAGGAATGAGTGTCCATTGAGGGGACAAGGTAGTGGCAGAGGTCGAGGACAGGCAAGGTACCAAAGTATAGAGGCAACTGAAGGTCAGTGCACCTGATGACGTGAGGATGGAGATCTTGGAACGGGAATACAGGCTGAAAAGGGTTCCTCCCCAAACATTTGGAAGTTAAAAATGAATAAGCCTTTTCTCACCTTAACCACTGACGGACAGCCCTATGATTGTCTTGTAGACACTGGCGCCACATATAGTTTATTCAATAAGGTTAACCTCCCTTCCTCTGGACGCAGAGAGCAAATAATGGGGATTGAAGGCACACCAAAAGCACAATTAGCGAGTACTCCAGTGTCTGTGAAAACTGGCCCATTACTTACAGGCAGAACACTCCTTCATCATGAAGCCCAGTAAATTTGTTGGGTCACGACCTTCTGGGAAAATTAAATGCTACTATTTCATGTACTAGCGATGGTCTGTATGTTTCTATGCCTGCTCCCAGCCTCTTAGCCTTTTTAGACTCAGGCCCCACAGAAGAAAATTGGCCGTTGATATTGCAATCAGTTCCTAAATCCTTTTGGGCCGAAGATTCGGGGGAGGTGGGACTCTTGAAGTCAGCAGTGCCAGTGCAAATTACAGTGCACACAGACATGGCACCCCCCAAAGTTAAGCAATATCCCATATCTAAAGAGGCTGAGGCATGTACAGGTGAACTCATAGAAAAATTAATGCAAGAAGGAATTATTGTGAAATGTCAATCACCATGTAACACCCCCATTCTAGCTGTCAAGAAGAGAACGCCCCCTGGGGGAAAACCAGTTTACCACCTTGTGCAAGATTTAAGGCGCATTAATGAATATGTAGTCCCCAGACATAAAGTGGTCCCAAATCCCGCTACCATCATGAGCACCATTCCTGTGTCTGCCACACATCACACCGTTTTCAATTTAAGTTCTGCATTTTTCAGCATCCCTGTGCATGAAGATTAGCAACCTTTATTTGCGTTCACGTGGCAGGGGCACAGGCAACTGACCTGGACCTGCTTAGTGCAGGGATACATCAAATCTCTGATGATATTTACCCAAATCCTCCACCGAGATCTCCAAGATATCAAATTCTCACAAAATTCCACCTTGGTTACTTACGTAGATGATCTTCTTGTTTGTTCACATGACATTAATGCGCATCAAGAAGATTCCCTCTATTTGGTGATGGAGTTGGGTGAGAATGGTCATAAAATTGCCAAGAAAAAGCTACAATGGTGCAAAACTGAGGTGGAGTATTTGGGGTACGTTCTGTCACAGGGAACCCGAAAACTGTCTTGTAAAAGAGTCCAGGCCATAGTCAATGTAAAACCCCCGTCAACCAAGAGCCAAGTATGAGCTTTACTAGGAATGTTGGGCTACTGCAGAACCTGGATCCCCAGTTTTTCTGAAATCGTAAAACCATGGTTAGAAAAGACAAAAGCCAGTGCTCCAGAAGAAATCAAATGGACAATATTAGATGAAGCCGCCTGGAAGCAAGTAAAAACCCTTTTAGCCTCAGCACCTGCCCGATTACGCCAAGCCATTTATGTTGTTTGTACATGAGAACAGAGGCACTGCCTCAGGAGTCTTGTGCCAGACTTGTGGTCCGCAGAGGTGCCCTATTGGGTACTATTCGGCACAACTGGATCCCATAGCGCAAGGGTGCGTCTCTTGCTTACGGTCAGTGGCAGCCACTGCATTACCTTGGGAAAAGGTTCAGAACATCGTGTTAGGACACCCTTTACAACTTTGGGTGCCCCAAGCAATGGTCGTTTTGCTCGCTCAGAAAAATACTCAGCATTTTTCTAATGCTCGTTACACGAAGTATGAATCAGTGCTCTTACAAGCACATGAAGCGACTATTTTGAGATGTAATGTGTTAAACCCTGCTACCCTGCTCCCAGAACCCGATTCGAATCTTCCCCATGATTGTGAGGATGTGGTCAAAGAGGTGCAACTCCCAAGAGAAGATCTGAAGGATTTGCCACTAGACAATGCAGACAATGTGTGGTTTGTAGACGGGTCATCACGCATTGTAGATGGAGGGCGAGAAACAGGGTATGCTGTGGTCTCTTTACAGCAAGTCATTGCCACAGGGGCACTCCCCTGTAATAAAAGCGCCCAGGCTGCCGAACTGAATGCATTGGCAGAAGCTTGTTGCCTTTCCGAGGGATGCCCATTGACTGTTTACACCGATTCAAAGTATGCTTTTTGTGTCTGTCATGCCACAGGAGCCTTTTGGAAAGAGTGAGCGTTCCTAACCACAGCAGGGAAGGCCATAGCAAATGTCCCAGAGATCGCTGTTTTGCTAGAAGCCATCCACACCCCTTCTGAGATTGCCATTGTACACTGCAAGGCCCATAGGACAGGGACTGATGTCATTACCCATAATTTCACTGATCAAACTGTGAAGGCCACAGCCCTCCAGCCCATCCCCAATTGCAGTTCAGAAATGCCTGTTACCTGCTTGTACTGCACCCCTTCACAGGTGGTGGCAGAGAGCTGCAAAACAAGTAAGGGAAGTATGGGAAGCAGCTGGGGCATATGAAGGGAACGGAGGGATGTGGGTGGTGCCTGATGGTTGGCTAGTAGTATTACCAAAAGCAGGGCTATGATTAGTAGCCCAAGATGTGCATGAAAAAGGGCACATTGGGTCAACAGGAATCACCAGAGCTTTGAGTGGTTTGCCCCAGGGATACACCAAATGGCAAAGTGAGTAACCTAGAGCTGTGACGTATGTTCAAAAGAAAATGCAAAAGCGGCCCCACCAGACCCAAAGGGGGGAAGGCCATGGGTTCAACTTGCTTTCGAATCTCTCCAAACTGACTTTGCCTATATGCCTAAATGCAGGGGATTCCAACATTTGCTTGTGATTGTGGATCAGTTGTCAGGGTGGGTAGAGGCTTTCCCTTGTCAAAGTGCCTCATCTCTGGTGGTGGGCCAACACTTGTTACAGGACCTTGTGCCCTGATTTGGACCCCCCCCCCAATGGATAGATTTGGATCAGGGGTCCCACTTCACTTCAAATGTTATAAAACAACTGGTCACTTGCCTAAAGGTCAAGTGGAACCTACATGTGCCCTACCACCCCCAAAGTTCTGGTCAAGTAGAATGCATGAATTCCACCCTAAAGAAAAAATTGCTAAAAATATGTCGAACTGCCCAATTGACCTGGGTTACAACTCTTCCACTAGTCTTGTTTTCAGTCCAAGTAACCCCCTGGCAGCCTCTTGGACTATCCCCATATGAAATCTTGTATGGGAGGCCACCCCCAGTGGCCCTTGAATATGGAAGGCCTCTTGTGTCACTGATGGGGGGGGGGATGTGGAATTAACTTCTTATATAACCCAGCTACAGGCCCAGTTCCAGAAAATCTGACGGCACACCAAGGCCAGACAGACTCTCCCTCTTGATGTCCCCACACACAGATTTGACCCTGGAGACGAGGTGTACGTGAAAGCCTGGATGGCAGATGGATTCCAAGAGAAGTGGACGGGCCCTTATGTTGTGCTCCTTACTACACACACAGCGGTAAAAGTGGAAGATAAGGACTCTTGGATACACCACACACACTGTGCATGATGACCACCTCGAGGAGACAGTGAAGAAGATGAACCTTTAAAGCAGTGGGAAATACCACACCAGTGACCACCCAATGGAGCCTTAGACTCATTGGGATTCCCATATAACTTGCCAGAGAGAACCCCCCAGTGGGTACTTGAAGCCCAAAAGACGAGGTCCTGAAACTCCAACTAAGAAAGTTGAAAAAATGAAGACCATTCTGTTTTGTTGTTGTGTACTTTTGTTAGGGATGTGCAAAACCCCCTTACCTGGCATCTGCGGGGGTCCGCGGGGGGGGGGGAGGCGATCCGTCCCTCCCCCCTGGAATCCTTGCCAGCTAGCTCTGCTCTGCGGCAAGTCTGTGGAGCTGCTGGCCGGCCGCAAAGTGCCAGTGATACAGCTGCCATTGCCTTATCGCTGGCTGGGTGGATTGACTGCGGCCGCAAATGGCGTCCTGGATGCCATTTGCGTCCATGCTTTTAATTAACACAATAGACTATGCAAATATCTGCGTAGCTTATCACATAAAAGCAGGGACGTCCCCGCTTCTTAAATGGTACCATAAATACTAAGAACCCAGGTTGCAAGAATGAGAAGGGAAATGGCCCCATTTTTGATCTAGGATTTTATGACCAATATAGCACTCATACTGGGGGCAGGAAAGCCATAAAATGCAGAGAGCCATGGCCTGCTTTAACAGGCCATTATTGGGTATGCGGTACACACACCTATACACAGCTACCTGCAAACTCGACTGATGTATGTTACTACTCTCCAACCCCCTTTTGTTTTGCTCCCTAGAGACGCTTCGCTCCTACATCGCATGTATACATTATTCAAGTGTTCCCTCACTCCACAAGCTCTTTCCACCACCCAAAGTTGGGGAAATGATGTGTGGCCCACAGAAAGGATAATCAAGTGTTATGGTCCTGCCACCTGGGAGCCTAATGTAGTAGGCCGAGAGCCTACTTACTTAACTAATCGGATTATTAGGCTTCAAGCCATAGTGGAGATTTTTGCAAACTGCACCACTGCTGATGCTCTAGATTTAATAGCAAATCAGCTCACCCAACTACGTAATGCAGTCATGCAAAATCGTATCAGTCTTGACTATCTGCTAGCTGCAGAAGGTGGGTTATGCCAAAAATTTAATTGGACAGATTGCTGTTTAAAAATTGATGATAATGGAAAATTAATTAAAGATTCAGCATCAGATACCAGAAAAGTCGCCCATGTTCCCGTACAAATCTGGAGAGGATGGGATACTTCAAGCTGGCTTACAAACAGGTTGCCTAATCTTGCTTGAGCAAAACAATTGCTTTTAGGAGGTTCAGTTATATTGCTCATTTTGTTGTGTCTGCCTTGTGGTTTTGCTTGTATACAACGCATGATTTCCACTGTACTTAGTCACCAAATGCTTATGATGTACCAGGCCATCTCCACTGCTGAGGAAGACTCCATGCCACTTGCTGATATGATGGTGAAAGAATGGATCACTAATCCCTAACCAAGTAATGGAAGATAGCCCATCCCTAATTTTAGTGAGCAAAATACTCTGGACAGTATGTGCTCGAAGGGGGGATTGAGACGTGCAAGATGCACCCACGGTGCGATGGCTAAATAGCACGTACACATGAAGAGGCCCTTCCCCATTTCCTGATATAATCTCAATAGTGAGGGTTCAGAGGCTTGGCCATATAAGGGGAGGAATGATCACTGGCTGAGCAGGCGCAGTTCACTAAACAAAGATACGACCTTGGCAAGAAGCCAAAGGATGGTGGCTCAGTGTTAGTCAATGTAGCAGTGTGGAAATTACTACCGCTTGTGTGCTTTTGTTTATGTAAACCAGCTAGCTATAAAAGCCCAGCCTGAGGTTTCCTTGGGGCTGGAGTATATTTTCTTGTGCTGCAGCAATAAAACAGCATTGGATCCTTACCCGGTGTCTATGGCTTTATTGGACCCGCACTAGACATGACCTACGAGGGCCGTTCTGCCCTCTTACCACAGTAGATATGAGGGTGAATCCATTCAGGAAATGTGTCAATATTATAACTGCATGTTCATGGCAAGTGTGATGCTTTAAGCCTAAAGTGCATGATATGGTCAAACACCTTGGCTTCGCTGCTCCACTATGCCAGGCTGTAGCTTAGACAAAAGTTATGTCCTACCTAGTTGTGTGTGTGTGTGTGTATACATACATACATACATATATACATATATCTATATGGACCGCGGTGGCTTAGTGGTTAAGATGCTGAACTGCAGACCGCAAGGTCGGCAGGACAGCAGTTCGAGACCTGAGTGCTGCGTGACGGAGTGAGCTCCCGTCTTCAGTCCCAGCTCCTGCCAACCTAGCAGTTCGAAAGCAAGAAACTTCAAGTAGATAAATAGGTACCGCCTCGGCAGGAAAGGTAACAGCGTTCCGTGCACCTCAGTGTTCAGTCATGCCGGCCACATGACCACGGAAGCATCTTCGGACAGCGCTGGCTCTTCGGCTTAGAAATGGAGATGAGCACCACACCCTAGAGAGGGATGGGGGAGAATTTCTCCCCGAAACTTCGGGGGGCCAAGTGCCAACGCATTCGGTCCTCTGAAGGTTGTTCGGGGAGAAATTCTCCGCCCCCCGCCCCCCCCGGCATGGGACTTACCTTTCACGAACGTCGCTCCTGGCGGCGGGTCCCGGCAGCGGTTCGGCAGGTCTTCGTCAGGGGCGGGGGCGGCAGCCGGTCTTTTGACCGGCTGCCGCTGCCGCCATTACAAGAAAAGTAAAAAAAAAAAAACGCCCCTGTGATAGGCTACGTAACGATTAACGTAGCCTATCACGGCTAGATTTGCAAAGTCAGCCGTGATAGGCTACGTTAATCGTCACGTAGCCTATCACGGGTGACTTAAAAAAAAAAAAAAAGCGCGTACGCTAATGGCGGCCCCCATAGGGAGCCGCCATTCGCGTTCCTTATTTGGTCCCTGTAGTCTACGTAAATCTTTATGTAGACTACGGTGAAAATAAGGGCAAGGCAAATAGCGTTGTGGTGTTGTCACACCACTGATGTGGTGTGACAAAAAAATTGGAGTGGTGTTGTTTCTCAGTAATGTAGTCGTTTATAGCTGATCTCTGCTCACAGAGTCTCTGAAGCATATGCAATGTGCTGTTCCAGCGTGTGCACACATCCAAAATGAATTTGTGTTCTAGAAGGCCACGGCTATGTTGGATGGCGCTGATTGCCTCCATTGCTGAGCAGGACTGCCTGAAGTGGGTGCAAATGGATCGGGCCACCTTAAGTAGCTTGCCTATTTTAGGAGATGCGTTGCTCAATCCGGAACGCATCACAAGGTTCAAACAGTGCGCAACGCACTGAACGTGGTTTAGCCGTGCGATGCGGGCTGCTTTTAGGTAGTTGGAGGCATTGTCTGTTGCTACACAGCCCACTGTTAGATTTAAGGGGGCCAACCAGGACTGAACAATACCACTGATGCTACTGCTGATGTTTTCTGCTGTGTGTGTCCCTAGGGATGTCAGAGAATTTCTCCACGAATCTCGGGGAGGCCGAATGCAATGCATTCGGCCCCCCAAAATTGGTGGGGAAATTCTCCGACACCCCCCCGCCCGGGATGGGACTTACCTTGTGTGAATGTCCCTCTCGGTGGCGGGTCCCGGCGGTGGTTCGGCGGCGTTGCGGCAGCGGCCAGTCTTCCGACCGGCTGCTGCTGCCGCCGCCGCCATTTCCCAGTAATGTAAAAAATACAAAACAAAAAATGTGATAGGCTATGTAATGATTTACGTAGCCTATCACGGCTAGATTTTCAAAGTCAGCCATGATAGGCTATGTAAATCTTTACATAGCCTATCACGGCTGACTTTGAAAAAAAAAAAAAAAGCACGTACGCAAATGGCAGCACCCATGGGCGCCGCCATTTGCGTACCTGATTTGGGCACGAGTAGTCTATGTAAAGATTTACGTAGACTACGGCAAAAATAAAGGCAACGCTTATTTACGTAGATTTACCAAAGATTTATGTAGACTACCCGTGCCCAAATACGGAAAGCAAATGGCGGTGCCCATGGGTGCCGCCATTTGCTTACACGCTTCCCCCCCCAAGTCAGCTGTGATAGGCTACATAGATTTACATAGCCTATCATGGCTGACTTTGAAAATCTAGCCGTGATAGGCTACGTAAATCGTTACGTAGCCTATCACGTTTTTTTTTTACATAACTATTTTCTTTCGCGGCCGGGGAGACGGGGCGCCTCCCCCCCGGCCTGAATTTCGGCCAGGAGGGGCGGGACGCCTCCCCACCCACCAAGAATTTCAGGGGGAGAAACAGAGCGCCTCCCCCCCACCGAAAACAGCTGCGGGACCAGGTAAGGGACTTTCGTCCATCCTTAATTGTGAGGATTAATTGTGTCCATCCTTAATCATTACGTAGCCTATCATGGCTGGTTTTTTTTTTTTTTTTACTTTATTTTGTAATGGCGGCGGCGGCAGCCAGTCAGAAGACCGGCCGCTGCCCCCGCCCCCAACGAACCACCGCCGAACTCCCGCTGGGATCCGCCGCTGAGAGGGACATTTGAGGGAGGTAAGTCCCATCCCGGGGGGGGGCGGGGGGCGGAGAATTTCACCAACAATTTCGGGGGGCTGAATGCATTGGCATTCAGCCTCCCCGAGATTCGTGGAGAAATTCTCTGCCATCCCTAACTTGAACAGTGACAATGGGAGAGCCTCTTCCACCACACCAGAGGACAACAAGCTGGCTGAGGAGCTACAAGGCAGTCTGAGGAGCACCCACAGTTCTGTGCCCCAACACCTTGCTGCTACCTAATGATAGGGCTGGTCCTGAGCACATACTTGGCAAATCCCACCGCCTTTTTCCGGGGTGCATTTGTGGTCCCCCGGGAACAGTGCCTGATTAGTCAGGCCCTCTTTTAAAAACCATCCTCAGAAATGTAATTGCTTAATCAATTCACATTGCAGCTCTAGTTAAAAGAGATCAAGGCCAAACAAAACAGCAAACTATGATGAATGGCTTTGGAAACAAAGCAAGAACAAAACACTGAAGTGTTTTCCCATTGAAAAGGTGTATCGTTTGAGAAAGTATTGCAGTTCTTTTAAAGAGTTGGGGTTTTCTTTAGTACTGGAGTACCATGTAACATTTAAATAATATGAAATATGTTCACAGCAATGAATATGAATGAATGTAAAACAGTCGTGTATGTTTTGTCGTGTTGAAGAAGAAGATCCCTTCCCCAAATGGTTCCCTCCAAAGGTTTTGGACTTCAACTCCCATCAGGCCCAGCCGGCATGACCAACGGTCAATAATGCTGGGAGTTGTAGCCCAAAACATCTGGAAGGCTGCAGGTTGCAGAAGGCTAATGTAGGGACTATTCAAATATTCGAAGATATTTATTGTATCCAGATATTTACAAGCACCTGTGATGACAGAGTCTTACCAGATTCATCCTTTGGAATGATGTAGATATCTTGACTTTCATTCCGCTGCTGTAGAGTCTCCTTGGGAACATTTTCATCTGCTTTGGAGACACTGCCCTTCCACTCACCATCCATGAACTTTCTTCCTCTTCCTCTGGAGTTGTGGCCGGCTGTGCCTGTGCCACTTTCTGTAGCGGAAATTGGTGGTGTGCACTGCTTACGGGTGCGGGGTGGACAGGTGCTGGGGCTGCTGTCACTGCTGGTCACACCTTGGGCTTCCTCCTCTTCCATCACATTCTTAAAATACTGCTGAAATGCAATCTCAGCAGTGTATGTTCTCGCCGGGCGTCCACGCCTCTTTTGAGTGCTGGATTGACCACGGGTTCCTCTTTTCTCCATGTTCATGTCTCTGGGCAGAAGGAGACATAAATGCATGTAGCAAAGCTGAAATCATGTGAATAGCCTACAATCGCATATTTAGTGCAGTGTAGAAGTAGTTACCCACCAATCCAGCCATCCAGTGCTAACTAAATAGGGGCATATTGTACAGCAGATTAGGCTGAAAAGCCCAGGATGGAGGATGGAGTCCATCCATGCGGCCTGAAAAACACAAGCCTACAGTACACACAGGATGCTGGAGGATGGAGTCCTTCCGGGCAGTAGGGATGTACGAAAGTCACTTACCTTTTACGAAATTTGATTCGTGGTGGGGGGGAGGAGCTCTGTCCCTCCCCCCGAAATTCTGACCAGGGGGGAGGCATCCCATCCCTCCCCCCGAAATTCTGGCTGGGGGGGAGGCGCCCTGTCTCCCCCCAAAAAATTCTGGCTGGGGGGGAGGCACCTCGTCCCTCCCACTGCTAATCCTGGCTGGCCAGGTCTGCAAATGGCGGTGGCCGTAGCCGCCGCCATTTGTGTCCCTGCAGTCAGCCGTGATAGGCTACGTAAATGTTTACGTAGCCTATCACAGCTGAGTTAAAAAAAAAACCACAAACCCGCGCGTACGCAAATGGCGGCGTCCATGGGCACCACCATTTGCGTTCCTTATTTTGGCACGTCTAGTCTACGTAAACATTTACGTAGACTACAGCAAAAATAAGGGGAACGCAAATAGCGTATGCTATTTGTGTACGCACGGTTTTTTTAAAAAAACATTTAAACATTTACGTAGCCTATCACGGTATTTTTAAAAAATCTAGCCATGATAGGCTACGTAAATCTTTACGTAGCCTATCACGTTTTTTTTTTTTAACTTGGAAATGGTGGCGGCGGCAGCCGGTCATAAGACTGGCCGTTGCCGCTGCCGCAGCTGCTGCTACAGCCAGGGAGATTCGCCCAAGGTAAGTCCCATCCTGGGGGGGGGGGCAGGGGGGGCAGATCGTTTCGCCACCGATTTCAGGGGGCCGAATGCGCTGGCATTCGGCCTCCCCGAGATTCGTGGCGAAATTCTCTGACATCCCTACCCGGCAGGCCTAACAAAGGCTGCTGGAGGATGACTTCCCAGTTCCCCCTACCCTAACCCACTCAGAAACACTAGGGGCACTAGGGATGGGCGAAAGTCCCTTACCTGTCCTCGAAGCTTGCTTCGCGGTGGGGGGGAGGCGCTTCGGTTCTCCCCCCGAAGTTCAGGCGAGGGGGGAGAGGCACCCTGCCTCGCCCGGCCAAAATTCAGGCTGGGGGGGAGGCGCCCCATCCCTCGCCGGCGAAATTCAGGCTGGGTAGAAGCACCCCGTCTACCCGGCCGCGAAAAAAAAGTAAAAAACAAAACAAAAAAACACACACCCGTGATAGGCTACGTAACGATTTACGTAGCCTACCACGGCTAGATTTCCAAAGTCAGCCGTGATAGGCTATGTAAATCGTCACGTAGCCTATCACGGGTGACTTTGAAAAAAAAGTCTACGTAAATCTTTACGTAGACTAGACGTGTCAAAATAAGGAATGCAAATGGTGGTCCCCATGGGAGCCGCCATTTGCGTACACGCTTTTTTTTTTTTCAAAGTCACCCGTGATAGGCTACGTGACGATTTACGTAGCCTATCACGGCTGACTTTGAAAATCTAGCCATGATAGGCTACGTAAATCGTTACGTAGCCTATCACGGGTGTGTGTGTGTGTGTGTTTTTACTTTTTTTTCACGGCCGTGTAGACGGGGCACTCCTACCCAGCCTGAATTTCGCCGGCGAGGGATGGGGCGCCTCCCCCCCAGCCTGAATTTCGGCCGGGCGAGGCAGGGCGTGAACTTCGGGGGGAGAACCAGAGCGCCTCCCCCCCACCGTGAAGCAAGCTGCAGGACGAGGTAAGTCCCTTTTGTCCATCCCTAAATTGGAAATGGGGTCAGAATTTTCAGCCTCACCGCCTTTTGCCTTTGGCTTCACCAAAGCCACCCCTGGAACGGTGTCTTTAAGAGCTTATCCAAAATGGAATCCCGCCCTTGGGCTAAAAAAGGTTCCACACACCTGAAGTAAAGTCACAACAATGGTTTTACTGTGTTGACTGTTGCCATTAACTTGGCATGGTGGCAATGAGGCAGAGCTTTCTTATTTCTGTGAACCAACAACTAAGTTGTGCATTTCAGACAGGGTCATTTTGCCAGACAGAGAGGCAGATGGCAGACAGAAATTGGGTGGGTGTAATTGGTGTCTTCCTGCTGATGAAAGCCTCCTTGATCCAGTGGTGCTGGATCAAAGTGCCTTCCATCAGCAGGGGGACACTGGTTGAAGACAACCCATTGTTCCTGCCTGTGTGGTAGAATATGCTAATCTAATCAATCTCAGATATCAGGACATCATTCACATGGGATCCCAAATAACCTTTGCATTATTAAGCTACCACACATTTCCTACACTGAAGGGGCCGTTCTTTGTGTGCTGAGGGATGCCTGCATTGAGCAACATCCTCATTCTAGGGAATGGGAAAACACATGCATTCAAGGGAGCTCCTGATAAAAACATCCCTGGATTGGGCTACTTGTCTCCTGTCATACCTTCAGAGGAACACAGAAATATCCAGTGTTGTAACTAGTTATGTTTTCTACACTTCAGTCAGGCTGTCAGTTCTATGCTTCTCCTGCTCCAGAACAGGCACCAGGGGAAGTTAAAAAGGTCACAAACTTTAAGGAATCTTCTGTGGAAATTCAGAGTCCTCACTGATTAGAACCTGATTAGAACCTGCAGTGCAAAAACTGCTGCTAACTGCTGCCAAATATCACATATCTCCGATTCCTTGCCTACCAGCAGTATTCAGGGCCTGAATGTGCTTTACTGCATTAGGCTTCAGGCACAAGGCCAATGAGAAGCTATGGTGGTACCACTCTGGTTCGCATACAGCCTTCCATGAATTCTGAGCAAGATAATTATCTGGCAGGCTTTTATTCTACCTTCTTGAAGACATGCTTAATTATTCCATGCCAAGGCAACCTCAATTTATCATTATTTCAACCATCAATTTATCACATTCTCTTTAACAGTAATTTTGCACTTGTGTCCATTTTACACCCAAGGCAGGTTTATCTTATTGCCCCAGTCTAGTGACACTATTGGAAACACCTTTATTGCAACTTTTACTTTCTCTGAAAACTGGTACAAGAACACAGCCGATCTGCTCCTGTGTTCTAGAAAGTCAATCTAGTTCAATGTTGTTTAAGTTTTACTTAGCTGTTTTCATTGATATGCCTTCCACATGTCTCACTTCCTGCCCTCATGGCAGGGGTGATACTTGGGCGGGGCTATGCCCTGGGTTACTTCCTGTACATGTGTGATAGCGTCAAGCCAAAAGGTGGGAAGCCATCAAGGTGATCAGCCAGCCAAACATCACCCTGTTTGTTGAGATATATGGCAGCTACACAGCAGATCTTGCAGAAGTCTGAAACAAATCTGGATGAATGGGATGTATGCTTGCCCTTCTATTTTTAATTCTGCCAAAGACCTTTTTATCATTATTTCTTTAGAGGCACATCACCGCCAACTGAGCAATACAGACTGAGGGGAAAAAAGACACCCTGTCATTCTGTCAGCATGGTAAGGGAGCGAAAAATATACTATTTGGCCCTCAGGGTCACAGATCTGGAAGTTACTGTTCTTTTTTTCTATTTTTGCAATGGCATGCAGTATATGGAATAATTATTAGAGTAGCAAATGCAGCTTGAAACAAATGAATCTTGTTTTATAAATTAGGGATGTACGAAAGTCACTTACCTTTTCGAAGGGTGACATTCGCGGTAGGGGGAGGCGCTCCGTCCCTCCCCCCCCCCGGAATCCTGGCCGGCCGGCTCCGCTCTGCAGGGATTCTACGGAGCCGCCAGCTGGCTCTGCCAGCGGCTGGACATCCGGCCGCTGGCTAGCAGGGACGCAAATGGCGGCATCCGTAGCCGCTGCCATTTGCGTCCCTGCAGTCAGCCATGATAGGCTATGTGAATGTTTACGTAGCCTATCATGGCTGATTTAAAAGAAAAGAAAAAATGCATGTACGCAAATGGCGGCGCCTATGGGTGCCGCCATTTGCATTCCTTATTTTGGCACATCTTAGTCTACGTAAACATTTACGTAGACTAAGACGGTGAAAATAAGGGGAACGCAAATAGCGTAGCATCTATGCTATTTGCGTTCCCCTTATTTTCGCTGTCTTAGTCTACGTAAATGTTTACGTAGACTAAGACGTGCCAAAATAAGGAATGCAAATGGCGGCGCCCATGGGCGCCGCCATTTGCGTATGCATGGGTTTTTTTTCTTTTAAATCAGCTGTGATAGGCTACATAAACATTTACGTAGTCTATCACGGTGTTTTTTTAAAAATCTAGCTGTAATAGGCTATGTAAATCTTTACGTAGCCTATCACATTTTTTGTTTTTTGTTTTTTTTAACTGGAAATGGCGACGGCGGCAGCCAGTCGGAAGACCAGCCGCCGCAGCCGCCGCTGCAGCTGCCACCGCCGCCAGGAAGATCCTGTCCTGGGGGTGGCGGGGGGGTGGCAGACCGTTCCACCACCGATTTCTTCGATGTCTATATACTAATGCCCAGAGTATGGGAAACAAACAGAACGAACTTGAACTCTTAATACAAGAGGGAAATTATGACCTGATAGGTATAACTGAGACTTGGTGGGATGACTCTCATGACTGGAATACAGCAATTGAAGGTTATAACTTGTTCTAAAAGAACAGGAGGAACAGAAAGGGAGGTGGGGTTGCAGTGTATGTGAAAAATACATATCTCTGCACAGAAATACAGGAGGAGGAGCTTGGTAGCCCCATCGAGAGCATCTGGGTTGAAATAAATGGAGCAAAGAATAAAAGGAACCTGGTGGTCAGAGTCTATTACCGGCCACCCAATCAAGGAGAAGACAAGGATGAAACTTTTGAAAAGCAAATAGCCAGTGTTTTAAGGAAGCATGATGTAGTAGTAATGGGGGACTTCAATTTCCCCGATATTTGTTGGGAGACAAATTCTGCAAAACATGGCCCCTCCAGGAAATTCCTGACTTGTGTGGCGGATAACTTCCTCCTACAGAAAGTAGAGGAAGGAACTAGAGGATCGGCTATCCTTGACTTGATCCTAACCAACAGAGATGACTTAGTGGATAAAGTAGCAGTTACAGGAACTCTGGGGGAAAGCGTCCATGTTGTACTTGAGTTCTTGGTTCTAAGGGAAGCAAAAGTTGAGTGTAGTCAAATGCGTACCCTGAATTTTAGGAAAGCTGATTTTAATAAACTCAGAACAATGATCAGTAAGGTCCCATGGCAAGCGATGCTAATGAGAAAAGGAGTCCAAGATGGGTGGGAGCTTTTAAAAAAGGAAATTCTCAAGGCACAATCACAAACAATTCCAACAAGAAGAAAAGGTGGAAGACAACAGAAGAAGCCAATGTGGCTTCACAAAGAGCTTAGGGATGACCTGAAAACAAAAAAGGACACATATAGGAAGTGGAAAGAAGGCCAAGCAACAAAGGAAGAGTTCAGGCAGATAGCACAGAATTGCAGGGATGGCGTTAGGAAGGCTAAAGGTGAGAATGAGCTGAGGTTAGCAAGGGATGCTAAAAACAACAAAAAGTCTTTCTTCAGCTACGTGCATGGTAAAAGGCAGAGGAAAGAAATGGTTGTTCAGCTATTAAATAAGGATGGCAAAATGATAACAGATTACAAAGAAAAGGCAGAGGTGCTCAATTCCTACTTTGGCTCAGTCTTCTCCCAAAAGAGGGTCTATGACCCCCCTGGCAAAGGCAAAGTACAGGCTGAAAGGGCAGGATTGCAGCTTGAGATCGATAGGCATATGGTCAAGGAACACCTAATTACTTTGAATGAGTTCAAATCTCCAGGGCCAGATGAACTGCATCCTAGAGTAATAAAGGAACTGGCAGAAGAACTCTCAGAACCGCTGTCTATTCTCTTTGAGAAATCATGGAGGACGGGGGAAGTGCCAGATGACTGGAGGGGGGCTAACGTTGTCCCTATCTTCAAAAAGGGTAAAAAGGGGAACCTGGGAACTACAGACCAGTCAGTCTGAAATCAATCCCAGGGAAAATTCTGGAGCAGATGATAAAGCAATCCATCTGGAAGCACCTTGAAAACAATGCAGTGATGATTACTCGAAGCCAACATGGATTTGTCAAAAACAAGTCCTGCCAGACAAATCTGATTTCATTTTTTGATCAAGTAACCTCCCTTGTAGACCGTGGGAATGCTATAGACATCATATACCTCGACTTCAGCAAAGCTTTCGACAAAGTGCCCCATGATCTCCTGATGAGCAAACTAGCTCCAAGTGGGCTAGATGAAACAACGATCCGGTGGATCCACAGTTGGCTACAGAATCGGACTCAAAGAGTGCTTATCAATGGGACCTTCTCAAACTGGGGAGAGGTAATGAGTGGGGTACCGCAGGGCTCAGATCTGGGCCCCGTGCTCTTCAACATTTTTATTAATGACTTAATAAACACCACTGGAGGCGTTCAAGACGAGGCTGGACAGCCATCTGCTAGGATGCTCTGACTTGGATTCCTGCATTGAGCAGGGGGTTGGACGCGATGGTCTTGTAGGCCCCTTCCAACCCTACTATTCTATGATTCTATGAAAGTCAAAAAGAAAAGTTTCCTGAGGCAAGAGCTCTCCATGCCATTCACAGAAAATCTGCAGGCACCCCACCCCCCTCCATCTGTGTGAAGCACAAGATGGGATCCATCTCCAAGCCTCAGTACACAGACAAGACAGAATTAAAAATATAATATCTGTAGCAAAGTCTGGCTCTTTAATAAATGAGTTATTTTACATATCTGGTAAAGCTGATTTGCATGCATTTGCACCTGATTCATGTCTCACAGCTCTGCTGGAAAGCAATGCTGACTAAACATTTAATTGTCTTATTCATTTGTTTTCCTGTGTGTTTCTTCTGAAATTTGAATTCTCCTTTTGAAAACAAAAGTATTTGGCTGATTGGCTCTACTGATTTCATGAAGGTTAATTAACCTCTTTTTTTCTGTCCTTTGGGAAATTATAATGGATTGCCAGGAATCTATCCAGCTGTTTTAGTCTTCCTGAGAAATTCTCTTTTCTCCACAATGTGGTGGAACACCCTGTTCCCATAGGAAAATAGTGCTAGGAATTGTCAAAGCCAGGAAGGATCAAACCTGTACAGGCTATTTGCTTCTCTGATGAGGAGCTTAATTTGGGGCCCTCAGGAGTTCAACATCTATTCTTCAAATCAGCTATCTCATCCTCTAACTCCCACCAGCTCCCACATCTCCTCTGAAGGGCAGGTGTGCTAGAAACTGCATAATACACTCAGCGAGCAATCCTATGGTCCCTGGGCAAGCATTCCAGGGACCATAGGATGACTCTGAAAACCACTCCGAGGTCGGCGATGGCACTCTGACCTCGGAAGGGGGAGTTGGAGATCTGACCCCAGTCTCCTCTCTCTTGCAGCCGGCACAGAGAGAACTTTGCTGGCTGCCTCTCCGGGGTCGGAAAAGTGACCTCAGAGGAGGAGGAAAAGGGGCATTCTGGTGGTCAGGGAGGGGAGCAGAGAGGCCAAGATATGAGATATCCTGAGCCTCCACCAGCCTCCTTCCCTCCCCCTCTGAAGTGCCCTTGCTAGATGGGCCAAGAGGGCTGTCTATTGAATATAATCCAAGACAGAGGGCAAGGAGATGAAGATCACCTCCACCGCTCCTCCCGCCCTGCTGGTCAGCCTGGCAGGGCATAGAAAACTCAGAAGCCTCCATGTTTGGGGGCTTCCAAGTGGCGAGGGTGCAATCAATAGAGCTGCACCCTAACTAGAGCAGGGTTGACTGACTCCCAAACAGAAAATGTTACATTACCTCACTCAGGTTCTCAACCACCTCTATAGTTCCCCAGAGCTGGTATAGTTTTTGCTGTAAGAGCTTCCACTGCCCCCAAGATCCTGATCCCATGAAGCCTATTTTCCTTTACTTATCACAGGGTGGGCAACTTGTGGCCCTCCAGATGTTTTGGCCTACAACTCCCATCATCTCCCTCAACTGGCTATGTTGGCTAGCGCTGACAGGAGCTGTAGGCCCAAACATTGTCTGCCCCTGACATCACTTTACTTTTTGAGGTCCTGGCATGTGTGTTACAGAGTTTTGGAGCTGATATTAGTTCAGTTAGAGGTCTCACAAGGACGAGAGGTGGGGTTACCAAATTTAGTGTGCAATCCTATGCATGTTTAGACAGAGAAAAAAAAATCCTACAACTTCCAGCATCCCCCAGCCAGTATGGCTGGCTGGAGAATGCTGGGAGTTGTAGGACTTCTTTCTGTCTAAACATGCACAGGGTTGCACCCTTAGATTGGCTTGGAAATAATAAACCAAGCTATTTTCCATTTGTGGGGACATAAACTGGTTTATTTTTGAGCTGATCCAATGCACATGCAGGGAGTTGTAGATCACTAATGTTTAGGCTCAGCTTGTCAAGACCTGGGTCCACAATAGCTCCTGAAACACCAACTCAAAGAACATCAGGTCAGGTGTGGATTCAGTCTGTGTGCCACCTCCCACTTCTGGCTAAAAGAAGGAACTGCAGAAAGACTGTGCATACCTCTTTATCCCAGGTGGCTAGCGCAGATCACATGGCATTCCTTGACTGTCATAATGGCATCTGGGTCAGGCTTGCTAGCTGGTCTAAGCAATTCCACATCTTCACCTTGCTTGCCCTCTGCCTTTGTTTCTCCCTCAACTCAGCAGAAACCAGGTCTGACAAAGCTTCTGATCTCTTGAATTGTTCTGTGTTTAGACCATTGATTGTTTGAGTCCTATGAAGGCTTGTAGTGTTTTGTTCAAAAGTCATCCATGCATACACGCACACACCATTTTTGGAAATAAGAAGCCATCTTTTGACTTCAAAGAGTTCTTCAGAGTGTCAAAGAATGGCCCCAAGAGCCAATAATGGCACATCCTTCAGAATGGGATCTCTTTCTCTATTGCCATCATATTGGCTGGCCACTTGCAAAGAAGAATACAGAGTTAAAGGTCTGAGGAGGACTGGCTTCCTCCACTTATGGTTTACTAGCAAATACACTGGTGAGATTAGTTTAAGTGTGCAGGAAGACATCCATCCATCCTTCCAAAAACCCCATAAAAAAAGGAATGACGAACATTTATCCTCTACCGTATTTGGTGTAAGAGAAGTTGATCATGACTGGAAGTGTTTTAAGATGAACACTTAAATCAGAAATAATGTCACACTGAGGTTTATTTCATTGTTACTTGCCGAAAACTTGGATCTGGGTCATTTGTAAAAATGGCCACAAGAGTGGAAATTTATGCAGCTTAAAAATGACTCCTTGTAGGGCATTTTGTTTAGTAAATGTAGCTATTTATCTGCACGTTCTCTTGCCTTCTGAGCTAATAGGGAAGACATTATTATACAATGTCATTTTTCATGAGCTTTTATGAATGTCTGGAATACACAAATCAAAGCTAAGAAAAGTGAAACAAATTATGATTTTAGCAAACGACGTCTCTCCACAAACATTACATTAATAAAATGAATGCTCTGTGGTATTGTGGGAGGAAGCTGACCTTATAGCATTTTGAGCGGAAAATGTTTATTCTCTAGAACTCTTGACCATAATTGACCAATGTAAAGGGTGCTGAGTTTTGCCATGGTGTGGAGAGAGGAAAGCCTTTCTTAGTGCAAGGGATAGCAACCCTCTGGCCAGTGGGCCAGGAGTGTCTGGGAGTTCATCATCTGGCCCACAAGCTTCTTAAATTCCCTGCAATGAATTGAGTTGTGCTTTGCAGACATGAGACATGGTGCATAGAATTGAGGTGTGTATTTTGCAGGCATGAGAACCGTTGCACTGGAGTTCGCACATCAACATGAAAGCAGAGCCCAGCCAAGTGTTGATTCAACTGTATGAGACTGTAGCCCCGCTGTGGAGGTCCTTGAAGTTCGCAAGCATCTGAATGTTCTAAAAGGTATGATTAGCATTGGCTGATCTGCGTGAACATTTCCCTGCCAAGCAGGGATTTTTAAGCAGTCTCCTTGTGGTGATCAGCTTTTGTATGTTTTCCAGCTCTGCTGGTGCTTGCTGGTAGGGTGGATGGGCAACTGAGCGCATTTGTGGCTCCTATTATTCATTCCCCTACTTAATTCCCCATGTTCTCTTCCTAATAGTATGTCTTTTTGTAGTTAAGTGAAGCTAGAACTAAACAAGAAAGAACAGAACATACACACTTGAATAGGGGAAGGCACTGTAAGGAACAGATTGTCAAATGGGGTGGTTTTGAAAGGATAAGAACCTCTAATATATGGATGACGAACGCACTGCCTCCCTTTTCTTTTTAATTCTGTAACCTATGCAACAGACTGATCATTTGCATAGCTTGGGTTTTAAACATTTGTTATTAGGAAGGGAAAGTGAAAGAAGGGAACAGAACAGTAGGCAATGAGGGGGAAAAGAATGCAAAAAATGCAGAGAGGAGACGATATGGGGAGAAAGCAGGAGAAGAGGGGAGGAAAAAAAATCCCACCATAGGGAGGACAGCTCTAAGGCAAGGGTGGGCAACTTGGGGACATGTTTTGGACTATAACTCCCATAAGCCCCAGCTAGCATGGCCAATGGCCAGAAGTTATGGGAGTTGTAGTCCAAAATATCTAGAGGGCAACAGGTTGCCTACCACTGGTATAAGGCTACAATTCTATGCATCTTTATGGGGGAGTAAGCCCAATTAAATACAATAGGCCTTGCTTTGGGGTAAATATGTATAGAATTAGGCTATATTTCTGTTAACTGTGTGCAGGCTGTCTTCCGCTTGAGAGGTATTGCAGTGGCAAGTCATCAGTGGTCTACTCCTGAGTGTCCATATTTGGACTTCAAATATGGACAGATAAGAACCTCCTCATTATCTTCTTCTCAATATCGCCAGTTCCACATAGAGCTACGGAAGTGCAGAACCTCCCAAGAAAGTTTTCTGGCCTTATTAAAACTCTTTTTCCCTCCCTCAATTCCTTAGATATTTTTTGGGAGCAAGAATCTCCAAAATCACTTCAAGATGTTGCTTTAGATTAAACTTGGTGATAACATAGGGATATGCAGACTCCCCGTTGCTAGACATTGAAATTCATTGCATCTCTCAATTCCTCAGTAGTTTGACCCAAGTGGGATATGAAATGTCTCCTGAAGAGTAATTCAGAGTCAAATCTATATGAAGCTAAACTGGACATTGCCTGTGGCCTCTAAACTCCAAATACTTTTAATACTAATAAACTTTCTTCATAAACATTACATTGGGATCACACCTGACCACATGCTGGTTGATTCTCTCAAAGAACTCCAAAGGTTTGTGAGGCAAGACTTCCCTTTACAGGAACAGGTTACTGTTTGTGAGCAGAATGCTTCCCAATGAAGGAAATCAGAAACCATTGCCTCTTAAAGAAACATGAGCAGTGCCTCCTAACAGAAAGCAGGATTTTGTAGAAAATCAGCCTAAGGAATTAGTATCTCTGACCTTGTGCAGGATCTCCCCTACCTATGAAAGGTATCTTTTTTTAAAAAACAAAGAACCAAAACTCGCATCTTATACAAAGCAGGAAAAAAAGTCAAAACATGCACTTTCTTTTCTGGTCCCAAGTTCTTATTTTCTGGCAACCAGCTTGAAATTCTGGTCAAATCAGAATTCTGGCTGGCTGGCAACCCTGTCTGGGAGATTTGTTGTTGTTCAGTTGTTGTGTCCGACTCTTCGTGACCCCATGGACCATAGCATGCCAGTCCTCCGCTCTCTCCAGGAGCGTGCTCAAGTTCATGTCTGGGAGATACCAGTCATGAAAAAGAGAAGGGTGCCTTGACCATTTTGGTTAGGGGTGTACGAAACCCCACTTACCTGGCTCTGCTGGGGTCCACAGGTGGGGGAGGCGATCCGTTCCTCCCTCCAGAATCCTCGACGGGGGGGGGAGGCGATCCTCCCTCCCGGAATCCTGCCCGGCCAGCTCTGCTCCGCAGCCAGTCCGCAGAGCCGCCGGCCAGGTCGATCCGCAGCAGGGCCTCCACCTGCTGCCGGGCTGCTGTGAATGCAAATGGCATCCTGCGTAGGGGACGCCATTTGCGTCCCTACGCTAGCTTGTGATAGGCTACGTAAATATTGACGTAGCCTATCACAGCTAAAGCAGGGATGCAAATGGCGTCCCCTACGCCATTTGCCTCCCCACTTTAGCCGTGATAGGCTACGTAAATATTTACGAAGCCTATCACGGGCGAGTGTAGGGACCACTGCCTACAGTGCATTTGCGGCTGCAGCAGCCCAGCAGCGGCCGGAGCCACTGCCACCGCTGCTTCATCCGCCGCCACATCCGCCACCAGGTAGGTCCGTCCCAGGAGGATTCTGCGGGGTGGCGGGGCCGTTCCGCCACGGACTCTGGGGGCGTCCCCTACCCCATTCTTTAGATTGGCATATTATTTAGAATCCGGCCTCACTGGAGTCCGTGGTGGAATTCTCTGACATCCCTAAGTTTGGTCCCCAGGCAGGACCAAAATAGATTCAGTACTAAACCTGAATCACTTCCTCTGGGTCTCCTTGCATCAGTCTAGCACTGGGCCTAATTGTGGGTTGTCCTTTGGTCCAGCCAGTTTAGTCCCTGCCCTGGCTCAGTCACAGAGTCACAAGAGGAAAAACATTTGAACTTTTAAGGAGCAGATTTGGAGTCCCTGTCAGCTGCTCAAAATGTCTAAATCTCTTGAGCAGCAGATTTTGGTGCTCTCGTCACTTATTTTTAAACAATGTGCTGGGAAAACTGTTGGTAGCTGAGCAAGTGGAAGAATAGCTTGAATTTTCCCAGAATCTGGCGGGCGGGTTTTCAAGATGTCTCAGCTGCCACAGTTGAGCCTGAAATGCTGCATGCACTTCAGTCAGGGCTGCACAATGTCTGGTCCACCAAGCCAAACATAGACCACCAGCCATGGATTGTGGCCTTCCAGATATTCTACAGAACACACATGTATTTGCAGTAGGGATGTACGAAAGTCACTTACCTTTGCGGAGCTTGGATTCACGGTGTGGGGGAGGCGCTCTGTCCCTCCCCCCGGAATCCGCCCTGGGCCGGCTCCACGGAGCCACCGGCCAAGGCCATCCACAACCGGAGTTCCGGCTGCGGACGGGCTGCTGCGGACGCAAATGGCGGCCGCCATAGCGGCCATTTGCATCCTGTGAAGCTGCCGTGATAGGCTACGTAAGTATTTATGTAGCCTATCACGGCAACCCCCCCCAAAAAAAACTGCGTACGCAAATGGCGGCGGCTATGGCAGCCACCATTTGTGTTCCCTATTTTTAGCCATTTTAGCTTACGTAAATATTTACGTAGGCTATTACGGCGAAAAACAAGGGGAACGCAAATAGTGCCCACCACGCTATTTGCGTTCCCCTTGTTTTCACCGTAATAGCCTACGTAAATATTTACGTAGGCTAAAATGGCTAAAAATAGGGAATGCAAATGGCGGCCGCCGTAGCTGCTGCCATTTGCGTACGCTGGTGGGTTTTTTTGGCTTGCCATGATAGGCTATGTAAATACTTACGTAGCCTATCACAGCCTCTGCAGGGATGCAAAAGGCGTAACTATGTAAATACTTACGTAGCCTATCACGGCTATGATGAAGAAGCGAATGGCGGCCGCAGGGTGGCCGCCATTCGCAAGTCAGGAAGGATGGCAGCAGGTAAGTGCTCTGTTTCACGTGCCTTTCATGGGTTGGGGGGCGGGGGCTTTGTTCCGCCACGGATTTTGCGGGAGAGGGGAGATCCGAGATCCATGGCAGAATTCTCTGACATCCCTAATTTGCAGTTCCAGGCAGGCAGGATAAACAGGAGGCTTGTGGAGTCCTCAGCATGCTGCTATACATGATTGGTGTGAGCCTTCCAAAGGGGCAGAGGGAAGTCAGCTAGTGCAGGCCTGGGTGAGCTCATCACAGCATCAAACCTGCAAAGGAAATAATGTAAGAGAGTTGCAAAACAATTAGGTCATTCTGACAAACAAACAGAATCAAGTTAAACTTAGAAAACCACTGATGCAGGTACTGATTATGTAAACTGGTATATGATATGTTATTAACACAGAAGGAAAGGGGAAAAAAATCTAAACATATCCAAGCACATGCAGATGAAACACTGATCAAAACAGACATGCAACAATGTGGACTTACAGTTTCATTTTAAAATTTATTCAAGTTACACTTGTTGTGGAATTTTGTATTGGTTTTTATATGCTATTTAGTAGTTAACTATTCCTGCAAAAGTACAGTTTGCATTGGACGGTTGTAAATGTCGTAAATAGTCTTAAGTTAATAATAGAAGCCCTTGTGATTTTTACTCTGCTTTGTACATCAGTGCAAATGGTCTCAATAAATCTCAATAATTAAAAACAATCATTATGTTACAATATTAAAGACATCTCTTTAATATGGCCTTTTAAACTGTGAATAGTGGTTTTAATATTTTAAAATGATGTTTTTTATGTTTTATGTATTATTTTTATTTGAATTGTTTTACACCACCTTGGTGACAGCTGAAGAAAGGTGGTATATAAAAATTATAAATAAAAAATAAATAAAATGGTGTTATTAATATTTATTATCAATAAATAATATGTTTACTAGTATTGTGCTTAGAATGAACTAAGCACTTCACAGGCATTCAAAAGGGCATATCCTTGCCCAATGGCTTTCAAAATATAATCAAACAGTAGGACAACACATTTCAAGGAAAACACAAGGCCCCATGTCCTTTGTTTGCAAGGGAGAATCAGTGGTAGGGGTGGGGTGTTCAGTTCTTCCCGTCGACCAGTGCTCCCCTCCAAATACCCCATGGCCTTTCTTAAGAACTATTTTTGCCCACTTGGGCTCTAAGACCAGACAAAGTCTGGGTGTGAGGGGGAATAACGGGGTGGCCTTTGCTGGGAGATTGATCTGTGAAAAAAGAAATTTATGATCTGCAGACAATGGAACTAATTACCCAGGGAGGTCGTGGGCTTTCCCACACTGGAGGCGTTCAAGGCTGGACAGCACCTGTCAGGGATGCTCTGACTTGGATTCCTCCATTGAGCAGGGGGTTGGACTCGATGGCCTTGTAGGCCCCTTCCAACCCTACTATTCTATGATTCTATGAGAATTTATTTCAGCAAGGAGCCAGAAGATTTTGCAACATTTTTATGCTTCTATAAAAATTATGCAGTGTTATGAACACAGACAATACATTTGAGCTTTCCCTGATGCTCATTGACTTAAAAGGCTTGCAGGTTTGTATTGTGTGTGCTGCTCAGTTTACTCACTTGTTTCATGCTTAGGAAAAAACAGGCAATGTTCAAGACTACATAAAAATATCACAGAACGGGGGAGAATCCATACAATATTCGCTTCTATTAACTGTATCACCGCATATTCTTTCCTAGATTACATAAAGGCAGTATGATGCAGATCCTAGAGGTGGTTTCAGAGGGCAGTATGCAGTGCTGTCGTTCTGCTTATGCCATTGACATAGCACTAGCATAAGTGACCTCTAGCACAACACCAATAGAGTATGCTGGAGGAATGGATTTTCCAGAGAAACCTGTCATGCCAGCATACGCTATTGGCATTACACTGAGGGATGCATGTGCTAGTGCTACGTTGATGCCATAAGCGGAGGGACAGCATTGGATACTGTCAAATATATTTGGCAAATTAGTTAATAGTTTAAACAGCAGAGCCATTAAAATTAAGGAGACTGTTATCATTAGTAAAAATCAATGAAGTAGCACTAGATTAATAACTTCATTAGGACCAAGTAAGGGGTGACGAAGTAATGAGCAAACTTCTCCATTTTTGTAACTCTTCTGGATACTAAGCAAAATAGTACAAAACAAATGCTGGCTGGAGAAAAAGCTGGACATTATAACTGATGGTGCTAACTGTGTCTCTAAGTTGTATGAATCTTTTTAGAAATGTAAATAGGTGCAGGTCCCCCACATCAGGTTTGGGGTTGTGGGGAGCAGGCGGCAGAAGGTGCACTAACCCTTTCCCTTCTGCTGTGGTCCCAACAAAAATCACGTCTGAAAATATAAAAACACCCATTATTCACATCTGCCTCCAGTGCTACGCAGAGGAACACCCATTTCCATTGTGTTATACTGAGCCAGGTCATCAGTCCTTCTAGTCGTGTTGACAACGACTGACAGCACCTCTCCAGGATTTCAGGCTGGATTCTTGCTGAGGATTGAACCTGGGACCCTTTTGCCCACACATATATTTTGAAGGGTGAACAGCCATGGTGAACCTTTGTCCCATTACCATTGGTACAACCTGAAATCTGTTTCACACCCAGCATGAGATAATTTAATTAAGGCTGCAATCCTGTGCATAGTTACTGTGCTGTCTCTATGCCCATGTGCCCTGCCTCTGGACACTTTTCAGCCGGTGTAACTCAAGCCTCGCTTTAAATCCAACAAACAATTCTTTATTGAACAGTCTCTTTCGGTGGAACAACAAGGAAATAATAACTCACAGTCCACAGGAAATAAGGAGGTTGTCACAAATGAGGGCTAGGTCCAGTGGGAAAGTATGGGTGGATGCTGGATAAAAAGGGGTGGGGCCTGGTAAAAAGGATGTATTCTCTCCCAGGTCTTCTGAGCTGGCTAGGCCGAAAGTAAAGAAAGACTGCTGCCCAAAGGAAAGTCTCCTTCATCTCAGGCTGCTAGGATCCAGCTACTGAGCTACAGCAGGCCGGGCTAGCAGATCCTTGATCTCTCCACCCACAGTAGAAACATACACATTCCTTGTACTTTAACATGATACAGAGCTGGGGCAGCACAGTTACTTTGGAGTAAGTCCCATTGAAGAGAGTGAGGCTTCCTTCCAAATTAACATGCATAGGATTGTGCTGCATATCTGCATAACGATAACACCTCCTAACTTCCATATTAAGACTGCAGACTTGGGGTTGTACCATCCTACCCAGCTTTGTCTATGCCCACCTGCCCCTTTTCATCTTTTGGTTAACATCCAGCCTGAAGAAGATTTGAACATGTGTACACTACATTGAGACATTTGCATCTCTGTGTACAGGAGCAAACCCTCAGCCAGCATTTCTAGGTGTGTGTGCATACAGAGCATAGCGGTGGCTAAGGATGAACTGGACTTCTCAAACTTTCACTGCATCCTGGGGTCATCATAACATTCATCTTGTTGTGAGGTTGAGTAGTTTCTAGTGCATCTATGCCAAAAGTGGTACAGAAACTCACAAGACAACATTTTCGTAAATCCTTTTTGCCATTAACTAGCTTAATAACTGGTGTGTGTGTGTGTGTGTATGAGTGAAACATAATCTGCATTTTTCCTGCAGAAGACAGAAACGTAGAAAACTCAAAACATTCCATTAGAGACTTGCATCCTACCTGTCAAGCTCTGAGATATTTGTCATTATAATGATATATTTGATCCCCTGCAGATGCTCAAACTCAAATATATTGTCTTTCATCTATGAATGCCTCCATCCCTTAATGTGTTGTCGTTGCTAGCACCAAATATGTCTAAATAACCCAATTACCTAAGAAAACTGTGGAGGGAAACCCTAAATAGAATATTTTCCTCCAATTTTGTGTTTAATAGCCTATGGTGATAATATAATGCATATATACAGAGGGCAGAATGCTATTAATGCCTACTTAATCATACAAATAACAGACTTTGAAATAATTCATGTATAATTTTATTTATCCTGTGCTGTTTCCCTGAGGAGAAGCAACATGCAGAATATCAGTTTGATCCCAGGGATCCTGGGACTTTTAGTCCCAGTCTCTGGCAGGAAAATGTGCTCTGGCCCCTGGGAGAAGGAGAGAGGGACACAGGTGGGCAAAGTTGCTCTGCCAGGGCCTGGAACTGTCTTTCTCTGCCCCAAAGTAACTTTCTGGGCCTTGGGGCAGGGGTGGCTCTCAGGATCAAGGCACGCACAGCCCCACTCACGAGCATTCAACCAGGGGTGCTTGCTTATGTGAGAAGACTTGCTTAAAAGCTCACAACAACCTACTCATCATGCAAGTCAGCAAAGTGGTACACCTGTAATCCCCTTTTATATGCATGGAGCAGGAGCTCAGCTGCATCTGCTCACCCATGCAGTTGACTTTTGCAGTTGACTTTTGATGACATGGTTGTTGAAAGAAAGCTCCACCCATGGCTCAGAAGATGGCTGGGAGCTCCTTTGCTCAAGGTAACCCGAGGAAGGTCTGTACTAAGACATCCAGCAGCTATCTCTCAGCCCATGGTTGAATCCTACCGGTATCCAAAGGAAAAGAAGTTGCGGGTGGGGGGGAGTATATACATACAGTACATGCATACATACATACATACCTGTCACAACTACGCACATCATCAGAGGACAGGTCTGTCATTTCCGGTAGATCTGATGACTGAGCAGCATCAAGGCTTGGGCACCAAGCTAAGTAGACCTGGCCTCCGAGAAATGAATCTCCTCAGTCTGCTCTTCTACTGCCTCTCAATGGGTAAAGCTGATGTCCTTCAACAGGTAGACCTGCTGGCACTAACCCTTGATGCTGCCTCTTTCTGCCACTGCTTCTGCTCACCAACCTCTTGTTTAGTGCACATCTCCACTCTGAACTTGCAGTAAGCACTTTGTTCCAACAGGGTGCATCTCAATTAATCTCAGGGCTGTGCCTGATAAGGTCTGCTTTTGCCTCTCCCTCCTTGCACCCAGAAATGCCCATCTTTCTCTGTGCCTGCCTATCCAATCAGATGACAGTGCCTACTGCTGGTAAAAGTGCATTCATTTATCATTTATTTAGAACATTTTTGCCCCACACTTCAGCTGGAAAAGGTTTCCAGAGATGCTTACAAAGTTAAACAATAAGACAGTACCTGCCCTCAAATTTACAATCTAAAAGACAGGGATTGGGAGGGAGGAGGAAAATAGCAAACTCATGAACTAGCTCTGAAGTACAATGTTTTTATAAGTGTTTTTCTGGCAGGGAGCAACAGGCAGCTGCTCCTTCTCTGGGCGATGGATGGAACCAGGTTGGTCTCCCCCGTGCCATGAGGTCCTTCCTGGGAGGCAGGGGGAGCAGCCCCCATGTGGCCCTCAGTCCTCTGGCCAATGGCAGAGACGTAATGTTGCAGCTTGCTTGGAATGCTGGGTGCCGAACGCGGCCTGTGCACATCCACCTCTGTCCTAATCACCACCACTACACTTTCCATTAATTTATTTTATTATTGCATTTATATCCCGCCTTTTTTCCTCTTGCAAGGCACCCAAGCATTATCCTCCTCCTCTCCATTTTTTCCTCACAACAACAACCCTGTGAGGTAGGTTGGGCTGAGAGTGTGTGACTGGCCCAAAGTCACCCAGTGAGCTTCCATGGCCGAGTGGGGACTAGAACCCGGATCTCCCAGCTCCCAGTCCAGCACTCTTGCCACTACACCACACATGACTTCTGAGCAATTTTGAGCAAAAAAAAAATGATCAAAAGAGACTCAAATGCTATTTTTCATAACACCCTAATCCCTGTATCTGACTTTCTGAAATTTGCGGACGTTTACATTGCTCACCAAACCACAGAGGGTAGAGCATCACATTTTATTAAAACATACACACAAGGCAAACTTCAAAGCCTCCTTGCACAACACCCCACCCCACCCCAATTTGTCTAAAATTTGGTAGGCCTCTAGCCTTTCTGCTATGAGCTTCTCTACATGAGCCTGTTAATCTGCTGTTAATTCTCTGTATCCACTTTCATTCATCACAAAATTGAGATCCAAGCGCTACACAAGGAGTGTTTCGTTTCCTGCCTTTCCATTATATAACCTCTAGATGGTGCTGTGCTATAGCAGAATAGCGCAAATCCACAAGAGGAAATTGCACTTTCTTTTGCTTTCACAATTAAATGCTGCATTTTCCCTGTTCTAAAAAAACTCACAGAAAGTGCTGGTTAGACACAGAAGCGAAACTGGAGGGACACGACATCGTTTAAACAACTGTGAGTACTGAATGATGAGCTCATGATAAATGCCTCATGCAGAAAAGCCCTATGGCTGCAAACTAGGGATGTACAGATTCCCCACTGTCCGTTCTGGTGGGGAATCTGTGAGGGGGGAGGTAATCTGTTCCCCCCCCCGAATCCTCCAGAGCAGCTCCGCTCCATGAGGACTGCGGGGGGGGGGGAGCCTAGCTTGGGAGCCACTTACCTTGCTGCCTGCCAGCCAGAAATAGCAAACTCATGAACTAGCTCTGAAAACTTGGAAAGCCTCATCTGCTGAGAAGGCACGTGTACATTTTGTCCAAATCTGCCAAAAAAGTATACAGTTATTGGCATTCACTGATATTTCCCCACTATAGTCAGTGGGGAAGACATCCAAAATCAGGGGGGAATAAATGTGCATGAATCACATGTCCATGAACTGGCTTCAAAGCTGCAATCTTATGCATACTTCCACCATATCTGAGAAGATTTAGCAGTGACCAACATGTACAATTAATATGCAACGCAATGAAGCAACAAGGCTGCGCACAAGATAACTTCTCCTGAAAAACATCCTGCCCCAGAGATGTTCTTATGTGTAGTTGTTGTTGTTGTTTTCCTGTTTTGAATGGGTTTGCTTACTGGAAGTTAGGAATTGCAAGGGTTTCTTTAAAAATGATTTATTTTTTACGTCCTGTAAAAGTACATCCCGCTGTTACACAGAACTCTCCCATTCAAATTGCTGGGTAGATCCACACCTTTCTAGTTATATCTGGATTTTCATGAAATTGCTTTGGTCTATCAGGGGCACATAAAGCAAGAAAAGTGGATTGTACAGTACCTAAAAAACCCATGTTTATGGATCACACAGCACTTGAAACCCCCATACTTGGGGGTTGAGTGGGTAGAGTAGAACTGAATGTCATCAACTCCATACGTGCTGCTCAGTGAATGAGAGTGGCTTGTTCCCTGCCCTTGGCCATGCTCCCCGGCTCAGTGAAGTTTAGTGGAAGTGTTGAATTAAGCCCCTGTGTTCACCCCACACCTCTCCCCTCTCATCCACCATTGGGATATTGTGCAAGATTAAAGGATACTGCATTATTGTGAATGGAAAAACAGGCTACGTAATCTGAATGGGTGAAGCAGCTACTGCACTATTGTGAATACTTGAAACAGCGCTACTGCGCTATTATGAATGGGAAAACAGGCTATACAGTATGAATGGGTAAAGCAGCTACTGCAGTATTCTGCATGATGGAAACAGTGCTACTGCACTGTTACGAATCGGAAAAACAGGCTGCATATTGTGAATGGATAAAGCTGCTACTGCACTAGGCTACATATTGTAAATGGGAAAACAGCACTACTGCAATATAGTGAAAGGATGAAACAGTGCGAAGTGTGCGAAGTGGGAAACAAAGCCTGTGTCCAAAAGTGCCTTACTGTGAATGGTGAATGAGGGAATGGGGGAGGGTCACCCCACCCCTCGGCCACATCACTGCCAGGTCCCAGCCAGGTCCCAGAGGCACACCCAGGATTTAATGTGTGTGGGGGCAGGGAATACTGCAGTGGAACTGCATGGTAGCCACATTTAAGGAAAAAAGACATACTAAAAGGAGTTTCCAAAAATGCGTCTTTTCCAGAGGGAAGCGGCAGGGTTGCTGCGGACTGGTGACAGCGTCATTTGTCACAAACAACCTTGATGTGCTCTCCCTCTGCACTAAATTGGCTGTGTAGATTGGGCTCAGCAAAGGGAGCTCTCCATTCAGCCCCTTCCCTGGGTGTGTGTCTGATTCCTCCCCCAACCCCCCCAAGCCCCAGTTGTTGTCGTCAGTGGTATTTGTTCTTTTAAGCACCAGAATTGTTTGGCCAACTGTAGTGTTGGTCAAAGTTGCATGTTAGGCTGCAGTTGCAGATGGTGAGGTCCGGCAGGGGAAGAATCCACTGGAACCCAGTAGAAATCTGAGCCAGCAGCAGGTGTGGCAGTAGGTGAGCAAGAAGGGATCACATGTCATACTCCCGGCTTCTTAGACATTGACAGCACTACTGCCTGCTTCCCTCAAAGAACTGCCACTCACATCAGCAGTCAGGAAGACGATTCCACCAAGCCCCTAAGCACTATAAATGTCATCAAGGCAGCTGCCTGTGGGAAGAGCTCCTTGGCAGGAGCAAGGAAGGGCCCTAAAAATAACAACAACAACAACAACAATTGCATGGACAGTATCTGCTCAGCTTCTGGAATGGCCTGAGGGTCAGGTGCTTCTGGGCAAGGCTTGCTTTTTGTCCCGCTGCAGTGCCAAAGTGTATTGGCCCTCCAGTTTGGACATTAGGTGCAGGGCAACAGAGTCTGTGAGCTTGCTCTACACCGGAGGATCTATTGATGGAAGGCTGAGCCCTCTCAGACACCAGACAACTTAATTCAAACATATTTGTAAGCTACCTTGAAGGGGGGAAAGGAAGGATTATTGTTGTTCAGTCATTAAGTCGTGTCCGACTCTTCGTGACCCCATGGACCATAGCACACCAGGCCTTCCTGTCCTCCGCTCTCTCCTGGAGCGTGCTCAAGTTCATATTCATTGCATCGGTGATGCTATCTAGCCATCTCATCCTCTGCCGTCCCCTTCTCCTTTTGCCTTCAATCTTTCCCAGCATCAGGGTCTTTTCCAGGGAGTTTTCTCTTCGCATTAGGTGGCCAAAATATTTGAGCTTCAGCTTCAGTACGTAGGGATGTACGAAAGTCATTTACCTTTTAGCGAAATTGATTTGAGGTGGGGGGGAGGCGCTCTGCCCCTCCCCCCAAAATTCTGGCCGGGAGGGACGCGCTCCCCCCCTCCCCCCCGAAATTCTGGCCGGCCGTCTCCACTCCGCAGGGATTCTGCGGACCCGCCGGCTGGCTCCGCCAGTGGCCGGACATCCGGCCGCTGGCGAGCAGGGACGCAAATGGCGGTGGCCATAGCTGCTGCCGTTTGCATCCCTGCAGTCAGCCATGATAGGCTACGTAAAAGGTTACGGCTGATTTAAAAGAAAACACACACACACACGTACGCAAATGGCGGCGCCCATGGGCGCCGCCATTTGCATTCCTTATTTTACACGTCTTAGTCTATGTAAACATTTACGTAGACTAAGACGGCGAAAATAAGGGGAACGCAAATAGCGTAGCGTCTACTACGGGGATCGCAAATAGCATAGCGTAGCGTCCAATCAGTTGTTCCATGTCCGGTTCTTATTGTTGCTTCTTGACCCTCGTACAGGTTTCTCAGGAGACAGGTAAGGTGGTCTGGTACTCTCATCTCTTTAAGAATTTGGCAGTTTGTTGTGATCCACACAATCAAAGGCTTTAGCGTAGTCAATGAAGCAGAAATAGACGTTTTTCTGGAATTCTCTTGTTTTCTCCATGATACAGCGAATGTTGGCGATTTGATCTCTGGTTCCTCTGCCTCTTCGAAACCCAGCTTGTACTTCCAGTACTTCTCGGTTCACATGCTGCTGAATCCTAGCTTGTAGGATTTTGAGCATAGCCTTGCTGGCATGTGAAATGAGCGCAATTGTACAGCAGTTTGAACACTCTTTGGAGTTGCCCTTCTTTGGAATTGGAATGTAAACTGACCTTTTCCAGTCTTGTGGCGAGTGTTGAGTGTTCCAAATGTCTTCACATATTGAGTGCAGCACTTTAACAGCATCATCTTTTAGGATTTTAAATAGCTCAGCTGGAATACTGTCATCTCCGCTAGCCTTGTTGTTAGTAATGCTTCCTGAGGCCCACTTGACTTCACTCTCGAGGATGTCCAGCTCAAGTTCAGTGACCGCACTCTCATGGCTATCAGGGACATTAAGATCTTTCCTGTATCGTTCTTCTGTGTATTCTTGCCACCTCTTCTTAAGCCTATCTGCTTCTGTTAGGTCCCTGCCTTTTTTGTCCTTTATCATGCCCATCTTTGTACAAAACATTCCCTTAAGATCTCCAATTTTCTTGAAGAGATCTCTAGTCTTTCCCATTCTATTCTTTTCCTCGATTTCTTTGCATTGTTCATTTAAGAAGGCCTTCTTGTTTCTCCTTGCTATTCTCTGGAACTCTGCACTCACTTGGGTATATCTTCCCTTTTCTCCCTTGCTTTTCGCTACCCTTCTTTCCTCAGCTACTTGTAAAGCCTCATCACACAGCCACTTTGCTTTCTTGCATTTCTTTTCCTTTGGGATGGATTTAGTTGCTGCCTCCTGAACTATGTTATGGACCTCCATCCATAGTTCCTCAGGCACTCTTGTCTATCAGGTCTAATCCCTGAAATCTATTCCTCAACTCCACTGTATATTCATAAGGGATATGATTTAGGTCATACCTGAATGGTTTAGTGGTTTTCCCTACGTTCTTCAATTTCAGCCGAAATTTTGCAAGAAGCAGCTCATGATCTGAGCCACAGTCAGCTCCAGGTCTTGTTTTCACTGAGTGTATAGAGCTTCTCCATCTTTGGCTGCAAAGGACATACTCAATCTGATTTCGATATTGACCATCTGGTGACGTCCATGTGTAGAGTCGCCTCCTGTGCTGTTGGAAAAGAGTGTTTGCTATGATCAGCGTGTTCTTTTGGCAAAACTCCATTAGCCTTTGTCCTGCTTCATTTTGTACACCAAGGCCATGCTTGCCTGTTAAATAAAGTCTTCTTATAACTAATGATGGTTGAACTCACCTCACAATCCATTCAGTTTTTTTGAGCTTTCCAGAGAACCCTTCACAGTGGAATTGTTAGGGCACAGGTCTGGGGTCCCACAGCTTGGGAGGGTCCCCAAATGACAGTGTACCTTTTTTTTTTAAACCCCCATACTTGGGTCTTCACCTTTTTTTATATAAATATTGTAAAATCCGATCGGGTGTGCTGCATCATGAAGTTCCAGACAGTTGTGCTTGTCATTTCTGGGCCCATTGCTTTGGGAAATGAAGATGATAGGTACAATTGACAGGAACATTGCTCTGTAACATGTCCAATTTAAACAGTGTGGGGGGGTTAAAAGGTAAGAGGATCCCTCATCTTCCATTGCACCACCACTGCTACCTGGTGGGAAGGTGTGGAGACTGACCAGGTGCTGGCAAGGGGGGCAGATAGGTCCCTTTTTCTTTCTTTTTCCAAAACAAACTTTTTACAGAGGTTGTCACAGAGTACACTGGGCAGCAAAGTCAACAACTTTTGTAAAATATTGGCGGGGGGGGGGGGAGAATGGACTAACAGGTGAGGAATGTAGTGCCAGCCAATCAAAATCTAGAATATTGCAAAAGGTTGCAATGCAACATTGCAGTGCAATGCAATGTTGCAACATCATAGTTGCAGTGTTAGGCAGTGGATAGGCGATCAGGATATATCCCCATGACCACACAATCCTGGGATCTTGAAATAAAAACTTTGCTTGCTTCCTACCATTCCTTTTTCCGGGGTGGGGGGTGGGGGGTGGGGGTGTCTCCACAAGTGATTTACTCCAAGCTGTCTGCGTTAGGATGTTGGTAGGGTTACATAACGTCATGGCCATCCCACAGCCACCCCGGAGCTTATCGCTGAAAACGCAGATTTCCTGAGACTGCTTATTATCTGATTCTTTTCCATAAGTTGGGTTCTCTGTGGTATAGTTGCTGTGTGCCCCAACCCCTGCATTTACTTCAGGTATGCTAGCCCTGCCCAGGGGTGTGCCTTTCACTGTGACCCTGGCCAAGGGGTGTTTCCTGTCCTTTTTTCCCAGCACAAACATATGTGTGTCTACTCAGAAGTAACTCCCATTGTGGTCAAAGAGGCTTGTTCCCGAAATGTGCACTCCTGAAGTTACTGAGATTCCCATGATTCGAAATAACGCATTTAGGAGCCTTAATGTCAAAGCTTCAAAGCTTCGATTGATCACAGCAAGGCAGAACACTGTGTTCCTGTAATGACTGTTGCCTTAAGGAAGGAAGTAATGCAGGGGGAGTGATCTGCAATCCTGCACAGCATAGGATTAGAAAGGGGTCTGGTTTCCCATCCCTATCTTTCCCAGTACAAACGTGTGTATCTACTCAGCTTCAGCAGCCTCAAGGCAGGGAGAACACTGTGTTCCTGTGATGATTGTTGCTTTAAGGAAGTAAGTAATGTGGCAGGGGAGGAGGGGGAGAGGGAGGGGGAGGGGGGAGGGGGAGCTTTTGTCAAGACACAGGAGGAAACCTCAGCATTTTATTGAAGGAGAAGGGGGGGAGCCTGGATGGGGGGGGAAGCCTCTCTTATTGGTTGAGCAGCCCCTGCCAGTCAGATGACGTTCACTCCAAGCCCCCCATCCCACCTGGAAGTATGTTCTGTGAAGCGACTTATACTGGTGCAGTCCACTTGCTCATGGAGCCCTGCATGGACCAAAGCGCACCAAAGTTGATCCCTTAAAAAAATCCAGGTAATTCTCCATTCACTTCTTCCGTTGTCATGGAGAACCCTCCCTGGTGACTCTTTGGCAAAAGGGAGGGATTCACTCCCAGGTGCTGCTTTATCAAAACCTCAGCTGGACACATCATCATTAAAATCCAAAATGGCAATCAACTGTGATGTCTGTGTTAATCAAACAAACAAGAAGGGATCCACAGGCTGGCATGCCTCTCCAGAATTGCCCTGTACATTAATTGAAAAGTTTCTTTGTATTTAACATTGCAAAAGGAGTTTGATTAAAACCATTTACTTTACTTTGCAGTTATTTCCACCCTGGTGGTGTTCTGAAGCTGAAGTGAGTACAGTTTACAGAGACAGCTAAAAATGGTTCCTTTTTTGTCCTTCCCAGCAGTGAATTCCCACCCCCATTCCTGTTTTAAGCCGTCATTTAACAAACATGTTGAAAATGAAAAATCCACTCCCAGGAGCTGCTCTTTCCTCCCACATTCACCATTTCAGGCTATAATTAGTACAAACACTGGAAATATAAATAATTTGCTTGCAATGAGCTCTCCTGGCAGCCATTCAAAGTTGTTTTCTTTTGGGGTCTTACTGTGCAGCCATCAACATTTACTGGTGGTCACACTGCACAGTCTTATGGCAGCAAAGACAACACACCCTGCAACATAACTAAAGGGGGAAACAAAGCAACCATCCTTCAGTACTTCCTAACTGCTCGGCACAGTATCAGGAAGCATTTTGGCAGCTGCAATTAATTGCCCCTGTAGTACCTGCTGTTGGGACATCTTCTTTTGAGTTCTCTCACACTAGAGGACTGCAGCCGAAGGCATGGCTGCTATTACAGCTCAGTATGTGAATTTCAGTCTTCCTCACTTCTGCAGCGCCTAGCCATGTAATTAGGGAAGGATGAATCTGATAATTTCAGTTTCTCTCACTTTCTCATTTTTCCACTCTTAAATTTGGTTTGCCCCAACCTTTGAGAATTTTTTAAACTTTGCATAAACATCCTAATACATGCATTTTTGTATGCAGTTTTTCCTAATATACACATTTTTGCAAGACGTTTTCCTAATATAATGCATTTTTATGCCTTTGTTGTTTATTCGGTCAGTTGCTTCCGACTCTTCATGACTTCATGGACCAGCCCATGCCAGAGATTCCTGTCGGCCATCGCCACCCCAGCTCCCCCAAGGTCGAGTCCGTCACCTCCAGAATATCATCCATCCATCTTGCCCTTGGTCGGCCGCTCTTCCTTTTGCCATTTTTATGTTATTTCCTCTAATATATGCACTTTCACCTCTACTATACGCATTTTAATGCATTTTTATTGGAGAATTCTATTTCAAATTTCAGAGAACTGAATTTCAAAGGATAACTGAGTTTTGGTTAGGTTCTTGAAAGTGTGGACATTTGTATTAAAATGCCGATTAAATGGATTTCTCCCCCATCCTTACATGTGACACCCCCCGCCGCTGCCACTGCCGCCGCCCTCCTCTCTTCCTGAAGGCTTCTCCTCTCAGGGTCCTCCCATGGTCGTCTTCTTGTGCCCTAGAATGCGGAAATCTCCAGACCCTGGTTTCCCCAGGTACCTCCAAGCCCCGCCCCCTTGCAGGAAGCCTCACTGTTATTTCCGATCTCTGGTTGGAGATAAGAGCTGGGATGCTGGCAGGGGGGAACTCAGCCTGAGCTGGGAGTACTGACCAAATTCTTTTGTGTGGCATGCAATGCCCCCATGGGATTAAACTGTGAACCCAATATTGGTGAAGGGAAACCAGAAATAACAAGATTACAAAAAGCCACAAAAAGAAGATACAAGGATCAAACATTGCTCATTCAAAAGAATAGATATGAACACAAAGCTTGATGGCGGAGGATGTGACAAACCAAAGCCTTTGCAGTGTATCTAGTGGAGGATGGAAAGGGCAGGGGGACACCATTGCTGTGCACTGAAAACTATCTCCCACTTTCTGCAGTGCTCAGCCATTCTCTTTAGGTGGGGGGTGTACTGTTAATGCACCTGTGGCATGTTTGTGCATTTTAAACTCCTGCAAAGCTGCTAGGTTTAATTGTGGTTGTATTGTTATATTGTGGTTTTAATGTTCTATATATTTAAAATTGTTTTATTGTGTGTTGTTTGGTTTTAATTTTTGTGAACCGCCCAGAGAGCTTCGGCTATTGGGCAATATACCACCTCCCTAGGTAATTGGTTCCATTGTCGTATTGCTCTAACAGTCAGAAAGTTTTCCCTGATATTCAGCTGGAATCTGGCTTCTGGCCTTCCTCTCTGGGACAACCTTTCAAGTACTTGAAGAGCGCTATCATGTCTCCCCTCAGTCTTCTCTTCTCAAGGCTAAACACACCCAGTTCCTTCAGTCTCTCCTCATAGGGCTTTGTTTCCAGTCCCCTGATCATCTTTGTTGCCCTCCTCTGAATCCTCTCCAGTTTGTCTGCATCCTTCTTCAAGTGCGGTGCCCAGAACTGGACACAGTACTGTCACAGCTGTAATGGACATTCAGCTTTGGCCAAAGAGGCTCCATTTTAAGTAAGCAGCCATAATGAGATATAGAGAAAGTCAGTAAGACAGAACATTTATGAAAGGCCTTTGCTTAATGCAGGAGATGAAGAATAACAGGATGTCATTTGTGCGTTTCTGTAGCTTCCTATAGAGCTTGCAGTTTTGCTAGTGTTTCCCATTATCTGCTATAACCCTTAAGAACGTACGTCTAAGCCTTAACACCTTATTGCTTTATATGAGAAACCGCAGTGATGACTAGCAAATACAGGAGGGTGGAGCATGGAAGAATGTGGTTCAGCACTGTTTATCACCTTCTATATCAGAGGGTTGGAAATTCCGTTCTGTGTCACTCAAATGTCTGAGGTGAACCATTGTGGTGATTCCATACTCGGTCCTGAATAAAGTTTTTTGTGAGTGCAGGCTGTGTTAGTGTGGTCCTTGAAAGCCCAGCTAAGCCACTGACCATGACAGTTGGGCGCTCATCTGGAAACTAGCATTTGGGGTAAATGACCACCCAATGTCTCGTGGGACCACAGCTCAGGCTGTCCTGGGAAAAGAGGGAACCCATTTGAAAAATACCCTTAAGGGCTAGGATTCCTAAGAGACAAAGGCGTGTCCTCCTTGTCCCTTGCCCAGATTCACAGTGGCAACACGGTTCTGCCCAGAACGGACCACTGAAATGGTGATCTCTGTCTGAGGCTCAGAAGTCTCTTGTTAAGATGGGGTGGTCTCCAGAGAGACCATAGCAACTCGGTGAAGTTGCCACCAGGAAAGGGGGGGCCCCAGGGAAAGGCATGGGTTTGTTTTTCTTGTTTCGTCTGTCTTTTGTGTTCTTACACCAGCAAAGACTCCTGGTGAAAGCCACTAGTCAATCCAGGCAGTGAGCTGGAACGATAGCCAGTGCGTTGGCGAAGGAGGTGTTGTATTAGTTTCTGTTTACGGAGGAGATGGGGTCAGGACAAAGTAAGAGGATTCCCATTCCATCACCAGGACTGGGGTTCCTGGTGATAATTACAGTCCTAAGTCTTGTAAATGGTTAAACAAGTGGAATGGGGACATTAGAGGAGACCCCAGGCTCCAGTTCTCAACTGAGGACAGCTTTAAATTAGAAATCATTGTGTATTTCAGAATCCAATTAGAGGGTCAAGGTTTAAGGATAAATCAGCGTCAGTGGGACATATATTATGATTGGTATGAAGAGACTAGTAAACACTTATTTGAAACAGAAATTAAGAGTCTTCAGAATTCTAATCAGAAATTACAATAGAGCTCCCCTAGACAAGTTTTTACTGATTATGAGACTCCTGAAGACTTTCTTTTTGACGCCTGTAGTAAGTCACCTCCATACAAGCCACCTCCTGACATTGATTCAGGTCAGGACCAAGAGAGGCCAAGTGCCTTCCAGGGATGGGAAAAATACAATGTTACTAGTATGTGACATGTGGTCCCCATCTGATTTGAGGAAATTAGTCAAACGGTTCTCTGATCCCCAGAAAGACCCAGAGAAATTTAAAGAAGAATGCCTTTCATAGAATCATAGAATCATAGAATAGTAGGGTTGGAAGGGGCCTACAAGGCCATCGAGTCCAACCCCCTGCTCAATGCAGGAATCCAAGTCAGAGCATCCCCGACAGATGGCTGTCCAGCCTCGTCTTGAAGGCCTCCAGTGTGGGAGAGCCCACCACCTCCCCAGGTAATTGGTTCCATTGTCGTATTGCTCTGACACTCAGGAAGTTTTTCCTGATGTTCAGCCGGAATCTGGCTTCCTGTAACTTGAGCCCATTATTCCGTGTCCTGCACTCTGGGATGATCAAGAAGAGATCCTGGCCTTCCTGTCTGTGACAACCTTTCAAGTCCTTGAAGAGTGCTATCATATCTCCCCTCAGTCTTCTCTTCTCAAGGCTAAACATGCCCAGTTCTTTCAGTCTCTCTTCATAGGGCTTTGTTTCCAGTCCCCTGATCATCTTTGTTGCCCTCCCCTGAACCCTCTCCAGTTTGTCTGCATCCTTCTTAAAGTGTGGTGCCCAGAACTGGACACAGTACTCCAGATGAGGCCTAACCAGTGCTGAGTAGAGGGGAACTAGTACTTCCCGGGATTTGGAAGCGATGCTTCTATGAATGCAGCCCAAAAGAGCATTTGCCTTTTTTGCAGCCACATCACATTGTTGGCTCATATTCAGCTTGTGATCGAAAACAATTCCAAGATCCTTCTCGCTCGTAGTGTGGTTGAGCCACATATCCCCCATCTTGTAACTGTGCATTTGGTTTCTTTTTCCTAGGTGCAGAACTTGGCATTTGTCCCTATTAAATGCCATTCTGTTTTTTTCTGCCCAGCGCTCCAGTCTATCCAGAAAATTCACTTTGAATTTTGTTTCTGTCTTCCAAAGTATTAGCTATCCCTCCCAATTTTGTGTCATCTGCAAATTTGATCAGCATTCCCTGCACCTCCTCCTCCAAGTCATTAATAAAAATGTTGAAGAGCACTGGGCCCAGGACTGAGCCCTGCGGCACCCCACTCGTTACCTCTCCCCAGCTTGAGAAGGTCCCATTGATAAGCACTCTTTGAGTCCGATTCTGTAGCCAACTGTGGATCCACCGGATCGTGGTTTCATCTAGCCCACTTCGAGCTAGTTTGCTCATCAGGATATCATGGGGCACTTTGTCGAAAGTTTTGCTGAAGTCGAGGTATATGATGTCTACAGCATTCCCACGGTCTACAAGGGAGGTTACTTGATAAAAAAATGAGATCAGATTTGTCTGGCAGGACTTGTTTTTGACAAATCCATGTTGGCTTCGAGTAATCACGGCATTGTTGTCAAGGTGCTCCCAGATGGATTGCTTTATGATCTGCTCCAGAATTTTCCCAGGGATTGATGTCAGACTGACTGGTCTGTAGTTCCCAGGTTCCTCCTTTTTACCCTTTTTGAAGATAGGGACGACGTTAGCCCTCCTCCAGTCATCTGGCACTTCCCCCGTCCTCCATGATTTCTCAAAGAGAATAGACAGCGGTTCTGAGAGTTCTTCTGCCAGTTCCTTTATGACTCTAGGATGCAGTTCATCTGGCCTTGGAGATTTGAACTCATTCAAAGTACTGAGGTGTTCCTTGACCATATGCCCGTCGATCTCAAGCTGCAATCCTGCCCCTTCAGCCTGTACTTCGCCTTTGCCAGGGGGGTCATAGACCCTCTTTTGGGAGAAGACTGAGCCAAAGTAGGAATTGAGCACCTCTGCCTTTTCTTTGTCATCTGTTATCATTTTTCCATCCTTATTTAATAGCTGAACCACCATTTCTTTCCTCTGCCTTTTACCATGCACGTAGCTGAAGAAAGCCTTTTTGTTGTTTTTAACATCCCTTGCTAATCTCAGCTCATTCTCAGCTTTAGCCTTCCTGACGCCATCCCTGCAATTCTGTGCTATCTGCCTGTACTCTTCCTTTGTTACTTGGCCTTCTTTCCACTTCCTATATGTGTCCTTTTTTGTTTTCAGGTCATACCTAAGCTTTTTGTGAAGCCACATTGGCTTCTTCTGTTGTCTTCCACCTTTTCTTCTTGTTGGAATTGTTTGTGATTGTGCCTTGAGAATTTCCTTTTTTAAAAGCTCCCACCCATCTTGGACTCCTTTTCTCGCTAGCATCACTTGCCATGGGACCTTACTGATCATTGTTCTGAGTTTATGAAAATCAGCTTTTCTAAAATCCAGGGTACGCGTTTGACTACACTCGGCTTTTGCTTCCCTTAGAACCAAGAACTCAAGTACAACATGGTCGCTTTCCCCCAGAGTTCCTGTAACTGCTACTTTATCCACTAAGTCATCTCTGTTGGTTAGGATCAAGGCAAGGATAGCCGATCCTCTAGTTCCTTCCTCTACTTTCTGTAGGAGGAAGTTATCCGCCACACAAGTCAGGAATTTCCTGGAGGGGCCATGTTTTGCAGAATTTGTCTCCCAACAAATATCGGGGAAATTGAAGTCCCCCATTACTACTACATCATGCTTCCTTAAAACATTGGCTATTTGCTTTTCAAAAGTTTCATCCTTGTCTTCTCCTTGATTGGGTGGCCGGTAGTAGACTCCGACCACCAGGTTCCTTTTATTCTTTGCTCCATTTATTTCAACCCAGATGCTCTCGATGGGGCTACCAAGCTCCTCCTCCTGTATTTCTGTGCAGAGATATGTATTTTTCACATACAGTGCAACCCCACCTCCCTTTCTGTTCCTCCTGTTCTTTCTGAACAAGTTATATCCTTCAATTGCTGTATTCACTTTGTAGTGAATCTACAAAGTGAATCTTCACAACACTTTGTAGTTGTGTTGTTAAAATCCTAGCTGGGCTGATATCAATCTGTTAATGCATTTAATTGTTAGCCCAGTAGACTGGAATAAGCTGCAAACCCAGTCACAATGGCCACAGGACCCACCAGCGGACCATGACACCATGAAAGCTCACCTAGATAATCTAGTGGCAACATTTCACAAGGTGTTCCCAGACATGTGTAATTGGGATAAATGCACAGCATAAAATGGAAAACTGGAGAGACCGAATTATAAAACTGAATTATAAAAATATTTGAAAGATGGTCTGGTATATACGACTAGAAAGTAACTGCCCCTAGGGCAATAGTGGACACTATCATGTCTGCTCTCTCTCCCGCAGTTCAGAAGACCCTTACAGAAGTAGGAGGGGAAAGAAATTAGATGAAGTTACTGAAGTTGTACAGCACTGTTTAGATGCACAAAAGAAGAAGAGAGAAGACCTAGAAGGACAGATTTAAGCCTACAAGTAGTGCAGTTACAGTAACAAATAGCTCAGTTTTGGAGGTACAGGGAACCATGGAAGAGGTTGGCGAGGAGTTAGGGGACGAGGGCGAAGTCATAGATATTTTGAGAAAGGGGAGTTGGGGACCGTGGCCCTGTTCCCTGCTTGAATCTTTTAGAGAGAATGTTTCCAGTGAGGACAAGCAGGTCACATGAAGAGAGAGTGTCCCTATGTCCCTGTCCAAAATATCCAGTGATGAGGCCCCGACTCTGGCCCCATCTCTGGTACTGAATGAGAGGAAGAAGTATGTTAACATGAATATATGGTGCATGCAGCCCATATGGGCTGATATGCAGCCCAACAGGGGATAGCAAAATGATCGAGCAAGTGTGGTATGTCCCAAGAGTCACAGCCCTTTGAGGATTTACAGCCTCCCGATGTGAAACCTGTCAGAGGCATAACAGCGAGAAACCATTAAAGAGCCAGTGGGTTTTGGTGGTTAGAGTGTTGGACTGCGAGCCATGAGATCTGGGTTCTAGTCTGCACTCGGCCATCAAAGCTCACTGGGTGACTTTGGGCCAGTTACAGACTGTCAGCCCAACCTACCTCACAGGGTTGTTGTTGTGAGGATAAAATGGAGAGGAGAAGGATTATGCACACCACCTTGGGTTCCTTGGATGGGGGCGGGAAAGGCAGGATATAAATGCAATAAATAAAATAAATAAAAAGGGGGCACATCCTCCTTTATGCAATGAATATGAACTTGAGCACTTTCCGGGAGAGAAAGGACAGGAAGTCCTGGCGTGCTATGGTCCATGGGGTCACGAAGAGTCGGACATGACTGAACGACTGAACAACAACAACACCCTCCTTTGGAGGGGTCCTTCCTAATCACTGTAAATGGATTCCATCCCAATGCCTAAGGGCCAAGTGGTTCAGTCAGTGGCCAAAAGTCTAGCCATTGAACAACGTTTTCACTGCCCCTATCACCCTTAGTCAGTGGGGGCAGGAGAAAGGCAAAATGGCACTTTGAATAAAATAGCAAAAATCTGTGAACAAAATAAGTTACCCTGGCCAGAGGCACAGCCCTGGCCTTATTCAGTGTGAGGGCCACCCCAGGAAGAAATGAACTTAGCCCACATGAAATACTGATAGGGAGACCAATGAGATCAGGAGTGTCGCCCCAGTAGCATGCAATCTAGACCAGCTTGATAATCAGATGCAAGAATATTGCAATGCTCTAATCAAAAGTTTTCAGCATTTGATTCCACAGGTTATAGCAGGCTTAAGCCATCCTGCTTTGGAAGGCCCAGACCACTCACTGCTGCCAGGGGACCAGGTATACATTAAGGCTTTCCAAAGAAAGAATGCCCTGCAGCCCAGTGGAGCGGCCTACATGAGGTGCGTGCAACTGGTGACCCCAACAGCAGTTAAAGTGAAATGCAACCACACCTGGATCCATGTTAGTCACTGCAAGAAGGTGGTCCTTGAGAGTCCAGCTAAGCTGCTGACCACAACAGTACTCCAGATGAGGTCTAACCAGTGTTGAGTAGAGAGGAACTAGTACTTCCCGTGATTTGGAAGTTATACTTCTGTTAATGCAGCCCAAAATAGCATTTGCCTTTTTTTGCAGCCACATCACATTGTTGGCTCATATTCAGCTTGTGAACTACCACAATTCCAAGATCCTTCTCGCTTGTCGTATGGTAGTCTACATTTATGTAGACTATGGCGAAAATAATAGCGTTGCCCTTATTTTCGCCGTAGTCTACGTAAATCTTTACGTAGACTACAGGGACCAAATAAGGTAGACTACAGGGACCAAATCTTTACGTAGACTACAGGGACCAAATAAGGAACGCAAGTGGCGGCTCCCTATGGGGGCCACCATTTGCGTACGTGCTTTTTTTTTTCAAAGTCACCTGTGATAGGCTACGTTAATCGTAGTAGTTTTTTTTTTTTCGCGACCGGGTAGACGGGGCGCTTCTACCAGGCCTGACTTTCGCCGGCGAGGGATGGGGCGCCTCCCGCCCGGCCTGAATTTCAGGTGGGCGAGGCGGAAAGCCTCCCCCCCCTCGCATGAACTTCGAGGGGAGAAGGGAAGCGCCTCCCCCCCACCGCGAAAAAAGCTGCGGGACAAGGTAAGTCCCTTTTGTACATACCTACTACACACACACACACACACACACACACAGAATATAGGCCTTCATATTCCCTGGTATGTTTATTCCTCATTTTGTCCATTCCCTGAGCATGTGCAGAGTGTGCTTTTTATTCAAACAAAGAAAAGGTTGCTGATCTTTCCCTTCATGCTGCATTTGTACAATTGTGACTGCTTCAGAAAGAACTTTCCATTATACTGTCTCTTTGTCTTCATGAGTTTCATAACAGAAGTATGATCTAGTGGTGAGAGGCCAGCCCAAAGTCACCCAGTGAGGTAACTAACAGGAGGTTTGCTAATGAGCTGGATGTGGAAATACAAAGCTGAGCTGGGGGCAAGTGGGGGGCTGACATGTGTAGGAGTAAGTTGCATTGAACGCAGTAAGACTTACTTCTGAGTAGACATGCACAGAGTTGGTTCTCCTCTCCATTTTAGCCTCACAACGTCACCAACAAGGCTGGATGTGGGAATAGAAAGCCTAGCAGGGGGAATAATACTCATGCAGGGCTCCAGACTGGCATGGTCATTTTAAAAGGTTCTTTCTTTCTTTCTTTCTTTCTTTCTTTCTTTCTTTCTTTCTTTCTTTCAAACAGTGTTGCTTTAAACAAAGAGTGCATCGCTCAGGCAGATCCTAGGGCAGCCTTGTTTTGGGAAGCCCCGAGGAGGAGGAGGTGTTTTGGCTGAAACTAATTACTGCACGTCTCAGGGCAGGGGAAAAAATACGTAAATATCTATGAAAAATAGCCTTTCTTACGGAAGTTATGCAGAATTACAGCTGTCGGTACGGATTTATCTTCGTAATTTTCGGAGTGGAAAAAAAAGAATTCCGGGGGCTTGCAAATGACAGCACGGAGCACTGGCCGCAAAATGTGTAAGTCAAGCGGCACGGAAGGTACACAATTCGTACATCCCTATTAGGGATGTTGGAGAAATCCGTCACAGACTCCAGTGAGGCTGTATTCTTTGGAATCCAGCCCCCCGGAGTCCGTGGCGGAACGGCCTCCCACCCTGAAATCCCCGCCCCCGGGATGGACCTACCTGGTGGCGGTGGCGGATGCGGTGGTGGCAGCTCTGGCTTGTCTTCTGGCCACTGCCGGGCTGCTGCAGCCGCAAATGGCAGCTGTCGTTGTGGCAGGGGCACAAATGGTGGCTGCTACGCCATATGCAACCCTTGTCTTTGCCATGATAGGCTACGTAAGTATTTACATAGCCTATCACGGCAAAAGGCAGCCACGCAAATGGTGTAGCGGACGCCATTTGCGTCCCTGCCTTTTGCTGTCATAGGCTATGTAAGTATTTATCAAGTATTTATCAAGGGTTGGCAGGGATGCAAATGGCGGCCAGAGTAGTGGCCGCCATTAGTGGCCGCAGCAGCCCGGCAGCAGCCGGAATCTGGCTGCCGGTGGCCCCAGCCAGCAGCTCCGTGGAATGACCGTGGAGCGGAGCCAGCCAGGGAGGATTCTAGGGGAAGGGATGGAGCGCCTCCCCCGCACTGCAGACGCCCTGGATCAGAATGGTAAGTACATTTCGTACATCCCTAGCTAGCAATGGCACATGAATATAGTAATAACTTCAAAACACACACCATGGCAAAGATATCAGCATTACAGTCTATTGCAACTGAGAAACCTGGAAGCACAGGCATCATTGAAATAATATTGATCTCTGTACTTCCCAGTTTGAGTTGTAGTAGTAGTTTGTAACAGAAAATTCAGTGTTAGAAAGGTAAAAGGGCATAGTCATTGAAAGAAGGCTAAACAAGAACCAGGGTCGTGTAATGGTAAAAGCAGGGGTAGGGAACCTTCAGCTTGCAGGCAGAATGTGGCCCTCAGCCTGATTTCATATGGGGGCGCGCGCGTTGGGAGGGGAAGAGAGATAAAGAACTACCAACTTATGAAATCCTGCAATACTGCAAATTCACCCATTAGAGTGCTGGGTTCAGACATGGAGTTTCAAATCCTTGCTCATTTATGCATCTTACTGGGTAACCTTGGGCAAGTTTAACCCATGCCATTATGAGCTGGTGTGTGTCCAGGGTGACATTTTAAATATGCAACCCAGAACAGGGGTTGCTGTATTGGGCAAACCCAGCCACTGAGGGTTATTTGAGGGTTAAACAGCTCTCACATAGCCCTAGGGATAGCTGAGCCTAAGACAAAGGCCAGATTGCATGTCACAATAAGCCATGCTGAAAACAAGCCAGGGTAGGTTGGTCAATCACTCACTAAGACATGCTGCTGCCAACAAACAATCAGGTGCTTGCCGGCTTGCCATGGTTTGCTTTCTCCTTCATCCTCCTGCCCACTCCCAGCATGTATCCCAGGGGGCTTTGCATCACAACTCATCTATACTCTTGCTGTGATGAGATTCTCACCCCACTCTTCTCGCCTTGCAGTGTACATGCGTTGGTTGACATATAGTATATGTCCTATCTTCAGAGGGGGGGAGGGAGGGGCTTACCTTGCTTTTTAGGATAAGGTGACAGAGGGTTTTATTTATTTTCTTTCTTTAACACTGTTGGCTTATTTTCCCTCCCTGAGGATGCTGGTTGTGAGCCACCAAATTAGCATAATTTCCGTCATTGGGTGTGGGTTGTTGTGACATCTGAACCCAGCAAGGGTGGGCAGCTGGGCTAGTTTACAAACCACCCTGAAACCCTAGAACAAGCCGTGGGTATCAGGGTGGTTTGTAAATTGCAGTGATCATTAGGGGTGTACGAAACCTCACTTACCTGGCTCCACTGGGTTCCGTGGGGGTGGAGGCAATCTGGTCCTCCCCCCGGAATCCTCAATGGGGTGGGGGAGGCGATCCGGTCCTCCCCCCCACAATCCTGCACAGCCAGCTTCGCTCCTCGGCCAGTCCGCAGAGCCGCCGGCTGGGCCGATCTGCAGCGGGGGGCCCATCCGCTGCCGGGCCTCTGAGGATGCAAATGGCATCCTGTGTAGGGGACACCATTTGCGTCCCTACGCTAAGCTGAGATAGGCTATGTATATATTTACGTAGCCTATCACGGCTAAAGCGGGGATGCAAATGGCGGCCGCTACGCCATTTGTGTCCCTGCTGTTGCTGTGATAGGCTACATAAATATCTATGTAGCCTATCATGGCTACAGCGGGGACACAAATGGGGGCTGCCATGACAGCCACCATTTGCGGCCACAGCAGCCCAGAAGATGACCTGGAGCTGCCACCAGAGCCACCGCCGCCGCATCCGCCACCAGTTAGGTCTGTTCTGGGGGGATGGCGGAGGGGTGGGGGGGGGCGAGGCCGTTCTGCCACGGATTCCGGGGGGCTGGATTCTTTCAAATCCGGCCTCACTGGAGTCCATGGCGGAATTCTCCAACGTCCCTAGTGATCATTCTGAAACCCACCATGGCTTGTCCTGTTGTGCGAACCAGGTCATTGATTAGATTGTGCCAATACAAGGAGAGGCACAGTAGTGTCCTTTATATCTGAACTAGAGAATTGAGCTATGCAGATATACCTGACTATCCACAACAGCAGTATTCAGATGTGATAATTGATTGTCAATTATCATCAATGCTTGGTGCAAAAATGGCCATGCGAATCCACCCTGGTTACCAGTTAATTCATCCCTGTGTTGCCTGTGCAGCTGAGCACTACCTGTTCTCTTCCCACGCTTTGCTGCTAGGCTGCAACACAGCACGGAAAGAGAAAAGCATTGCCCAGTTTCCTAGGCAACGTGGATATGCTTGCTTCATTTCCATGATATGCTGCAAGGCTGCAGCATGGGACAGAAGCTAGGCAAGCAGCCCCACATTGCCTAGGCAACTGGGCAATGCTCACTTCTGCTCTCGCTCTCTCTCCCCCCTCCCCCAGTGATGTGCCATGAAGCTGCAGCACTGCACAGAAAGAGAGTCAGCGTTGCCCAATTGCCTAAGGAACACAAGGACACGTGCCTAGGTGACACAGGGATGCACGTCGCCCTTACAGCCATCGACAAAGGGGGTGGGGGGGGAGGTCCAACTTCATGCAGCCTGTAAATGAAGCTGTAAAGTTAGGGCAACTGTTTTGACACTCTCACCCAGTAGCAAACTGTTTTCTGCTCTTCTCTTGGAACTTTAGCACTGGAAACATTGATCTCTGTCATAGGCCTTTCACCCATTCTGCAGGGCAAATCAGGGTTGCCACAGTGGGTCTACTTGACAGATAACTGTAACCAGTCCTGAATCTCTGACATGTGTACCTGTATGATGTCTGAATTGGCGAATGGCTGTTTCTCTCTTACATACACACTACATTTTTGGTGTTAACTTCAAATATCTGAATATACATCTAATGCAGCCTTGCCCAAGCTGGCACCCTCCAGATGTACTGGACCACAACTCCCATAATTATGGGATGTAGTCCAGCACTTCTGGAGGGCACCAGGTTGAGGAAGGCTGCATTAGATGTATGATCCAGGTAAATTGTTGTTTAATGACTTCTTTATCATAACTGGATTTGCCACCAAAAGTCATCTAATGCAAAATATTGAAGTGGACTTGGAGGTTCCTGGTTGATAGAAACATTCAAGGGAAGCAAAAAAATGTTTTGTTTCTTGAGGTGCCGCACATCCAAAATCATAATAAAGAACTAAAATATTTCAGTATTTATCAGTCATGATATCAAAATAGGATGCTGTATGAGAAACTGTTCACATGTTGCCCAGGAACAACCAGGATTGACCACTGGATGACGTAACGTCCAATAGGGTGCCACAGCCAATCCCAGCTCCCTAAGGAACACATGTGTATGATGTACATTTGAAATGTTGTTCGCACTTAACATTTAGATCTCCATTAAACAGATAAAGTGTAAACCTACAGCAATGCAGAATGTGAATCAGCAACACAGCATGTGAACTTCCTCATTGGGGGTGGGTGGGTGATCTGAAATCTTCAGTCCCCCTCCTGACAAGGTGAGCAGTACAGATTGTCACTCTGGAGATCATGCCATTGACCTCCACTAATTTTTGTTACTTGTTCACATTTTGCAGTTTGTTTTTCTTTCTTTCAGTCTTTGGCGTGAATGCCACTGATTGGCTGTTTCCATGGTTACAGTTCTAGCAGCAGCAGCAACACTGTTTGCAGGTGAGAATAAAATATTTGAATTCAGAATTTCTGCAGATTGTTCTATAGTTTGTTCTTTTCTGTGCTATAGATGATCTGTATTAGAACTCCTGGCATCTGAACTACTCTTCCAGTCTTAGTAACTTAATCACATGTTGCTGTCTTGTGTTCTGTTTTCTTAACTTTCCTTCGTAGAGCTTTCAAGGCACATCTGTGCTTGTAAGAGATCATGCTGAAGGATTTATTATTGAATCCGTTCCCACATTCTGCTTTTACCTCACAGGCAGGATGCTTCCCTTTTCCTTTGGAGAGTCATGTCTTCTTTTGCCTGATGTCCCTCAACCCAAGAATGCAAAGGTATTTAGATTTCAGCTACTCAAGCCTCATTGAATAATAGGGCAGAATATTCTTACATCAAAGTACTTTAGTGTAAGTGGGTTGTGAATCAGAGATCTACGAGATTTCTGAATGAATGTATGTGTCAGTCATCTGCTGAAGTTGTGCCTGCCTGCTCAGCAAGAGCACTCAAACTATTCGTCCAAGCCGGGTCAGAAATGTCGCTCTGTGGAGAAGCCACTCCCCAACAGCCCATCACACCAGCCCCATGAAGCCATTTGCCTGTGCGCGTCCAGTGCTGAGGGAGGGAGGGGGCGTGGGTGTGCACATGCACCCTGCCTCCGACATCCCAGGCGCCCAGCTGGCGGAACATGCTTCCAGAGCTCCCTGACCCCAAACCCGGCCTTGTCAGGATTCTTCCAGTAGCGGGAGCTCCGTGAGCGAGCTCAGCTGTAAGTGCTTCCAGTGCCCTTTACAGATTGTTCAGCCCGGCATGCAAAGGTCTGGCCAGCAGGCAGGCATGCAGGGATGTGTGGAGTAGGGCTTACGTGAGTGCCTGCATCCCCCTCCCCACGTCAGCGCTATACGTGAGCAGGTGAACCTCTGCATAGGGCTACTGGGATGAGGAACCTTCAGCCTGCAGGCAAGTTCGGCCACCAGGCTAACTCATCTGGCCTGTGGGGCCTAAGGTGAGGCTCCTCCCCCTCCCTGAAGCCGCTCCCCAAAGTACTGCCCCTGCAGGCTAGCGAGGAGGGGAATCCCTGCTGTTGTTGCCTATCACTGACTGGAGATAACAGCGGGGATTCCCTTTCCTTAGCATACTGCTCCTCCTCCCGTTTGGGAGGGGGAATGGCATGCTAAGTACTTCTTCACCTGCCCTGAATCCTCCCCAGTGGGGGAAGGCATGGAACAGGCGAAGCTGCCCCAACCGGGGTGCATGGTGGAAGGACTCTCGCCTTGGCGGGTCTCCAACTGGAGCACTGGCCGGAGGAGCTCCAGATGGTGCTTGGCCAGGGGCAGAATGATGTCAGGGGCCTGTAGAGGGAGGATGGGTGAGGGTGATCTGGCCCCCTACCCCAACTTGGCTCCCTACGCCTGCTTTAGTGTGACCAAGAGGCAGAACTCAGGATGAGGTTATTCAGATCAAAGCTGGCTTCTTCTTGATTCTCAGCAAGATCTCCTCCTCAATGCAGACACTGCAATCTCCAAGGGCAGGGAGGCAGTTAGCCCCCACCTCAGTGGTGTCCTTGTGGGCAAATTTTCCCTTTCTACATCCCTTCCCAGCCATAGCGCACAGACCTTCCTATTGCTACCCCTGTGCAACGTGTTGCCAGTTGCCTTCTCCCCTATCGATGCCCAAGCCCAAAGTCCCCCTGCTTCCCGAGCCTCCATTCCCCCAGCCAGCCTGCAACAGCAGCCCCTCGCTCCTGCCTCCGCTTTAGGCTCCCTCCAAATTCACCCTTTCTTCCTTGGCCTTCCTTGGTCCCTGCCCTTCCTTGATTCTAGATAGCAAGTACCTGCTTCCCTGCACACCCCGCCCCCCTTAAGCCACAGCCTATCCTGTCTCTAAGCTCTGCATGAGCTTTCCCTGAAACCACTTCTGCCCTAGCAGCTGCTCCAATGTTCAACATTGCCCTTTGACGGTTAGAAGGTCAGGGCAACTTCTAGGCTCACTCCCCTACTAGAATCAGGTGAACTAGACTGCAGTGGTGGCGGTGGCAATGTCGGTGACATTTAAGGCGCCCTTCTCCCCATGCCAGATCCAGAGCCCGGGCTCCATACCACAATTTCCTTTTTAAAAGCCATTTGTGCAATTGCTAATGGTGTGAATGGCATCTTGTCTAGTCTGAACATTCTGGAGCTCATAGCAGCTCAACCAGTGGACGGTGATGGAGGAAGAAACTTTCATACAGGTAAGAGGCACAGACAGTCCCCATTAGGAGAAACGAATGTCAAGAGTACATTCAGCAAAGTTTGTTTGCAGTTGATACATGAATCTCTGATTCTTTGGGATTATCTAAAAGGGGAGCTCGGTAGTAGCACCTGCTGGGCATGCAGAAAGCCCCAGGTGCCTTCCACTCAAAGGAGTAGGTAGCAGGAAAGGACCTCTGTCGGAGGCCCTAGATCAGTGTTCCCCATGGGCCATGCTGGCTAGGAATGAATGGGAGTTGCAATCCAACACATCTGGAGGGCCCCAGGTTGGGGAAGGCACCTGGCATCAGGCCCCACAGGTCTAGGGCTTCCTCCACAAAGTCATTCTTGGAAGTTAGATTATTGGGGGTTGTTTCCCTTTGAAAGAAAGAAATTTCCACATGCATCATGCTTCTCCAACCTCCCTTGCTTTTCTACCCTGACATGATAAGCCACAGGGGAAGCATTAGCCTGCATGCTTCCAAGTCTGCATGCTCTATTGGAGCAGCACTCTGGGGAGCTTTGGCCCTAGACAATTCATTTACATCGTTTCCTTTAAATAGATTTTAAAGCCCCTTTAGTGCTAGTCACCCATTGGCAACCCAGCAATGGAGGGACTTAACAGAATTCTGATTAATTTGCATAAATCCTACCTAGGGATGGACAAAACCGTCAATTTTAATTTCTCTACGTTTCTGGATTTTCTAGACTTTGGTTCTGCTTGTCCCAAACTTTGGTATTTTTTTTTTAAGTTTGCATGAAAATTCATATGCAAATTTGTGCACATTTCTCCAAATACATGCATTGCTGTATGCTATTTTGCTCAATATGCACATTCTTGCAAGAAAATTTCCTAATATAATGCAATGTAAATTTTATTTTCATTTATATAAGCATTTTGGTGCACTTTCTCCTAATATATGCATTTTTCTACACTTCTTTTTATTAAAGAACTCCATTGCAAAATTTGGAGAATTGTGAATTTTGAAGGCGAACTGAGTTTCAGTTTTGGTAGTGGTCTGATAGTGCAAATTAGGTAAATTCACATTAAAATGTGAACCAGATGATTTTCACTCCCATTCCCAATGCTATCCCCCAGTCTACTGCCAGTCTGCCACAGTCTGATGGGGGTAGGATTTGCCATCAGCTGTGTAGTGTTGCAAAAGCAGTTATGTATCTACACAAACTACATGAATTCTTGACAATAACTGTGGAGATGAGCATCCAGTAATTGTTTATGTTCTGAAAATTATAGTAATTAAGTTGTGTACATTTTACTATTTGTTTTTGCACTTGGAGGGTTTAACTACAGCATACAGGGCAGTATTATCTGCTCACAGTCTTCTGACACAGTCTTGTACAGACTCCAAAGACATGGGGCGTGAATAGTTCAGGTTTGCATTTAATGGCCGCAAAGATAAAACCAGGTTACATTACAATGATGGCTGTGTTGGATTGTGCTGAACAAACTTGCCAACTCAGAGCTTGACATAAAAGCTTTTCTCCACAAGGCATTTATTGTTTACTTGTGATTCCTTATGGTTGTTTATGGGTTCTTTAGGTGATGATATAATCCTCCAGTTTTGCTTCTGTTTTTAAGAGCACTTTCCCGGATTTGTTTAGAGTGTGGGAAATGGAGTATTATTTCTGTAAGCAAAAAAAGGGTATGCTCCTACTTGTGTAATTGTGATATTCTGCTATAGCACAGCACCACCAAGAGGTTATGTAGTGGGAAAGCAGGAAAGGAAAAGCTCTTTGTGTAGAGCTGGGATCTCAATGCTGCGATGAAACCGAAAGTAGATACACAGCCTCATGTAGAAAAGCGCTAAGACATGTAAACAACGAGCCCAGGGGGAGGGCTCCTAGCGCTACCATCCAGAAAGCCTTGTAAAGCTATCCCATTTTTTTTCGTTAACAGATCTGAAGGAAATGGGAACTAGTTTCAACTTCCCTGCAAAGTAGGCCACGTCTGGCCTTAATTTTCCCCAAAGCACCCGGTAGCCACCCACCCTGGCCAAAAAGCACTGAAGATGGCACTGAGGTTACCTATAGGGAATGAGTAAATGTTTATTTAAAGAGGAAACGGTAAAGGGAAAGGAAAGGTAAGAGGCACTAGATTGTACAGGGGATTACAAGTCTAAAATTAACAAAAAGAGAAATTCTTGAGAGCAAACACACCCAAGCAAAATAACAAGTCTGACTACCCTATCCTTATACATTACTGAAGTAAGGGCCTCCTGGGGTAGAGCCCAACAATCCCAACAGGTCCAAAGACCACCATAATGAAGAAAGGTCACCACACCTTTACTTCAGCTCCTTTTAAGGCTTAGCCCTGAGAACCCAAGGCAGATTTCCCCCAGCCAATCATCTGCCCAGTCCCTGGGCTCCCCACCCTCACCCCAGAAGGAGGCAGGATCTTCCCCACCAAGTCCAGCTGTTATCACTTTCCCAATTAACAGACACCAAGCATGATCTTGAGCACCAGGATCAAGGAGCTTCCCTGATAACGCACTCACAGGTGCTTGCAACATATGTGACAGACAGGCCTAGCTTCATGGCGGGGAGAGCTGGCCTGTATTCTTGACAACAGATTTTCTTCAGTAAGAAAAAAGATGGAAGAAGCAGTACGAAAACACAAGAGGGCTATGAGTGGAAGATGACATCGTCTACACCCCCCATAAAATTCTGTGCAGGGTGATGGTGATAAAATCCTGGTCTGGAAGCATCCAATGTGAACTGTGACAATTTTATGCTTTAAAAAATGAGGGACATCTACAACTGGAATAATTTATGCAAATTAATTTATTCTAACCTCCACACTTGGCATAATTTATCCTGAGTAAAGAATTTATATTTTCTTAGCACAGTGAGTAGATACAGATGTTAGATTTGATATTGAGAGGCACTTCCCTTTTATTAAATCAAAAGTGGTTTTGAGGTTGGTATAAATGAGCAAAAGGAAAGGATACAGAACTTTAGTAGTATATGTTCACATCTCACAAAATTTGCTCAGTATCAGACCAACCGGGTCTCATTTACGAAGTACAAACATAGGATGTTCAACTCGGCAACCAGGAAATAAGGCAGCAATGGGACTAGATAAGAATGCTTCCAAATTTTTCCTCATCCAAAATTCTCTCCAGATTTTATGTATGTATGTATGTATTAAAAACTATGGACAAGTTCGCACATCATGCTAAGCCACCCTGAGAATAAGCCACGGTGGGTGAGTGGATTATCCCGACAGATAGTCACCCACTTGGTGCCTTGCCATGGCTTGATCTCCCTCATTCCCTTTCAGTACTTCAGGCTGCTGCCAGGGGCCTTTGGGGCAGAATTCCTCGTTCCCTATATCAGCACCCTTTCTGCAATTGGTCCACTGGGGTTGCTGGCTCATGTGGGAAACTCCCCCCCACTCCGTATCGGGTTGCCAAAGGGATTTAACCATATGAACATGAGGATGCAATCATGAACTGTTTTTTATTATTATTTTAGGGGTTTTGTACAGGTGCGCAGGACTGCAAGATCACCTGTCCAGCATTGTGCCCAGCAGACCCGTAGCACCTCTTGTCAATATCCTTGTCAATTTCATCCTCCACTTCACTTCCTGAGCAAAATTACCCCTCACCCACCCACATCAGATTGCAAAAACAAAACAATTTTTTGTTTTTGTTACCCCCCACCCACCCACCCACATATCACCTCTTGTCAATATCCTTGTCAATTTCATCCTCCACTTCACTTCCTGAGCAAAATTACCCCCCCACATCAGATTGCAAAACAACAAAACAAAACAAGCATACCGATATCCCCCTCTTGTCAATGTCCTTCTAAATTTCATCCTCCGCTTTGGTGCTTCCCTTGCTAATGAACACTTAAAAAAAAAAGGCTACTTCACATTCTAATGAAGTAATAACACCTGCCCCTAAAGCTCCTTCTCTCCACCAGCTGTGAAAATGGCCACCAGCCATTTTCAGCTCCCACCCCTCACTTCATGCTTGTCACTTCCCTCCACTGTTGCTAACTGTCAGATGTACATGACTGTTACAGAACAGTGAGCGGAGTCATTACACATACACAAATTTCAAGGCAGAACAGGGACCGAGTGGGTAAAGATAAGGAAATTTCAAGGCAGAGAAGTGAGGCTGATCACAAAAAATATGCAAATTTCAAGGCAGTGCAGTAAAACAGAGGGAGAAATTGTGCAAATTTCAAGACCGAGAAGTAAAATGGAGGGGGGGGGTTTATGGAAAATTCCTAGCAGTGGACATTCACTCCTGCGCATTTACACAGGATCAAAAATTAAAAAAAATATATTTAAATGTCAGGAACACATTCGGGTGGGGAGAAATCCGCCATGGACTCCAGTGAGGCTGAATTCTAAAGAATCCGCCCCCCCCCGGAGTCCACGGTGGAACGGACTACCCCCCCCGAAATCCCCCTGGAATGGACTTACCTTGTGTCGGCCGTCCGGTGCATCCGCTGCTGGGCTGTTGTGGCCGCCATTTGCGTCCCTATGCTAGGCCATGATAGCCTACGTATATATTTACGTAGTCTGCCACAGATAAACAGGAACGCAAATGGCGTAGGGGATGCCATTTGCCTCCCCGCTTTAGCTGCGATAGGCTACATAAATATATACGTAGCCTATCACGGCCTAGCGTAGGGACGCAAATAGCATCCCCTATGCAGGATGCCATTTGCGTCTGCAGCAGCCTGGCAGCAAATGGAGGCCCCGCTGGGGATCGGCCTGGCCGGCGGCTCCGCGGACTGGCCATAGAGCAGAGCCAGCCAGGCAGGATTCCGGGGGGGAGGACAGATCGCCCCCCCACACACAGACCCCAGTGGAGCAAGGTAAGTGGGGTTTCATACACCCCTACATTCAGGACACTCTCTGGTGTCTTTCTTCAAGATTTCTATGAAATAAAAATAAAGTAAAAATCCATCCTGGGGCAGAGAGCACTGAGAAGGGATGAGGGAGAATGGCAGCAGTACTAGCGAGATCACAAGGAGTGGCAGGGGTTTTTGCTGCTCTTGGTGGGTGGCTCTCTAAGCGGTCCTGACACCCCAGAATAAAATCACCCTGCTGGATTTGGATGTCACAACAAGCCACCCTGAAAACAAGCCACCATAAACAATCCTATTACAAGCCATGGGTTCTCAGGGTGAAAAACAATCCACAAGGGAAATAACACTCTGGGTCATGCTAAACCACCCTGCAACCACCCATGATAACAACCCACTGTGGTCTTTGTGTCAGTTGGGGGCAGGGGATCGCCAAAGCAGAGTAGAATTCTCAATGAAAACAATTAAAACAGCATCATCATGAAAAGAGCACCACAAAAGAAACACCATATTGATGCTCCAAATTACCTGGCATCAGGATCCTTCCTCCCTTGTTCTGTTTTTTATTTCCAAATGTTTGTACAGAGTACTGTGTGCCCAGTTTGCCACAGATTTCCGTTCCTTCAGTTCGCGTGTGTCTTCCCTGCTATATTACCGAAGTGTGTGGTTTGATAAAGCACTGCAAACAAGCCATCTTGATGTGACCACATGTATGATCTCATCAAGATTGCTTTTGTGCAATGTTTTACCAGTACATGTGTATATATCTGTGTATTGATAAATTAATGCAACACCCACACCCACAGAGACACACTTTGATGTGATTGTATGTTGTTAAGATTTCAGTTGAACATTGGGAGAAACTTCTCAATGATAAGCTCAGTTCAACAATGGAACCAGTTACCTAGCTGGACAGTGGGCTCTCCCTCACTGGTGGTCTTCAAGCAGAGGCTGGACAGCTTTCTGCTGGGGAAGCTCTGGATTTCATGCACTGAGAAGGACTACTTGGCCCACAAATGCAAGATCCCCTTACAACTCTAGAGTAAAATCCAACATAAGTGCTACTTAAAGTAAACCCATTGAAATGTATGGTACTGACTAACCTAAGTCCTATACATTTCAATGGATCTATTCTAAGTAGCACTTCCATTGGATTTTACCCCTAGATTCTGTGTGTGCCTCATAAAACACCACACAACAATGATACTGTCCAGGTTGAGAGAGCTTTCCTCAGGTTAGCTGAAGCTCCTTTGTTTTACCAGTTCTGGACTGATTTTGTGCCAGACCAGCATCTCTTTTGCACTACAGTGCGGTTTGGGGGTATCATGGAAAACAAAATAGCTTATCAGGTATAATCTCATTTTTTGCACTTAGATTTACTTAAAGGCCATGTTATTATTAGGACTGGGGATATTATGAAATGGGATAGAGAGATGATAGATAAAATTTATGGCTTCTGGAAATCTGCTAGGAGTGGGCTACACTTTATGATGATGGGTCAAATCAAATGTATTTGGCAAGTATACCTTGGAAGCTTCTGGGTTAATGAGACATAAAAACTGGTGAAAGCAACTGCTGAACTGTGTTCCTGACACAAGGGAGCTGTATTTTATTAGTATATTTGGTTTTCAAAGAGCTTTGATCATTCAAACATGATCAGAGACAAATCAGCTACTTCTGTTTCTGCACTTGCTTCAGGCATGTATCTTAATACCTTTCTCCAAGGGAGAAAATTCTGCGCATTTTTAAAGAGTCAATTTGCACAATGGTAATGGAACAATACAAGGAGACTTCAACAAAGACACATTCAAAGATGTATTATATTACATTTGTATCCCACCAGCCTTCCAAGGAGCGCAGTGGTGTTATCCAATTTTATCCTCACAACAAGCCTTATGAGTATGCTTGGCTGAGAGACAGTGGCTGAGCCAGGGTACTCAGGGAGCTTTATAACATAGCAGAGATTTAGATCCAGGTTCTCTACACCCAGCTGAACCTATATCTGGAGCAAGCCCCAGAATGACAGGGAATTTGACCTCTTCCCTCTGCGTTCCTGGCTGTATTTCTGCCAGAGGGAAGGCTGCTCTCAGTCACAAAAGTTAATACAATTTGACAAATTGATGGAAGCACATGTGTGGTTAACCTAGGTCTTTGGTCTAGATCAGCCCACCTCAACCTGGTGGCCTCCAGATTTTTTGGACTACAACTCCCAGCATTCCTTTACCATTGGCCATGCTGCCTGTGGCTGATGCAGGTTGAAGTCCAAAACATCTGAAGGGCAACAGGTTGGGAAAGCCTGGTCTAGACAGTGCAGTGTCCCCATAAGGTCCCCAGGTTGGGAAAATAGGGCCAAGACCAGAAAGGTGTTGTTGTTTTTAAGCCAATTTTTCAATTTAGTCTTTTAAAATGTGTAGTGTTTAATGTACTTGTTTTTATTGTTGTACGTTTTAATTGTTTTAAATTGTACACTGCCGTGATGGCTTTTTAGCAGATGAGGTTATATAATTGTTAATAATAAATAAGGGCACAATCTTATGTATGTTTAGACAGGAGACAAATCCTACAACTCCCAGCATTCCCCAGCCAGCTATGCAGACTGGGGAATGCTGGGAGTTGTAAGAGTTATTTTCTGTCTAAATATGCATAGGATTGTGCCTTAAAGGAACAAATAAATGATACAAAATCTAAGTCGTTACTATTAATCTGGCCCTGAAAAGGTTAAATAATTTTGCTAACAGAAGACTGAAGAGGCTACTTCAGACTAGTCAGCTGCAGTTTGATCTGGAATGGTTGAATAGTCTAATGAGGGTTTTGGGGAGAACTACAAGTAGACCCCCTAAAAGACCCCATATTCATATTTAAGAAGACCCAGACTTATATTCCAGACCCCTGACCCATGGGCAAGATGACCCTGGACTTGTGATTTTATACCAATTAATGTTATGGCATTATAATACCCCTGAGACCTGACAGAGAGCTGGCTTTGGAAAAAAGAAAAAAAAAATGCAGCAGCGTTTGCTTTGTTTTGCTATGCTACAAACAGCTCTTTGCAAAACCAAAAGCGAGGTCACAGTGAGCTCTGCTTTGCAAAGCTGTGATAACAAGTGGAAGAAAGGAGAGCGGGCGCATGATGCTCAGATACCAATCAGAAGGAAAAGCAGTTCCTGGCTAATTTGTGTTGTGCACCTGCACTGACAAGGGATGCTGAGAATGTCCTTACTCGATGCCTGTTGGTTTGGGAAGCCATAACAATAGCACAAGCAATGGCTGAAAAAGATGCAGATGACTGAAGATGACCCTATGTTCAAGGAATATGTACTAGGGAGGAACACATCAATCAAGGTAACATGGCCAGATGGTAGACCTTCAGTAAAATTTTAGAAAAGTCTCAGATTAACCCATTGCTGATCATGCTGGAGAGATGTTCTCAAAATATATGGGCATAAAACATGAGATGGTTGCAAAATAGATAGATACATCACTTCTGGTTAGTGAGTGTGTGTGTGTGTGGCTTCGTCACCCATGCAACATACTGATTGGAAGATGGTTGTCTCACTATCCATAGAGACCCCCACCTCTGGCCAGAACAAGTGTATAAAAGCCCAGGTAGTAAGAGCTCTTTTTCAGTTCACATCACTTTGCTTCCTTACTTCTTCTTGTCTTTGGCCCTGATCTTCACTGGACCCAGGGGTTTGGGTAAATGTGGATCTTTTTGTTGCTTAGACTTTAGACTTTGGCTTTCTTCACATGGAGCTTTTATCCTGCAGTTGAGATTGCTCCTTCACAGAAGTTTGTGGGCTCTTTACATGATGGCGCTATCACCCAGGGCGTCCCCTGCACTAAATGCCCTTTGTTCCATTTTTAAATAGATCGCAGATAATGAGCTATCAAATTACCCCGTTGTGTTCCGCTTCAGTTCTCTCTGTGAAAAGAGGAAAAGCGGCAAGAAAAGGAACGAGATCAATGAAAGATAATGGGAGACTCAGATACAGGGAGAAGGTGGGGGAAGGGGAGGGGGGAAAGGAAGCACACAGAAAAGGGAGTAGTTGTGATCCTGCTTATAAAATGGAAGCAGAAAGCCTCGTTTTAAATGCAGAATTTTAGGCTGGTGTAGAGATGCCTTTTAACTTGCAAATAATTTAAACCCTTTACTTTCTGAAGTTGGAATATTTTCTTTAGACCACAATTCTCACTTCTATATTCTGGGTTTTCCGCTCTAGCTTCTACATTTAAGAACATAGATGCCACGTTTAACTATCCACATGCCTAGAGGAATTTAGAATGTTTTAGCTTAGCTGTTTACATTCAGGTAGTGTTATAGGGATGTTGGAGGATTCCGCCACGGACTCCTGTGAGTCCGGATTCTTTAGAATCTGGCCCCTCGGAGTCTGTGGCGGAATGGGGCACCCCCCCGCCACCCCACGGAATCCCCCCAGGACGGAACCTACCTTGCAGCAGCTCCAGCGCTGGCTCCAGCAGCGGCTCTGGCAGCGGCTCTGGAGGCAGCGGCGGTTCCGGCGGCAGCTCTGGCCGCTGCCGGGCTGCGAATGCGGGAATGACTCCACAGAGCCGTCGGCTGGGGCTGCCCACAGCCGGACTTCCATTTGCTGCTGGGCCATAGCCACCATAGCGGCCGCCATTTGCATCCCTGCGGAGGCCGTGATAGGCTACATAAGTATCTATGTAGCCTATCATGGCAAAAGGCAGGAACGCAAATGGCGGCCACTATGGTCGCTATGGCCCAGCAGCAAATGGAAGTCCGGCTGTGGGTGGCCCCAGCCGGCAGCTCTGCGGAGTCACCGCAGAGCGGAACTGGCCAGGGAGGATTCCGGGGGGGAGGGACGGAACACCTCCTCCCCCACGTATGCCCCTCAGCAGAGCAAGGTAAGGGATTCGTACATCCCTAGTAGTGTACATTCAAGGAGGAAAGCAATTTTAGCTTGTTTAATTTAGTTTTGAAACTCAAGTAGAGTACAGGAGGGTGCTGAGGAGGAGTCATATTATCCAAACAACAATGCAACACATTCAATAAGCTATCTTGTTTGTTACATTGTAATGCCAGCTTTGTCAGCTGCAGCCCTTTTAGTTAATTGAATTTATATTATGTTCTTTTTCCACTGTTAATAATGTAATCCTGATGAGCAAAATAGCTCAAAGTGGGCTAGATGAAACAACGATCCATCTGGTGGATCCACAGTTGTCTACAAAATTGGACTCAAAGAGTGCTTATCAATGGGACCGTCTCAAACTGGGGAGAGGTAATGAGTGGGGTACCGCAGGGCTCAGTCCTGGGCCCAGTGCTCTTCAACATTTTTATGAATGACTTGGAGGAGGAGGTGCAGGGAATGCTGATCAGATTTGCAGATGACACAAAATTGGGCGGGATAGCTAATACTTTGGAAGACAGAAACAAAATTCAAAGTGATCTGGATAGACTGGAGCGCTGGGCAGAACAACAGAATGACATTTAATAGGGATAAATGCCAAGTTCTGCACCTAGGAAAAAGAAACCAAATGCACAGTTACAAGATGGGGAATACATGGCTCAACAACACTACAAGCGAGAAGGATCTTGGACTTGTTGTCGATCACAAGCTGAATATGAGCCAACAACGTGATGTGGCTGCAAAAAAGGCAAATACTCTTTTGGGCTGCATTAATGGAAGCATAGCATCCAAATCCCAGGAAGTACTAGTTCCCCTCTACTCAGCACTGGTTAGGCCTCATCTGGAGTACTGTGTCCAGTTCTGGGCACCACACTTTAAGAAGGATGCAGACAAACTGGAGAGGGTTCAGAGGAGGGCAACAAAGATGATTAGGGGACTGGAAACAAAGCCCGATGAAGAGAGACTGAAAGAACTGGGCATGTTTAGCCTTGAGAAGGGAAGACTGAGGGGAGATATGATAGCGCTCTTCAAGTACTTGAAAGGTTGTCACACAGAGGAAGGCCAGGATCTCTTCTCAGTCATCCCAGAGTGCAGGACACGGAATAATGGGCTCAAGTGACAGGAAGCCAGATTCCGGCTGAACATCAGGAAAAATGATGTCTGCCTCTTTGAAACCCAGCTTGTACTTCTGGTAGTTCTTGGTTCACTTACTGCTGGAGCCTAGCTTGTAGGATTTTGAGAATAACCTTGCTGGCATGTGAAATGAGCGCAATTATACAGTAGAATCTTAGAATAGTAGGGTTGGAAGGGGCCTACAAGGCCATCGAGTCCAACCCCCTGCTCAATGCAGGAATCCAAGTCAGAGCATCCATGACAGATGGCTGTCCAGCCTCGTCTTGAATGCCTCCAGTGTGGGAGAGCCCACCACCTTCCTAGGTAATTGGTTCCATTGTCGTAGTGCTCTAACAGGACGTTTTTCCTGATGTTCAGCTGGAATCTGGCTTCCTGTCACTTGAGCCCATTATTCCATGTCCTGCACTCTGGGATGACTGAGAAGAGATCCTGGCCTTCCTCTGTGTGACAACCTTTCAAGTACTTGAAGAGCGCTACTTTACAAGTACTTGTAAAGCCTCATCAGACAGCCACTTTGCTTTCTTGCATTTATTTTTCTTTGGGATGGATTGAGTTGCTGCCTCCTGAACAATGTTATGTTAGGGACCTACGTCCATATTTCCTCAGGCACTCTGTCTATCAGTTCTAATCCCTTAAACCTATTCCTCACCTCCACTGTATATTCATAAGGGATATGATTTAGATCATACCTGAATGGTTTAGTGGTTTTCCCTACGTTCTTCAATTTCAGCTGAAATTTTGCAAGAAGCAGCTCATGATCTGAGCCACAGTCAGCTCCAGGTCTTGTTTTCACTGAGTGTATAGAGCTTCTCCATCTTTGGCTGCAAAGGACATACTCAATCTGATTTCGATATTGACCATCTGGTGATGTCCATGTGTAGAGTCGCCTCTTGTGCTGTTGGAAAAGACTGTTTGCTATGATCAGCATGTTCTCTTGGCAAAACTCTATTAGCCTTTGTCCTGCTTCATTTTGTACACCAAGGCCATGCTTGCCTGTTATCCCGGTGATTTCTTGACTTCGTACTTTAGCATTCCAATCCCCTATGATTAGGGGTGCACGAAAGTCACTTACCTGGTCTCGCAGCTTTTCGCGGTGGGGGGGAGGCGCTTCGCTGCTCCCCCCGTGAAGTTCAGGCCGGGGAGGAGGCGCCTCGCCTCGCCCGGCCACGAAATTAAAAGTTAAAAAAAAAAATGCCCCTGTGATAGGCTACGTGACGATTAACGTAGCCTATCACGGCTCGATCTGCAAAGTCAGCCGTGATAGGCTACGTAAATCGTCACGTAGCCTATCACAGGTGACTTTAAAAAAAAAAAGCGTGTACGCAAATGGCGGCCCCCATAGGGAGCCACCATTCGCGTTCCTTATTTGGTCGCTGTAGTCTACGTAAATCTTTACGTAGACTACGTAGACCAAATAAGGGCAACGCTAATAGCATTGCCCTTATTTTCGCTGTAGTCTACGTAAATCTTTACGTAGACTACAGCGACCAAATAAGGAATGGGAATGGCGGCTCCCTATGGGGACCGCCATTATCCGTACGCGCTTTTTTTTTTTTTTTTAAGTCACCTGTGATAGGCTACGTGACGATTTACATAGCCTATCACGGCTGACTTTGCAAATCTAGCCGTGATAGGCTACGTTAATCGTCACGTAGCCTATCACGGGGGCGTTTTTTTTTCTTTTATTGGAATGGATTATTAATAAATAATCTATTTACGTAGATTAAGATGGCCAAAAAGAAGGAACGCAATACACAGTTGCATACATGGTTTTGTTTTGTTTTTTACCCAGAGCCCTCCATGCCTGGAACTCTGGCTGCGGATGGCTCTGGCCTGGCCGGGCCAGGCCTGGCCGGCTGCTCCGTGGAGCTGCCGCGGAGCACAGCCGGCTGTTCTAGGATTCCAGGGGGAGGAACGGAGCGCCTCCCCCCCCGGCAGGATTCCGGGGGGAGGGATGGAACACCTCCCCCCCCACCATCAACATAATCCGCGAAAGGTAAGTCACTTTCGTACATCCCTACATAAGAGGGCCCTTTGGGATACGGTACCATGCTGGGAGACAGAAAGATAGCCCAGAGGTTTGGATTGGGTTTCCAGGCCTCTCGTTGCCTTTGCTTATTCTGAATTCCAGTAATGATAATGATACTTGCAAAAGGCAAATCTTCATAGTCTTTCCATTTCATTTGACACATATTATCTAAACAAAAACACTGTGTTCGCTCTTATGATATAAATGCCTACAATTCAAAGAAATCCTTAAATGTTCACATGTCAGTACGTATCTTTTAGAAAAACAGCAGCCAAATTTATTTTACACCTCAATTATGGTTGTCTCTGAAATACAGTTTCCATACATGGATGTGTTCAACGCAAAACACATTTCCTCCATGGCCTTCATTTTAATTCCTGGCCAAAAACCTATCACAACATACAGTAGAGGCTTTCCAGCAGTTGAACAGTAATTAAAATCTCAGGCTGCTCAGGGTAGAGGTGGAGAGAATCTGGCTATTTAGCCGAATGTCTAAACAAATAAAGTTTAGAAATTCCCAAATATTTTACAGAGTTCACAGCTTTTACCAGACCCAGACAATTCTGCAGCTTGAAATGGCTTTAAGGAACCCACACACATATTAGGACTGTCCTCAATTTCCTCCTCGACCACAGCCTCCCCCTAACTTCTGAGAAAGGTCCCAACCTCCCACTTTGGGTGCTTCCACGCTGAGGCTAGTCTGCTGTCCTGAGGCAATGCGGAAGCAGAGTTAAAACTGCAGTACCACGTGGCACTTATTATATTGCTATATTCCCAGGAAAAATCCAGCAATGACCTTCCCTATGGTCAAGATCCTAATGTATGTTTACTCAGAAGTAAATCCCATTCTGCTCACACTTACTCTCTCAAAAGTGTGCATAGGACAGCCGCCTTCAACTGGCAAGTGTCTCCCCCCTCCCCACAGCAATGCCCCAAATCTGATTCCTATTCCCTCTCCCAAAAGGAGCCCCCACCCATATTGTAATGCCTTCTCCAGCTGTATGCTCCCAGGAGGTTGTGCTTTCCAACCCCCCAGACAGAGTGTACACTGGGCAGAGACCCCACCCACACTAACCCTTTTTTACATTGTTGATGCCATTTGCTTCTTCAGATCTTTTAAAACTGTGAATCCAGATAATGTTCATCTGGAACATTACATTCCTACTACATTATTATTTATTATTATTTATTGCAATTATACCCCGCCTTTTTTCCTCTTGCAAGGAACCCAGTCTTGGTGCAGACAGTGCTAAACTAGATGGTCCAACTCAGTATAAGGAAGCATGCTATAAAATGTGCAATTCATGCCAAGCAGGTCTTGTAGTGCTAGCACAGCATTAGGAAACAAATCCACTTTCTCAGCTGGTCATTTAATAGCTTCCAGAGAGGAGATGACTTGCATTTGGGGAAAATATCTGCCTCAGTGGGGCTCTCTCTTAAGATTTTTGTTGCCCTGGGCCAGAGCTAATTTTCCTTTTGTTAATTTAACCATTTTGTGGCTAGTGTCAAAGGAACTGCACTGAGACGTTTTACATGACTCCTGTTGCTAAGGAAACTGCTGCTTTCATGTTTTCTTATGCGGAGCTACAATTTTGAGAGAGCTGCCCACATTAATTTGAGGGACAAACAGAATAACTGGCCTTCTGAAGACTGGGCTCTGATTTCTGAAAAATTCAGCGTCAGAGATAAGCTTTTCAAGTGGGATTTAAAAATGCAGAGCTACATTGTTAGATTTGTGATTATTTCATATACATGAAATCACATATTTCAAGAGGTAAATGATATATGAATGAGTTAGCATACAAGTGGAATACATAGGATGCCAGCGGTAAGGCAACTATATATTTAATAAATGTATGCACCAGTTTTAAAAATAATTCCTGAAGCAACTTAACAGCATAAAAGTACAACACACATAAAAATAAAATCACATGAACTAAAACATAGCAGCAAATAAAAATCTAAGTACTAGCATTAAGAATGCAATATACTAAAGTTTAAAAGATCTCCCTTTTTTCTGTAGGTACAAGCAGCTGAGTGAGTTGCTGCTTGAGATGCAACCACATGGAGATAGACACATACTTCTGAGTGTGGGGTACCCTAAATCAGCCTTCACCATCCTGGTGCATTCCAGATCTGTTGGACTTCAACTCCCAGAAATGGTTTTTTGTCAGTTTCCCAATGGGATCTTCTCCTTCCTGGTGTTTTTTGCCCAATGGGGACAGCCATCTTTTTGTTTTCCAATAATGCCCCTGGGAACAACACTATGTCATGATATAGTAGTGTCACTAGAAGCAGCAGCAAAACATTTTTATTGTAGTGGGAGGAAACCCTTGGCCACCTCATCAGTATTAGTAAACCACCACCCGCGAAAACTATTAGAATTCAGCAAGCTCTCTTAAAAGTCATCAAACATACCTCCTATTTTCATGAGACATCAGTCGCCTATGAAAGGGGGGGGTATTCAATCTCCCTCTATCGCCAACATTATGTGCAAATTGGCACTCAGCTTCAGATAGGGATGCATGAAAGTCACTTACCTTTCCGACAGGGTGATTCACGGAAATCCTAATCCGGCTATTACAGCGAAAAAAAGGGGAACGCAAATAGCGTAGTGGGCGCCATTTGCGTTCCTTCCCCCCCGCCGTTTTAGCCTACGTAAATATTTACGTAAGCTATTACGGCAGGGGGAAAAAGGAACGCAAATAGCGCCCACTACGCTATTTGCGTTCTCCTTTTTTCGCCGTAATAGCTTACATAAATATTTACGTAGGCTAAAACAGTGAAAAAAAGGGAACGCAAATGGTGGCCGCCATAGCTGCCACCATTTGCGTACGCTTTTTTTTTTTTAGCTTGCCATGATAGGCTACATAAATACTTACGTAGCCTATTATGGCAAAGAGCAGGACACAAATGGCAGCTGCGGCAGCTGGTTGAAAGACCAGCCGCTGCTGCCGCCACCGGAGCCACCGCCAGAGCCACCGCCACTGCCGCCGGAGCCCCAGGTAAGTTTCGTCCCGGGGGGGATTTTGTGGGGTGGCGGGAGGTGGGAGGCCATTCCACCACGGGTTTCAGGGGGCCGAATGCCAGTGCATTTGGCCTCACTGAAATCCGTGGCAGAATTCTCCGCCATCCCTAGCTTCAGAGTGTTTCACAAGGGATGCAACATTTAAAACTGAAGCTATGTTCTGCATATAGCCCAGTGCTGTCTATTCCAATTGGCAGCGGCTCTCCAGGGTATCAGCAGGGAACAGTATGTCCCCAGATAGCCTTTTAAAACAGGAAGTTAAACCTGGGACCTTTTGATGATCCAAATGTGTACTTTGCTGCTGTGGTAAATAAACCCGACATGGGTATAATCAATGGACAGTCTAGTTTTTGCCAACTTTGACTCACACAATTATGGTCTCATGTCAAGTAACTGTAGATCAGGGGTGGGCAACCTGCAGGCTGCAACAAAACATTGGGCAGTGGCAAAAAATTAAATGTTTTAACACCCAAAATTGTGCTTTTAGATATGAAGCACTAAAAGGATCAAATTTAGTGCTATGAGACAAGCTAAATTTGCCCTTTTTAGCACTATGGAGCAGTTTGCCAATGAATTTCAGTGGCAAATCATGATAGGGGTTTCTTTGCGGTGCCCTGAAGACTGTGCAGTACCCCACAGAGTGTGGCACGGGGAGGGGGGGGATGGTGCGATAAAAGCTTCATCTGGAAGTACCTAATGTCTTTCAGTGGCCAGTCCTCAAAGGGGCTTCTCTTTCTTCCCTTTGCTTCTGCTGAATTGGTTCCCAGGCTGATGTAATTCATGCTTTGGCCCAAACAGCTAATCTAAGGGCCACTACAATCCAAGGGTGGCCAGGGAAGGCAGAAATTGCTCTCGCCAGAGGTCTGAACTGATCACATGCAAAGGGGTTTTAAAATTATGTTGAGGGCCACATGAAAGTAGGCTGAAACCTAAGCCACAGGTTGCCCATCCCTTAAATAGATAGATAGATAGATAGATAGATAGATAGATAGATGATAGATAGATAGATAGATAGATAGATAGACAGACACACACACACTTCTGAGGGAGGTTCTAACCTCCAAGCTCCTACAACTCCTTGTGTGAACGTAATTAAGCATCCCAACCAACTCCATCCTCCACTTCTCCTCTCAGTCCTACAGATGCTTTGTTTATGCTGACGGTTCTCTGATACAGGCAACCAATAAAATATAGATGAATACACACACAAGATATAGAAGACCTGCATAACCATTTCAACTGTATTCAAAGAATGGCTCCAGAGAGAAGTTGGCAGGTCCAGACAACAGAAAATAGAACGTCCCCCTCTGGTGCTGGTTGCTTGTCTGGAGTAAGACTATCAGGGGTCTGCTGCCCGCTGCTCTTCTTTTTAGCCTTCCAAGTAAGCTTGGCAGTTCCAAGACCAAGTTGCTTGAGAAGGGTGAACCGGTCTTGGTAATCCAAGAAGTAATGGTTACAGTTCTTAATAAACTTAAAGGGGAAACCTCACAGAGAAGATATGCTTGCCTCGGGTGACCATCATATCTACTACTGTGGGCAAGAATCCCTTAGAAGAAATGGAGTAGCACTCACAGTCAATAAAAGGGTGGGAAAAGCAGTACTGGGGTACAATCTCAAAAACGACAGAATGATCTCAGTACAAATCCAAGGCAAACCATTCAACATCACAATAATCCAAGTCTATGCCACAACCAATGAGGCCGAAGAAGATGAGGTAGGGATGGTGGAGAATTTCTCCACCAATCTCGGGGAGGCTGAAATTGGTGGTGAAATTCTCCGACCCCCCCCCCCCCCCCAGGAAGGGACCTCTATTGAATGTCCCTCTTGGACAAATAACGTTGCCCTTATTTTCGCCGTAGCCTACGTAAATCTTTACGTAGACTACCCCTGCCCAAATAAGGAATGCAAATGGCGGCGCCCATGGGCGCCGCCATTTGCGTACGCGCTTTTTTTTTTCTTTCAAAGTCAGCCGTGATAGGCTACGTAAATCTTTACGTAGCCTATCACGTTTTTTTTTTTTTCAATTTCCTTTTTTATTTCGCGGCTGGGTAGACAGGGCGCTCCCCCCTGGCCTGAATTTCTGGGGGAGAAATGGAGCGCCTCCCCCCCATTGCACACAGCTGCGGGACCAGGTAAGGGACTTTCATCCATCCTTAAGCTGAGGTTGATCGGTTCTATGAAGACCTACAACACCTTCTAGAACTGACACCAAAAAAAGATGTCCTTTTCATCATAGGGGATTGGAATGCTAAAGTAGGAAGTCAAGAAATCACCAGGATAACAGGCAAGCATGGCCTTGGTGTACAAAATGAAGCAGGACAAAGGCTAATAGAGTTTTGTCAACAGAACACGCTAATCATAGCAAACACTCTTTTCCTACAGCACAAGAGGCGACTCTACACATGGACATCACCAGATGGTCAATATCGAAATCAGATTGATTATGTCCTTTGCAGCCAAAGATGGAGAAGCTCTATACAGTCAGTAAAAACAAGACCTGGAGCTGACTGTGGCTCAGATCATGAGCTGCTTCTTGTAAAATTTCGACTTAAATTGAAGAACGTAGGGAAAACCACTAAACCTTTCAGGTATGACCTAAATCATATCCCTTATGGCTATACAGTGGAGGTGAGGAATAGATTTAAGGGATTAGACCTGATAGACAGAGTTCCTGAGGAAGTATGGACGGAGGTCCCTAACATTGTTCAGGAGGCAGCAACTCAATCCATCCAAAAGAAAAAGAAATGCAAGAAAGCCAAGTGGTTGTCTGATGAGGCTTTGAGTAGCTGAGGAAAGAAGGGAAGCGAAAAGCAAAGGGGAAAGGGATATTCATTCCCTTTGAATATCCAAAGGGAATTGGATATTCATATATCCAACTGAATGCAGCGTTCCAGAGAATACCAAGGAGAGACAAGAAGGCCTTCTTAAATGAACAATGCAAAGAAATCAAGGAAAAGAATAGAATGGCAAAGACTAGAGATCTTTTCAAGAAAATTGGAGATATCAAGGGAACGTTTTGTGCAAAGGACAAAGAAGGCAGGGACCTAACAAAAGCAGATGAGATTAAGAAGAGGTGGAAAGAATACACAGAAGAACGATACAGGAAAGATCTGAATGTCAAGAGCTCACACTACAAACACAAATGAAAGAAGAACCCATGTGACTGTTGGCTCCTACCCCTCCTCCTCCTTGACTGCTCCGTCAGTGAGTACTGCACTGTATTCATTAGCATGTGCCCTGAGAACAACTATTCTGGTTTGAAAAAATGTTGGCATGGCCAAAGGGGCTCTGGTCGAAGTCTTCCCTTGGAGAATCCCTCTTGCTGTCATAATCTGCAGGTGTCAGGCATCCCAGAGTCAGAAGAAGGAACAAGCACAATGGCATTCCTCATGTGGTTTGTTGTTGGTTTCTGACATGGACACGACTACGTCGGAAAAGCTCCAGAACACACCAGCTCACTGCCCCCAGACACTGACTACATCCAAGCCCAGAAATACAATTCACTGCTATCACTTTTGAGTAAGAGAACAAACCAACCTGGATTTTTGGCTGTTACAACCACTTACCTGAGAAAGTTCTTCTGTTTTAAACTTCCAGGACATCTCTCCTAAAACCCTAAGAAAGAGCAATGAGTAGAGTTACTTTACAGAAAAGTCAAGTAACTCTACTCGAGGTGGAAGGATCTGGCAGTCTCAGTCTTGAGAAGGTTGTCAGGGTCTTAAGGTCAAGCTCGTTCTGCCCTGCTTCCACACACAGAAAGTTCTTGGGTTTTGTGCACATTTTCCTATTGAATGCATTTTTTAAATGTATGCATTTTCCAAGTACTTTACATTGCTGTAATGCAGTTCTTTATACACATTTCTCAGATTTGAACACAATTTATGCACATTGTTTGTGTACGTTTTCCCCAAGACAAGGGGCATCACAAAGCCTGCAAAAATGTGGATTTCAATACGCAATTCTATCTTGGCTCACGTAATGGCTCGGAAGTGCAAATTGGGAATCTGTAAAAAACCCTCAACGGAGTGAATTTCTCACCCAGATGGTAGACATAACATTAAGAGTGAAAGAACAGGGTTCTTTTTTGGATCGCTACCAGAACCAAACTCACAAGTCCTTTCTCACAAAGATCTACTCCTTGCTTTCCCCAAGTGTTCTTCTTCAGCAGCCTAGTTTGGGGTGGGGGGAGGTTTTTAGTTGTTCCTATTGTTAGACATTTAGGATTTGGAAACCCTTGGTGATCTACTGCAGTAGAACCTGACCTATCTTTTGCCCACCTCTGGTCTAGGGAACACCCAGGGGAGTCCTAGAATATTCAGTGACATCATAGAAACTCTGTTCCTTGTCACTTGAGCCTTCCCCCCTGCCCCCGTCCTCATTTATTTTAGTATCTTGTGCCATCCGTTCAACCAACTGTTGGCTCCCCCTTTCCTTCATTTACTTCCTACTTCCCTGTAAGTGCTGCTTAGGCCACCCCCATTCCCTTTTATCTTGTCAGCAATGACATTCATGGAGTGCTTAATTTCTAAAATGTGAATTATTGCCAGCCCCCTGTACTGTACACAATTCTGTTTAAGTAAAGCAGTAAACATTAGCCTTGTCTGTTTGCAAGTTCTATCCTTGCTAGTGGCTGAACTGCCATAGTGTCACAGAAGCCAGGGGAAAACGTAGAGAGGATTCAGAAAAGGAAAATATGGGAATGGCTGAATAGAAATCTGAAACAGATGAAGCAAAAATTATGTCTCCCAAGATGTGCAGGTACTAGAGTGACTCCCCTCACAGTGCGTAACTTCAGTTAGTACCCACACATTTCAGATTTGGGGTGAATAGCTTGAGGGCTATACAAAATTTAACAATCACAAACTCCTGCCACAACATTCTAAAAATATCACCTTCCCATTGAGTGGAAAGGATAACAAAGAGTCCAGTGGCACCTCACAGATAAAGGTACAGGGGGCCTGAACTTGTGTAGGCAAGAGCCTGCTCCATGAGATGCTTTAGAAGGGGTCACCAGTACACAGGTCTCGAAAAACGGTCATGTTGTTCTTTGACTTGGACATGTAGACCACAACCAAAGGGAAAACCTTACCAAGACACTTTCTTTCCCTTCAGACTCTACCACTGCTTCACCTGAGCAAGACCCTCCAAATGACACCCAGATTTCACCGTAGTAGACAGCTGGGTGCAAATTTCCTTTGGACGGAGTGACTTGCCACATCCGCCACTATCTTGCAATGTCTGTGGGAGCCCTGAGGGCCTGTGCCTCATGCACACACACACACACACACACACACCGCTTTCCCATTTGAGAGATGGAAGGTGCAGGACAGGAGACAAGGAGCCTAGGGGGTGCTGTAGTCACGGCAGGAGCTGGCTGCTGCTACCTGAGCTGATCGCTCCCCTACACTTGGCATGACTTCATGAAATGCAGGCAGGGACACACCTGCCTGTCCCCCTTCAGCCACCACAGCCCTGGAATTCACTCCCCTCTTTCCGGGGAACACAGAGAAGATCTTCTATGCCAGTGCCCCAGCCCAGCTGCACTGAAGGATACGTTGGGGTTGAAGTAGGCTGCACTCCTACCTGCTCTCAGCATCTCATGTTTTCAGTGCAGCCATTCCTGGCTGGGGGAACAAAGCACTTTAAACCAGCAGGACTCTGCCTCTCAAAGAACAGGAGTGCTTGCAGTGCAGGTGGGGGATTGAGGTGTAGGCAAAGGCATTAGAATAGTTTCAAAGGATGAAAATAGTGCCCTTTATGAAATTTTCCCTGCAGAGTGTGCAGGGTACTCATTTGATACCATGATAATGAATTACATATAAAAGCCAGAGTGGAACACCCTGCAAAATTAGTGGGAAATGGAAAGAGTGTGTGTGTGTGTGTGTGAGAGAGAGAGAGAGAGAGACTTTTAGTTCTAAATCAGAATGAGAAGTTAATATTTTCTTTTGTAAAATAATTTCCCTCCATTTCCTCCTTTAACGGTGTTGTTGATTACTAAGATCAGTCTCTATACATGCCTTCATGATAATAATGCTCCTCCCTCCACCCTGTGAGGAGGAGGGTAGCCTTGCCCCACTCTTTCAGAAAGGGAGCACAAGCTGAGACTTGGCAGGCAACCGTGTGGATTGACACAACGGGAGGCATGTGAGGAGTGCGTATTTCAGGGCCCGCGCTCCTACCCCACACCACAGTGAACGCTGTGTGGTGCTGAGTGGCAAGTGACGAGGAGCAGCCTGTGCCAAGCAGCATTCACCACTGGCCTGCTCTGGGCTTGGGGAGACCCCGGAAGGGCCAGGTGGCAATGGAGCAGAAGAATGAGTGGCCAAGTGGGCCATGGAGCAGGCAGCTGGTGGCAGGAGACGTTGCTATGAATAAGAAAAACTGGAGGGGTCCATTTTGTTGTCCTCCTCTTGTGGGAACCCAGATTTGAGGCCTTTCCTCTGAGAATGCCTGAGAAGTGGCCCACCACACTCCCAGGTCCCCATGTAGGTGAAAAGGACCCAGGACAGGTCTTGTCCTTGAGCTAACAGGCCCATAAAGATCTGGAACTGGTGAGAGGTTGGGCACCAGGGATAGTTGTCCTCTACTTGGACTTTTACAGTGCATGGTAGCTTGGCGGAAGGGCGGCGGGGGGCGGGGAGTGGGGGGCGGGGGGGGGTAAGAAAGTAGCTAGGGCTGGAATGAAATGTAACTGCACTTAAGAAAAGTCAAGAGTATTTATCCCTCATTTGGACATCACATTCTTGCTGCCTCCCCATACAGGTATGACTGGAAGGATTTAGTTTTGTTTTGATTTAGTTTTGTGATTTAGTGATTTAGTTGATTTAAAACTTTGATTTAGTTTTAGTGATTTAGTTTTGGATGGTGCAGTGGGGCTGGCACTGCTTTATTGCTGGCAAGGGGTGTGAAGCCAGGCAGGCTAGCTCTCTTGTGGCAGGTATGCTCAAGGCAGGGCACACAGGTGAGCCCCCTGGGACACTGTATTCAAACCAGCCCCTCAAAGCTTACAGACTTGAGAGGATCTGGCATGGTGATTAATTCTAGGCACAGGTGCCATCCGTGGGGCCCAAAAGGCTGAACAGCTTGGGAACAGAGCCAGTGTAGTGTAGTGGTGAGAGTGACGGACTGGGAGCCGGGAGATCCGGGTTCTAGTCCCCACTTGGCCATGGAAGCTCACTGGGTGACTTTGGGCCAGTCACAGACTCTCAGCCCAACCTACCTCACAGGGTTGTTGTTGTGAGGATACAACGGTGAGGAGGAGGATAATGTAAGCCGCCTTGAGTTCCTTGCGAGAGGGAGAAAGGCGGGGTATAAATGCAATAAATAAAATAATAAAATAAACAGAGGATGCTGCCAGAAGCCTCCTTGGCCCCATAACAGATGGCCAGTAATGAGGAGCAATGATCAGCCCCAAGGCTGACTGCCCCTGGCTTGGAGCCAGGGCGAGGTTGCCTGAACAAGGCTGACAGGAGGCAGCAGCTGTCCAAGTTCTAACCTCAATGGCAGGGACCTGTCACGACCCCAAGCTCTCGGCAGCAGAGGAGGATGAGGAGCGTGAGCCACAGACTACTTCCTCAGGGGCAGGACAGTCAGTTCCTTATTCCTGGCCAGAAGACACAGCCCCACCATCATCCTCTGGCTCAGACGATGAGTCCCCAGCAGAAACATCATCTCCTCAGCCTCGCAGAAATCCCAGGCTACAGAATCAGGCAAGGGCTGTTTAACAGCCTGGTCAGCTCCTCCAGGAGGGGTGGAAGTGGCCACACTACAGATCTCATCAGCCCACACCAGCATGCTCTGGACTATAGTGGGAGGAACCATTTCAGAGGTATAGCTTAGTGGCAGAGGCAGTGATAAAGACTTTTTTCTTTGATGGGCCCAGATTCACAATTGTCTTCTCCTGATACAGAACTCTTGCCATTCAGAGTAACTCAGTGCCCAACAAGGGGATGTGTTCTGTTCCTTATAGGTCCTATGAGTCACCTTGGCTGGTTTTTTACAGCAGCAAAATGAATATTTGTCATCAAATATATTTATTAACATACCCTTGGGAGTGTATGGATTTGTACTTCCTTTGCTGGCTGACTGACAGGCTACATAGGTTCCAGAATTAAGTGTCTTTAATTTCTGGTCTTCACTTCCCATGACACCTTATTTTCCTTAAAGTCACAGGCTCACCATTTATATTATCATTCTATCTAGGGCTGAATCTACATGGAGACTGTTTTTGAGGCAATTCCATTTAAAAACGGATTTTCATAACACCAGGTTAGCTCCTCCCGGGGCAAACAGTAACCAGTAATGCAGAATATTCATTTAAAAAAACCCTTCACTTGCATGGGGCAAACAGCGCCTGAAACCACATTAGTTTGGTGGTTGGGTGGGCGGATCTTGTGCCTGATTCAGAATTAGTTCAGGATTTCCAATCCACTCCAGTTCCAAACTTTGCTTCCATGAATAGTAATCACATGTGGTCTGGAACACTGGGAGGGGTGTGTGTGTCTGTCACCCCCACCCCCAATGGTACCCCTATTAACAATATTATAAAACCTCATAACAAAGCATATCCCTCTTTTCTCCTCTAAAACAACTACATCTCAGTCAGGTCTTTAATACTGTAATTGCAACTCATCACTTCCTTAATCTGGTGTTAATAAAAGACAGAGAATTGCCTATGAAGCTCTAATTTCAGACACAAATGTATTTTTGTACTACTCACAGCAATCTTGTTAAAATGTGATGACTTCCTTGCCTTTTCCTTTCACGCTTTATATTTTCTGATACTTATCTGTATGCAATTTTGGAGACAGAAAGACAGCTGTCTTCTGAGCAATAGCATGAATATATTAAAGCTGCAATATCCAGAATCCTGCAAAAATACGAAGTGTTTTCTTAATCTTTTTCATATGTGAGGCAGGTTTATCTGCAATCCTTCTAGCATTCCAGTAATTGACAGTGTGTGGGTACTGAGAAGAAAGCCCCACTGAGTTTAATGGGACTACTTCCAGACAAGTATGAATAGCAGCCTTCCATAACCTGGTGCCATTCAGATGTTTTGGCCCACAATTCCCAGAATTCCTGACCATTGGCCATGCTGACTGGGGTTGGTGGGAGCTGAACTCCAAAACATCTGGAGGGTACCAGGTTGCAGAAGTCTCATGTCTAGAACTGCAGCTTCAATCATACACAATTCCTAAGCATTCTTAATTAATTTATTTATTTATTTATTAAATTTATTAATCGCCCATCTGACTGGTCACCCAGCCACTCTGGGCGATGCACAACCCACCATAAACAATTTAAAACAATAAAATTTTACCATAAAATTAAAAAAAAAATAAAATACCCTAACCCACCCCAAATGCCTGCCTGAACAACCACGTTTTTAATGCACGACGGAAGCTCATTAAAGAGGGGGCATGATGGAGTTCCCTAGGGAGGGAGTTCCACAGAGTGGGGGCCACCACAGAGAAGGCCCTCTCCCTCGTCCCCACCAGTCTAGCTGTCCTGGTTGATGGGACAGAGAGAAGGCCATCCGAGGCTGATCTTGTTAAGCGGCCTGTCTGGTGTTGCTGGAGGCGCTCCTTAAGATAGGAGTAATTCTCCCTTTCTTTTCTCTTAAAATATGGCCAGTACTGCCAGTGCCTTTGAATGGATGATAAAAGGGTTATTAAATGATGCCGTCAACACTTAAGCTGAATTTTTTTAAAGCAAGAAAAATCAGAGAAATGAACAAGGCAATGAGGAAGATAAGTCACCAACCACTCGGCCATATTTGAGAGAGAGAGAGAGAGAGAGAGAGAGAGAGAGGTAGCCTCCTGGCCTGATTTTTCTGCAACACAGAGCACACGGGGAAGATGCTCCTCATGCATCCACTGTAGCCGGGCAGCACTATGCACAGGGGGGAATTAGGGGCACAGGGTGCCCTTGGGGGGAGGCACCTGCAGGGGCCACATGGGTGGTTTCTGGGGGCTTCATGCCGCTCATGGGCCATGGGTGGTCCACCTCTGCATGAAATGCTTTTGAATGTCTATGAGCCCCCTGGCAAAGGCGAAGTACAGGCTAAAGGGGCAGGATTGCAGCTTGAGATCGATAGGCATATGGTCAAGGAACACCTAATTACTTTGAATGAGTTCAGATCTCCAGGGCCAGATGAACTGCATCCTACAGTAATAAAGGAACTGGCAGAAGAACTCTCAGAACCGCTGTCTATACTCTTTGAGAAATCATGGAGGACGGGGGAAGTGCCAGATGACTGGAGGAGGGCTAATGTTGTCCCTATCTTCAAGAAGTGCAAAAAGGAGGAACCTGGGAACTACAGACCAGTCAGTCTGAAATCAATCCCTGGGAAAATTCTGGAGCAGATGATAAAGCAATCCATCTGGAAGCACCTTGAAAACAATGCAGTGATGATTACTCGAAGCCAACATGGATTTGTCCAAAACAAGTCCTGCCAGACGAATCTGATCTCATTTTTTGATCAAGTAACCTCCCTTGTGGACCGTGGGAATGCTGTAGACATCATATACCTCGACTTCAGCAAAGCTTTTGACAAAGTGCCCCATGATATTCCTGATGAGCAAACTAGCTCACAGTGGGCTAGATGAAACAACGATCCGGTGGATCTACAGTTGGCTACAGAATCGGACTCAAAGAGAGCTTATCAATGGGATCTTCTCAAACTGGGGAGAGGTAAGGAGTGGGGAGGGGCCGCGGTGGCTTAGTGGTTAAGACGCTGAACTGCAGACTGGAAGGTCGGCAGGTCAGCAGTTCGAGACCCGAGTGCTGCGTGACGGAGTGAGCTCCCGTCTTCGGTCCCAGCTCCTGCCAACCTAGCAGTTCGAAAGCAAGAAATTGCAAGTAGATAACTAGGTACCGCCTCGGCGGGAAAGGTAACAGGCTTCCGTGAACCTGGGTGTTCAGTCATGCCGGCCACATGACCACGGAAGCATCTTCGGACAGCGCTGGCTCTTCGTCTTAGAAACGGGGATGAGCACCGCACCCTAGAGTCGGACATGACTGGTTGGGGACACCTTTACCTTTACCTTCACCTTTAACGAGTGGGGTACCACAGGGCTCAGTCCTGGACCCAGTGATCTTCAACATTTTTATGAATGACTTGGAGGAGGAGGTGCAGGGAATGCTGATCAGATTTGCAGATGACACAAAATTGGGCAGGATAGCTAATACCCTGGAAGACAGAAACAGAATTCAAAGTAATCTGGATAGACTGGAGCACTGGGCAGAAAACAACAGAATGACATTTAATAGGGATAAATGCCAAGTTCTGCACCTAGGGAAAGGAAACCAAATGCACAATTACAAGATGGGCGATACTTGGCTCATCTGTAAAGTGGGATTTGAACAAATTGTGTCAGTCATTTCAACTTTGTGAAACACCTACTGTCATGTGCTTCGTTAGGGACACTTCAAATCTTGGTAAGATATTTCTTGGCATCCACATCCAATTACTGAATTTAAATTGAATGTTAGTAGTATTCTCGGAATGTTATCTCATTAGGTCTATTATAACAATCTAATTCATGGCCAGACCTAGAAAGGATGTGCTGGAGCATGACTAGCTTCATTTCGACAGTGAAACAGATGCAGAAAACCCTTGGTGTCAAATGCAGAAAGCATCCCTCATCTCAATGGGCTTTTGCAGGAGAACTTCCTGGATTGCGGCCTTTATCTATGCAAAGATGAAGCTCTTTGCTGTTGTCATAACACAGCTGTTGCTGACTGTAGAAGGTGCTGTGTTTATCTCTAGTAAATAAAAATCTTTTCTCTGTGCTAGCCATGACAGGGTAATTATTATTTCATATGATACAATTCTCATTCATAGATCACTGCCTTGTTGTGGCGAAGGGGCTTGCGTAACTCAGTGAAGCCATAAGCTATGCCGTGCAGGGCCACCCAAGACAGACAGGTCATGGCGGAGAGTTCTGACAAAAAGTGGTCCACTGGAGAAGGAAATGGCAACCCACTCCAGTATTCTTGCCAAGAAAACCCCATGGAATGTATCACAAGGCGAAAAGAGATGACGCCGGAAGATGAGCCCCTCAGGTCGGAAGGTGTCCAATATACTACTGGGGAAGAGCAGAGGGAATGGTGATGAAAAGAAAGTCCGATGCCGTAAATAACAATATTGTTTAGGAACCTGGAATGTAAGATCAATGAATCAAGGTAAGCTGGAGGTGTTCAAACATGAGATGGCAAGATTGAACATTGACATCTTGGGAATCAGCGAACTAAAATGGACAAGCATGGGCGAATTTAGGGATGTAAGAAAGTCACTTACCTTTTGAAAGGGTGACATTCATGGTGGGGGGGAGGCGCTCCATCCCTCCCTCCGAAATTCTGGCCGAATCCTGGCTGGCCAGCTCTGCAAATGACATAAATGTTTACGTAGTCTATCACGGCTGATTTAAAAGAAAAGAAAAAAACCTGCGCGTATGCAAATGGCGGCGCCCATCTACGCTATTTGCGTTCCCCTTATTTTCGCCATCTTAGTCGATGTAAATGTTTACGTAGGCTAAGACGTGCCAAAATAAGGAACGCGCATGGTTTCTTTTTTCCTTTTAAATCAGCCGTGATAGGCTACGTAAAGATTTACGTAGCCTATCACGGTGTTTTTTAAAAATCTAGCCGTGATAGGCTATGTAAATCTTTACGTAGCCTATCACGGTTTTGGGGTTTTTGGTTTTTTTTTACTTGAAATGGTGGTGGTGGCAGCTGGTCGGAAGACTGGCCGCCGCCGAACTGCCGCTGAACTGCTGCCGGGAGCTGCCGCCGCCAGAAGATTCACCGAAGGTAAGAACCATCCCGGGAGGGGCGGGGGGCAGACGGTTCCGCCACCGATTTCGGGGGGCCAAATGCGCTGGCATTCGGCCTCCCCAAGATTCGTGGCAAAATTCTCTGACATCCCTAGTAGGGATGTTGCGAACGTTCGTTTCCTGATTTGTGTTCGACGATCGTCTTGCAGTTTGGCTCCCGAACTGGAGTTCGCGATCCCTCCATCTCACCTGACCCTGCTCAGCTGCAGTTGAGAGATCCCCCAAACTCTCGGGTGCTATGGCGCTCCTGTGCGCACGGTTCCCTGGTCTCACCGAGCTGCTGCTCGGTGAGTGCCTCTGGCAGCTATCCCTTTACTTTCTGTGCGTTTGCCCCCAGTGTGCGCATCGAGATATATGTGAAAAAAAATTGCGTAGCAGCCAGGGCCCTTCTGTTTTGTGCATCTGCGCATTGTCTGTGTTAAATGTGTGCTTCCTCAGGCCAGCCATTTTTTTGCGCAAACAGCATAGCATACATGTGCTCAGGCCACACACACAGATGGACAAATGGAGCGTGCACTTCAAAAAAAATTCCACACCACCCCTCATTCACCAATGCTGGCTATGTATCCCCTCTGCCCCCCCCTTTCTTGTGTTTCTCCGACACCCCAGGCAGTATTGGGAAAAAAGTCCAATACTGCCTGCCTCCCTGCCTGCCTGCCTGCGTGCCCACAGGCAATATCCACCCCCTTCATATGTTTCTCAGTCACAGAGTAGCATCATCTCTGTGTTTTACCTCAGCCCAGACCAGATCACAACTGTATGTCACGTGGATGTGTGATTATGATGTCCAGTTCTGTTTCCCAGAGGATGTATGTGTGTATTTGGGTGGTGGCTGGGGGGTGTATATGTTTGTCCGGCAGTGGCGGATTTCCTCACCTTTCAGACAGAGTGTTTTATATTTTTGCTTTGCTTTCTGCATTCTCACAGTGGGAAAACAACCCTCTTGCTTTGGTGCCACACTCGGTTCCAGGCAGCTTGCCTGGGTGGGTGCGGGGGTCCTCAGTTCTCCTCCTGCCTGCTCCAAGTCATGCCTGTTCTGCAAGTATAGGGGCCAACTACTAGCCCCCCCCCCCATTAAGGAGTTGGCTCACTGTTATTGTTCCCTCCCCCATATTCATCTCTGTCCTCTCTGGTCGATTCCCCCAGGCCCCTACATTCTGTGGGTTCTGTGGCTGCTGCTGTCCCCTTCCCCACTGAGAAAAAAAGCTTCCCTTCCCCACCCCCACCCCCCACCCCCCCACACATACAAGTGGAGTATTATTTCATGTCTTCTCCATCCCACCCCACCCCTTCAAGGATCCCCAGCCAGTTGAACGGGTCCTCTCCCTTACCTTGAGAAGAACAACCCAAGCTAGTTTGGAAGACAGCCATGGCACCACTGCCTGTTGGCAGCGCATGTGTTCATGTGTATTCGAAAGAGGGGTGTACGAAACTCACTTACCTTTTCGCGGATTGATTCGCGGTGGGGGGGAGGCGCTCCATCCCTCCCTCCGGAATCCTCGACGGGGGGGAGGCAATCCGCCCCCCCCCCGAATCCTGCCCAGCCGGCTCTGCTCTGCGGCGGCTCCGCAGCGGCTCCGCGGAGCAGCTGGCCAGGCCCGTCTGCAGCTGGATTTCTGGCTGTGGATGGGCTTTTGCAGACGCAAATGGCGGCTGCCATAGCAGCCACCATTTGCATCCAGCCAGGCTGCCGTGATAGGCTACGTAAGTATTTACGTAGCCTATCACGGCTAACCCCCCCCCCCAAAAAAAAAACCAGAGTACGCAAATGGTGGAGGCTACGGTGGCAAATGGTGGTGGCTATGTAAATATTTACGTAGGCTAGAACAGCGAAAAATAGGGAACGCAAATGGCGGCGGCTATGGCTATAGAAGATATATAGTTATATATAGGCTATAGTTTCCTCTTTTGGGTGCTGCAATGTACAATCCTCCTAACAGGTCTCTGAGAGAGAATAGCAAAATATCCCAATAGTTGTCAGCCAAACTATACAGACACTACTTAAGTACATAGAAGCTCATTAGAAATGAAATAGAGGAGCTGATTTAGTTCAAACGTCCATTTAGTTAAACGTCCGTTTAGTTCAAACGTCCATGGGTCCATTTAGTTCAAACATCTGCTTTCACAATCACAGCCCCCAGCCTGTGGGGAACCCAGAAACAGGGCAAGAGTGACACACAGCACAGCATCCACCCACCCATGTTACCCAGCAATTGCTCGACGTAGGGGCATACAGCCAAACAGCCTCCTTGGATGAGCCCATGGGGTTCAACAACTATGAGAGTGGGAGAAAAGTCTCTCTCCCCACAGTTGCTCACCCCTCCCTATCAAGTCTGTCCTTGGCTGGTACTGCTGCACTGCCCCCCCCCCGCCCCACCAATCTCTCTCATTTTGCACACTTATTCACATATATGAAAAAGTTATATAGCCTAGAAGGGGCCAGAATTCCTTTTGCGCATATCTCTGGCAAGACGTTGGCGCTTACCCAGCAAGGCTGGCATGTGGTGGGATGGGAACGCAAGTCTTCCTGCGGCTTCCCAAACTGATCACACCTGGAAGGAGCCCATGGCATTCAACAACTATGAGAGTGGGGAAAAGTCTCTTGCCCCACAGTTGCTCACCCCTCCCTGTCAAGTCTGTCTTTGGCCAGTACTGCTGCACACACACACACCCAGCCAATCTCTCCCATTTTGCGCAATTATTCATATATATGGAAAACTTATGTAGCCTGGAAGGGCCTGGAATTCCTTTTGAACATATCTGCAGGAAGAAGGCGGAAGAGTACTCATACTTACCCAGCATGGGGCGGGACAGGAACAGAGGTCTCCCCGTGGCTTCCCAAACTGATCACACCAGGCAGTAGAATGCTGGTGGTTTCATGAGGAAATTTCTGCCTTGTGCAGCCTTGAGCCCCATTTTGAAAAAAGATGCCTCAAGCACCTTCCACTTTGATCGTATGGCACTTTGGGGGCATTCTGGGAATCAGCGAGCTTTCGCTTAATTTCTTCCCAATACTTTTTATTTGCACAGGAACTGCTTCCCATGAACAGGCTAATGGCCTCGCTATGCTTTATAAATATTAATGGTGCCTCCACTTCCTTCTTGGTCCACCATGGGCTGCTTTTGTGTACAGGCATTGCTCTTCTCTTTGGATTGTCCATAGCAGAAGCAATTGCTGCTGGTTCTGCTGATGTCTCGGCCTTTCCTTGGCTCCCTCTGCCAAAAAGGTTACTTCATGTCTGGTCAAAGTCCTGCTCAACTCCAATATGTCCTGAATGGCTGCTCAATGAATTGAGAAATGCCACAGCCACAGAGAGATCCAGGTGTTGTGGGGGATGGGGAGAGGTCGAGGAGGGGAATAGAAAAAGATGAGAGCAAGCCCCTTCTACCTGAATGGTGGTCATTTCAGATTGAAATGGCCCATTGTCCTCAATTTCTGCATAACAATTAGAAAGTACTATTCCTTAACACTTGCAAGTTGAGAGAGCCTCCGAGCAAGATGATGTGCCATTATGGGGCAAATCTCTCCTAAAATTGAGAATTTTACTCCAACATTTGAGAGAAATTATGTTCAAAAGCAGAAAATACAGAAAGAAAAAGGTATTTCCTTCATTCTTAATCAATATATGTGCGCATATCTTTGGGCAGTGCTTTTCAATAGAGAAATAAATAATTGTTTTACTGTGTGCTTTTTGGTTTTAGTTTTTGTGAACGGCGGCCCAGAGAGCTTCGGCTATTGGGTGGAATAGAAATAAATAAATAAATAAATAAATAAATAAATAAATAAGAAAAAGGGCGGTGTGGTCTTCATCTCTTGGTTGTGGTGGCATTTTGTGTGTTTGTGTTTCATCTTGGCCAGGGTGACCACTGGGCTATGAGAGAACCAAAAAGCCAGCCCAAGAGATATGCCCATGATGATGATACCATTGTCACACTAGTGGGAATTATATACTATATATATCTGGAGAAATGGGAAGTTCCCATTCCAGCTGCAGCAGGCATGGTGCTAGGCTTTGCAGCAGGAGCAGACCAAAATACCTACGTAATTCTTTCCTTCAGTGCCTCCTTCCCAGTCATGCAGACTAGAAATGCACACAAACCTCATTTTCCGCAATTATGCTTCCTGCATTTCTGTATGTCTGTCACAGTGTGAAAGCCATCAGAACCCCCCCCCCCCAAAAAAAAGAACAAGGGTCCCGATGTCTCATAGGAAACAGCTGGAAGACCTTCGTGAGTAGGAAGAATTGCTGGGCAGGGCTGGAGTTTCTTGTGGCCCGCTGAATGTGCAGTGCATTTTTAAAAAGCTCTCCTTTTTTCTCTTTTTCTCATTATGATTTAACTGGAGCTATACATATTGGAGTACCGTTGTGTGAGGAATTTAACCAGCAACACATCCCAATATTGATAAGAGGAGACAGAAATGGGCCTTTTCTGCACAGCAAGCATTACTCCAACCCTCCTATCTATATGTTCTGAAAAGTATTCTCCTTGCCAATAACAAATAGTCAGATTGCTGCTGGAATGGGTATTTGGGTACCATGGCATCTTACAAACATACAATGCATTCCTGAAAGAAGGAAGAGTACAGGGGACCTATAGCAGCGGTCCACTTCAGGTAGCATATGCTGGGACAATGTGTACTTTGCATCAAAGCCAGGACAGGACATGGTTGCATCAATAACTATTGGGCGAGCAATCACACATAGAATGTACCGGGACTGTTCAAGGTAAGTAGGAGAAGGGGGAATGAGTGTTAATTAAGGAATGGGAAGAAGTTTCCAGTGTTCCCCCAAAACAGAGGCCACCCACTGCCATGATAAGACACTCCTGTATTTGGTTGGTAATACAATAGAGAGAGAGCTGAGAACACTATGCTGCTTTGCATAGCTCATCACTAAGATAGGCATTCAGCTCCTGCCTTGTCACAGTGGTTGGACTGGGTCTTCTTTCCTCAGCATCTTCCCAGGAGTGTCATTTTCTGAGGTATAGCTTGCCATCCTCATCAATGACTGCATAACACGCCTCCAGGTTGGGTGCTGGTGTTCATCTCTATTCCTTTTACTGGGCTTCCCAGAATTGTGAATAGTGCTCACCGCTGTTGTAGAACTGGGTGCAACGGGGCCAAGTGGGACTGTTTTGGTTTTCTTCTGTTGGACCATAACACATTGCTGTATTATGTAGACCTGGATATGCCAGAACTGGTGCTGTTCACTGGCATGCAGTTTCTGAAGCACCCGCCTTCTGTACTGGGGTCCCAACAAGGCCGCACCATGATACTTCTTGTCTGCACAAATCAGCAACAAGTGCTTATTTGTGCAGAGCATCTCCAGAAGTACATTTGTGAACTCCACACCAGGTGTGGCATTTGGTATGGCAGCGGGGGCAGCCTTCCTTGCTATGTTTGTCGCACCGTCTTGCAAGTACAGGTCAATGCAATCCAGGGTGGGCAGGACTTGGCCAATAGTGACACTATCTGCACTAAGCAGAGTGGTGCACTCCTCAGAAACACTGAATATATCAACCAGGTCTTCCATAACTAGCCACTGGTCAGGTTTGATATATCAGGACAAGCTACGAGGCCCACACTTCCCATGCACATAGTCATTTACAGCTTTTTTCTGCTCACAGAGACGGGGCAGCATGTGCAATGTACTGTTCCATCACGTGGCTACATCAGCAATGAATTTATGTTGTGGAAGCTGGTTCTGCTGCTGTAAACACACATATGACATCCATTGCAGAACTGGACTGTCTGAAATGGGAGGAGACTGAACAAGCTAAATCCGGAATTCTAGTGATCCTGGAGCCTGATTTCTGAAAAGCACCACAGACCACTAGATTGAGGCAGTGCGCAATGCATGGTATGTGGGTCATGCAATTCTGACAAACTGCTTTCAAAAAATTGGCACCATTTGAAATGCACCCCATCTCCAGGTGTGATGCAGTCAGCCATTTTACACTGACATTACGCAAGTGCTTGGCAATGTTCTCTGCAGTGTGTGCCACCATTGCCATATCGCTAGTGGGCCGGATTGACTGCGGCTGCAAATGGCATCCTGGATGCCATTTGTGACTGTAAAGGCCTTAGTTTAAGATAAATGCATCCGTAAAAGCGTCCCTGCTTTTACATGATAGGCTACACAGATATTTGCGTAGCCTATTGCGTTAATTAAAAGCACGGCCACAAATGGCATCCCGGACGCCATTTGCAGCTGCAGTCAATCCGGCCCACCAGTGGTACGGCAATGGCGGCTGTATCGCTGGCACTTCGGAGCTGGCCAGCAGGGAGGATCCGGCCGGCGAGGATTCCTTGTGGAGATGGAGGTAAGTCTTCCAATCCTCCACGGACTCCGGGGTAGGGATGTACGAAAGTCACTTACGTTTTCGCAGGGGTGATTCGCAGTGGGGGGGAGGCGCTTCGCTTCTCCCCCTGAAGTTCAGGCGAGGGGGGGGAAGTGCCCCGCCCCGCCTCGCCCAGCCGAAATTCAGGCCGGGGAGAAGCGCCCCGTCTCCCTGGCTGCGAAAGAAAAAGTGGGAAAAAAAACAAACCCGTGATAGGCTACATAACGATTAACGTAGCCTATCACAGCTAGATTTCCAAAGTCAGCCGTGATAGCCTACGTTGATCGTCACGTAGCCTATCACCGGTGACTTAGGGGGAAAAAAAAGCACGTACGCAAATGGCGGCGGCCCATGGGCACCGCCATTTGTGTTCCTTATTTTGGCACGTCTAGTCTACATAAAGATTTACGTAGACTACGGTGAAAATAAGGGACCGCTATTTGCATTGCCCTTATTTTCGCTGTAGTCTACGTAAATCTTTACGTAGACTAGATGTGCCAAAATAAGGAATGCAAATGGCGGCGCCCATGGGCCACCGCCATTTGCATACGCGCTTTTTTTTTTCCCCCCAAAGTCACCCATGATAGGCTACATGATGATTTACGTAGCCTATCATGGCTGACTTTGGAAATCTAGCCGTGATAGGCTACGTAAATCATCACGTAGCCTATCACGGGTGTGTGTGTGTGTGTGTTTTTTACTTTTTTATTTTTTAATGGCGGCGGCAGCCGGTCTGGAGACCGGCCGCCGCCCCTGCCCCTGACGAAACGCCACCGAACCACCGTCAGGACCCGCTGCCGAGAGGGACATTTGGCCACAGTAAGTCCCATCCTGGGGGGGGGCGGGGGGCCGGCGGAGAATTTCCCCAACACTTTCAGGGGCCGAATGCCTCGGCGCTCGGCCTCCCGAAGATTCGTGGAGAAATTCTCCGTCATCCCTACTCTGGGGGGGGGGCGGATTCTTTTGAATCACTGGGGTCCATGGAGGATTTCTCCCCCATCCCTAGCTGTACTGCACTGCTGCTTAGGGATGTACGACAGTCACTTACCTTTTCGAAGGGTGACATTCGTGGGGGGGAGACGCTCCATCCCTCCCCCTGAAATTCTGGCTGGGGGGGAGGCGCTCCGTCCCTCCCCCCCGAATCCTGGCCGGCCGGCTCCACTCTGCAGGGATTCTGCGGAGCTGCCGGCTGGCTAGCAGGGACGCAAATGGCGGCGGCCATAGCCGCCGCTGTTTGCATCCCTGCAGTCAGCTGTGAAAGGCTACGTAAACGTTTACGTAGCCTAACACGGCTGATTTAAAAGAAAAAAATGCTCGTACGCAAATGGCGGCGCCCATGGGTGCCGCCATTTGCATTCCTTATTTTGGCCCGTCTTAGTCTATGTAAACATTTACGTAGACTAAGACGGTGAAAATAAGGGGAACACAAATAGCGTAGCGTCTATGCTATTTGCGTTCCCCTTATTTTCGCCATCTTAGTCTATGTAAATGTTTATGTAGTCTAAGATGTGCCAAAATAAGGAAAGCAAATGGCGGCGCCCGTGGGCGCCGCCATTTGCATATGCGCATTTTTGTTTTTTTTTTAAATCAGCCGTGATAGGCTAAGTAAACTTTTATGTACCCTATCACGGTGTTTTTTAAAAATCTAGCTGTGATAGGCTACGTAAATCTTTACGTAGCCTATCACTTATTTTTTTTTTTAACTGGAAATGGCGGCGGCCGGTCAGAAGACTGGCCGCCGCCGCCCCGCCACCAGAACTGCTGCCAGAGCTGCTGCCCCCAGGAAGATCCGCCCAAGGTAAGTCCCGTCCCGGGGGGGGTGGGGGGGCAGACCGTTCCGCCACCGACTTCGGGGGGCCGAATGCGCTGGCATTCGGCCTTCCTGAGATCCATGGCGGAATTCTCTGACATCCCTACTGCTTCTACAGACTGCATAGAGAGTCTGTGTTTTTGATTCATTTGGTTTTCAAATGTGTCCCTGAGTGCAGGCATTGTCTTTCCCAGGGCAGCACTGGTTCCCAAAGGTAGCTTCATGTAAGCAGCGCCATGATCTGTATTAGTATGCTGTCATTTGCTGCTGAAGTTTTCTGTCTGTGTCCCACTCTCTTGAAATCCAAGCAGTGTAAGCCACGTACATGTGGATGTTACTTTGGGGGAACTTAAGTCTTGTTCTGGTGATCACATGAGATCGGTCACTGAGACTGGGTGTCTATGCACAGGAGGGACGCACACAAAGAAATTGTGCATGGTTTCCTGTATGGGAGTAATGCAATGTATGGTGTTTTCTGTGATACAATAACATAGCACTGACACAGTGTATTAATGTTGTTCCAAACTTCCACAGGGTGACACTGGCTACTCCTTGTGGAAGAGGCCCAAGAAAGGAGGCACAGGGAGGGGGCAGCAGAGGAGGAGGAGGAAGAGGAAGGGGCACAGGAGGAAGTGGAGGCAGAGGAGGAGGAGGCACCACCACTGCCAACAGTCGCTGGCCCCTCCCAGCCCACTGCAGCAGCACATTCGCATCCCAGCCCAAGCGTGCTGGCAGAGTCACCGGTGGTGACACTGCGGTGGCAGGCAGTGGAGATGGCGGCACTCACCAGCCGCGTGGAGTCCCTTAGTCTTGAAAGTAAGTCTCATTCAATGTATGTGTTCTACTGAACACAGGGAAAGAACTGCTGCTGCATGGGTGTACAAGCTGTGCTGCATTTTGTAACAGTTGCGGCAATGACATGGACTATGCTGCGCCAGTTTTTCCATGAAATGCTGTGTTAACATGTGGTGATGGTGTGTGCTTGTGCTCTCATGCGATCCTGACATGTGAGTAACAGGTTTCCTGTTGTTCCTTCTTCCACAGACAAGGAAATCAGGGAATGGCTGGATGCCCTGGAGAGGAGCAGCAGCACCAGCCGACTCACCAATGAGGCCAGCCAGCTGCCGGCCAGCCAGTTGTAAATAGTTCTGTAGTTTAATAAAACACGTATGCTTTGTTTCCAACCCATGCTGTACTGGGTTTTATTATATTTCCCACCCCACCCCACCCCACCCCAAAGCAGTGTCCCACTGCATTCCACTCCACTGAGTGGGCTACCCTCTCAGCTTAGTGCTATGAACATTTGTGGGGGGGGGTTTAGGAGTGTACAAAACCCCGCTTACCTTGCTTCGCCGGTTTCCGCAGGTGGGGGGAGGTGATCCGTTCCGGAATCCTCGACGGGGGGGAAGGCAATCTGTTCCTCCCCCCCCCAGAATCCTCGACAGGGGGGGAGGCGATCCGTTCCTCCCCCCGGAATCCTCAACGGGGGGGAGGCGATCCGTTCCTCCCCCCCGGAATCCTGCCTAGCTGGCTCCGCTCCACGGTCAGGAGCGCTCCACAAGTCCCTACATTGGCTTGTGATAGGCTACGTAAATATATATGTAGCCTATCACAGGCTGGCGTAGGGATGCAAATGGCGGCCGCTACGACAGCACATTTGCCACCACTGCTGCTGCCGCCGCCACCGCCACCACCAGAGCCGGAGCCGCAGCCAGGTAGGGTCCGTTTTGCAGGGCTTTCGCGGGGTGGTGGTGCGGGGGGCTCCGTTCCACCATGGATTCCGGGGGGCCGAATTCACTGGAATTTGCCCCCCCCCCCGGATCTGTGGCAGAATTCTCTAACATTCCTAGTTTGTTCGTTTTCATTTTGCATGGACTCTGGCTTCAGTAGTAAGGGAAAGGCACTTAATATTAGGGATGTCAGAGGATTCCACCACGGATCTCAGTGAGGCCGAATGCCAGTGCATTTGGCCCCCTGAAATCCATGGCAGAACGAAGCACCCCGCCCCACCACCCCGCGAAAGGCGTGCGAAACAGAGCACTTACCTGGTGCCATTCGTGCTGCTTTGCAAATGGCGGCCTCCTCTGCGGCTGCCATTCACTTCTTCCATGTAACCATGATAGGCTACGTAAATACTTATGTAGCCTATCATGGCTAACGCAGGGACGCCATTTGCGTCCCTGCGGAGGCTGTGATAGGCTATGTAAATATTTACGTAGCCTATCACGGCAAAGAAACAGGAACACAAATTACGGCTGCCATAGCCACTGCCATTTGTGTCCGCAGGCTCCACACGCCTGCGAATGCACCTAACCGGCGGCTCTGTGGAGTTGCCGCAGAGCGGAGCCTGCCGAGTTAGGATTTTGGGGGGAGGTGCGGAGCGCCTCCCCAACACCGTGAATCACCCCCTTCAAAAAGGTGACTTTCGCACATCCCTACTTAGTATATGGAAAAAAACAGACAGCTTTGCTGAATCCTGGGGAGGAGATACTGGCACAAATTAAGTGTTCTGGGGTGGAGAAGACAACCAGAGCTTGCACATAACAAAGAGTGGCAGAAGAGACTTGCAAAGAACAGGAATAGAATACATCATCTGCTTTTATAAAGAGTTGCTGAAGGATGGAAAAATGAGGAGGGATGGTTTTGTGGAGGGCCACAGGATGTATGCTGTTTTATTTCTAGAGGTGTGGTCAGTGCTTAATCTTTAAAAAAGGAAATGGTGAGGTTTTAATCTCTGTGGTATATATTCCATCACTATGAAGTGTGCAGGGGCGGGGAGGCTGCATTTGTGAAGCAGGGAAAGAACATGATTCTGCATATGTTCAGAGGCACTCTTTCTTTCAGTGTTACTTTTGCTAACATCGGTGACATGTACACATTCCTAGCCATTCTAAATGTGCATGTATTAGCACATGCAAATTGGTGTCATGGGCCTGTGTCCTGGATCTGTTAAGGTCATGGCCCCTGTGCCTGTGAAAGTCTTTTTTCCCCACAAAAACTGCTCAATTGCTGCCTCAGCAATGCATGCCAGAATAGGAGACACACTTGGGGATTTTCACAAACAGATTTCCTTCAGCTGGGCCTGAGGCCGCACAGAGAGTTCCGTAAGTGGCAGAGCAGATTCCTTCTCCTTCTAATGAACAAAACCATGGAGATGTATTCTTCTCCTTTTTGCCAAAGCTGTGACGTACTGCACGAGCCCGAATAGGGTGGCCTGGCACATGAATGTCCCCTGTGCCAGAGAGAGATTCTGCTGAGGTTTAGGACCTGCACCTTCAGAAGTGAATCATAGAATCATAGAATAGTAGGGTTGGAAGGGGCCTACAAGACCATCGAGTCCAACCCCCTGCTCAATGCAGGAATCCAAATCAGAGCATCCCTGACAGATGGCTGTCCAGACTCATCTTGAACACCTCCAGTGTGGGAGAGCCCACCACCTCCCTAGGGACTTGGTACCATTGTCGTATTGCTCTAACAGTCGGGACGTTTTTCCTGATGTTCAGCCGGAATCTGGCTTCCTGTAACTTGAGCCCATTATTCCGTGTCCTGCACTCCGGGATGATCAAGAAGAGATCCTGGCCTTCCTCTCTGCGACAACCTTTCAAGTACTTGAAGAGTGAAACCTTGGCTGTCTGGGCTCCAGCCTCCACCTGCTTCCACAGAAGCCTCACTTTGGAAAGTGAAGGACAAAAGGACTTTGGAACGCTTCTTTTTTATTTATTACAGTTATATGCTGCCTTTTCCCCTCCTTAAAGAACCCAAGGCAGCATACATAATCCTCCTCTCCATTTCATCCTCACAACAACAACCCTGTGAGGTCGGTTGGGCCGAGAGTCTGTGACTGGCTTTAAGTCACCCAGTGAGGTTCATGGCTGAGTGGAGACTAGAAGTTCTAGAACCTGGGTCTCCTGACTCCTAGTCCAGCACTCTAGCCACTACACCACACCGGCTCTCCAACTGATTGAGAGGAGCATGGACATGGTGGAGGAGGCTGTGCCAGGTGAACCCAGATGAATCAGCTCCTGGTGCTGCTGCTGCCCCAGGCAACCTGAGAGATGATCGAGGCCAACTGCACCCTGAGTTTGGAAAGGGACAAAATGAGCCCATGGAGTTATTACAGGCCAGGAGACCTCCTCCTTAGCAGGATCATCTCTCTCTCTGCATCAACATCATTTCTTCCAGAGATCAGCTTTTAATTTCAGCAAGCCTTCTCTTTCCAGGAAACTCATTCTGATGATGGATGGAGCTACTGCTGCTTTTTCCTCTCTGAGCTCCCTCCTAATGTCCCTGATTTACCAGGGGTTTGCCCCATATAGCCCAGTCCAGTGCCTGTCCCAGGCAAACAACTTGTCCTATGTCACCTCTGGGGGAAGACCTTGGGGAAGGGGGTGCAATTAGGGATGTAAAAAAGTCACTTATCTTTCCGCGGATTATGTTGATGGGGGGAGGCGTTCCGTCCCTCCCCCCGGAATCCTCGATGGTGGGGGAGGCGATCCGTTTCTCCCCCCCGGAATCCTCCACAGCCGCCTATGCTCCACGGCAGCTCTGTGGAGCAGCCGGCCAGGCCCAGCCAGGCCAGAGCCATCCGCAGCCGGATTTCCAGCCACGGAGGGCTCTGGCGGGGGGGAAATCGTGTATGCAAATGGTGGCGGCTATGGCCGCCGCCATTTGCATTCCTTCTTTTGGGCCATCTTAATCTACATAAATATTTACGTAGACTATGATGGCGAAAATAAAGAGGAACACAAATAGCATAGCGGGCACTATTTGCATCCCTTTTTGATTCACCATTTTAGCCTATGTAAATATTTTAGGCTATGTAAAGACTTACATAGCCTATCACATCTGGGTTTAAAAAAAAACGTGTATGCAAATGGCGGCGGCTACGGCCGCTGCCATTTGCATTCCTTATTTTTGGCCATCTTAGTCTATGTAAATATTTACATAGACTAAGATGGCGAAAATAACGGGGAACGCAAATAGCGCCCGCTATGCCATTTGCTAATGCCATTTGCATAAGCGTTTTTTTTTTTAACCCAGATGTGATAGGCTACGTAAGTCTTTACGTAGCCTATCATGGCTGAATACAGGGATGCAAACGGCGGCGGCTATGGCAGCTGCCATTTGCATCCCTGCTAGCCAGTGGCTGGATGTCCAGCTGCTGGCAGAGCCGGCCAGTGGCTCCATGGAATCCCCGCAGAGTGGAGCCAGCTGGCCAGGATTCCAGGGGGAGTGCCCCCCCAGCGGAACCCAGCAGAGCAAGGTAAGTGGGGTTTCGTACACCCCTAGGTTTTTTAGAAAAACCCACAAGTAGATCCTACAAGCCTGAGATCTGTCCATGCCTGCCCTGGAACACTATCCTCCTAGGGCCACTGAGCCTTTTGTCCCTGCGGAGGGAGCCAAGAGACAAGACAAACTTCATTGCTCTCCTCTCCCTAACTCATTGCCATTGCTCTCTCATTGCTGGCTAGTAAATCTTTAAGGGCTATGAGGGGAGTTTTTGGGGTATCAGGGAGCATTGGCAGGGCGGGAAGGGTTGGTTAACTTCCAAATCTTGGATTGGCTTGCAAAATAAATCCCCAAATGTTGGACTGTCTTGCAAAATAAGTTCCTCCATTTCCAGACTAATCTGTCATGAGTGGGGGTGGGGTTTTGCTCCTCACTAGCTAGGACCAACTGCTATTTGAGTCCTCCCCTCCCAGCATTCTCTTATGCAATGACCACGGAGATTGAATTTGCTTGTTTTCCTCTTTCTTCCCTCTCCATTTTCTTTTTGCATTATACCTATTAAATTGTACCACCTTGAGTGAATTTGGCGGAAGGTGGTATATTATTATTATTATTATTATTATTATTATTATTATTATTATTAAAACCAGTAAGATTTGGGGGTTGTATCCAATGGTGTCCTTCCACCAGCAGAACAGACACTGCTAGCAGATAGAATTGCTGCCCACTATAGCCCCTCCATATGCTCTCCAAATTTGCTCAGGAGGGTTGGGAGACCCTCCAGAGTAGATCTGGGGGTCATACGAGAGCTTCAGGGAGAAGAAAGGGAAGGAAAACTCCTGTTGCACGAGTGGAGGTCAGCTCACATAATATTGGTTTTTGCCCTTTGTGTTATCTAAAAAAATTCAATATTTTGGAAGGAAGGAAAGAAGGGAGGGAGGGAGGGAGGGAGGGAGGGAGGGAGGAAGGAAGGAAGGAAGGATGGTATGTGAATGAAATGGTGAATTAGATAAAATATATCTCACTCTCTACACACAAACATGTCCCCTTCTGGCAGGGGCAAGAATGGACACAAAAGGGGCCGATCTACACTTATGGGTTTTTTTTGCTTCCAATGAGGTTTTACCACCCGTCTTTCACACTACGCAGTAGCCACCTCGAATTGGAACCGGAATTTCCCGCTTCCGTGCTCCTGCTTTCAATACCCTGATATCCCAGTATTTCCCCTTAACGTGCTCTGATTTTCCGCCTTCGCTACCCTATCTGGTCCTAGTCCCCTCCCCTGCCTGTCCATTTATGGTGGTGTTTGTATTTCCCTCCTGTCCAATCACAGCTCTTGACAGCCCCATGTCATCTTCCAGCTACTGATCACCTAGCTTCCACAGCACTCAATGTTTCCCCCACTTTTTCTTTTTCTTTTTAGTTAAGGCGTTATCTTTGAAGAATCTTGGCTTCTCCGTGATTTTTTTTTTCTAATTCAGGCATGATCTTCGAAGATTCGAAAATTTGAAGATTTGAAGCTTCAACTCTTCGAGGATTCAAAGATTCAAAGATTTGAAGCTTCAAATCTTCAAATTTTTGAATCTTCAAAGATCATGCCTGAATTAGAAAAAAAAATCACAGAGAAGCCAAGATTCTTCAAAGATAACGCCTTAATTTTTTTAAAAAAATCCGAAGCTGGGGATAGGAGGGGGTAAAACTTAGTCTCATTTGAAGTGATAGAACAACCCCCTGCTTAGTGCAGGAAGCCTGATTCCCAGGCGGTTGCCCATCCAACTACTGACCGGGGCCGGCCCTGCTTAGCTTCTGAGATCAGACAAGTGTGCACACATCCAACCCTTTGCTTGTTGCTGAGAAAACATTGAGTGCTGAGGAAGCTATGCGATCAGTAGCCAGAAGATGACATGGGGCCATCGAGAGCTGTGAGTGTGGTGGGCATGGAAACAGCAGAAACAGGAAGAGTTTCTGATCCTCCAATGGGAGCCTCTGTCTTTAAGAGCAAGAAAACAGCACAGTGCTTGAGTGTGAACTGAGCTCGCGCATTCGATCAAGCACTGCAACAGGGAAAATGGGTGAATGTGGATAATCACATTTTAGTGCGAGAGCGTTTCACCTGACAGGATACTGAATTCATTGTGATGGTGGGCACAATGTAGATCAGCCCAAGAAGGGATGAATTTACAGTAAATCAGAATAAACCTTTGCACAGATTGTCGCTGGCTTCCTCTTGTATTTTAGGAAACAGAAATACTCATTAGCCCTGATCCAGATCTAGTCATGGATAATTAAGTGCACAGCACAACTGGGAGCTTGGAAATAGATGCTCATCCCTGTGGTCATCCAGAGTCTCCTACAGCCAGCTCAGTGAGACCAAGATGAACCCTGCACATCTGCATCCCTCACTGATAGATATGTAGAAACCTGCTTTCATGTATTGATTTCCCTTGCTGGAGTGGAACAGTTTGGTTCTACTAGATTGTGAACAGCAGCTTTAGTAAAAGTATCTTTGAAAAATCAGTAGACTGCTAAGTTCATAGTCTAAAGTAAAATAACCTAGCAAAGCAATAAGGCAAAGTGACAATATCTGTTTCTGGAAACATGCAAGCAAAGGCGGGGGGGTGAATATGCTTTGTTTTGCTTGTTCCACTAACAGTCTCTGTCAGGTATAAGGATGCAGTGAGGGGAGATGCAGCCCACAAATAGATTACATCTAAACAAAAAGCAGCTGTATTAGAAGATCAAGTGCAGGGCTATTTAATGTTCCTGTCTTCACAGAGGAAGTGAACCAGAAAGCAGCTGCAGTAGAGATGTTATTTACTGTTATTTGTGGAGCATAACTTGCCACTGGCAACAGCAGCAGGAACAGCCTCCACACTTTCTGTCAGTATATATGATTCTCTGCCATTTTAATATCCCTAAGTAAAATAGCGATGGATGCTTTTATTCTTAGTGTCACTGGCACAACCCTAAAACTGCCCTTGTTACTGGTACACAGACATGACATTTTTCCTACAGAGAGAGCATCACTGTGTAGGTGAGGACATCTATGTTATCATCTCTGGACAGTGGCTTGAGAGTTTATTTTGCTTGCAAGTGATACATAGATTAGAGATTTCATACAAGGGCACCAAGGAAAAACAGCTGCCATCAGTGTTTTTCAACTTCAGTGATTACATTTTGAAAGTAATTAAACTCCTCTTGAAACCCGCCTTGACACATTTCATCCTCAAAACAGGTCAGTTAGGCTGAGAGGTCATGGTAGGCCACAGACTGCACAGTCACCTTCATGGCCAAGTGGGGGTTGGGGCCTGGGTCTCTGGAGTGCTGCCTTCCTCAAGCTGGGGCCCTCCAGATGTGTTGGACTGCAACTCCCTTTGTTCCTGGCAAATGTGGGCTCAATGGGGCTACTCCCTGGTGAGTATTTTTAGGATTGCACACTTAGCAGGGAGTAAGCCTCATTTAACACAATGGGACTTACATCTGAGTAAACCTGTATAGGATTGTGCTGCACATATCTGGAATACAGCAGTGGATTTCTTAACAGTTATAGGTGATTCACAAAAACTGAAGGGAAAATCCCAGTGAATGGAGAAAGATGTGCATAGCCCAGAAGAATCATATGAAATAGCAAGGAGGTCAACTATTTCAGTGGGAAATGGCACTGAATAGCGAGCTGCTCTGCTGTTCGAATGAGGACTCGCTGCTGCTGCTGCTGCTGCTCCATCCTATGGCATCTTGACACTGCAAAGGTGGCGTAAGTGTGGGAATGGCTCATCATCACCCCCCGCTGCTCTGGCCTCACGAGAGAAGCCAATTCCTCCTCCACACCATCTCCATCTGTCTGCGTCCCCCGTACCCACTGCCACCAGAGGCAGCCACCGCCACCTGGAAGGCATTTGGTGCTCTGGGAGGGATGGGGTCATTGTGAGGTAACATATTTTATGAGGGCCTAATCAGGGCATGCTGCCTAGTGGTTCCCATTTTGTTCCCATAAACCACTGACCCATTCTGCCCTGCCTCCTGGGGCCCATCTACATCCGGCTTTTACTCCAGGGTGGGTGCAAGCTGAGGTCCCTCGTGATGACGCAGTTGCAACTTCGCAGCTCTCCGTGCTTTTCATCCAGAAAACGCGGAGTTCCAAGAAGTAATTTTACTACCATTTTTGGGGTTTGCTGCGGGTTCCCCCACAGTTGCAGGCTGACTGTTCCTTCCCCGAACCGACTTCACATTTTACACCGGGCATGTTGTAGGCATGCATAGTTCCTACATCACTCTGTGACGCCCCTTAACTCCCCCATCCCTTCGCAGCTGCACAGTTACAGAGGCACAGAGGGGTGTTTTCTTCTATTTAATCACACTTTTGCACAGTTTTGCAGCTTCGTATCTTCACAATGGTTGTGGACTTAGTACCCAAGGGCCAGGGAGGGGGGTGTCTTGGGGAAGGACAAACATCACTCCGGCCACCATTTCGGAGTGATGGCTAGGCACGTAGTGGTAGCGCTCACCCTTGTGAGTGCAAACCCTCGCAAGAGTCTCAGGCTGGGAAACTGACAAACTGATGGTGTGGCAATGAAGGAGCACAAAACACTCACTTTTTACCTAAAACGGGACAGAAAAACACAGCAGAGCCAATACAAAACAACCACTGAAGTGTTGCACCCCCACACTCACGGGACTGCACAGCTGCACATTGCAGTAAAATGGGAGGGAAAAGAGCACAGCAAGTCTGTAAGGGAAGCACGCAGTACATCGCGAGTGTATCTCAGGGCATGCTGACTTGAAGCCGCATTGCTGCGCAGTTGTGATGGGGTGGGGGGTCAAAGCAGTGCCATATAGATGCGGCCCCGGAAATCTTGGGGCTTCAGAGCACCATGGAGCATCATCAGAACAGATGTACTTTCCGCCCCTTGTATAAGCCTTGAGTTTGATATGAAATAAGTCAGCCTTCCTCATCCTGGTGCCTTCCATATGTTTTGGCCTTCAGCACCCATCTCTGCCCTAGTCAGTCAGCATGGCCAATGGTCAGGACAAAACATCTGGAGGGCGTCAGGCTGGGGAAGGTTGCAATAAGTTAATAGTTACTCTGCACTGGAAGAGCATCTTGAAAATGCTATGTCCTCCCTATCAGTGCTTTAGAAACTTGTTAGCAAAATAAAATTGCAACATGGCACCCAGGCTACCATGTTAGAATGATTTTATGACGTTGGTTTACACTAAATTACTTGATCTACTTGTGCAATTATATTTTATTTATTTATTTATTTATTTATTTATTTATTAAATTTCTTAATCACCCACCTGGCCAGTCACCCGGCCACTCTGGGTGAAGTACAGCAGTACAAATAGTCTAAAACAGTAAAATTAAACTTTAAAACATTATTTTCTAAAAATACCCTAAACCACCCCAAATGCCTGCCTGAACAACCAAGTTTTCAATGCGTGGCAGAAGCTCATTAAAGAGGGGGCATGGCGGAGTTCCCTAGGGAGGGAGTTCCACAGAGTGGGGGCCACCACAGAGAAGGCCCTCTCCCTCGTCCTCACCAGCCTAGCTGTCCTGGCTGATGGGACAGAGAGAAGGCCATCCGAGGCTGATCTTGTTGAGCGGCCCTTTCTGGTGTTGCTGGAGGCGCTCCTTGAGATAGACTGGGCTGGAACCGTATAGGGTTTTAAAGGTCAAAACCAACACCTTGAATTTGTCCTGGAAAACAATTGATATCTCCTCTCTTTCCAGTTGGTTACAAATGTTTGTGGGCATTTCATAAACTCTGCTTCTGAACACTACGGTAAGAAAGTGACTATCTTGCCTCCTTACCTTAAAAAGGAAAAAAAAAAAAAAGCAATCTGCTTAACATTTGTCTTTTGATCTCATATATTTGTGAGGTGGATTAATAATGCATGCTGAAAGAATAAATGATACACATCATGCTAAGATTCCATCACACTCTCCATTTCTTGTGACAAATAGCCAATTACAGTCCAAAGTGTACTTTCTCTTGAGTACTCCACGCATTTCTAGCAGAACAAGCTTGGGGCAAACTGTGTTTGAGCCCATGTTTATCAAGCAGCTACAATATTTCAAAATCCTTACTTCAAATTCCACTTGAAAATATATGCTCTTAGACGATGCTTTCACAGACAGGTTTTTAGCCACCCCCTGTAGCTGATCAGCTAGGCCTTTAGCAGTGCTTTGATCTGTAGAATGAGCAGGTGACAATCATGTTTATCTCCATGTCATGAAAAGCTTCTCCTAGTAACTCAGGGGTGGGCAATGGGTGGCCCTCCAGATGTTGTTGGCCTGCAACTTCCATCAGCCCTAGCCAGTATAGTGAATGGTGAGGGGGTGAGGGGGGTTGCAGTGCAGCAACATCTGGAAGGCCACTCAAGTTGCTGTTAAAAGGCATTGAGGCCTGTTGAAAAGTGGTGACGTCGTTTGAAGATACCATTGAATCTGGTGACTCGTGAGCAATGATTCTTGATATAGCTCCGACCAAGTTTATAATACTTCCTAGCTAAAGCTGAGCAATTTGGTTGTAAATAGGTGCCCAGGGTCTCCCAAAACTCCAGAATGTAATTGCTCCATACTGACCAACCAATATGGTATAGTTTAGGGATGTATGAAAATCACTTACCTTTCGGGGATTATGCTGATGGTGTGGGGGGGAGGTGTTCCGTCCCTCCCCCTGGAATCCTCGCCGGGGGGGAGGCACTCCGAATCCTGGCCAGTTGGCTGTGCTCCGCAGAGATTCTGAGGAGCCGCTGGCCGGCTCCGCCAGCAGCCGGACATCCTGCTGCTGGCTAGCAGGGACGCAATTGGCAGTGGCTGTAGCCGCCGCCGTTTGCGTCCCTGCAGTCAGCCGTGATAGGCTACGTAAATGTTTATGTAGCCTATCACGGCTGATTTAAAAAAAACAAAAAACACGCACGTACGCAAATTGCGGCAGCCATGGCCACCGCCATTTGTGTTCCTTATTTTGGCACGTCTCAGTCTACGTAAACATTTACGTAGACTATGACGGCAAAAATAAGGGGAACGCAAATAGCGTAGACGCCACGCTATTTGCGTTCCCCTTATTTTCACCGTCTTAGTCTATGTAAATGTTTACGTAGACTGAGACGTGCCAAAATAAGGAACACAAATGGTGGTGGCCATGGCCGCCGCCATTTGCGTACACGCGTTTTTGTTTTTTGTTTTAAGTCAGCCGTGATAGGCTATGTAAAGAATTACGTAGCCTATCACGGTGTTTTTTTAAAATCTAGCTCACGTTTTTTTGTTTTCTGTTTTTTTTTAACCTGGAAATGGTGGCGGTGGCAGCCGGTCGGGAGACTGGCCACCGCCGCACCGCCTCCGGAGCCGCCGCCGAAGCCGCTGCAGCCAGGAAGATCCGCCCAAGATAAGTCCCGTCCCAGGGGGGTGGCGGGGGGGTGGCGGGCCGTTCTGCCACCGATTTCGGGGGGCCAAATGCGCTGGCATTCGGCCTCCCCGAGATCCGTGGCGGAACTTTCGTACATCCCTAGTATAGTTGTGCATTGAGGTTAGACATGCAGCTCGCTTGGTGACCCTGGATTGGATCCAGGCTTCGTCATATGTATTTATTTGTTACAGTTCTAAACCGCTCGACAGTCGAAGCCCTCTGGGTGGCTCACAACAACTTGGAGCAGATGCCCCGAAATGAATAGGGATGTACGAAAGTCACTTACCTTTTCGCAGCTTGGCTATGCGGTGGGGGGGAGGCGCTTTGCTTCTCCCCCCGAAGTTCAGGCAAGGGGGGGGCAGGCTTCCCACCTTGCCCGGCCGAAATTCAGGCCGGGGAGAAGCGCCCCGTCTCCTCGGCCGCGAAACAAAGTGTAAAAAAACCCCAAAACCCTCGATAGGCTACGTAACGATTAATGTAGCCTATCACGGCTAGATTTCCAAAGTCAGCCATTACAGGCTACGTTAATCGTTATGTAGCCTATCACGGGGTGGGTTCTTTTTTTACACTTTGTAATGGCAGCGGCGGCAGCCAGTCGGAAGACCGGCTGCCACCCCCGCCCCCAACGAAAGGCCGACGAACTGTCGCCGGGACCCGCCGCCAGGACGGACATTCGCCAAAGATAAGTCCCATCCCGGGGGGGGGGCGGGGTGTGTGGAGAATTTCACCGCCGATTTCGGGGGGCTGAATGCGTTGGCGCTTGGCCCCCCAAAGATTCAGGGAGAAATTCTCCGCCATCCCTAGAAATGAATGCATCTGGGGGAAGAGATCGAAGATGCGGACAGCCACTCTGCCTCCTCTGCCACTGTCCTCCTTGCCCTCCATGAGTTGGAGGCAAACGTCTGCAGTCGGGTCCGGTTCTACCCATGCAGGCTCCCGGCAAGATTTAGAACCTTGATTTTGCTTGGGATGTGCGAAAGTCGCTTACCTTTTTGAAGGGGTGATTCGCGGTGGGGGGAGGCGCTCTGCACGTCCCCCTGAAATCTTAACCCAGCCGGCTCTGCAGCAACTCCATGGAACCGCCAGCTGGGTGCATTCGCAGGCGTGCAGAGCCTGCGGACACAAATGGTGGCGGCTACAGCGGCCGCCATTTGCGTTCCTGGTTTTTTGCTGTGATAGGCTATGTAAATATTTACGTAGCCTATCACAGCAAAAAAACAGGGGTGCAAATGGCATAGCGGCAGCCATTTGCATTCCCTTTTTTTGCCGTGATAGGCTATGTAAATACTTATGTAGCCTATCACAGCCTCCGCAGGGACGCAAATGGCGTCCCTGCGTTAGCCGTGATAGGCTACGTAAGTATTTACGTAGTCTATCACAGCAAAAATGGGGAAGTGAATGGTGGCTGCAGACGCAGCTGCCATTTGCAAAGCAGCGCAAACGGCACCAGGTAAGTGCTCCGTTTTGCACGCCTTTCGCGGGGTGGTGGGGCAGTGGGGCTTTGTTCCACCATGGATTTTGGGGGTTCCCCACATTGTTTGGAACACTGCCAGTGCATTCGGCCTCACTGAGATCCGTGGCAGAATCCTCTGACACCCCTAGATTTTGCAGCATTCCAAACGATGTGGGGAGCCCACATGTGCCCAGTTCAGCCTCCAGAAGTGCACTCTACTTCTCATGCAGTGCTTCCCTCCCTCTGACTCAGAGGGAGCCCCAGAGGCAGCGTGAGCCGACTCCTGTGATGGTTGTGTAGAAGGATCCTGTGAGAAGAGGCTGGCCAGGACTCGTCATCCGCCTCCTTGCAGGATCCATAGTGCCGTATGGGGAGCAAATGACTCTAGAAAGCAAAGTTTGCAACTACTAAGTCACCAGCAGCAACTGTTTCTGGGTGGAATAATAGCCCCCCACCCCCATCAAGACCGTTAAGGGGAGGATAGATTACGGCTCAAGAGGCATCAGTTGGAACATTTCACCAAAAGGGGGGTAGTTTTAATGTCAGTGTCTATCAGTTGCATAAATCCAATGAAATTTTACACATGACAACATGTTAAGGGATTGCAAAATCCCTTGTTGTCAAAAGGATGCAAAAGTAACTTTTGTCATTTTGTGAGAGGATTCTCCCCAGGATAAGTAGTTTGGGAAACCTTGCTGTAGGGGAGTGGAGGGAAGGCAACTTCAAGACACAGCTGAAGCTGGCAGGACAACAAATTTGTTCCAAGTCACTGTGCAGATTACACATAGTTAGTGCACACATGCAAGAAACAACAACTTTGCTAACAAGCACACTGGCAGCAGAGCCCAGGAGGTAAGGGAGGGGACTGCTGAGGAAGGAGAGAGGGTGCAGATGGCAAAGTGCAATCGGTTGATAGGCAGGCTTCAGGAACCGGGATCGGTTGCGAGGAGAGGCGTGGCTGCATTTTCTGCTGCTCTTGCTGAGCGGCCCTGTAGTCAATCACCACAACCCATAATAAAATTGCTCCCTGGGTTCAAATTACATGACAACCATCATGGGTAAAATAACCCCAAGAACAAGTCATGGGTCACCAGGGGGGCTTGTTTGCAAAAGTTAAGCCACCCTGACAAAAGCGGTCTGGGTACAGACAACATGACAACCCACCGTGGCTTGTTACCCACAATAGGTTGTTGTGTCATGTGAACCCAGTCAATGATTTGTTGTTCATTTGTTCAGTCGCTTCCGACTCTTCATGACTTCATGGACCAGCCCACACCAGAGCTTCCTGTCGGCCATCACTACCCCCAGCTCTCCCAAGGTCGAATCCGTCACCTCCATCCATCCATCTTGCCCTTGGTCGGCCCCTCTTCCTTTTGCTTTCCACTTTCCCTAGCATCAGCATCTTATCCAGGGTATCTTGTAGGGATGGACGAAAGGGACTTACCTGGTCCCGCAGCTTGCTCCGCGGTGGGGGGGAGGTGCTTCGGTTCTCCCCCCGAAGTTCAGGCGAGGGGGGGAGGCGCCCTGCCTTGCACGGCTGAAATTCAGGCTGGGGGGGAGGCGCCCCATCCCTTGCCACCGAAATTCAGGTCGGGGAGGAGCGCCCCGTCTACCCAGCTGCGAAAAAAAAGTAAAGAAAAACAAAAACAAAACACCCATGATACGCTACGTAACGATTTACGTAGCCTATCACGGCTAGATTTCCAAAGTCAGCTGTGATAGGCTATGTAAATCATCATGTAGCCTATCACGGGTGACTTTGAAAAAAAAAAAAAGCGCGCACGCAAATGGTGCCATTTGCGTTCCTTAGTTTGGCATGTCTAGTCTATGTAAAGATTTATGTAGACTACGGCGAAAATAAGGGAACACTATTTGTGTTGCCCTTATTTTCGCCATAGTCTACGTAAATCTTTACGTAGACTAGATGTGCCAAACTAAGGAATGCAAATGGCGGCGCCCCATGGGCGCCGCCATTTGCGTACGTGCTTTTTTTTTTTCCAAAGTCACCCGTGATGGCTATGTAAATCGTCACGGGTGACTTTGGAAATCTAGCCATGATAGGCTACGTAAATCGTTACGTAGCCTATCACGGGTGTGTGTTTTTTTTCCTTTCCTTTTTTACTTTGCAATGGCGGCGGCGGCAGCCGGTCAGAAGACCGGCCGCCGCCGCTGCCCCCGCCGAAACACCGCCGAAACGCCGCCAGGACCTGCCGCCGAGAGGGACATTGCCACGAGGTAAGTCCCATCCCGGGGGGCGGGGCGGGGGGCTGGCGGAGAATTTCACCACCAATTTCGGGGGGCCGAATGCGTTGGCATTCGGACTCCCGGAGATTCGTGGAGAAATTCTCCGCCATCCCTGGTAGGGATGACAGAGAATTTTGCCATGAATCTCTGGGGGGCCGAATGCCAGCGCATTCGGCCCCCCGAAATCGGTGGCGAAATGGTCTGCCCCCCCACCCCCCCGGGACGGGACTTACCTTCAGTGAATCTTCCTGGCGTCGGCGGCTCCAGCGGCGGTGCAGCGGCAGTGTGGCGGCAGCGGTGGTGGCGGCCGGTCTTCCGACCGGCTGCCACCGCCACCATTTCCAGTTAAAAACAAAACAAAACAAAAAAATGTGATAGGCTACGTAAAGATTTACATAGCCTATCACGGCTAGATTTTTAAAGAACACTGTGATAGGCTACGTAAATGTTTATGTAGCCTATCACGGCTGATTTAAAAGAAAAAAAAACCCGCGCGTACGCAAATGGCGGCACCCATGGGCGCCGCCATTTGCATACACGTGGTTTGTTTTTGTTTTTTAAATCAGCTGTGATAGGCTATGTAAACATTTACGTAGCCTATCACGGCTGACTGCAGGGACGCAAACGGCGGCGGCTAGAGCCGCCGCCATTTGCGGAGCCGGCCAGCCAGGATTCGGGGGGGGAGGGATGGAGCACCTCCCCCCTGGCCAGAATTTTGAGGGGGAGGGATGGAGCGCCTCCCCCCGCCCAGAATTTCAGGGGGAGGGATGGAGCACCTTCCCCCCACTGCGAATGTCACCCTTCGAAAAGGTAAGTGACTTTCGTACATCCCTAAAAATTTGTCATTGCTGTCCTCCCAAGAAGTAAACGTCTTCTGATTTCCTGGCTTCAGTCAGTGTCTGCAGTAAATCTTTGCGCCTAGAAATACAAAGTCTGTCACTGCCTCCACGTTTTCTCCCTCTATTTGCCAGTTATCAATCAAGCTGGTTGCCATAATCTTGGTTTTTTTGAGGTTTAACTGCAACCCAGCTTTACGTAGACTTTGAAAAAAAAAATAAAGCGCGTACTCAAATGGCAGCGCCCATGGGCGCCGCCATTTGTATTCCTTATTTGGTCCCGGGTAGTCTACGTAAAGATTTACATAGACTACGGCGAAAATATGGGAAATGCAAATAGCCTATCACGGGTGTTTGTTTGTTTTTCCATTCACTTTTTATTTCGTGGCCGGGGAGATGGGGCGCTTCTCCCCAGCCTGAATTTTGGCCGGGCGAGGCGGGGCGCCTCCCCCCCGGCCTGAATTTCGGCCAGGCGAGGTGGGGCGCCTCCCCCCCCGCCTGAACTTCGGGGGGAGAACCAAAGCACCTCCCCCCCACCGCGAAGCAAGCTGCGGGACCAGGACTTTCGTACATCACTAGAGGATTCTTTCCATGGCTTTATTCCTTTATAACTCTTTCAGATACTAATCACTAGCGACTAAGCAAGGAACAGCACTGGGGAAAGATAGCAGAGTAGCCTAAGCTCCAGGTAAGGCAGTTGGTCCCCGTTTGAAGGGGAACCACGGGAAGACCCTGAACTTATGGTCTATGGAGAGATCTTCCCTCTTTCCCTTGGGTCCTCGGGACGCGACCGTTGTCTGAGCACCAAAGGAGTGCTATGCCTCCTTTCTGCGCCATCCATCGCTCGTTGCTCCCTGTGTCTGTGCCGAGCATCCAGCAAGCCCCCCTCCAGCGCTCTCTTACTGCCAGGGTCACTATCTATCTCAGGAATGCTGGCAGGAGGTATCTCTGCCAGCTGCTGTGCTTGTGAGAGATGAGCGAGCTCCTTTCCCACGGATTGTTGTTCTTCCTCAGAATCAGAACTGCTCTGGGGCTCTATGGGATCAGTTTCCACCCTGACATCATCCACCGCTCCCATGAGGCCACCCCTCATGCTCCTCCCCTGGGGCCACGGGTTTGTGGGGGTACAGCTGGTGGAAGCGCCTCAGCAGCAACAGAGCATGCACATTTTCCGCGGGTTCCCAGGATCTCTCATCTGGCCCGTACCCCTTCCAGTCCACCAGATATTGCAGGCAGCTGCAAGAAAGGCGGGAGTCCAGAATCTCTGCGACCTCAAACTCCTCCTCCTACTCCACCAGCACTGGCGGCAGTGGGGGGAGCCGGCCAAGCGATGAGGGTCACCAGAAACCAGGGGGGACAGCAAGGAATGATGAAAAACAGGATGGATCTTCATGCAGGGGAGGAGAGCCAGACGAAAAGCAACAGGGCTAATCTGGGCCATAATCTGGAAAGGCCCTGTGCGGTGAGGTGTGAGCTTCTTTGCGGGTGAGTGAGAGGGGAGGTATTAGGTGGGCAACCAAACCCAGTCCCCTAGTTGCAGAGATGGACCCAGCTGGCACCGCCGGTCTGCCGAGGCCTTGTAGACTGTCTTGGCTTGCTCAAGGGAGTCCCGTAAGAGGTTGTGTACTGCTCTCAACTCCTCTAAAAAGTCATGGGCTGCTGGCACCGAAGAGGGAGGTAGGGTGGATGGGAAAGCCTTGGGGTGGTAACCAAAATTGGCAAAAAATGGAGTTTGGTGGGTGGAAGCATGGCAGGCATTGTTATAAGCAAATTCTGCAAGAGGCAGCAAGGAAAACTAGTCATCTTGCTGGTACGTGACATAACAGCACAAATATTGCTCCAGAGTCACATTGGTGCGCTCGGTCTGACCGTCCATCTGTGGATGGTGGGCGGAGGAAAGACGGAGCATCACATGGAGAAGCCCAAGTAGCTCCCTCCAGAAATGGGCAGTGAATTCGCCCCCCCTATCCAAAATTAGACCCTTGGGCCATCCATGGAGCCAGAAAACATGCGCCAAAAAAAGCTCCGCCGTCTCCCTGGCTGTGGGCAACCCAGAGCAGGGGATGAAATGGGCCATCTTAGAAAACAAATCCACCACCACCAGAATAGTGGTCTTACCGTCTTGGTGGGATGACTCTCATCACTTGGTGGGATGACTCTCATGACTAGAATACAGCAATTGAAGGATATAACTTGTTCAAAAAGAATAGAAGGAACAGAAAGGGAGGTGGGGTTGCACTATGTGTGAAAAATACATATCTCTGCACAGAAATACTGAAGGATGAGCTTGGTAGCCCCGTCGAGAGCATCTGGGTTAAAATAAATTGAGCAAAGAATAAAAGGAACCTGATGGTCGGAGTCTACTACTGGCCAGTGGCCACCCAATCAAGGAGAAGACGAGGAGGAAACTTTTGAAAAGCAAATAGCCAATGTTTCAAGGAAGCATGATGTAATGGGGGACTTCAATTTCCCCGATATTTGTTGGGTGACAAATTCTGCAAAACATGGCCCCTCCAGGAAATTCCTGACTTGCGTGGCAGATAACTTTCTCCTAAAGAAAGCAGAAGAAGGAACTAGAGGATCGGCTATCCTTGACTTCATCCTAACCAACAGAGATGACTTACTGGATAAAGTAGCAGTTACAGGAACTCTGAGGGAAAGCGACCATGTTGTACTTGAGTTCTTGGTTCTAAGGGAAGCAAAAGCCGAGTGTAGTCAAACACGTACCCTGGATTTTAGGAAAGCCAATTTTAATAAACTCAGAACAATGATCACTAACGTCCCATGGCAAGAGACTTTAATGAGAAAAGGAGTCCAAGATGGGTGGGAGTTTTTTAAAAAGGAAATTCTAAAGGCAGAATTCAAACAATTCCAACAAGAAAAAAAGGTGGAAGACAACAGAAGAAGCCAGTGTGTCTAGACAAAGAGCTTAGAGATGACCTGAAAACAAAAAAGAACACATATAAGAAGTGGAAGGAAGGACAAGCAACAGAGGAAGAGTACAGGCAGGTAGCACAGAATTGTAGGGATGGTGTCAGGAAGGCTATAGCTAAGAAATAGCTGAGGTTAGCGAGGGATGCTAAAAGCAACAAAAAGGTCTTCTTCAGCTACATGCATAGTAAAAGACAGAGGAAAGGAATGGTGGTTCAGCTATTAAATAAGGATGGCAAAATGATAACAGATGACAAAGAAAAGGCAGAAGTGCTCAATTCCGACTTTGGCTCAGTCTTCTCCCAAAAGAGGGTCTGTGACCCCCCTGACAAGAGTGAAGTACAGGCTGAAGGGGCAGGATTGCAGCTTGAGATTGATAGGCATATGGTCAAGGAACACCTCATTACTTTGAATGAGTTCAAATCTCCAGGGTCAGATGAGCTGCATCCTAGAGTAATAAAGGAACTGTCAGAAGAACTCTCAGAGCCACTGTCTATTCTCTTTGAGAAATCATGGAGGATGGGTGAAGTGCCAGATGACTGGAGGAGGGCTAATGTTGTCCCTATCTTCAAAAAGGGTAAAAAGGAGGAACCTGGGAACTACAGACCAGTCAGTCTGACATCAGTCCCTGGGAAAATTCTGGAGCAGATGATAAAGCAATGCATCAGGAAGCACCTTGAAAACAATGCAATGATTACTCGAAGCCAACATGGATTTGTCAAGAACAAATTCTGCCAGATGAACCGGATCTCATTTTTTGATCAAGTAACCTCCCTTGTGGACTGTGGGAGTGCTGTGGACATAATATACCTCGACTTCAGCAAAGCTTTCAACAAAGTGCCCCATCATCTCATGATGAGCAAATGAGCTCAAAGTGGGCTAGATGAAACAACGATCCAGTGGATCCACAGTTGGCTACAGATCAGACTCAAAGAGTGCTTATCAATGGGACCTTCTCAAACTGGGGAGAGGTAACAAGAGGGGCACTGCAGGGCTCATTCCTGGGCCCCGTCCTCTTCAACATTTTTATTAATGACTTGGTGGTGCAGGGAATGCTGATCAGATTTGTAGGTGACACAAAATTGGGTGGGATAGCTAATACATTGGAAGACAGAAACAAAATTCAAAGTAATCTTGATAGGCTGGAGCGCTGGGCTGAAAACAACAGAATGACATTTAATAAGGATAAATGCCAAGTTCTGCACCCAGGAAAAAGAAACCAAATGCACAGTTACAAGATGGGGGCTCAACAACACTACAAGTGAGAAGGATCTTGGCACTGTTGTAGATCACAAGCTGAATATGAGGCAACAATCTGATGTGGCTGCAAAAAAGGCAAATGCTATTTGGGGTTGCATTCATAGAAGCATAGCTTCCAAATCCCAGGAAGTACTAGTTTCCCCCTACTCAGCACTGGTTAGGCCTCATCTGTAGTACTGTGTCCAGTTCTGGGCACTGCACTTTAAGTAGGATGCAGACAAGCTGGAGAGGGTTCAGAGGAGGGCAACGAAGATGATCAGGGGACTGGAAACAAAGCCCTATGAAGAGAGACTGAAAGAACTGGGCAAGTTTAGCCTTGAGAAGAGAAGACTGAGCGGAGATAACGATAGTGCTCTTCAAGTACTTGAAATGTTGTCACAGAGAGTAAGGCCAGGATCTCTTCTCAATCATCCCAGAATGCAGGACAGGGAATAATGGGCTCAAGTTACAGGAAGTAAGGATGTCAGAGAATTCCGCCATGGATCTCAATGAGGCTGAATGCCAGTGCATTCAGCCCCCCAAACTTCATGGCGGAACGGTCTGCCACCCCCCTGCGCATCCCCCCTGGGACGAGACTTACCTGGGGTGGATCTTCCGGGCGGCTGTGGCTGCGGCGGCGGCAGCTGCGGCAGCTGGTCTTCCGACCGGCTGCCGCCGACGCCATTTCCAGTCTTGTTAAAAAAAAAAAAAAAAGATGTGATAGGCTACGTAAATCTTTACGTAACCTATCATGGCTGGGTGGGTTTAAAAAACGAAACAAAACCGGGTACGCAAATGGCGGCGGCTACGGCGCAGCCATTTGCATTCCTTATTTTTGGCCATCTTAGTCTACGTAAATATTTATGTAGGCTATGACGGCAAAAATAAAGGGGAACGCAAATAGCATAGTGGGTGCTATTTGCGTCCCTTTTTGATTCGCCGTTTTAGCCTACGGAAAGATTTACGTAGACTAAGATGGCCAACAATAAGGAACGCAAATGGCGGCGGCCGTAGCTGCCGCCATTTGCATACGCGGTTTGTTTGTTTTTTCCCCAGAGCCCTCTGCGGCCAGAAATCCGGCTGTGGACGGCTCTGGGCTGGGCTGGGCTGGGCCTGGCCGGCTGCTCCGCAGAGCTGCCGCAGAGCACAGCCGGCCATCGAGGTTTCCGGGTGGGAGGAAAGCATCGCCTCCCCCCCCCGTCCAGGATTCCGGGGGGAGGGACGGAACGCCTCCCCCCCCCCCAACATAATCCACGAAAGGTAAGTCACTTTTGTACATCCCTAACAGGAAGCCAGATTCCGGCTGAACATCAGGAAAAACCTCCTGACTGTTAGAGCAATACGACAATGCAACCAGTTACCTAGGGAGGTGGTGGGCTCTCCCACACTGGAGGCATTCAAGACGAGGCTAGACAGCCATCTGTCAGGGATGCTTTGACTTGGATTCTTGCATTGAGCAGGGGGTTGGACTCGATGGTCTTATAGGCCCCTTCCAACCCTACTGTTCTATGATTCTATGAAAGCACACAAGAGCAACTCTCACTCTCTTTGCTGATCTACACCATAAACACAGACCTGTAGCCAGGGGTGGGCTAGGGGTTCCTGCCCCCTTCAGATTTTCTCTGCCCCTGCTAAATTTTCTTACAAAGAAATAATTAAGAAAACAGTTTACAATTTTTATTTTTTTTTAAAGGCCTGCAAACCAGATGAACTCCCCACTCCGCTGCTGCTATTTTGGCGGCTTCCCCCATCCCAAAACTTTTAAGCTGGCTATGGGCCTGCATAATCATTTGACTCTGAAGCCTTGTTTTCAAAGAATCAGGTACTCCTTGGGAGTGATGGAAGTGGGACAGCAGCTGTCTTGGAGGAACAGCTGTATTCCAGTTTTGCTTCTGTCAAAAAAGTGATGTTGATGATAGTCACAACTCAAAATTCACATGGAGAGGAAGCTTCTGCTCAAAAAATGTAGAGCTGACTCAGCGATCCCCCTTGGAAATTGTCCTTTGCATGGTAGTTAAGCTGGGAAAAACTCCTTCCATTGGGACCAATAAACACTCAGGGCCCTGGGAAATAGGTTTAGGGCCCGGCCAGGCCCCTATGGTCTGAGGCCTAGCAACATCCCTGAAAGGTGATGCTAGTTATGAGAGCTCTTACAGGGGCTTTCTTCACATAGACCTTTTATCCTGCGATTGAGATTGTGCCTTCACGGAAGTTTGCAGGCTCTTTACATGATGCCATGACCCTCCAAAGCATCTCCTGCACTAAATGCCCTTCATTCTGTTTTTAAATAGGTCGCAGATAAAGATCTATCAAATTACCCCGTTGTGTTCTGCCTTAGTTCCCTCTGTGCAAAGGGGGAAAGTGGCAAGAAGAGGAGAGAGCTCTATGAAAGATAATGGAAGACTCCGATACGGGGAGGAGGGGGGAAGGGGAGGGGAGGGGGAAAGGGAGTGTGTGTAAAGGGAGTCAGTTGTGATTCTGCATTTAAAATGGAAGCAGAACGCCCTGTTTTAAATGCAGGATTTTAGGCTGGTGCAGAGATGCCTAAGGGTTCTCCTAACTAGCTGTCCCTCCTTTTAATTGCTTTCTTGTCCTTCTTTCCTTCTCACATTTTTTGCATCTCATTTTGTGGGTGGAAAAGTACATTTTATTGTGCAGTTGTTTTGGCCCCCACCCCTCCCTCCCATAATTGCTATGATTTTCTGAAACCTGAGGTTTTCCCAATGGTGTTAGAAATGATTCTCAACTAAGTCTAGAAATTGCTTGCATGAGCAAATAATGAGCATTATAATTTTAGAAGTCCCTTCCAACCTTCTTCCAACCTTCACTTCCTACCTTCTTACAAGAACATTTGTGATGCTGTGTTATGTTTATGGGGGACCTTACACAAAAGCACATACTGGTAATTTTGTATTTCCAACACTCACACCGTTCTGCTTCCTATGAAAATGCATTTGCAGTCAACTAGGAAGACAATTATCCATCTTATTGAATCTTCCTCCTGTGTCATGGAAGATTATTAGAACTGAGAGAGCATTGCTTTTAGTTTCCAAAGCTAATTACATTTGAGAAGCATGTGAAGCAGACGGCTGTCCCAAGAGAAATGCAGGAACACCACTGCAGAGTTCAGTACAATGTGGTGGGGGGTGGTAGGGAGGTGGACTTCTGGTGAAATAAAATTTGTAAGGTTCGAAGGCAAAGAGTTAAGGTATTTCCAGACAGATGGCTCCTAGCACTAACAATCAAAAGGCATTGTGCAGCTATTCCATCTTTTCCTCCTTAATAGATGTTTTCTGGTAAAAAGTAAGACAGAAGAAGTGGTGGGAAAACAGCAAACGACTACAAATGGACCCCCCCCCCCTAAATTCCATGAATAAGGCAGGGTGATTGCACAATAAAACCCTCATCTGGAAGCAACATAAATTGCAAAAAGCCACTATATTTGAAAAACATTTCTAATAGTTCCTTTCCACATAACCCACAATCTTATAACTCTGATTATGGAACACTCTCCCCAGTGAGGTCTGCCTGGTGCCAACATTGTCATCCTTTTGTTGCCAGGTTAAGACTTTCCTCTATCCCCAGGCATTCAAAGCATATGATAAGATTTTAACTAGTCCTGAGATTTTTATTGTTGATAGTTTTAAACTGGTTTTGTATGTAAATGGTTTTTAAATTATGTTTTATATTGTATTTTTAAGGTTTTAATCTTCTATAAACCACCCAGACAGCTTTGGTTATTGGGTGGTATAGAAATCTGAATGAATGAATGTTACCAATGCAGATCAGTCACCACTATTCCCCCCGCCCCTGTTTTTTTTAGGGAGCAAATGGATCTGTGCCTTTGGCATACACACCTAGTACATAGGAGGCCCATGTATTGTGCAATACAATAGTCACTCAAACCACCCTAGCCAGCATTGCCAATGGTGAGGGATGATGTGAGTTGCAGTCCAACAACATCTGGAGGGTCACATGCTCCCCATCCTTAATCTAGAGGAATGTTGTGTCAGCCTTTGAAGTCTGTGCAAAATGCCCATGCCTTCATCTGGCATTCGCAGCTACATGCAATCATACAGAGCAGCTTCCTCCAACCTGGTGCTTTCCAGATGTGTTGGACTACAAGCCCATCCTCCCCAGCCAGCAGAGCCATTGTAGTGCTGGCTGGGGTGATGAGAATTCTAGTCCAACACATCTGGCGGGCACCAGGTTGGAGAAGGTTGCTATCGAGAGCTGCACTGAGGATCTAAGAAGGTGGAGCTTCTTAGGGAGGAAATGCAGCAACTGCTACACTCACAGACAGTGGCCACCTTCACTTTGTTTTTTAGCAGGATTGTTTTTCTTTAATCACTGGTTTTCCTGGGAGTTTTAAACAATGCTGCTGCTCTCCTGCTGCTATCTCACAGCTTCCCCTCCCTCTTCCTGTGTTATCTGAGAATGGGAAACCCCAGCATTTCCTGTGCTTGCGATTGAAATCGCCATTCCCCCTCTGTGTATTTCCCCTTTAGCACTTTGTCCCACTTTGTGTGGGCATGTGCTAAGGGGTGTTGCTGGGTGTTGAATAACATTGTCATGACAACAAAAGGGGGGGTAGGTCACTGTCCACACTTCCAGTGACCATTTCTGCCTCTCTCCCATTCCACTACGGGCGCTTGAACTGTGAAGTGGTTAACCATCCCAAATGCTTCTCCGAGATCCCCCCTGAACACAGCAATGCTTACTTCTGAGTAAACTCATTGGCTGTAAGGTTTCCTTTCCTGGGAATAAGTGCCATTGAAATCTGTGTGGCTTGCTTCTGAGTAGGCATGCAAAGGAGTGCATCCCCTTCAATGCATTTACTTGGAACTTCCCCATCCCATTGACTTCACTGACTGCTTCTTCTCCCTTTTGCTCACCAGTTTGATGGGCTTTTTCCCTCCCAGATGATTGGGAAGTCTCCCTTCTCAGCCACACAGGAGAAAGGCTTGACAGTTAGGCTTTCAATGGTTATTAAAAGTACCTTTTCTCCTCCCTTGAATAAGTTCATCATGCAGAGCTTGGAAAGGTAATTTTTAATGGTTACTTTTTTGCGTGTGGAGTTGTTTTGGATAAGGCAGTAATGCTGAGGTGGTTTTCCATAGTACTCCTTCCCGCCTACAGCAAACCACTGCAATGACTGCCACACGGTCTTCTGAGTGGCAACCATTTAGGATGGCATGGAAGAAGGTGGGGCAGACATCTGCACAGTGTTGGCATGTATGTGCATACAGCCATTGAATGGACTTGCACTCACGCCTGTGAAAACAACTGTACAACTGGGAAGCCAGCCAGCCGCTATCTCTTCTCCTAGCCCACCTTGCAGCATTGTTGAGAAGCCAGAATAAGGGGAAGAGCAACAAGAGCACCTGGGGGTGGGGAGAAAGCCAGCCGCTATCTCTTCTCCTAGACCACCTTGCAGGGTCGTTGGGAAGCCAGAATAAGGGGGAAGAGCAACAACAGTGCAAGGGAGGGGTGAAGCAAGCCAGGTCTAATGAAGAAGGTGTCCCCATTAAGCGATCACCTGGGGAGCGGGGAGGGCTGCTAGGGATGGCTTGGTGCACTGACTAGTATACAAGTCTGTTTGTGGAGTTCTGACTTCTGTAGCTGGGAACCTGGAAATCGGTATACCCTCTGAACTCAGTAGTACAAGCAATGTACTGCATTTAATTCCATCACACACTGACATATTTAGCAGGGAAGGACTAGCAGCGCCAGCATCCACAGGGTAAGCCACCGAGAAGACTCTCCCTCGTCACAAAGTCGGAGGAAGGAGGGGGGCAGGGGACCAGCTCCCATAGCCCACTATCCAGGCCACTAGAAGGGCTTCCGGCTTCTGCTGTAGAGGAGTGGAGGGATGGGGCGGAGCCATCAATCATGTTATCAGGGGAGGGGAGGGGACGTGGGGCCAGCAGCCCCCTTCTGTCCTGATTGTTCTGTGCAGCTCTGCCCAGCCATGAAAAGGTACGCAGCGGAGGGATGTGCTATGAGAGATGCCCGTATACAGAGCCAGTCTAAACCCCGGAAACGATATGGAATCAAAAGGACCAGTTTGTAGTGGGATAAAATGCCAGGTGTGAAGAGAGACATTGTTTTTTCCCAAACTTCCTCATAGTGGTGGGAACCCTTTCTGTGTGGAGCTCCCTCCCTGCCTGCAGTAGAAGTGGAAACCCCTTTTGGGGCAAAGTCTCAGTCCCTGTGGGGCATGGACAAGGCCTCTGGGTCCTCCTCATGGCCCTTTGTGGTTGTAAGGGTGCCCATCATGTCTCCCAGCACCCCTCAGGCACACATTGCAAGGGGAGGTGGCTCATGCCAGAAAGCTGCTAGTCAAAGAAGCTCAGCAGTGGCTCATTAGGGGTTCTGGCATGTAGGAAGAGGCTGTTGCCAAGGTGTGGCAATCCAGGGGAAGGGGCTCCTTCACGCTGAGCTTTTATCCTGCAATTGAGATTGCTCCTTCATGGACGTTTGCGGGCTCTTTTCATGACGTCGTGACTCTCCAGGGCATCTTCTGCATTAAATGCCCTTTGTTCTGTTTTTAAATAGATCATAGATCATGAGCTATCAAATTAGCCCGTTGTGTTCTGCTTGAGTTCCCTCCATGAAAAGAGGAAAAGAGGCAAGAAGAGGAGCGAGATCAATGAAAGATGAAGACTCAGATACGGGGAGAAGGAGGGGGAAGGGGGGGGGAAGGAAGCGGGTGAAAAAAGGAGTGGTGACCCTGCATTTAAAACAGAAGCGGAAAGCTCCTTTTTAAATGCAGGATTTTAGGCTGGTATAGAGATGTCCCCAGTGGGCATTGCAAGGCGGCTGTGACACCAGAGGGGCATCTGGGTCAGCAGTGCACTGTTGCTGGCTGACCCCCAAATGCCAGCAAGTCAGCCTACAGCAGTGGTCCTGAATCCTTGCTGGCTGCACCCAACCAGTCAGCAGCCTAACCCAAGCGTCCCTCTGCTGCGACGGCCTCCCAGCTCCCGCCAGACAAGGCTTTTCCTGTGCCTCATTCACAGAATGTTATGGGGGGTCCAGATGCTATCATCTTCCTTCCACTCATGACCCTTCCCATCACTTCCATCTTTTTTCTTAAAACAAGAGAATCCATCAAGGAGGAAATGCTGCACAATGCCTTCTGGCCAATAGCACTTGGAGCCCTCCGTGGAAGCGCCTGAAGAGGGGGAAGTCCTCCTGCTAGGCTGCTGCTCAGTGGCTTCAACCTCTCCCTACTTTCCCCACCCATTAGCAAGAAGCTGCTGGAGATGTTTGTCCAGCAATACCAGTCACCTTGTTGAGTCCTGGCACATTTTCAAAGAATCCAGCCAGGTCCTTTAGAAGAACATAGTTTTAAAACCATGAACACAGTGAGCATTCTGCAGGGTTCCAACGTAGTGACTGGCACTAAGATTAGCCAGAAACCTTGAATGTCATCTGTATAATGGGGACTAATAATAATAGGTAGGAGGAAGGTGATGATGTGAGGAGGGGAGACTTCGAACAGTGTCTGACTTTGCTCACCAGTTGTACCAATGTGTGGGAGTCAATTCACGATGCAAACCCAAGATGCAAGGAATCTCCATAGCACCATCTACTGATTCTTCCTCAAGAATTATAGAACATTTTTTGTTCTTTCTCTACTTAAACCAATGTAAGATATCTCTAATGTCCTCTGCACTCTTTTTTCCTCCCCTTTTAAAAGCAGTCTCTTAAAATGTATATCGACCTGGGCAAATGGAAAAGTTATACTGCAGAATTCCTCGTTACTGAAAAGTTATACTTCAGAGTTCCTCCTAATTGAAATTTTATACTTCAGAGTACCTCCTTCTGAAATAATCAGAATATTTGCAGAATCTTCTTACCCAGTTATCAATGTCATTTCGAATGTCATTCTAAATCTATGAACATGCCAATCCTAAAACTTTACTGGAATAAGTTCAGCTCAGTGGCTTGGATCTTAGAATGGGAGGAAGGTCATGGGAAAAATATGTCAAAATCCACATTAGGGCAATACCTTGATTAGGTGAACCAAAAGGTCACAAAATAGTGTGCAAGCTTTCAGGTTCTCCAGAATTCTTCATCAGGCTAGATGGTAAACAAAGCAATCTAACACAGCATGAGGTATGTTTAAGCCCAGTGAAGTGTATGAACTAAAGCATGCCTAATTCAGTACAGGAATTACTCAAAAGACTCCAATTACTGCTGCTGGAGGGGTCTATTTTTCTTTGCTGTCCTAAAATGAGTACTACTAGTAGTAGTATTTGCAGTATGGAAACACAGAGGGCATAAAACTGGTATGGGGACAGATCTGGGAATATCTATAGAATCACAGCAATGGAATGCTGTATGGAGATCTGCGCCATTTAAATCCATCTCTTCTAAAATTTGAGAAAATAGTCTCAAGTTCATCCATAGGGGGTCCCTTACCCCCGAAAAAACCTGAGGCATATATTTAAAACTGGTCCACCCACATATCCCACGAGTGCACAGACACAATAGGATACAACCCTTCGATAGCATCAACATTTTTCTTGCTGCAATTTTCCCCTAAGTTAGTCTTAATTGCACTCAATCTTTGAGTTTACTTGCAATTTGTCTGTGTAATAGTTTGTAATTTAATTTGACTAGATAATATAATTTACTGGGCAAATTTATACCTAAATATTTTAATAATTTCTGTTGAATTATATATATTAAATATATTTTCCAATTCCACTCATTCTCTCTCGATTGAGGACTGTTTTCTGGGACTGTTTTCATATCAGATTTGGTGTTACCTGATGTGATATCATTGGTGAATAGATTTTAAATGCTTTTGTGCCCATTTACAGCTAAACCTGGGAGGGTTGTTTGCCTTACACTGTTGGTGAGTGAGTCCATGAAAAGGCACATCATAAGGGGGGATAGGGGACTTCCTTGTCTGGTCCCTCTTAGGGGGAGAATCCAGTTCATTAGTTATTGCGTTGTTTGTTTGGCTAATTATTGCTCTGTTTGTTTTGTATAATTGTGCTAATGCATTAACAAATGGTGTACCCATGTTCTTTACTCTGCACATTTCAAGTATGAACAGCTACTCTAACTTGTCAAAAGCTTTGAATGGATGCTACCGTGGCCTGTTTAGATGGATGCTGGTCTCCATAGTGAATCATATTTAGTAACCTATGAATTGGGTCAGCTATATTCTTTTATGAAGCCAAATTGATTTGGGTCTACATAATTTGGAGCTAGATTGTTGAGTCTGTTGGCTGGTATTCTTGTGAAAAATCTTGAGTCCTGGTTTAATATTGGTCTGAATGAGTCCATATCCTCTAAATTTTTGTTCACTTTTAGTATTAAAATTATGTGTGAGATCTGCCAGGAATCTGTGATGGAGTTATTTTCTAGTATGAAGCTGAACAATGTGAGCAGAAATGGAGAAAGCTGTTCTTCGAAACATTTATAAAAGCTCCTTTTGAAACCATCTGTTCCCGGAGCTTTATGATTTTTAAGTTTTTATTGCCTTGTACAATTCTTCCATTGTTATTTTTTGACTCAAATATTTTTGGTGTTCTGGAGTAAATTTCTTTAGCTTAACAGAGTCTAGATATTTAGTAATTTAATGAAAGATTGGGGAAGTTGAGGAGTATAAGCCTTGGAAAAAAGTTACTGAACAGTTCATTTATTTTAAAAGTACTATACGTGTTTTCCCCTCTTTCCAAAATGTACTTTGTTTACTTTTCTTTTTTCACTAACAATTCAGAGTTTTTGTCCCCAAATTCATAAAACTTTTGATTAACATACTGCAAGTTCATTATTATTTAGCTCAAGCTGTTCTTGAGGCCCCCGAAAGGTCTGTACATTTCTGATGCTTAAAACCCCATGCCTGGATTATGAAATAATAATAAAGCAGTTGCCTAACCCTAAAGAGCCAATATTGTGTTCCTTAATGGTTAGTTTAAAGGCTCCTTTTTCACAGGAATATAATAATATTTAAGATCTGAGTCTTTGAACATAGGCCTGCTTTTAAGTGCCTGACTGGACTGTGTAGGGGGCATGAAAATTAAAAAGTATCAAATGAAATAGTGTGGATTAGCAAAGCCCCATCTCCATCTTCCCCTTGGAGAAGGGGCTGGGAGTGTGGGGGCAAGCACAGTGTGGGGCAGGAGTCCTTCCATGAATTAACTTTGTTATGAATTTCATAGCCTAAAATGAATTATTGGGTAGCAAAGCCGCTACTCCCAGCTCTATGTTAACAGCTCAGCTTACAAAATAGGAGTGGAAAGGATCTTGTGAGAGGGAGATAACCGCCACTCCACTGCAATTTCAGAAGGTGTGCTTATTATTTTGCATAATCATAATAGATCTATTATCTCTGTGTTTACATTGTATGGAAACAAAGAACAGCCGGGGAAGCCCACCTACTTTCTCCCCCAGAGCTGAGTTAAAAGACGTTTATTCACCACCGGCAAACAATCATTACATCACTGCACAGCTCAGTTCATTAAACAGTAAATCTGCATTGATTTATTTTTTAAAGAAGCCACACTATTAGGTTTTTCTCCATCTTGCATTTACATCAAGTGGGGTTAAAGTGTAGAAGTAGCAGTCAAATATACCTTCTGTAGTTGCCTCTTTTACGAACTCCACCTACACACACTTGGGCAAATTATCAGTGCATCTTTCCCAGTCTTTTTCCCCCGGCCGCAAAAGAAAAATAATAATGAGTGTCAGCTGACATAGGCTGGTGACTGGCCCCCAGCATTCTTCTTCCATGCGTCTGTCTTGAGCTGGCCGCCCTTCTTCCACCAAGCCGCTCCAGGCAGCAACACAGTGATAAAGGTTAGATGAAAAAATAATGGCTGGGCCAAGATTTCCCAATGAGCTTCATAGCTGTGTGAGAACTGGAGCCAAGGAGTCTCTGTTCAGCACTCTTTCCACTATACCACTGGCTGATATACAGTTACACCCATTACAATGATTTGGGGCTTCTGGGTGGACACCCTGATTGCAGCCCACTCAGGGTTAATTCCAGCTACGAAAAAAGAAGCCAGCCCAGAAAGAAAGGTCTTCCCTTCAGAGCTGACACTGAAGAGAAATCAAATGAGTCATACAGTTTTCAAATAAATGGCACTCCCAACAGAATAAGAGGATGGAAATTACATCGCCAGGCTGAATTCCACAACAGCCATGAACTCAATGGCCCTAAACTTCTTCACAACAATATATGAGCAAGACATGGGAAGACAAAAAGCGTGCATGATTTGAGCAAGCATAGGAAACTGATTTGGTGCTAGAGATGTTGGAGAAATTCGCCACAGACTCCAAAGAGTTCCAAAGAATCCGGCCCCCCAGAGTCCGTGGCAGAACAGACTACCCCCATCCCTGAAAACCCCCGGGACGGACCCTACCTGGCAGCAGATGCTCCAGGTCAGGTCGTTCTCCTTCCGCAGCCAGCCTGCGGAACGCAATGGCGGCCGTCATAACAGCTGCCATTTGCGTCTCTGCCCATTGCCGTGATTGGCTATGTAAATATTTATGTAAATATGCCGTGATTGGCTATGTAAATGGCGCCCATTATGCCATTTGCATCCCTGCTCTTTTCATGATAGGCTACGTAAATACTTATGTAGCCTATCACAGCCTAAGGCAGGGATGCAAATGCTGGCCGGCGTAGCAGCCGCCATTTGAGTCCATGGCATGGCAACAGCGGCTGGAAGTCCGGCTGCGGCTGGCCCTGGCCGGCAGCTCTGCGGCTTTGCCGCAGAGTGGAGCTGGATGGGGAGGATTCCGGGGGGGAAGGATGGATCGCCTTCCCCCCCCCCCAGCAGATGCCCCAACCGGAACCAGGTAAGGAATTCATACATGCCTATTTGGTGCTGCCAGTGCCAAATACTGAGATAATTCAGTTCGCTCTGCTCAGAGGCTCATTGTGCATTTTACAGTTGTTGATTTTTTGTACACTTTTTCTCTGGAACAATTACACTTGATTAGGGGTGGGCGAATCTGACAGGCTTGATTTCATTGAGGTGCTCATTTCTCCACTGCTATGCTTGTTCTGTCCCTGATCTGCATCGGATTGCAGTCCTTCAATTCATATGTATTTTGTTTTTGTGCACATTTTTCATATGTAATTGAAATGTTAACAGCTTAACATGAAAGGTTAACAGAAAAGTTCACACACACACACACACACACACACACACGTACCTGTGGATGAACATGTGCATTTGCATATTTTTCAAATGTGTGCATGTTTTCAAACACTTGGGGGGGGGGTTGCAAACCATATCACAAACTTGATAATGTACAGATTTCCAACTGCAAATTGTGTTCTGGTCTACATTCAGTGTCGGGAGGTGCAGTTGGGGTAACCTTGCATAAAACTGTGAACGCAACAAATTTCTTACCCATCCCTACATCTGATATTACTCTACTGCTGTTCTTAGATTGTTTTAGATTGTAAGCCTGAGGGCAGGGACTGTCTTTTGTGCCCTTTGAGTCAGTTAGTCTAACGAAGGTATTACGATGATATGGATTTTGGAAATTTTCTTTGGAATTTTTCTTTTAACCAACACACTCACCTTTGCTCCCCCCCCCCTCAATTCTTATTAATGATCATTGTAGGCCACTCTGGGAGCCTTTGTTGTTGTTGTTGCTGCTAAAGAGCAGAGTAAAAGCCCTCCAGACAAACAGACAAACGGAGAGCTAGTTGCTCTTCAGATGACAGTATTAACTGCACTCTTTCAAAGCAGGTCACTTTGGAGAAGAAGTCCTGAGAGATGGTGTTGGTTGCTGCAAGTCCATCCCTTTAGCCTTGAGGCAGAGGGTGCTTGCAGGTGGGGACAACCTAGTGCTTCAAACCAGAAGGCCTTTTGTAGCTCTTGCATCTTTTTTCCTTAACAGATTTTCAGTGGTAAGAAAAAACACGGAAGAAGTGGTGGGAAAACACAAGCGGCTTACAAGTTGGAAGGTGACAATGTCTGGACCCAGTGGAGGCTGGTAGCCTCTGAGGAGCTGTCCAAGTTGTTGAACCTATTTTGGGGATTGGGCTTAGCACCTGGATAGCCCCTGTAGAGTTCTGACTGGTTCTGACTGAGTGGATTCACAGCCTCACTGACATCAGAGCCACCAGCCTCCATTGTCTGGACCCATGATAAAATTCCATGAATGGGGCTGGCCTGGGTGATGGCAAGATAAAAGCCTCATCTGGAAGCACCCAGAGACATCAAACTCTGCAAATCAGAATTCAAAGTCCTAGGAAACAAAGCGACCCTGGGGAGCCCATGTACTTTCCATGAAGCACTACAGTGGAGCAGAATAGTGCTAATGATAAGTCCGCCATGCATCCATATTTTAGGCTTGGCTTTGCAGAAGCAAATAGTTGCCCTTCCTGAAGTCAGAATCTGCTTTTTCAGTATTCCTCATGGTCAAGAGAATGGAGAGGGTGGCAAATCAGAAGCAATGGTGGCATGGGCAAAACGATGTGCGTTGGACAAAATAGAGTTAATCATGCCATTGGGGAAGCAAAGGAATGGGAGAGGCTGAGAGGAAAAAGGGGGTTGGGGGACCAAGAAGAAAGGGGTCATGTTTTTTTCCCATTTGAAGAATTTTTTTTCCTTAATGATTCTTTATTTGTTTCTAGTTTCATATAACAAAAGAACAATATATCAAGAAATCAACAGTGACTGCTAGTCCATGTCTTTGTACTGATTAAACATGAATAAACATTACCAAATCCTGGACATTCCTGCATGAATTTCCATTTCTTTTTCTTACAGTCCTTTTTCCCTACCAACCTTCCCTCCCCAAACCCTCCAGTAACCCCCACCACCTGAGTGATCTCACCTCAGGACCAACTCAGGAAAAACAAAAAACACCCAGACAGACAAAAAAAAATATTCTAATGAAAGCAAAAGGGGAAAATAACATAATCAGAGTGGTTAATCAAACAGTTCCACATATGGCTGTCAAATCAGGAGGCCTCTGTTCTCTTTCATTTCATCAGGTGTTTGAAAAACATTAATTCATGGGAGGACAAAGACAACATGCCTTACTCCATGCTTCAATCCTGGGTGGGTGTTTCACCTTCCACACCTGAAGCACCAATCTTTTAACCTCTAGAGTCGCCCTCAGCAACCAGTACATTAGTGGTGTGTCGTGATGGTCTGAGTCTTAACGCCACTGTATGGCCTAGTATGTCAAAATCTAACTGAAGAGTGAATTTGATCCTTTCAATCACATTCCCCCAGAACGGTTCCAGCACTGGACAACTCCACAGCATGTGCGTTAGAGTCCCTTTCCCTTTTTGACATCTCCAACAAAGGGGAGAGTCACTTAAATTCTTCTGGTAGTTTTTCAGGTGTCCAGTAGGCTCTTAGAATAATTTTTTGTTGGATTAATCTTAATTTCAGATCTAGGGTGGTTTTTAAAAATTTGTGCTCTTAGGGCCCACCAAACTGAGTCTGAAAGTTGGCACTCTTGGCCAAGTTCGGTGTTCCACGCTTTCCTAATATGAGAAAGATTAAATTTCTGGATTTTTTTTTAATTGGGTAAATACCGAAAGGGGTCATAGTTGAGGGAGTAACGAGGTGGCTGTCAGAGGCAGAGGGGAAAGCTGATGGCTAGAGGAGAAAGGGTCAAAAAGTTGCAAGATGAGTAACTGGGGATCTTTACTGTGTTGTTGTTCAGTCGTTAAGTCGTGTCCGACTCTTCATGACCCCATGGACCATAGCATGCCAGGCCTTCCTGTCCTCTGCTCTCTTCTGAAGTGTACTCAAGTTCATGATCTTTACTGTACTGGGAAGCAAAAAAAAAGAAAAAGATCTTTACTGTACTGGGAAGCAAAAAACATCCCTTCCGCACACACACTGTTTCTTACAGACAGGACGCTCCCTCAGCTTCCAGCTCCCTGTTCTGGAAAGCAGAACAGTTCTGGAAAGCTCAGGGAGACGATAAAGACCATTCTGCGATAGTTCAGTGTTTGCCGAAGGATGGGATAAGATCTGCCTCTAGGTCACAAAAAATATATTGATTTTGCTAGCCTGGGAACAGTCCAAGGAGCTAAAGGAGGTGACTTGCGGGTCAGAAGAGGGAATCTGGAATCCGAAGGTCAGATATTGCAATTTATTCTTTCCTATGTTCTGGGATGGAAACAGGTCTTCTTGGCTATCGCAGAAGAAGACCATTTGGCAGATTGTGCAGATGAGGTACGTTACGGCAAAACAGAGGGATTTCAGGTCCCTCACGAAAGACAATAAACCTGCAGAAGTTGCTTTGTTGGTCTCTGGCAGTAAAGTAAGAGCACATGGCATGCTTAGCTGTTCCACTGAAAGTATGGATGATTGTGAGGAGGGGGAGGAGAAGGGAACGGGCATAGAACACCCTAGCCCTAGATCAGTAAAAAAAGATGCAGAGAAGAGGGAAGTGCTGATGCCTCTCTGAGTGACTCATGCCCATTCTGAGAGCTCTGGTGGGTCTGTCTCTATTAGAACATGTCCCACAAAAGGGTAGATGTCATAAAAATGCAGAAATCGTAAGAATGCATAATTCTCATTCAAGTTAGTATAATCAGACATATTGAAAGTGGGGCACAGCTGGAAGTAACAGAATGTCATTATTTGGTCCAAAGTCTGGAAAGGTGGGTGATAATTTTGTTTTTTTGTTTCAATTGCAGAGATTTTACATTGAAAAGTTAAGTATCACATCAATAACTGATACAATCAAAAGTATAGAAGAAATTCGCCAAATACACGCATCACTTCAAAGTGACCCTGGCCTTAAAGTGACCTTGGGTTAGCCAAGTTGGAATGTTCTGAGCAAGTGGGTGCGGGAGGTCTGCATTTGTGCAGGGGATTAATCATAGAATAGAATCATAGAACAGTAGGGTTGGAAGGGACCTACGAGGCCATTGAGTCCAACCCCCTGCTCAATGCAGGAATCCAAGTCAGATCATGGCCAACAGATGGCTGTCCAGCCTCATCTTGAACCCCTCCAGTGTGAGAGAGCCCACCACCTCCCTAGGTCATTGGTTCCATTGTCATATTGCTCTAACAGTCAGGAAGTTTCTCCTGTTCAGACGGAATCTGGCTTCCTGTGCCCATTATTCCGTGTCCTGCACTCTGGGATGATCAAGAAGAGATGCTTGCCTTCCTCTCTGTGACAACCTTCAAGTACTTGAAGTATCGTATCTCCCCTATATGATACGCTATCGTATCTCCCCTCAGTCTTCTCTTCTCAAGGCTAAACATGCCCAGTTCTTCCAGTCTCTCTTCATTAGGGATGTACGAAACGTTTACCTGGTTTCATCCAGGGATATCCGTGGTGGGGGGGAGGTGCTCCATCCCTCCCCCTGAAATTCCTCCCCAGCCAGTTCCGCTCCGTGGCAATTCCATGGAGCCGCCGGCTGGGGCCACCTGCAGCTGGACATCCGGCCGCTGGGCTGAACAGGAACGCAAATGGCGGCTGCCATAGCCGCCACCATTTGCGCCCCTGTCTTTTGCCGTGATAGGCTATGTAAATACTTACATAGCCTATCATGGCAAAAAAAAAAAATGGGAACACAAATGGCGGTGGCTACGGCGGCAGCCGCCATTTGCGTTCCCTTTTTTCCCGTGATAGGCTACGTAAATATTTATGTAGCCTACCATGGCCTCCGCAGGGACACAAATGGCTTCTCTGCGTTAGCCGTGATAGTCTATGTAGGGATGTACGAAAGTCACTTACCTTTTCAAAGGGTGACATTCGTGGTGGTGGGAAGGCGCTCCGTCCCTCCCCCCCGAAATTCTTGCTGGCCGGCTCTGCTCCACAGGGATTCTGCGGAGCCTCTGGCCGCTGGCTAGCAGGGACGCAAATGGCGGCGGCTGTAGCCGCTGCCGTTTGCGTCCCTGCAGTCAGCCATGATAGGCGATGTAAATGTTTACGTCGCCTATCACGGCTGATTTAAAATAAAAAAAACGCGCGTATGCAAATGGCGGCGCCCATGGGCGCCGCCATTTGCGTTCCTTATTTTGGCACTTCTTAGTCTACGTAAACATTTACATAGACTAAGACGGTGAAAATAAGGGGAAAGCAAATAGCGTAGACGCTACGCTATTTGCATTCCCCTTATTTTTGCCGTCTTAGACATTTACGTAGACTAAGATGGCAAAAATAAGGGGAACGCAAATAGCGTAGCGTCTACGCTATTTGCGTTCCCCTTATTTTCGCTGTGTTAGTCTATGTAAATGTTTACGTAGACTAAGACATGCCAAAATAAGGAACGCAAATGGCGGCGCCCATGGGCGCCGCCATTTGCATACGCGCGTTTTTTTTATTTTAAATCAGCCGTGATAGGCTACGTAAACATTTACGTAGCCTATCACTGTGTTTTTTAAAAATCTAGCTGTGATAGGCTACGTAAATCTTTACGTAGCCTATCATGTCTTTTTTTTGTTGTTGTTTTTTAGCTGGAAATGGCGGTGGCGGCAGCCGGTCGGAAGACCGGCTGTGCCGCCGCCGCCGAACTGTCACCGGAGCCACCACCGCCAGGAAGATCCGCCCAACGCAAGTCCCATCCCAGGGGGGTGGGGGGGCAGACCGTTCTGCTACCGATTTCGGGGGGCCGAATGTGCTGGCATTCGGCCTCCCTGAGATTCGTGGCGAAATTCTCTGACATCCCTAAGGCTATGTAAGTATTTATGTAGCCAATCACGGCAATAATGAAGAAGCAAATGGCGGCTGCAGACATGGCCACCATTCGCAAACTAGTGCGAACAGCACCAGGTGGGTGCTCCATTTCACGCACCTTTCACAGGGTGGTGGGGCAGGGGGGGCTTCGTTCCCCCACGGATTTCGGGGGGCTGAATGCACTGGCATTCGGCCTCACTGAGATCCATGGAGGAATTCTCCAACATCCCTACTCTTCAAAGGGCTTTGTTTTGAGTCCCCTGATCATCTTTGTTGCCCTCCTCTGAACCCTCTCCAGTTTGTCTGCATCCTTCTTAAAATGTGGTGCCCAGAACTGGACACAGTACTCCAGATGAGGCCTAACCAGTGCTGAGTAGAGGGAACTAGAACTTCCTGGGATTTGGGAGCTATGCTTCCATTAATGCAGCCCAAATTAGCATTGGCCTTTTTTGCAGCCACATCAGATTGCTGGCTCATATTCAGCTTGTGATCAACAAGAAGTCCAAGATCCTTCTCGCTTGTCGTGTTGTTGAGCCACGTATCCCCCATCTTGTAACTGTGCATTTGGTTTCTTTTTCCTAGGTGCAGAACTTGGCATTTATCCCTATTAAATGTCATTCTGTTGTTTTGTGCCCAGCGCTCCAGTCTGTTAATATGTTGTGTGTGCGCGTGCACAAGTACAAGAGGAAAGCATTCATGATGTGTATATGAATGTGTGTCCATAACTCCTAACACTGGAACGCTGTAGTCCTAATACTTACTTGGAAGTGAGCCCAAATGAATTTAGTGTAGATATAAAAGTAAGGGCACAACCCTATGCATGTTCAGACAGGAAGAAGTCCTACAGCTCCCAGTATTCCTGACCCAGAAGCATCACTGGGAGTAGTAGGCCATTTTTATGTCTAAACATGCATTGGGTTGTGCCCTAATTTACTTTCAAAATTTCTCCTCCGAGAACTGGCTGCTCTGAATATTCTTCTCCCAGTATTTGATATCTGCTTTGACACCCAGTGATATTTGATTTCAACAATTGTTATCAGACAGTGGGTATTTTTCAGTATTTTATTGTTGCCATGCAAGGTGTTTAGCATTTGACATTTTGATTTTGCACAGGAAACTTGGTGCTTTCTGGGGATTCTGGTGCATGCTTAAGGATACATGCAGAGTTCAATTTGGAGTCAAAAATTTTGATCCCCCCCCCCATAATTTCATTCAAAGTGGTGTATGCTGAGTAGGGAGAATTCATCACATTTCCAATATATGCCCCAAAGTCTTTCTTCTTTCGCTTACTTCCAAGTAAACCTACATAAGATTGGGCTACCCTGGGAATTAATTGGTGATCATTTGCCCTTTGCTCTTGCAGCTTGCGTCCCAAAGCATTTTGCCTCTTGGATGAAAAATCTTTAGAAGTTTTTTTCACAGAAGAAATGATGCCCTTCTGCCAGCGCCCAGCCAGCTGCCCTCAGAGTGGAGCCTGCAGGCAGATCGTGGCAGCAAACTCTGCCGCTGATCACAGGAAGCTGCCTTATGCCGAGTCAGAGTCAGACCGTCGGAGGCCCTCCATCTGCCCCGGCTAGCAGCGGCGGCGGCAGCCGCAGCCCTCCGAGCGCTCCAGGGGGAGTTTCCCCAGGCTCACTGCCCGCGTGCCGGGCTAAAGCGGAGAGGCGAAGGATCCAGCCCGGCCGGGGCCTTCAGTGCGGGCTGCGCAGCTGAGCGACGGCGCGGCCGGAGCTCAGGCACCTGCGGCGGGCGCCCCCCGTTGCGAAGGCCGGGCGCCGGCCGGGGGCTGTCGCCGCTGGGCTGCGGCGGCGCTACCCTCGCCAGGCCCTAGAGGCGGCGCCTGAGGCCGCGGCCAGCCCGCCCGCCCCTCCCCGGCAGGTGCGGCGCGGCGCGGCGCGGAGGAGCCTCTCGACAGCGCCCAGCCCTCCGCGCCCAGCCGCGAGCGCGGGCAGCGCGAGAAGCCTGCTCCTCGCCCGGCCGCCGTCGGGCTGCTTCTCTCGCTCCCTCTCGGGCAGGCGGAGCACTCGGTGCCTCGCGACGAGCCGGCGCCGGCATGGGGCTCCCCCGGCGAGCCGGAGCCGCGCTCCGCTCCTCCTCCGTTGCGCGGCCGCGAAGCTCCCGGCGCTGCATCTCCGCGAGGGGAGCCTGAGAGGCGGGCGGCGGGCGGCGCGTGCTCGGGCGGACTGGAGCCGGCGAGCGCGACGCTCCGCGGCGGAGGAGACCGCCAGCGCGGAGGCGCCAGGCGGCGGAGGAGCTCCGCGGCTCGACTGGCCCGTCGCGGCGAGTGGATTTGCGGCGGAGCGAGCCAGGCAGCCAACGAGGGAGGCGGGCGGGCGCGGGCGCCGGGAAGATGCAGCTGCCTCGCCGAGCCGGCCTCCCGTTCTCTCGCCCAGTAAGTTCTTCTCCCTCCTTGACCCCCAGCTTGGGAACCGGGGGGGCCGTGTGGGGCGGGGGCAGCGGGGGCTGCCTGGCAAACCGCCTCTCGGGGAAGAGGTTCCCCGCTTTGGGGCGGCCGGAGAACTTCAGCGCCAGCGAGCAGAGCAACGTGCCTTTGGAGGGGCTCCCGGAAAGGAAAGGAAAGGAAAGGAAAGGGGCGGGAGGGGCTGGGGCTGGGCGACGGAGACGAGGCTACCGGCGCTTGTCAGGGTGCGTGGCGCTGCTCGCGGCCAAACGCACACCGCCCCTCTGGTCCCCCGCACTCTGCCCCGAGGAACTCGCAGTCTAGCGCCCCACGCCAGGGGAGACAGCAGAAGGAGAACAGGCAGAGGAGGCAAGGGTAGCTGTGGGGGGGGGGGGCGAGGAAATACTGTGTGTGGCACTTTCCTAGGCGTGCTTTGGGCTGAGGCTTCCAGTGCCAGGGCTCAGCGGAGTCAGAAGAGGTTAAAGTGCTCCGGAGCAGGTGCAGAGTGCACCCCTCTATCACTGAACGAGTGCAGAGCGCGAACCCTCCCCGTTTGGGAGACGGGGGGGGGGCCTTCCCGGCGAGAGTCGAGTTGTTTCCAGACGGGCTGCTTGAGCTCCATTTTTTCTAGAAACTTGGCACTGGTTGCGGTTGAGTGAGAGCTCTTCTCTCAGAATTTAGCAGGTGGGTTCCCTCCTCCCTCCCTGAATCAAGGCAGATTTCATTTTAAATGCTTCCTGCTTGAAAAGCACTATCCTAGTTTCAACTGGTGGTGTTGGGGGAGACTGTAGGAGAAATTGAAGGCTCAAGCAGAACAGTTTGTAGGCAGCTCTCTCCAAGACATTGCCCTGGTTGTCTTCTGTGTGAAGCTTAATGCACTTACTATCTTTAAAGACTAGTGACTAGTGATTCACATGTTACAGCAAAATATGAGGTCTGTGTTTCCACTCCAGATTGGCTGTGTAATTTCTGGCGCCCATTTGTTTTCAAACACGCAAATGCATTTTAAATACCACAGGATGGAATGACATGTGGGGATCCATCTTTTGTTGTTGTAACATACAAAAGAGGATTTAGAAGAGGGTTTTATGGGTTTGAAAGTGACACCACTTATTATTAATCCCATTTACAGTATTGCTCCTAAGAAACATTGTTCCCCATTCTCAGATGGAGAACTGAGGCTGCAAGGCAATGCTGTGTGCAGTGTCAAGGGCTAGTTCGTGCTCTATGTACATCGCTTGATCTTTCATCACGTAGTTACTCAGCACTTGATCTGACTCCCAGCTGTGTGCATGAGCTGTCCGCACTGAACAGTATTTCTGTTTGAGTAGGCATTGGGTGATATGGAAAGGTTATCTTCCATTAGTAATCTGTTACGGCTCATTCAGATACGCAAGTCATCACTGCTGTAGTGTATACAGTATGTGTGAACTACTCGAGCTCATGGCTGAGCTTGAATTTAAACCCATTTCTTTCAAAACCCACAGAACCATGAGAAGTCTTAGTTGGTCACTACTAACTTGTCAGGTTAATAAAACCCCTTCTAAATCTTGGCCATCAACAACTGCCGTTCAGTCAGGAAAATAAAAATAAAATTTGATTTGTCCTCAGATCTACTTGCTGATGGTGAGCAGTGGCAGTAGCACTGACTGGAGTAGAGCCATTTCTCCTTTCCTACTGTTGCTCCTTTTCATTTTAGCCACCGCATCATCTGATGAGTTTGGAGAGATTGGTTCAGTGTTAGGCAGGAGAGCTTTGACCATTTCAAACTGTTGCACAGGATTTCAACCTTTGTTTGCTTTTTACCTGATCATTTTTGCCTAAAGAAGGGTGAGGAATAAGGGATCAGGATTTTAAAAGTATGTTTGAAAATCCTTCATGTGATAGGCTTGTGGGGTAATGCATTAATCACAGAAGGGGAGTGGGGCAAGGTGGAGGGAACACTGAAATCTGGACAAGGAATTTTGGAGGACTGAGAACCAGCAGAAAGGTGTTCTGATGTTACCATTGTTTCTGATGTAAGTAGAGTTTAATTAGAAGGTGTGTTGCTCCTGACCTTTGTAAGCACCTGTTGATTGATTAATTTTTACTTATCTGACTGAAAACATATTTTGAACGATAAATGAGAGAATAAATAGATGAGTTCCAAAGCCCCAAGAAAGTCACTGGAAGCCTTGGACAAAGATGTCTTCCCAAGCTTACATGATGTGTATACTGGGTCTCCCCCAGCAGATCTGAAGGAGGGGCTAATTTTAAGAGCAAGTGGGCCATGCAGGTGAGGGGAACTGAACTCCCCCGCCTCCATCCTGCAGTCAGTCACCCAAACGCCTTTTCCCCTCCATTGGACTCTGATATTGGAAGTGAGCTTGGCAGGGAGAAAAAGTGCCTGGGGGAAATTGTAGGAGAAAGATAACTTCAGCTGCCCCTTTGGCTCTTTAAATGGGACCCTCAACACACACACGCCCCTTATGTGTGATTGGGGAAGGCTCAGGTTTAAAGAAATGGGCTTGCCCCTGTTGCATGTAGTTTGAGCCTACTGTTCAGGATTATCGTGAATCCAAAATACTGTTCTCTGAACTCCTGGAGGAAGGATATCACACCACTGTCACAATAGATGAAAGACTGTTTAAAAAGGAAAGACTTCCTAAATTTTCAGCAGTTCCTCACATGAATTCTGTTCCCTTTGCCAAGTTTAATGGTTCTGAAAAATTAAAGTTGTTTGGAATCAGCGAAACATGCCACAAATCTTACATAGAATCTTGTAGCATTCAGTCCCACAGAATTGTTCTTTTCCAGTTTGCCTATTAAGCCCCAACTGCTACAGAAACCTACAAATGGATAAAGGGAGCTAGGGGAGAGAAGGTAGCATTAGGCTGGTTAGTGCAAGGAACCGTGGTGAAGGAGAGCAAGAGACTGACTTATATGGTAAACTGAGTGACTGGAGGAATTCATCTGTGCATTGTGTTCACTTCTGAAAGCTCCTAAATGGTCTGGCTAAATTACAGGAATCATAATCATTCTAAAAAGAAGCTGACACTTTGGAGAATTGGATAAACCTGGACAAAATACACATCAAATGGCGCCGTGAATGGCTGATATATGCAAGATTATAGGCATAAATGGTCCATTGCCATTCACAGTGCCATTTTATGTAAGATCAAACATGTGCATTTTTGTGATCGCCATTTTTTTTTTTGTCAAATGGTGATTGCAGAGCTTGCCAGATGGGCCCAAGGTAAATGTGGGTGCCTTGGCAAGCACAGGGGCTTGAGAGGGGCTGAGTGGGGCAGAGGGCATGGCGGGTGTGGCTCGGGACAGTGGGGAGTCTACCAGACTACTGGACCAGATCAGGCACCTGTGCCATCACTACCCGGAGCACCCCCTCCCCCTATACTCAGTCAGGCAGGGAGGGGGTGTCCTTGCTCTTCGTATCAGCCTAGCTGATCACTGGGCTTTTCATTATAAAGCAATGGGAGAGGAGGTAGGCATCAGAGGTGGCAAGACCACTCCCCTCACTCCAGCTTATCGGAAGTGCCTCTAACAGCACCTGAATTCATAGAATCATAGAACAGTAGGGTTGGAAGGGGCCTACAACGCCATCGAGTCCAACCCCCTGCTCCATGCAGGAATCTAAGTCAAAGTGTCCCTGACAGATGGCTGTCCAGCCTCCTCTGGAATACCTCCAGTGTGGGAGAGCCCACCACCTCCCTAGGTCATTGGTTCCATTGTCGTATTGCTCTAACAGTCAGGAAGTTTTTCCTGATGTTCAGCTGGAATCTGGCTTCCTGTAACTTGAGCACATTATTCTGTGTCCTGCATTCTGGGATCATCGAGAAGAGAACCTGGTCTTCCTTTCTGTGACAACCTTTCAAGTACTTGAACAGCACTATCATATCTCTGCTCAGTCTTCTCTTCTCAAGGCTAAAAATGCCCAGTCTTTTCAGTCTCTCCTCATATAGCTTTGTTTCCAGTCCCCTGATCATCTTCGTTGCCCTCCTCTGAACCTTCTCAAAAAAGGACACATATAGGAAGTGGAAGGAAGGCCAAGCTACAAAGGAAGAGTACAGGCAGGTAGCACAGAACTGCAGGGATGGTGTCAGGAAGGCTAAAGCTGAGAACGAGCTGAGGTTAGCGAGGGATGCTAAAAGCAACAAAAAGGCTTTCTTCAGATACGTGCATAGTAAAAGACGGAGGAAAGAAACGGTGGTTCAGCTATTAAATAAGGATGGCAAAATGATAACAGATGACAAGGAAAAGGCAGAAGTGCTCAATTCCTACTTCAACTCAATCTTCTCCCCCCAAAAAGGGCCTATGACCCCCCTGGCAAAGGCAAAGTAGAGGCTGAAAGGGCAGGATTGCAGCTTGAGATTGATAGGCATATGGTCAAGGAACACCTCATTACTTTGAATGAGTTCAAATCTCCAGGTTCAGATGAACTGCATCCTAGAGTGCTAAAGGAACTGGCAGAAGAACTCTCATAGCCACTTTCTTTTATCTTTGAGCAATTGTGGAGGACGGGGGAACTGCCAGATGACTGGAAGAGGGCTAATGTTGTCCCTGTCTTCAAAAAGGGCAAAAAGGAGGAACCTGGGAACTACAGACATCTGACATCAATCCCTGGGGAAATTCTGGAGCAGATTGTAAAGCAATCCATCTGTAAGCGCCTTGAAAACAATGCAGTGATTACTCGAAGCCAACATGGATTTGTCAAGAACAAATCCTGCCAGACTATCTGATCTCATTTGTTGATCAGGTAACCTCCCTTGTGGACCGTGGGAATGCTGTGGACATAATATACCTCGACTTCAGCAAAGCTTTCGACAAAGTGCCCCATGATCTCCTGATGAGCAAACTAGCTCAAAGTGGGCTAGATGAAACAACAAACAGGTGGATCCACAGTTGGCTACAGAATCGGACTCAAAGAGTGCTTTTCAATGGGATCTTCTGAAACTGGGGAGATGTAACGAGCAGGGTACCGCATGGCTCAGTCCTGGCCCCAGTGCTGTTCAACATTTTTATTAATGACTTGGAGGAGGAGGTGCAGGGAATGCTGATCAGATTTGCAAATGACACAAAATTGGACAGGATAGTGAATACCTTGGAAGACAGAAACAATTCAAAGTGATCTTGATAGGCTGGAGCGCTGGGCAGAAAACCACAGAATGAAATTTAATAGAGATAAATGTCAAGTTCTGCTCCTAGGAAAAAGAAACCAAAAGCACAGTTACTGTCAGGGTTGGAACTGAGCCCATAGCAGCTCTGATTCTGAGGAAGAGCTACAACCCATGGGAGAGGAGCCTGCTCGTCTCTCAGAGGCGCAGCTGCAGGGAGAGGCCCCCCCTGCTCGCATTCCTGAGAGATATAGTGACCCTGGCAGCAAAAGAGCGGGAGATCAGTTGTTGCTAGATGCAAGGCGCTGGCGCAGAGAGAGGCGCGAGGTGGAGGGCGCAGAGAGGAGGCGCTCAGCCTGCTTGGCACTACGGCAACGGCTGCGTCTTGTTTAGGCTACTGGAGGGGACTTTAAGAGGCAGCTAGGGCGCTCCTGACAGTTATAAGGTGTGGGATACCTGGCTCAACAATACTACAAGCGAGAAGGATCTTGGCATTGTTGTAGATCACTAGCTGAATATGAAGCAACAATGTGATGTGGCTGCAAACAAAGCAAATGCTATTTGGGGTTGCATTAATAGAAGCATAGCATAGCTTCCAAATCCCATGAAGTACTAGTTCCCCTCTACTCAGCACTGGTTAGGCCCATCTGGAGTACTGTGTCCAGTTCTGGGCACCACACTTTAAGAAGGACTTAGACAAACTGGAGAGGGTTCAGAGGAGGGCAACAAAGATGATCAGGGAACTGGAAACAAAGCCCTATGAAGAGAGACTGAAAGAACTGGGCAAGTTTAGCCTTGAGAAGAGAAGACTGAGGGGAGATAGGATAGCGCTCTTCAAGTACTTGAAAGGTTGTCACAGAGAGGAAGGCCAGGATCTCTTCTCCATCATCCCAGAGTGCAGGACACTGAATAATGGGCTCAAGTGACAGGAAGCCAGATTCTGGCTGAACATCAGGAAAAACTTCCTGACTGTTAGAGCAATATGACAATGGAACCAATTACCCAGGGAGGTGGTGGGCTCTCCCACACTGGAGGCATTCAAGATGAGGCTGGAGAGCCATCTGTCAGGGTTGCTCTGACTTGGATTCCTGCATTGAGCAGGGGGTTGGACTTGATGGTCTTATAGGCCCCTTCCAACCCTACTATTCTATGATTTTATGGCTGCTACTGGGTCGGCCCACTGAAGGGTGGGCAATGCCAAGAAGCAGCCAGGTGGGGAAGGGGCATGATTTGTGATGAGACAGTGGGTCTGAGTTGAGCGTGGGGATTGGGGTTATGGGTGCTGATGTCACAAAACCATAGCTGTCCCTCCAAAATAGGTGAAACCAGTCCTGCTCTCTATGCAGTTCCTAGGGCAAAGAACATTTAGATGTGTTTCTCTCAGCAAGTTAAGAAATTGCTGGTGGTTCCTCAAACACTCCCTCCTGCATTTTCAAGAGGAGGAGGACGTAGACAGTAGACAAACTCAGAGATGTGGGACATTATTATGTAAAATTTAGATTTGTAAAGATTTCCTTCCCTAACCCATCCTCATGCAAGTGGAATGTACCTCAGTATTCATGTACAGAAACCCCAGCTGTTTATCACAGGTGGGTGGAGCAGAAGTTGAAGGAAGGGCACAAAGCACATGCTCAGAAGCACTCTCTCCTCTAGTCCATCTGCATATGCAGCAAACGGTAGTTCTATCTAATGGGAGCCCCAACTTTCGTGTAATGATGAAACTGATGCTGAGGCCCAACTGTGGGAAGCCACGGCTCATATTCATTCACTGCCAAACAAATCAAGTGAAAGTGATTTGTCTCATTAACCTGCTAGGATGTTGTGTTGGTGGACTGTGCATGCCATTGTTTGGCAATGCTAAGTGTATTCTATTCTACTCCTAATCAAAGAAAAGTTCAGGAGAAAGGTTGTTGGCAACATAAGCAACAAAAAGCAATGGAATTAAACTAAACTAAACCCTGAGCAATGTCTGTTGTCATGGACCATGGTATAGGACTTAACTGTTCCTGACAACTTGAGGACCTTGGCTTAACTACCATGTTGGACGTGTGAAAATAAGATTTACAATCTACATGAATACAGGCACGTGTGTGTGTGTGTATTTACACAATAGTGTTTATATGTATGCATTTCTGGTCAGAGAAAGTGGACATTCCAAAGATAATACAATAAACCATGAGGTATATGTTAACCTTAACTGGCTTATGGGAATGACAACGATCTCTTTCTCTGTCCTTTATTCTAGCAGCCACCAAGGCCGCAGTCCTTCTCGTATTTACTCAGGAATAAGACGTCTTGAACTTAATGGGCTCTCTGTGCATAGGATTTGGCTGCAAGCTTAGAATTTGCCCACGTTTGCACTTTATTGTTTCTTGCCACTAAGCTTGTGTTTATAGATGTTGTGCTGTTACTCTTTTCAGATTAAAAATATGAAGCAGAACTGTTTTATCTTGCAGGCTGTGAGGGCTGACTCACTATCAGATAAAGCAGAGTGGTCAGCTGCTGGAGACAGGCTCTGATGTTTGTCGGCTGATATTCTTCACATATTTCTCCTAGTTGTGGTGTGTGGTCGCAGTCCACGTAATGGCCTGAACCAAGTGTGACTGAAATGACACACAGTTTGTGTTTGATTAATTGTCCCCTGAAATAACCTTTCGGTAGGTTAAAAAAGGCAGTTTTGAAAGAAAAAGAAAGAGAAAGAAATAATAGCAGGAAACCCATCTTATTTCATGCAGGCTAATCAAGTCAGCATGCATTTTGGTTTTAAGTGTTTCAGACTTCAGATCTCCACCTCTGAAATGCTGTCAGCGGCCTGCAGCAGCCATTGTCATAATATGGTTGGGAATCGAGTGCAAGTGTTGTTCTAGGGGAATGGGTGGCTTAATCAGCAAGGAGAGGGATGAGGCCAAATGGTCTAAAGTGAAACCTTCCTTAAGCAGCCAGCAGGCCAGGATAAACCAAAGAAATGTCAGGGGTATGGATCAAGGGCTATTGACTCCTTCAGATTTGGGACGATTCCAGGACTGTGTAAGGGTGCTGTCACGGATTCATCTATGGAATGACTGGAGATGCGGTGTCTGCCAGATTACTGTCTGCCAGCACAGGTTTGGCCTTCGAGGCCAGCCTGTGGCAGCCACAAAGCAGTCTTGACTGTGAGGCAAGGGACTCTTCCCTTTCTCTGCTGCTTGTCTAGGGCAGAAGCACTGGGAAGGGAGTTTAGGAGTAGCATTATCATTCCAGAAGTATTCAGGGAGCTGGGGTGTGTATGGTTTCCCAGAGACAACTTTCTCCCTCTCATAACTTTAGAAGTCAGGGTCAGTCACCCATTGACACTGATTGTCAGGCAGTTTGGTACAAATAAAAATTAAGTACTTCAGAAAACACACAATAAACTCATGAAACTCAGTGCCACAATATGTGGTGAGGACCATTAGACTGGGGCGGGGGTGGGGTGGGGGCTTAAGGATGAAGCAAGGTCTGTCAACAGCTATTAGTAATGATTAAGGATGGATGAATCCGCCAGTTTCACTTACTTCCACATCAACACATTTTTAGTCTTTAGTTCTTTCCATCCTGTTTATGAAGAAATTTGTGGATTTTGGGAAGCTCCTATAAAAAAAAGAACCAAACACACTCCTCATCCATCCCCAGTTGTGACAGCTAGAGTGCAGCTCTATAATCAGAAGCAGTGTTATCCTTCTGAAACAAGGTGCTGGGGACAAGCAACGGTGGAGGAACATTGAGTTTGTGCCCTTCTCGTGAGCTCCTGAGAGTCTTCTGGCTGGCTGCTGTTGGTATCAGCACGCCAGCCTTGTTACACCTGGGCCTGATCCCAGGTTTATGTTCTTATGGTTTCTCACTACACCAGTCCTGGCAAGCTTCCACCCCCTTGCCCTTACGGTTGAAATCCAGTCGCAGAACGAGAGCCTGCTCTGAATCTGGACTGGAAATGGAAGAGGTCTCCTAGTTCCTCAGGCCACCAAAAGATTTCAGCTGAATTATGAGAACATGAAAAGAGGGAAGAAGATTTTGTGTTTCAGTAGATGTTGCTGAACATGCTGTGTGCTGCATTGATCTGCCAGTTTACAGAAAGGTGCTGTTGGAGTTATGCTATAGGAGGAGAAAATGGATAATTGTGAAGATTTGTGCCTTCCTCACTAGATGCTGCTGCAGAAAATGTTCTGGATGACACTGCAGGCTAAGGCTACTGTTTGTACTCTCATTTATATTTTTACTCATGGTTGTTTAACTTACTGGTATTGAATTTGAGTGCGATTGTTTATGTAGTGAAGTACCGAGAGTGCTGTTTCTTTTTGCTGCAAGAACTTCTTTGTATATTTGACTTCCTAATACAAGCATTCCCAAGAAATGCGTCCAACCCTAATGTAAGTCTTGTCTACCTTAAAGGCAGAGATCCAGCTGTCTGTCCATCATTGTGCTGATCCGGTCAACTGAGACAGGGGGCACTTCTTGTGTAAGCATATATGCAGGACATGGGCGGGTTACTGGGAACAGGTTTTCCCACAACAGGGATGGTTGTGTCTGGGGCACTGCTCAATTTTTTATAGGCCCACTGAGGGATCGACATTTGAAGGTGCATAGTGTACCTGAAGGAGATACCAGAAACTCTGGGTTTCAGAGAGAAGCAGCCACATCTTGTGTTCTTTTACTAATAATAGTCATATATGCTGGGGAATTTGCTTTTCCAACACTAGGGATGGACAAATCTGTCAGTTTCACTTTTTCCCACATTCAAGTTTTTAAAATCTCAAGTTCTTTCTGTCCCACCAAAAAAATGGTAAAGTTTGGTAAATTCTTATCAAACAGTGAACCAAACTAAATTTTCATCCATCTGCACAGGCCAAATTCAATAGGTACAGCTTTTGCCAGCATGGAGAGGGCCATGATATAACTGCCTGCCATGTAGCTATTGAAGGTGAGGAGTCTGCCAGAAAAAAGAGGTGGCAGTCCTAATTCACTGCCACAAACATGACTGACTATGCAGGGATTCAAATCTAGACTTTTAAGAACTAAGTAAGCACTCAAACCTCTCTGCCTGGATGGACAAACCTGTCAGTTTTGCTTTTTCCCACATTCAGTTTTTTTGATCTCAAGTTCTTTCTATCCCATTTATGAAGAAATTTGTAGTTTGGGGTAAATTACAGAGATATAGACATTTCTTTGAGATTTTTCCTTAAGCTCAGAAGATGCATGCTTCATTTGTGGTGTACACCCATTATGCATCTATATGGAGCCAACGCATGTGTGTGATGTGATGGAGTTGAAGTGTGGGCATGAAACTCTGTACATGATCAAAATGGCCAGGGGCAGGTTTTGCCCTCACAACAATTGTATCTCATAATTATATTATCTTATACCTTTTTGATGAATGGAACTTATGTGATAGCCACTCAAATGGAAGTCATGTTACACGCATGTAATTTGCTCATATAGGCCTGTGACATGCCCAGCAGCCGTCTTCTCTGCCGCAAAATTTGGAGCAGGAGTGCTTTAGCTCATCATAGGCGACGAGGGCTGATGCCCCTTCTGTGAGATAAAGCAGTGGTCCATTGTTGGAGGCAGGCAGTGCAGGAGATGCAGACTGTCCTCCACATTCTGAAACCTCAATGAGGTTTCCATGAGCACCAAAGTAAAGAGGATTTATGGAGACAGAGGCACTCTGTTGCTTCTGTACCAGGATCTTCCTTCAGAGCTATCTGCATCATTGCCCCAATAATGATTTATTGCTCGGTCCAGGGCTGTACTCTACTACTTTCCAACTTTCTGACAGTACATTGTAGCTCTTTGTAGGGGATCACATAGCCATTTGCTACTGACAGCTGGGCTGGCCCAAAGTACTCTGCTGTCTGAAGAAGCCGTACCCCACAATTACAGGGGTGCTCCAAGTTCCTTGTCTTGCAATATTGCAGAAGATGGGGGCAGCATGAAACTCTCCATCCTCAGCATCTGGCCATTTTGCTATCCTCAAAATGAGATGCTTGCATCGCATGTGAAATTAGGCTAGCCCTGAGAGAGAGAGTTACTCACTGGAAAAGACCCTGATGCTGGGAAAGATTGAAGGCAAAAGGAGAAGAGGGCGGCAGAGGATGAGATGGCTAGATAGCATCACCGATGCAATGAATATGGACTTTAGCACACTCCGGGAGAGAGCGCAGGACAGGAAGGCCTGGCGTGCTATGGTCCATGGGGTCACGAAGAGTCGGACAGGACTGAACGACTGAACAAGAGAGAGAGTTAAGACAGAGGTCTTTGGAGCAAAGCAGCCCCTGCAGTGACCTGTGGGGAGCTCTTGGCATCTGTGAGCTATGCTGTGGAATCAGAACAGGGCTTCCACCCAGATAATTTTTTCTGACAATAAGAAAATAGGCTCCGATTGCATTCAATAACATAGCGGTGGGATAGACATTGTGCAGAGTTAAATTCTTTCTTCTTTCATCAGTGCTGCTTTACTCTGCCTCTTATTTATTCCAAGGGAATGTAATCTGTTGTCATCAGCCAAACTTTATTTCTAAGAAAAAGCAGTAATTGATAGTGACATTTGTCAACAAAGACTTTGGGCACAATCCAACTACCTGTGCAAGCTCCACTGAAATGAAGGGCAGCTGTGCCGTGCCGTTGTCTAGCTCCCATCTCACCAGGGCTTGCACATACTGAATTGTGCCTGTAATTTTTACGAAAGCATCTGCTCTGGTGTGGTATGTATTGCAGCTCTGTGAGGAGTGGGGCAGGGGCGACAGGGGGAGGGAGGGGAGGATTTCAATTCCTAAACCCACTTATGCCTGGGTTCCATGCAAGAGGAAAAAGGGCAGGATATAAATGTAGTAACAATAACAACAACAACAATTAGAAACACCCACAAGACAAAGGCACACATTCACACCTCTTCTCCCCCGTCCCCAACAGCTACACTCTTATTTCATGATTTTAACAATATTTTCTCACGTGGAGGTTTCCTTCTTGGGTGGTGGAGAAAAGAACATTCCATACTATGCGCCTGCTTTTCCTTTGCTAATTTGGCTTGCTTGGGTTTAAAAAATATTGGTTACATTCTTTGCTCTGTTGAAGTAATTCTCTTTGATGTTAGCATGAAACGAAGATATTGACATAAAGCAGAGGTAGCCAAACCTTCAGACCCTCCAAGCCACAGACTGCACCCTTAAATGTTTAAGAGCCACAAGATGCAGATAGCTTTTGCACACACACATTAAATATTTTATATAAATAATACAAAATAATATTAACATAAACCAGCTTCTGTTGTTGTGTCAGCTAGTGAATGCCAATGATGTGCATTTGTATGGGTATGATTTTAATGTCGTTAGCTTATTTTCCCTTATTTTTTAGATCCAGGAGGATATTCAGATTAAAAGTTTTTATTATTTGAGTCATAGTAGCATTTCGCTTTGTAATGAGTGATGCATGGCAAATAAAGCACAGGGGTTTGTCTCCTTTAGCAGTGAATGCAAAATCTTCCTCCCGCTCTGGCTTGTAACTTCAATTTTCTTCTTCATACTTGCATTTCTTTCAATTTATTGTTGTGTCATGATTTTGCAGCACCCTTCCATGAATGGAAGATAGAATTACATATAGTATTTGATGCCACAGCAAATTCCAGCATCAGATTAGAAAGGGTTCACTGCAAGATAGTGAGATGTCTCACTCATTGCCTTCCCTTCACAAATTTAGTGCACAAGATCCTTTCTGAACACTACAATGGACTGGATTTGGATGATGTGATAACCCATGATGGGTTGAATAAGCCACCATGGCTAATTTAACCCATTGTGGGTTATCATGTCATCTGTTGGGAATTTTTTAATCCACGATGGTTTATTTGGTCAAAATAAGCCACCCTGATAACCCAGAGTTTGCAGTAGGGGTTATTTAACCCACGGTGAGTTATCATGTCATTTGGCACTCAGCGTGGCTTATTCCAGTCACCTACAGAGTTGGCTGGCAGGAGCAGCCAAAACCGCTGCGGCCGCTCTGCTCCAGCCTGCAGAGCCCTTTTTTTTAGGGGTGTACAAATAGGGATGTACGAAAGGCACTTACCTTTCGCGGATTATGTTGATGGTGGGGGGGGAGGCGCTCCATCCCCCCCCCCGGAATCCTGGACGGGGGGGAGGCGCTCCGTTCCTCCCCCCCCCCCGGAATCCTGGCCGGCTGGCTGTGCTCTGCAGGGATTCTGCGGAGCCGCCGGCTGGCTCCGCCAGCAGCCGGACATCCGGCCGCTGGCTAGCAGGGACGCAACTGGTGGCGGCCGTAGCAACCGCCGCCGTTTGCATCCCTGCAGTCAGCTGTTATAGGCTACGTAAATGTTTACGTAGCCTATCACGTCTGACTTAAAAAACAACAACAACAACGCGCGTACGCAAATGGCGGTGGCCACGGCCACCGCCATTTACGTCAAGATTTATGTAGACTAAGACGGCGAAAATAAGGGGAACGCAAATAGCGTAGCAGACGCTACGCTATTTGTGTTCCCCTTATTTTCGCCGTCTTAGTCTACGTAAATCTTGACGTACACTAAGACGTGCCAAAATAAGGAACGCAAATGGCCGTGGCCGTGGCGCTGTGATAGGCTACGTAAATCTTTACATAGCCTATCACGTTTTTGTGTTTCGTTTTTTTTAACTGGAAATGGCGGTGGCGGCAGCCGGTCAGAAGACCGGCTGCCGCTGCCGCTGAACCGCCGCCGGAGCCGCCGCCGCCAGGAAGATCCACCCCACGTAAGTCTCGTCTCGGGTGGGGGTGGCAGACCATTCCGCCACCAATTTCGGGGGGCCGAATGTGTTCCCCGAGATCCGTGGAGGAATTCTCTGACATCCCTATGTACAAAACCCCGCTTACCTGGCTCTGCCGCATTCCACAGGTGGGGGGAAGTGATCCATTCTCTCCCCAGAATCCTCGACGGGGGGGAGGCGATCCGTTCCTCCCCCCTGGAATCCTGCCTGGCCGGCTCCGCTCTGCAGCCAGTCCACGGAGCCGCTGGCCAGGCCAACCCGCAGCGGGGCCTCCAGCCGCTGCCGGGCTGGTGCAGACGCAAATGGCGTCCTGCGTAGGGGACGGCATTTGCGTCCCTACCCAAGCCCGTGATAGGCTATGTAAATATTTACGTAGCCTATCACGGCTAAAGTGGGAACGCAAATGGCATAGGGGATACCATTTGCATCCCTGCTTTAGCTATGATAGGCTACGTAAATATATACGTAGCCTGTCACGGGCCGGCATAGGGACACAAATGGCGGCCACTACGACGGCTGCCATTTGCGGCTGCAGCAGCCCGGCAGTGGCCGGAGCCGCTGCCACCAGAGCTGCAGCCACAGCCAAGTAGGCTCCGTTTCGCGGGGCTTTCGCGGGGAGGTGGGTGGGGGGGCTCTGTTCCGCCACGGATTCCAGGGGCCCGAATTCACTGGAATTCGGCCCCCCTGGGATCCGTGGAGGAATTCTCTAACATCCCTACTTTTTTTGAGATCTGAAAGCAGGGATGTCAGAGAATTTTGCCACGAATCTCCGGGAGGCCGAATGCCAGCACATTCGGCCCCCCGAAATCGGTGGCGAAACGGTCTGCCCCCCGGGACGGGACTTACCTTCAGCGAATCTTCCTGGCGAATCGTCCTGGCGTCCCCCCCCCCCCCGGGACGGGACTTATCTTCGGCGAAACTTCCTTCGGCAAATCTTCCTGGCGTAAACGTTTACGTAGCCTATCACAGCTGATTTAAAAGAAAAAAAACCCGCGCGTATGCAAATGACGGCGCCCATGGGCGCTGCCATTTGTGTTCCTTATTTTGGCACATCTTAGTCTACGTAAACATTTACGTAGACTAAGACGGTGAAAATAAGGAGAACGCAAATAGTGTAGCGTCTAGCGTTTTTTTTTAAAGTCAGCCGTGATAGGCTACGTAAAGATTTACGTAGCCTATCACATTGTTTTTTTTTAATTTAGCCGTGATAGGCTACGTAAATCTTTACGTAGCCTATCACGTTTTTTTGTTTTGTTTTTGTTTTAATCTTGGAAATGGCAGCGGTGGCAGCCGGTCGGAAGACCGGCCGCCGCAGCTGCCGCCGCTGAGCTGCCGCCGGAGCCGCCGCCGCCAGGAAGATCCGCCCCAGGTAAGTCCTGTCCCGGGGGGTGGGGGTGGCGGGCCGTTCTGCCACCAATTTCAGGGGGCCGATTGCGCTGGCATTCGGCCTCCCCAAGATCCTTGGTGGAACTTTCGTACATCCCTACTTGTGCAATCCTGCTACATCAAGGTTACACAATGGCAGGCTTCCCTGATCACTACTTTGAAACTGTGCAACTTGGGAAATAGGGGTATAGGGAAAGAACTGCTCCCTTTTCCATGAGGAAGCGCTGTTTTGCAATAATCCACTACAGCATCTGAATACTGACCAGGAGGGCACCCCACTTATGCAATTTCACCCCATTCCAGGAAACTCTCCAGGATTTATAGCTCCCACCCCCCTTTTCCTTCTCTGGTCACTTTTCTATGAAGAAGCAAAATGCGGGGCGGGGGGGATGCACAGTTGTGCTTTTGTGCAAATTTGCTTTTGCGTGATTTTGCCTTGGCACTAATGCACTATAGTGAACAGAAGTGACGCTGCCAGCAATGTCTGAAAAGGGGTGAAATGCACAACCCCACTGTAGCAGTTTTGTGATTTTGACACAATAAAGGCATCTATGCCAGCAACGGCTATGGGGGGAAGTGCGCAATTGAGAGTTTTGTCTTGATTCTGCAGATCATGAAGGGTTTATTTGTGCCACCCCTTTTTGGTGCACCAGGGATTTTCCCTCCTCTGGGGTAATTGTGCAGAGTTTTGATGGTGCATCAGGTCCCTCCTGACTAGAGGAGGCTGTGTGTGAAGTTTGGTCCTGATCCTGCAAACCTCCAAGGTGTTATAGCTGCCACCCCCTTTTTGATGCACACAGGGTTTCTGCCCCTTTGTGAGTAATCAGACAGGGTTTTGGTGGTGTGCCAGATGCCTCCCAACTAGGGGAGGCCATGTATAGGGATGTACAAAATCCCTACTTGGCTCATTGCCAGGCAATCCGCGGTGCGGGGGAGGTGCTCCGTCCCTCCCCCCAGAATCCTCCCCGGCCAGCTCCACAGAGCTGCTGGCTGGGGCCAGCCGCAGCTGGAGTTCCAGCCGGTGCCAGGCTGCTGTGGCCGCAAATGGCCACCATTTGCGTCCTTTCAATAAGCCGCGATAGGCTACTTAAGTGTTTAAATGGTGGCTACTAGACCATTTGCGTGGCTGCCTTTTGCCTTGATAGGCAACGTAAATACTTACGTACCTATCACGGCTTACTGCAAGGACGCAAATGGCGGCCGCTACGACGGCTGCCATTTGCAGCCACAGCAGCCTGGCAGCGGTTGGGAGACCAGCCAGAGCTGCCGCTGTCGGAGCCGCAGGATCCGCCTCCAGGTACGTTCCGTCCCGGGGGGATTCCACGGGGTGGCGGGGTGGGGGAGGCTGTTCCGCCACAGATTCCGGGGGGGGGGCAGATTCTAAAGAATCTGGCCTCACTGGATTCTGTGGCAGAATTCTCTGACATCCTTAGCCATGTATGAAGTTTGGTCCCAGTCCTGCAAACTTTCAGCACTTTAGAGCCACCACCCTGTTGGGATGATGCTGGAAGCGCTGAATTAAGCTCCTGTTCTTCACCCCACACCTCTCCCCTCTCATTGGGATATTTTGGAAGATTAAAAGCAGAAAGCTGCAATTTTGTCCATGGGTGAAACGGCACCACTGCTTGGGTGGGAGGACTGTGGCGGGACAGAGGGTGGGGGGACGGCTCAGATTATGCTCAGTAGCTCAATAAGCTACTCACAGTAGCCTGGTCGTATAGCGGGGCGTTGTGGATAGGGATGTATGAAAGTCAGTTACCTTATCGCAGATGTAATTTGCAGTGGGGGGGGAGGCGTTCCGTCCCTCCCCCCGGAATCCTCGCCGGGGGGGAGGCACTCCGTCCCTCCCCCCCCCCAGAATCCTGGCCAGCCGGCTCTGCCAGCAGCCGGACATCTGGCCGCCGTTTGCGTCCCTGCAGTCAGCCGTGATAGGCTATGTAAATGTTTACGTAGCCTATCACGGCTGATTTAAAAAAAACGCACACCAAAAACGCGTGTACGCAAATGGCTATCTACGCTATTTGTGTTCCCCTTATTTTCGCCGTCTTAGTCTACGTAAATGTTTACGTAGACTAAGACGTGCCAAAATAAGGAATGCAAATGGCGGCGGCCATGGCCGCCGCCATTTGCGTACGCGCGTGTTTTTTTTTAAGTCAGCCGTGATAGGCTACATAAACATTTATGTAGCCTATCACAGTGTTTTTTTTTAAATCTAGCCATGATAGGCTATGTAAATCTTTACGTAGCCTATCACGTTTTTTTGGTTTTTTTTAACCTGGAAATGGCGGCAGCTGGTTGGAAGACTGGCCGCCGCCGCCGAACCGCTGCTATCAGAGCTGCCGCCGCCAGGAAGATCCGCCCAAGGTCAGTCCCGTCCCGGGGGGGGCGGCGGGCCGTTCCGCCACCGATTTCGGGTGGCCGAATGCACTGGCATTCGGCCTCCCCGAGATCCGTGGCGGAACTTTCGTACATCCCTAGCCCCAGGAGAACAAGGCGGGGAGGCTCCTGCAACTGCTGTTTGGCAGTGGGGCACTTTGCCAAGCAGTTCTTGAAGCCTGCACATGCCCTTGCCTCTAGGAGAGAGGCAGGGGGACAGGGAGGATCCTTCTTCACTTGCTCAGCAGAGTGGTCCTGGGCCCCTTCTCCAGGCTTCAGTGGAAAACAGAATGGTCCCCTCCTTCCATTCCCATAGGAAAGTTCCAGGGAGGGATCCTTGGCTGTAGCATGCAGCTGCTTGCTTCCTGCTAACAAGAAGGAGAAAGGTGGTGACCATAGTTTTTGGTCTGACAGCATGGCCAGTCAAAAATTCTAGGCTTCTGTCCCTGTCTTCCTCAGCCCGGCCTGCAGAGCAGGGGTGGAGGGGAAAGGGAGGGAAGGCCAAGGCCACACAGCCTAGTTCTAACTTCTGCAAAGTGGCTGTGGGTACCCCAAAGGGGGCAACACTCTCCGACTTCCCACTTTTCTCCAGCCTTGGAAGCCACCTCTCTTCCCTCACTTGCATTTGTTCCTTTTTGGCTGACCTAGCTCGCTCTGACCATTCACACCTCTTCAGTAGTCTCTTTGAGAGCCAGCAACTCTTTCCTCCTTTCCATGTCACCCACATGGTGCTGCTTCTGTTTCCTCCCCTATCATGCTTCTTCAGCAGCCTCCTCCTTGGCCTGTCTCCTCCATACTATTCCTGCCTTTTAGTTATTTCTCCTTTCTCCTGCATGCCGGAAGCTCTGGCTTTGCCTTAAGCAACATCTGCAGCCCATCAGAGAAGATGCCAGGAGCCACTAAATGTGTGGACACCTTTGTTGTCTCAAGAGCTGCAGCTGACCAGTGAAAGAGCCACTTCTTTGGCCACCCATGGCATAAAATCAGGGGACATTCAAACCAGTTTCCTAAAGAAAAGGCTGCCCAGCAATCCTGCCGTATCTTTACTGTTTTGAGAGTAGTAGGAGTAGGGATGTATGAAAGTCACTTACCTTTTTGAATGGTGACATTCGCGGTGGGGGGGGAGGCGCTCCGTCCCTCCCCCCGAAATTCTCTCCAGCTGGCTCCGCTCCACAGAGATTCCATGGAGCCGCCGGCCAGGGCCATCCGCAGCCAGACATCCGGCCGCTGGGCAGCCTGCACGGATGCAATTGGCAGCTGCCGTAGCCACCGCCATTTGCGTCCCTGTATTTTGCCATGATACGCTACGTAAATATTTACGTAGCCTATCATGGCAAAAAACAAAACAGCGAACGCAAATGGTGGCAGCTACGGCGGCCACCATTTGCGTTCCCCTTTTTTTTTTTTGCTGTGATAGGTTACGTAAATATTTACGTAGTCTATTACGGCAAAAAAAAGGGGGGGAATGCAAATGGCGGCCACTACGCCATTTGCGCCCCTCTCTTTTGCCTTAATAGCCTTCGTAAATATTTACGTAGGCAAGCACGGCCAAAAAAAAAAGGAACACATATGGTGGCTGCCGTAGCCACCGCCATTTGCGTTCCCCCCCTTTTTTTTTGCCATGATAGGCCATGTAAATACTTACGTAGCCTATCACGGCTTCCGCAGGGATGCAAATACAGCTATAGTGAAGCGAATGGTGGCCACCATAGTGAAGCGACCGCGGCCACCATTCGCAAATCAGCGCGAATGGCAGCAGGTAGGTGTCCCGTTTCTCGTGTCTTTCGCGGGGTGGGGGCTGGGGGGCTTCGTTCCGCCATGGATTTTGGGGCCCCGAATGCACTGGCATTTGGCCTCACCGAGATCTGTGGCGGAATTCTCTGACATCCCTAAGTAGGAGAGACTGCAGCTGCTTTCTCTCCCACCCTATTCTGCTGATGGTCTTTACTTCCATTCACTTTACCTGACAGCGATAACAAGTTGGCCTCCAGTTTTATCCCACAGGAGGTTGGGGGAAGTGTGGGTGTGATAACTTGTGAAGGAAAAGGGGGGGCATTGACCAGGTCTGGGGCTGCCCAGCTTCCTGAAGGATTGCAGGGCCCTGTCACTGTGGGCTTCAGAGAAGTCTGGGAAAATTGGGAGTGAGCTGCACCCCTTCCGCTGCACCCCAGAAGGATCAGCATGCACCCTCATTTGCACACCACTTCTCTGTTCTTCCTAATAGGGATCCCTGCGGTGAAGCAAAATGCATGCAGTGGGTTCCTAAAACTGGGTGATGAAACACAGCTCAGGCATGGAACATAAAAACACTAACTTGATGCACATGCAAGGATTTCCTGAAGGGAGGCGGAAATATTCCAAATCTTGCACATGCAAGGACTGGCCCACTTTTAGGTAGGGGTGTACGAAACCCCGCTTACCTGGCTCCGCCAGGTTCCACAGGTGGGGGGAGGCGATCCGTTCCTCCCCCCGGATTCCTCGACAGGGGGGAGGCGATCCGTTCCTCCCCCCTGGGAATCCTGCCCGGCCGGCTCCGCTCTGCAGCCAGGCTGCAGAGCCGCCGGCTGGGCCAACCCGCAGCGGGGCCTCCAGCCACTGCCAGGCTGGTGCGGACGCAAATGGCGTCCTGAGTAGGGGATGCCATTTGCGTCCCTATGGTAGCCCGTGATAGGCTACGTGAATATTTACATAGCCTATCACGGCTAAAGCAGGGACGCAAATGGCGTCCCCTACTCCATTTGCGTTCCCGTTTTATCCGTCATAGGCTACGTAAATATTTAGGTCTGCGTAAACATTTGCGTCCCTGCTTTAGCTGTGATAGGTTACGTAAATATTTACATAGCCTATCACGGGCTACCATAGGGACGCAAATGGCGTCCCCTACTCAGGACGTCATTTGCGTCCGCACCAGCCCAGCAGCAGCTGGAGCCGCCACTGCCGGAGCTGGAGCCGCAGCCAGGTAGGCTCCGTTTCGTGGGGCTTTCGCTGGGTGGAGTGGGGGGGGCTCCGTTCCACCACGGATTCCAGGGGGCTGAATTCACTGTAATTCAGCCCCCCTGGGATCCATGGCGGAATTCTCTAACATCCCTACTTTTAGGATTGTGCTTTACATTGCTGGCATTTTTCTTTTCTTTTGGGGGAGTACATTGGCAAATATGACAAGTCACACCACACCATATCCAAAAGGAGGTACTGATGAACCCCATGGACTGGCATGAAATTTGTTTTTTTCTGGAGCATTTTGTCAGAAAAAGAGACAAAACACAGACCAGGGCAATGTTTTGTTTTGTTTTAAACCCTAGTTTTTGACAGTTAGAGCTTGGCCTAACTGTCCAGTCTCCTAGCTACAAAGGTAACTCTGCTCCCCATGCTTTGCACACTTCCTCATGGAACTCAGCCTGAGATACAGGTAGGGATGGCGGAGAATTTCTCCCCGAATCTTCGGGAGGCCGAGCGCCGACGCATTCGGCCCCCCGAAGTTGGTTGGGAAATTCTCCGCTGGCCCCCTGCACCCCCCCCGGGATGGGACTTAACTTCAGCGAATGTCCCTCTCGGCGGTGGGTCCCGGCGGCGGTTCGGCGCGGGTGGGGGCGGCGGCCGGTCTCCCAACCGGCCGCCGCCACCATCATTGCAAAAAAAAAAAAACTAAAGTAAAAAAAAACAACACCCGTGATAGGCTACGTAACGATTTACGTATCACCACCAATTTACGCCACCACCATTGCAAAAAAAAAAAAAACTAAAGTAAAAAAAACCAAAACACCCGTGATAGGCTACGTAACGATTTACGTAAATTGTTACGTAGCCTATCACGGGTGACTTAAAAAAAAATTAAAATAAAATTGCGTTCCTTATTTTGGCACGTCTAGTCTATGTAAAGATTTACGTAGACTACGGCGAAAATAAGGGCACGCTATTTGCATTGCCCTTATTTTCGCCGTAGTCTACATAAATCTTTACGTAGACGTAGACGTGCAAAAATAAGGAACGCAAATGGCGGCGCCCCATGGGCGCTGCCATTTGCGTACGCGCTTTTTTTTTTTCTAAAGTCACCCGTGATAGGCTACGTGACAATTTACGTAGCCTATCACGGCTGACTTTGGAAATCTAGCCATGATAGGCTACGTAAATCGTCACGTAGCCTATCACGGGGTCTTTTTTTTATTTTTTGTTTTGCGGCCGGGGAGACGGGGCGCTTCTCCCCGGCCTGAATCTTGGTGAGGCTGAATGCCAGTGCATTCGGCCCCCCGAAACCCGTGGCGGAATGAAGCCCCCTGCCCCCCCCGCGAAAGGAGCCCGAAACGGAGCACTCACCTGCTGCCGTTCGCACTGCTCTGCGAATGGCGGCCGCATCTGCAGCCGCCATTTGCGTCATCATTTTAGCCGTGATCGGCTACTATCGCGGCTAACGCAGGGACTCCATTTGCGTCCCTGTGAGGCGGTGATAGGCTACATAAATATTTACATAGCCTATCACAGCAAAAAAAAAGGGAACACAAATGGTGGCTGCCGTAGCCGCCGCCATTTGTGTTCCCATTTTTTCCCCCATGATAGGCTACGTAAATATTTACGTAGCCTATCATGGCAAAAAAAGGGATGCAAATGGTGGCGGCTACAGCAGCCGCCATTTATGTCCCTGCGCAGCCCAGCAGTGGCTGGATGTCACTGTGGGCTGCCCCGGCTGGCGGCTGTGCGGAGTCGCCGTGGAGCGGAGCTGGCCGTCGAGGATTTCGGGGGGAAGGATGGAGCGCCTCCCCCTCCCCACCGCGGATCTATGAAACGAAACAGGTAAGTCGTTTCGTACATCCCTATCATTAACAAAGGAAATAAATGGGTACCAATTTTCATTAAAATTGTCCTTTTAACAAATCAGCCAGTGTTATTCACCATGTTCTATTGTACTAGTCAGTTACAGTGCATTTAATGCCATCTTCCAGTATAATGCTATTTCTCTTATAATTTATTACATTTCTAGGCCACCCAATAGCTGAAGCTCTTTGGGAGGTTCACAAAACAAAACCTACACTGGCTGTTACAAGCAGATAGAGCGTCAATTCTTTGTGAAATAAGTCCTTGTTGTCCTCATCAAATATATGCAAAATAGCGAACATAGGATATAGTCTTAAAGTAATTCTAAGTATTTTGGAAATGTCATAAGATTACAACCCAAAATCTTGCCACCACCTTGCACATCCATGTGGTAGTAGTTTATTCCAAACAAACCCTCCAGCACAGTGGATTGCACTTTTGTGTATGTGTCTGATTTTAACTCTGCTTATATACCATCTGTGCAATATTTTCATAGCACTTTTCCAAATACTGGAGACACTGATTTTAACGGGCATTTTTTCAACACTATATTTCATGCTTGTGAGGGAATGCTCCGTCCCAATAATATTTTGTATACCAAAGATGCCAAGCCTTTCTTCTTGCTTGTACCCTGAAATATTCAGCCCTAATTTTTCAGGATGCAAGCATCCTTGAGAGCGGGGCAGGAAGGGACTTGGCGGGCAGTTGCAGGAGCTGGCCTCTGCCAGCACCAGCTGAGTTGGGCACCTCCTTCCTGTCCCACTCGTGTCCCAGTCTGGGCATGAGCAGGATGGGGGCCCGGAAGAGGATTGGTCATGCTTGCAGGACTGAGTTCTGCAAGCCCTGCCTGAGTGTGGGAGGGTTATAACAAGATAACCCCTTGTTATCTCAGATCAGAGATAAGGGGATTACTGTCCCCAGGCTAGGGGGGTGGGGTTTGGGGAGGGAGGTGGGGCCTGCAGAGGATGCCCAACTACTTTTGGTTTTGTTGCAGAATTGAGATCCAAGCTCTACACAAAGAGCTTTTCCTTTCCTGCTTTTCTGCTACATAACCTTTAGGTAGCACTGTACTATAGAGGAATAGCACAAACCCAAGTAGGAAACTGCCATTTCTTTCACTTTTAGGAATTGTCCCATTTTCCCTGCTCTAACCCCCCCTCCCCCGGAAAGTGCTGTTAAAAAACAGAAGTGAAACTGGAGGATCATGACATCGTCTTAACAAATCCATAAATAACTGTGAGCAAGGAATCATGAGTGCTCAATAAATGCCTCGTGTAGCAAAGCTCTCAGTCTCTCCATCCTGGAGAACTTCAGGTGGAAATGTATTAATTTGTGTAGTCACACTGTCTATCTGTATCCCTCCAAATCAGTCCTGAAGCTTCAGACAGACCCAGATTCACTTTTGGTTGATCTGAAAGACGCTTACTTTGTTTCAGACAAATGCCAAATCTGGCCAGTTCAGTTCAGCTCGGGGTTCATTGGAAACAGACCCCCCCCATTTTCACATATATGCCTTCCTTATCTTCACAGTTCCTTGCCATAAAGATCTATTGTCTCAGCTGAAATGCATCATAACAGGCTCTTTACTCTTTATTACCGTCGTTTAGACCCATTCAAGTTAAAATACACAAGACAAGTATACAAATATCAAGACACAAGCTACAATTTCTTCAATTTAACTAATACAGTCAAACAACTTGGCTCTTGTTTGCATAGTGATTAGAAAGAAATTAGCCACCTGTTTAGTGGCATGTGGACTTTTATCCAAGAGGCAGTTGATTACCAACCTTTCATCTAGATGGCCTGGAAAGTTGCTCAGAAAAGGACAAGTTATGTGGCATCTCAAACCAGAGTAAAAATTAAAATATAAAAGTACATGTGCCAGAGTTTCAGGGATGCCTGCTTTGCATGGACACAATCTGTTTTGAAGTGGAATTTTCAGAAAACTGCCCTGGAGCACTGCTGGTGGTAGAACATTCAGTCTTGCAAGGAGAAATGCTCTATGAGCTTGTCTATTCCTAAGAGATGTCAGATAAGAAGGTGAAATACCATAACTGGGCAGAATCCCATCGGCCATTGGAGAACAAGTTCTGTTAGCCAGAGAGTACAGATCTTGTCTTTCAATATCATATAATCTTTGGATCAGACGTTTGGAGGCTTGTTGTTGCTCAAGCATTAGAAGAGATTCAAAAACACCAGTTGAGCTAATGTTATGTAAAATTATATGGGACCATTTACTAGAATGTGAGTCTGTTAGCATAGAACATGCAAAAGTAGATGCTGGTGAAGAAAAATACAGGTGTAACCAGAATTTAGTGCCTGGGCTCATACTCTGCTTTCAACAAATCCTATGCCTGTTTCCAAACGGATGGCTGCATATCCTACACATTTAGGTACCCCCAAAATACGATGCAAGAAAAATACTTGGGCTTTTTCCAGAGCAGAATTGGTTGTCTCAGACTAGGGATGGTGGAGAAATCTGCCATGGACTCCAGTGAGTCCCTCCGGAGTCCCGGGCGGAATGGACTGCTCCCCACCACCACCCCGCAAAGGCCAGTTGGGCTGGACCCTACCTGGCGGCAGCCGGTCCAGATCCGTCATCTTCATTCCGCAGCCATCCGCTGCCGGGCTGTGGACGCAAATGGCATCCGGCGTAGCAGACGCCATTTGCGTCCCTGCCCTTGGCCGTGATAGGCTACGTAAATCTTGCATCGTTTGCTACGCCATTTGCATCCTTGCTCTTTGCCGTGATAGGCTACATAAATATTTACACGGCCAAGGGCAGGGACGCAAATGGCGTCCGCTACGCTGGATGCCATTTGCGTGGCAGCAGCCAGAAGTCCGACTGCGCCCAGCCGGCAGCTCCACAGACTCGCTGCGGAGCTGGCTGGGGAGGATTCTGGGTGGAGGGACAGATCGCCTCCCCCCCCCTGCGGACCCCTTCAGCGGATGGGTAAGTAGGTTTCGTTCACCCCTAACTCAGACCATACAGGGAGTGGGACACCATATAATAACTGATTCAGTGACTTAGCTCTGAATATTCTGAGCATAACAGGCTCTTACATTGGGAATCCACATCTCCCTAACTTAGTACTATGGAAAAGGGCAGATTTGTTAACACCAGATTTTTTTTTGTTTTGGTAAATAAGGACACAATCCTGTGCAGTGCAGACGGGAGCAGGTAAGTGCTCCGTTTCGCGTGACTTTTGTGGGGTGGGGGCAGCGGGGACTTCGTCCCGCATGCCTTTTGTGGGTTGGGGGTGGGGGCTTCTTTCTGTGATGGATTTCGGGTGGCCGAATGCACTGGCACTCGGCCTCACCGAGATCCGTCGTGGAATTCTCTGACATCCCTAATCCTATGGCTGTGTAGCTGCTGTCTAGAGGCCTTAGGATTTCGCCCTTAAGAATGTGAGGTAATGTTAATATACTTAAGATGAATGTCTTGTCATGCATAATTTATGTATTACGTAGTATTCCTTTATTTATTCCTCTGACATATTTTCAAAAACTTTAGTACTCTGGAAGTTTATTTGCAGGGGGGGTCGTCCTCCCCATTTTTAATTGAAGATTAGGGATGTACGAAAGTCTTACCTGGCTCCACGTCGGGCAATCTGCGGTGGGGGGGAGGCGCTCCATCCCTCCGCCCCAGAATCCTCCCTGGCTGGCTCCGCTTTGCGAGCGGAGTTCCAGCCGCAGCCGGGCTGCTGCGGCCGCAATTGGCGGCCGTCGTAGCAGCCGCCATTTGCGTCCTTGCAGTCAGCCGTGTAGGCTACGTAAGTATTTACGTAGCCTATCACGGCAAAGAGCAGGGATGCAAATTGCGGCCGCTACGCCATTTGCGCCCCTGCTCTCTGTTGTGATAGGCTACGTAAGTATTTACATAGCCTATCATGGTAAAGGCGGCCACGCAAATGGCGTAGTGGCCGCCATTTGCATGGCTGCCTTTACCGTGATTGGCTACGTTTCAGTGCTTTAGAGCAACCACCCCCTTGTCATGGTGATGCTGGAAGCGCTGAATTAAGCTCCTGTTCTTCACCCCACACCTCTCCCCTCTCATTGGGATATTTTGGAAGGTTAAAAACAGAATGCTGCGATTTTGTCCATGGGTGAAACAGCGCCACTGCTCGGGCGGGAGGACTGCGGCGGGACAGAGGGTGGGGGGACAGCTCAGATTATGCTCAGTAGCTTAATGAGCTACTCACAGTACCCAGTCATATGGCGGGGCATTGTGGACTATTTCAAAAATAAGCTACTGTGAGCAGCTTATGAAGCCACCATGGCTTAAAGTGACGTCCAAACGTGGTTATTATGTCCTGTTATCACTGCCAGAGGGAACTGCAGCACCCTTTTCAACACACGCAAGAGCCACAGTTGCTAGCTGCTTCAGGCAGCTAGCTAGGATTTGTTTTTTGTTTTTTTTTTAAAGGCGGGGAGAGAGAGAAATTAAATGAATCGTCAGCCCTCAGAGTACTATTTTCACATTCATTGGAGGGTATGAACTGCTACATCCAGATAATAATTAGGGCTGCAATGTTTATTTGGTTAATCTTAATTACAAATAAATAAATAAATAAATAAATAAATAAATAGAATTAATTACATTTACATTTTAAATATGATACAGCACCTGCTTCCCAGGAAGACCAAAAGTGCTCCAGTGTGGAACTGAATTGTTGTTTTTTTCCTTTTTCCGTGACCCCAGAATGTACTTTAATGCAATGAGTTCCTTGCATTCTGTTTGAATCCATTTATTTATTTATTTATTTATTCATTCATTCATTCAGTACTATACTGCCCAATAGCCAAAGCTCTCCGAGGGGTTCACAACAATTCACAAAATCACAAACCGCAGATACAAGATAGAAAAATACAGCATAAGATTTCAATATGCAGAATTTACAATTTAAACCACTAAAAACAATTTCACTAAAATACTAGACCTGTTATAGACAGCTGACATAAATACCCCATCATATGCCTGGGAATAGAGGGCAGTCTTAACCTGGCTCTGAAAAGATGACAGTATTGGCGCCAGGCAGACCTCAGTGGGGAGCTCATTCCATAATTGGGGGGCTACCAGTGAGAAGGCCTTCATCAATCGATGAAGGATTCATCAATCCTTGCAGTACCAATTCTGCAGCTACAAATCAGGAAGAACTGCAGGTTCTAGGATTATCTGTGGCATTCTAGTAAGTTGTTCTGGTAGTTTAGAACTGAAAAATCATGGGAGGATTTTGACAAGGGGCTGAGTTCATACGCTTCCCTATCTAGTACTCATGAGTAACGTCAGGACAATGCCAATCCTGTGTTGATAGCTATCACAGGCCATGAATTAGCATAGTCGGCATGTTTGGCACAGTTCAAATGTTAAATTATGAAGGGATCACTGTGCAAACTTGGTTGCCACCATTTCCTTCTTTCCCTTTTTACTAAATCATGCAAAACTGGCATGTTTAAGGTATGTTTTTATCTTGTGAGGAAGGAAGGATCTGACTACCTGAATGCTGTGTATAGTAATGGATGGTTAGCATGTCTTCTGCCACCTGACCATAATTCTCCACCAGGGGTGTGCCTTCATGGTTGATTTACTGCGGATTGGGACTGTTTGGAGGTCCGTTGCAGCACATGACATTGTGGCCAGTCTGCAGCCACCCTGGAGTTTACCTGTGGGGAAGCTGCATTTTTGCAGTGTACTTTTATTCCTTTTCCCCCTTTAATTCAACTCTCCTGTGGTTCAGCTGCTGTGTGCCCATCCCTCCGTTTTAAATACAATATGACTGGGTGTTCCTAGGGGTGCGTCTTTCACCTGACCTTGCCTGCGGTAACCTAGGTAACTAGAGTAACTAGCCTGCTTTTCCAGCTCATCAGAGTGCTAGAGCACTCTTCCATGCCTTCAGAATCACGCTGTACTTCCTATTTGCCAGTGGGAGCAACTAGCCTCCATTTCCCATCCCATCCCATTGAGAGCTGTGATTATGCACGTCTCTGATGCTTGTGTTACTTCCCCGCTTCTCTGATGTTTGTGTTACTTAGCTGCTTCTCTGCATGGAGGGAAAAGGCTGGTTGGAGTTACCTCCCTGTGATAGCGCTGCTGCTGCTGCTGCTGCTGTATCTGCTGGCTGCCTCCTCTCTTCCCTCGCCTGCATTGTTCAGTTTTCAGTGTATCACCATATCGATAAAGCAGAATACTGGGGCTGCAGGCTCCCGCTTGTCAGGCTACCTCCTCTCGCTAGACAGCTTGTACTTGAAATAGCATGGCTCCAGTTTTCTCAATGGGAAAAAGATGCTACAGATTCTCAACAGGGGGAAAGCAGGCGACAGAAGCTGCAGACTGTGAATGGGTGAAGCTGCTAGATTCCTGTATTTACTCCCTAGAAAAGGAGGAAGGGTCTGGGAGCTCTAACTCCCTGACTGTTGGCTGGAATGGAGCAAAATTACACTGGTGGGGTGCTCTCATGGGGAGGCTTCAGATGCTGTCAGGCATAATAACATGGTAGCCAAGGGGAGCCTGGACAGGGGCAGGAAACAAGCCTCTTTCATTGGTTGAGCAGCACCTGCTGGGTTCTACACCCCCCCACCCAATCTGGAAATTTGGTGCTGAAAACTGGATTTTTCAGGCACGCTTAGGGATATACGAAAGTCACTTACCTTTTGACGAAATAGATTCGCAGGGGGGGGGGAGGCGCTCCGTCCCTCCCCCCCGAAATACTGGCCGGCTGGGCCTGCAAATGGCGGCGGCTGTAGCCGCCGCCGTTTGCATCCCTGCAGTCAGCCATGATAGGCTACGTAAATGTTTACGTAGCCTATCACGGCTGAGTAAAAAAAAAAAAAGTGCGTACGCAAATGGCGCCACCACCATTTGCGTTCCTTATTTTGGCACGTCTTAGTCTACGTAAACATTTATGTATAGATGCTACGCTATTTGCGTTCCCCTTATTTTCGCCATAGTCTACGTAAATGTTTACGTAGACTAAGACGTGCCAAAATAAGGAACGCAAACGGTGGTGGCGCCATTTGCGTATGCACTTTTTTTTTTACTCAGCCATGATAGGCTACATAAACATTTACGTAGCCTATCACGGTGTTTTTTAACATTTAGCCGTGATGGGCTATGTAAACATTTACGTAGCCCATCACGGTGTTTTTTAACATTTAGCCGTGATAGGCTATGTAAATCTTTACGTAGTCTATCACTTTTTTTTTTTTTTAAACTTGGAAATGGTGGCGGTGGCAGCCGGTCGGAAGACCGGCCGCTGCCGCCGAGCTGCCGCTGGAGCTGCCGCCGGAGCTGCCGCCGCCAGGGAGATTCGCCGAAGGTAAGTCCCGTCCTGGGGGTGGGGTGGGGGGGCAGACGGTTTCGCCACCGATTTCGGGGGACCGAATGCACTGGCATTTGGCCTCCCTGAGATTCGTGGTGAAATTCTCTGACATCCCTAGGCTCGCTACACTTGGCTTTTCTTGCTTCATGTGTCCCTGATGGACCAAAGCTGATTCCATAAATCTGGATAATACTCCAACACTCTTCTCATTCTGTTGTCGTGAAGATCTCTCCCAAGGACCTTGAGATGCTTCCCTTATGTTAAAAGCTCTTCACAAATTGGAAGAAGAAGTTTATTCAGCAGCAAAATAGTCTCACTTTAGATCAGATCTTTGAAAGGTGAAGGCAGCTGTAAAGACCAGTCACTTCTTGCTGCTGCTGCTGCTGCTGCTGCTGTTGTTTTCTTCAAGTGAAGTGCTGATCCAAGTAGATGGAAGACTCTCGTGTCTGAGAGCTGCTCGGTGTTGCCTGGTTCGCACACAGGAGAATGAAGCAGTAGAATCCTGAGATGACAAAGTGGACTGTAGTCCTTTACAGTTGCAGGTGGGAGATGGTTTTTTAAAATGCTTCCCTTCAACAGAAGCCTTGCAAGGAACAATTAGTATATTGAGATAAAAGTTTCTAGCTGAACCTAGCTATCCTAGTTTTCTCTCTGTAGTGAGTTTCTTACATGTATTCAAAATGGTGTTTGCCAAGTGCAGTCTGAAGTGGTGCAATCCATTCTACTAGCTCATTCTGCTGCAGGGGTTCCCCACGAGGAACTTGCTGCCTCAACTTCCTCCACTGCTCTCCCCTGCTTGCTTCCCGGACCCTGGAGAGAAGGCAACAGAGCCTTCACAAAGCCCCATCCCATCCAGCCATTTTGACCACCAGCTCCAGCCCCACATTAGCTGTGGAGTTAAGGGCAAGCTGTGGCATATGCCCTGGTCCAGAGATTCTCTCAAACTATATTGTCAGTATATTCCCAACAACTGACCACCTGTCTACTGTGTATACAGTCAGATCTCTCTTACAACCAGATTCCATCAATACTTCACTCTGATATGGGTAATACAGAATTCTAGTTCTTAAGAAACACTCTCTCAGACAAGATTTTGTCTTTTTGTCTTTTACTCCAAAGTATTAGCATAACAGTACTAAATACAAGAGCTTATGCATGCATATATTCAAACACACGAAACATTTAACATCATTCTTAAGCAAGGCTTCTAAGCAGAGTCAAGTGCATTTGCTAATTCTCAGTGATAATCAATATCAAGCTTACCAGTTTGATTCTACAGGCAGCACGTCTGGAAAGCTGATCCTAAAGGATAGCTTCCACTGTTGCATGTTCTGAGTCTCCTTTATATACTTTTTGGATGCTATAAAATATGTCCAAACTATTTTTTACTACAGTTTATATTTCTTATCCAAGAATTTCAAAGATAACCTTTCTACTCTCCATCTTCATATGTCAAAATAAGATTATTGAATTTTGAAGTTTCTTATTGAGATCAATGTGCATACCAACATACTTATCTAAACATTTTAGCTTTCTCTGACATGTTACAGGTATATTTTTGACACAAACATATTTACTTGACATCATCCTGTCTAGTGAGCATGTTTTTCTTACATATTTACGGTCTCCAGTGAGGCCTCGTGGTCACTTATCTGATGGCCCATCTGACCTAATAACTATACTAAATGAAAGTTGTTAACCTAAATTTAACACTGACACCTCCTTTTCTGGATTCCTTTCTAAACAGTAAAAGGATCTAATGATCTATTTCTAATGGCCTGGTACAATTGTCTCTCCTCTAGCAAACCTCAGAGCTAAGACATTTTAATTATTCTTGGGTGAGAAGCCCATACTGGGTGATATTAGGCACTGGAATCTCATTTTTAATTCCAGAATTGTCTTGGAGGCATATGATCACAGAATTTCCTAATCGAGCAACAGGGGGAAGATCATGCAAATATGAAAGATTTTCTTGATCTGCCATGAAGCTGGCTGTGTTAGACTAAGCCAGAGCTGCTTCTGGGCAGCAGTGGCAGGAAATCCCCAGGCCTTATCCCAGGTAGGAAGCTGGCGGGGCACTGCTCAGTTGCAGAAGTGTGAAACTGTGGGCTGTGCAGGAAGGTTTGGGCTTGTGGTACTCTACATTTATTCTATTTTTAGGACGGGAGGAGATGCACCAGCAAATGTTTATGATGAAAAGGTTGAGAGCTAATTTGCATCCCTGAGAAGTACAGTTAATTTAACTTCCCCAGATGTTTCTATAGAACAGGGGTGGGCAACTTGTGGCCCTTCAGATGTTTTGGCCTACAACTCTCATCAGCCCTAGCTAGCATAGCCAGTGGTGAGGGAGAATGGGAGTTGTAGGCCAAAACATCTGAGAAGCCACACGTTTCCCACCCCTGCTATGGATATTTTGTGTGGTATTAGACTTTCTAACATATGTTTCTAGACCTGTCTTATCTTCAGAAACAGCTACTTATGTGAGTGGCCTCCTTGCATGAGCAGTGTAACATTGAAGGAAGAGACTGATGGCTAAGCATCCACAGTGAGCAAATTACTTGTGTGGACAATCATTTGTGCAGTTAAGCTGGCAGCAGTAATGTCTCTGCTGGGCCTAAATTCACCATGGTCACTTTAGGTAAAATTCAGTTCCAGCTCAGTTATACACAAGCATCATGTGCTGTGGATGTGCATGGAAACATAAGTGGAGTAGAGCACAAGGCTTGCCAAGACCTGTGCTTGAAGGATGCTACCATAATGTGCCTTCAGTTGCTGTTCTGCAAGTGTAGATTCTCTCATGACTGTAGCACTGGGATAAGTGAAGCTTCTTTCAAACATTCCCTGCAGCATGACTTCATGTCAGGAAAACTCATATACATCTTTGTTACTGGAATCCCCTTTGCCATATTCACCATGTGTCTTTTATTAAGTGCCATGACATGTAATATCATGATGAGTATGTAGCTTGAGCTTACCCAGGCTTCTACTGCCTGGATCATGTATTCCAAATGCCTACTGCACCATTTTTTTTCTTCTTGAAAGCTTGAACAACTGCATATACTAGAACAAAGAAAACAAAAAAGCAAGTTGTAATAATTAGAATTGGCCTCCAAATTCAGTGGACATTGTCGGATGGATGGATCAGACAGGGTTGGACATTTGATTGGGTTGCCCATGGCAGTAGAAAATCACATAGTAGAATCAATCGTTTTTGTATTTAGGTTTTTCCAGCAAAGAATGCTGGATACCAGCTATTGCAAAAGATGGTAAACCTTGACCATTATTAATGTAAGTCTCAGAACAAGATTTGATATTGGAGTGGCAAATTACTTGTTACATAGGAGAGCTGTAATAGGATCTCCTGATTTGTTTTGCTTTTCTTACTGCTTTTATTAAAGGGAGGGGGGTGTTTGCCAGGTAGTGTTTTTTTTTCAGAGCAGCAGCCCTCCCTTGTGCTATTTTCTCAGTGAAAATTGGAGCTTCTCTAAGCTGCTGTCTGTTTTACAGGAGGAAAAATGCAGGTAGCTGCAAATCTACCAGGCTGAACATAGCCCATCAGCCATATATGGTGGCCTATCTGAGGCTCGATAAATCTCCTGTTTCTGCTGTCTGCCTGGATTTCAAAACCAGGGGTTGTCAAGCAACTGAGAATTCACAGTACTTGGCTTGTGTGCCACATTTGCCTTCATGGATCATAATTTGTCCAACTCTGACATTGTGCAACAATGAAAGTGCAAATTGATTTGGGGATCATAAAAGTCATCGTAGTGCAAAACCCACATATTCGCTTTTGTGGATAAGCATCCTGAACATGTGACACCAGTTCAGTGCTGTCTACAAAAATGTCTACAAAAAAGATGGGAAGGTTTTGTGCATAGCTGCTATTCAGTGTCACTCAAATTGATGAAACCATGCAGTCTTTATTAAAGTCTGCATTTATCCAAAACACTAGTTACATCAGAATCAGAAACATAAAAACAGACTACACAATGCCTTCTTTCTCTTTGTTGCTTGAAAATTCTTTGCACATAGTGCTGTCATTTGAAAACAGTCTCAATTTCATGCGTTAAGCACTAAGGGCAAATGGCAGGACTCTGCATATTACTCTGAGTCATGGGAAGCCAGTGTTTGGAACTGTGGGGGGAGGATGAAGCAAGAACACTGCCCTGATCAGCCTGAGCTCTAGATACCTTGGCAACACAGCTAGTAGTAATGCTCATAAAGGGATGATCCCCAGAGACAGAAACTCCTTTTGTGGCGAAAAATACATTAATTCTGAGCCTAACACCTGAATGCTACAGCTGCCAGAGCAAGTCTGTTTATAGGCATCATAAACGTTAACTCTATTACTGGAAATGGAAGTAAGAAGACAGGCAGCAGAAACAGCAGGCAAAGAGCTGATGATGGCATTAACTCTGCATTCCTTTGATGGAGAGCTTGTCACAAGGCAAGGTGGGATATTGCTCAATTGTAATTATCACACTACCTTTTTAAACGGTGCACTCCATGCCTGCTGTTGCTACCATGTTGATTGCACTGTGTAAATATGTAGGCAGACTATAGGATGAGCAAAATCTTCTTAGCAAATATTATAGTTCTTCTTTTGAAATACTCTGGTATTCTTTAAGACAGAGAAAGCTGACCACATAATTCTGTACAGATACAGACTGTTGCTGTATATTTGGCTTTTAGTGCCCAATATTATCTGATATTTGCCACTATTTGAAAGCTATCGTTGTAGATACAGCTACAGAACAAGTACTCAGTATCAGATATAAAATATTGCACAGAAAATCTAGAACATACTTAATATTCTAGATATTTGGTAAATACCAGAAGAGAAATGATGGTTGTTGCAGCAGCATAAACAGGAGTATTGTGGTATCTTAAAAATGAACAGATTTATGCCAATATAAAGCTTATGTCACAATAACATTGCAACCTGAGAGTAACTTCTACTGAAATCAGTGGGGCTTACTTCTGAGTAGGCATGTATAGAATTGCGCAGTCATTCTGTTAGTCTTTAAGATCCCACAAGATTCTATGTTGAATATTTGATGAAGAACTGGCAATGGAGACTTTTTCTAGGAAAGGAAAGGGTGAGTGTTTCAGCACTATTTCCTGAACCTCCCTCCGCCCCCATCACACACACACCATGGAACACTAGAGCAAGTCACCAATTTTTTAAACAGCTGGAAGATTAAAAATACTTATATATACAAATGAGCCAAAATAACCTAGACCTTCCAGAAGGAAGCTTGTGTTAGTATGCAGCAACAACAAGACAAAAAAAAATACTGTTAATGGATCCAACAGATGCAAGAAGTGCCTCTATACAAATGTAGCCACAATCCCCAAATAGCAAGCATTGTATCACTTTTGCAAAATATTTGGCCTGTAGGCCTTTGGACAGGGTGCGCACACGGTATCACTACTTGACTGCAGGGATTCCAAGAGAGTCTTGAGGTGTTTCTTGACATGAGTTGGAGGGTGCTCCAGCCAGAGGGCTGTGTCGGGTGCCTCTGAGCATAGGCAGTGCAGAGTAGCTCAGATTCTGAAGAGGAACTGCACAACATGGGGGAGGAACTTTCCCAGACTCTTCCAGACAGGAAGAGACAGACTCCTCAGGTTTCAATCGTCCAGCTGGACGGAGAGGGCCTCTCTTCACACACCCCTGTGAGAGATAGCAAACAGGGAGAGGTGGGGCTTGGAGAGGCTGAATTCTTAGATGCCAGGCGCAGATGCAGAGCCAAGAGAGAGATGGTAGGGGCGGAGCTTAGGCGATCTGCCTGATTGGCCCGGCGGGAACAGCTACATGTAGAGACCTCATGAGATAGAGGGAGATCCCCACCCCCACCCCTTAAGTTAGGAAAGTGTGCTCACCTTTCCTCAAACGGTGGGCAACTTTCAGCCTTCGTAGCTTCCCTTTGAACTCCCTGAAGGCATTTCCTTTGTAGGCTGTGACTTACTGACAATCTGCATCTGATTGTACTGCAATCTTCAATCACTCATTGAAGTAAAAGGGTTAAAGAGCTGTGGATAGAAGCCTCTTGTCTGTGTTTTGATTTGGCTATTTGAAGTTCAGTAGGGACAAAATGGAACCTGACAGGCTGCTAGTGCTACCACTCAGAAGACCTTGTGCCACTACTCCATCTTTTCTTCATTAACAGATTTTCTGCAGTCTGAAAAAAGATGGAAGAAACGGTGGGAAAATATGGGAGGGCTATGAATGGCAGATGATGTCAAATGTAAAGGGTGATGTCTGATGTAAAAGTCCATGAATGAGGCAGGGCAATGGCGTGATACAGGCCTCATCACTTAAAGTGACTCTGGGTTTAGTCAGGCTTATGACATGTACAACTTACATTACAACTGCTTCTCTTCCTCTGCCTTCTCTTCTAAATTATTAGTGATCAGACATTTAATGTGTCTCTACACAAGCAATTTATTGCATGCTCATGACTGGCCACTAATGGAGGTTTGCAGGTCCTTTACACGATGTTGTCAACCTCCAGGATGTCTCCCGTGCCTTTCCCCGTTTATCCTGTTTTCAAAAACATCAGAGATAAGCTGGAATACGTAAAAAACAGGGGAGTGTGAAATGCCAGTGTAGTGCTATGAACTTGCCAAGGAAGGACTTTCCTCGATTCAAACCACGTCTCTGCCATGTAAATGCAGTCAGGCCAATCAGAAGGAGAAGAGTGTAAAATGCCTCCCTGCAATGAAGGGAGACAGATCTGATCCCCCACCCCACCAAGCTCAGAATCAGCATTCTCTGTTGATTCAGACCACCCCATTAAGTTCAGTGGGGCTTACTCCCAAGTAAGTGTGCTGAGGGTTGCAGACTTACACTGTGATCTTCTGTCTACTCAGAAGTAAGTCCCATTGTCTTCAATGGGGCATACTCCCAAGTAAGATTGCAGACTTCCAGCACAATCTTATGTCTACTCAGAAGTAAGTCATAGCTTTCCTGGGGGCTGTGAGGAAACAAGCAATGAAAACAAGACTCCCCGCCCCCTGCTCCTTTGCTCACATGCCAGGGAGGGAGGGCTTGCTCCCTCAAGTCAAACCATGTGTCTGCTGTGTAAGGAGCCCATCCTAATTTCTCAAAGAGACCGAAAGCAGGAAGACCCGGTAAGGATGTGGGTATCTGTGTTGCATTTTTTAATATTTTTTTTGCTAATGTAGAGACACCCTTAGATAGATAAACAGACAGGTAGATAGATGAGAGAGAGAGATGTTTTATTTGTCCTGACCATACATTGTTAAGATGAGCACTGCTGAATCAGACAAAATGCCTCTCTAGTACAACTTTCTGTTCACACAGTGGCCAACCAGCTGCCTGTGGGAAGCCCGCAAGTAGGGCATGAATCCAGAAGCCCTCCCACTTGTGTTCTTCAGCATCTGATATATAGTGGCATGCTGCCTGTGATACTGGAGGTAGCATATAGCCATCATGCCGCTGATAGTCTTCTCCTCCATGAATTTGTCTGACCCCCTTTTAAAGCCATCCAAGCTAGCAGCCATCATTACATCTTGTGGTAACAAATTCCATAGTTCAACTATACGCTGTGTGAAGAAGTACTTCCTTTTATCTGTCCTGAATCTCCCAGCTGTCAGTTTCATGGGATGACCCCGTGTTCTAGTATTATGAGAGACAGAGAAAAATGTCTCCCTATCCACTTTCTCCATACCATGCATAATTTTGCACATCTCTGTTGTGTCTCCCCTCATCTTTTCTCTAAGCTAAACACTCCTTTTCCTCATAGGGGAGTTGCTCCAGCCCCTTGATGATTTTAGCTGCCTCTTCTGCACTTTACAATGGAAGGGAAGAAACATGTTTCCAATGTTATTTCCTCCCTCCCTCCCCACTACCCTCTCCAGCCAGTGCCTGAAGAGTTTTTGGGGTTGGGGCCTCAGAGACACATCATTGCCTTCCCCTCCCCCAGACCCGAGAAGATTTCCATGGGACTGCACTGCAACAAAGATGATTCTGGATCATATCACTGATGCAGCCTCCAACAACTCTACAAAAACATAATTCCTTTTAGACATTTTAATTTACTGTAACCTTTTCAAGTTGCTACAAATACGTTGTGCAACTTCAGCAGCCAAAGTGTCACTCTGAAAAAAGCCATGAGTGTGGCACAGAGCAATGGGGGGGAAGGAGGCGCACTTAACTGCTTTTATATTTAAAGGCGTTTATATGATCTGAAGAGAAACCAGAGTATTTTTCTCTGCAGTCTTGAATGACTGTAGAAAGTACAGGACTGCACAGTGTATGTTCAGGCCTTCATGAGGGCTAATCCTGTGGCTATTGTCATACCAAGCTACCAGTGGGAACCAGTGAAGTTTGAGAGGCTTGTATTGACCAACGATGGGTAGAGAAGATTATCTGGAGTTTGAGAATAGTTTAACTCATGGGACATAAGAGAGAAATTGAATCCTTTTGTATTTGAAAGGAAAACCTGCCCCAAAGAATTGGCTCATTCTAAGAATCAAAGGAGAACTAAAGCAACCTCCTTAAATTTAAGAGATGTGGTGGATCCTTAGGAGTGATGAGATAACCCCTCTATTATCCTATACTAGACTCACATTTACAGAGCAGTGGCCCTAAGTACTGTGTTCATGGGAATAAAGTGGCAGATGATCTGCTGCTTCCAAAGTTCTGCTGGTTCATGCTGCCAGAGCAGGAGTTGGGGGAGCCGTTTCTCCCACAGAGATCTATGGCAGTTCTTTCTTCCCCACCCTACTTGGTTTCAATGGGGATGAAATTTCCTGCACTAGCCCTGGGCTGGCAGGGGTAATGGGCCTAAAGAAATAAAAGCGCAAATCCTAAAAGGCCTTAACTAAAAATGCCACTAAAACAACTCTGCCTTAAGTGTTTTATGATGATCCTTCCCAAGTGAGGATATAAACTGATACATAGAGCTTTCTCCAAGAGGAAAAAAACCTCATGTCATCCACTCCCCAAACTTTTAAGACACAGAATGTGTGCAATGGAAAGCATATTAGGGCGAATTAGCTCGCCTTTTGAGGGAGTGAGAGTTCTCAAAGCATGATGACAAAAGTTCCCTAAAAAATTAAATTTTGGAATGGAAGTCTTTGGGCAAAGGACACACTCTGGATATGCGACTGAATGTTAGGAAAACGGGAAGAGATGGCCCCCAAGATCACTTGTTTACAAACACCAGCAAGCTATGAAGCCCTGTCACACATTAACTTATCGTGAAATTAGCAGAGGCAGTTCAGCAAACATTTCTTCTGGTCTGTACCCATGCATAGCCTGGCAACTTAGGATACAACTTAATGCATCTGATCAAGTGCACTCTGGCCCATGAAAACTTCAACACAAATTTGTTAGGCTTTAAGGTATCACAGGATTCTTTGTTCTTTTTGCTACAACAGACTAACATGGCTACTCCTGTGGAAGCTGATTAGCTTTGTGGCCAATCTATTTCACACAGTGACACCCATTTAACACCCTTACATTTTATTTTTCAGCTTAGTACTGTCTCTCCCCTTCAGATGTCACTCATTATGTATTTTATTTTCCTGGTGGTGTCCCGAGGTTTTGTGATTTTTAGCTTCGTGTTGAAGGTTTGCCTATAGATTGACAAAACTGAATGTTGGTTTTGCAGAAGAGGGCACATGGTCATGTTTGAGGTTTGTTTTATCCATAATGTGACAGAGTCTCTGGTATTTTATTTATTCATTTTTAAAATGTGTAATGTGCTTTTCAAAAAATATTTCCCAGGGTCGCTTCCTAACAGCTCCTGATAACATGGGAAGTTCAACCACTTGAACTTCCGGAATAGCCTTCAGGAATAGGACATAAACCCACCAGTGGTAAGGACATAACATGGTTGTTGGCATCTCTATTTATGGTTCCATTTGCCATGATTCCATGAGCTGGATGGTTTGAAGTGACATTTGCATTTTCTTTGAAAACCACAGTACTGTTTCAAACTGGAAATAAGGAAAGGAAAGGTTAGGTCTTCTGAATACAAAGACAATCTGACTTTTAAGAACTGGATTCTTTTCAGTGTGAACTGTACTTTCCTGAAACTGTTATAAAAGGGCATCTTTATCATCTTAGTTAACTAGGAGAGGAAACCTCAGGAGGGAATGTAAGATCAATCCATGATTAAACAGTTTCATTGTTTTAATTTTTATATGCATTATTCAGACCAGACCAGCCCTGCCAACTTACTCATTTCCTTTTAGGTTGTGCTTCTTCTCGATATTAGGTGAGCAAAAATGTCAGGCAGATTAATCTTAGAGATGCACAGAGATGGGAAATGACCTCAACTAATAGCTTAAAAAAGCAAAAAATAAAAAGGAGCAGACCTCCAGGCAGCGTAAGCAGCCAATCTCTCTCTCTGAATTTTGTAGATGTGGATGAATTCTGTGTGTCCGTATCTAAGTGGCTTGTAATTAGCAGTACTGATGGCTATGTTTTATTCAGAGACGATTAATGAAGGTAGATTCCTTTTTACTCCATTAGGGAGTGATTATGACATTGTTCTGGGGGATGCTTGGGTTCCTCAGAAGCTTATTGGGGAGCCCTGAATGGCAATATTAGTAATGGCAGACATATTTCCCTGCCCATTGTTACCAACTGTCTTCTACCATAAGCAGCTGCAGGAGAGTGTTGCTTGTGTTCTTGTGAGGCCCAACAGGCCTGACCAGTGCATTATGGGAATGAAGTGTGCATTGTTGACATGTCCCAGCGTCCTCTGCAGTGTCCAGTGGTCCCATGACAAACTTGCAGGAGGTCCTTGGCAGACAAATAGATGCAGAAAGGATTCTCTCAGGGAAGCTAGTAAGTTTGAGAAGCACTGCGCTAAAGGAATGTGCCTTTGGGAGCCAGGACTTTTGTATGTGGAGGGTGGTGGTGGTGGTGGTGGAGGGGAATGCTCAAAGCTAGCAGGGTGGTGGGGGTGGGGTACTAGATGTTGGATACATATTTGTGGGGGCAACAGTGGAGTGGATGTAGATGCAGTTCTTCTACACCAAGTAATGTTTACATGATCAAATATCCCATTCAAAATCATACTGAGAGCCTGGTGCTCTTCTCTTAATGTACAAAGACCACAGAGCCTAGGATGGGTGGATAAGGTGTGGCCCTCCAGATGTTGTTGGACTGCAACTCCCATCAGCCCTAGCCAACATAGCCAGTGATGAGGGATGATGGGAGTTGCAGAAGGGGGCCCTTTTTCCCTTGTTTGAATGCTAGGAGGTAGCCCAGACAGGGAAGCATCTGGGCAAAGAAAACAACCAAGTGAAGGAAGGAGCGAAGCCTGTAGCACAACAGGGAGGGAAGAGAAGGGTGGAAAGGGGGTGCAGGGCCACTTCCCCCTCCTTGCTTCCTGCCCTAGTGGTCATCGGCTCTTGACCCTGCCAGCACACCTTGGTACTAGCCAGAAACTGCCACAAGGGGTTTTCCTGTAGCAAGTGGGACAAAGCTGTCAAACTCTGCCCTGCATGCCTTGTGCTCAGTCTGTAGCTGCTTGTTCCAGAACAGCTGCATCTGCACCTATGACTGGACTGCAGATCACTGGAGAGAGCTACAGTCTTGTTTAGGATCAACCAATATTGGTGAGAGCCTTGTACATGAATTCATCAGTGTAAGAGGGTATTTGGGTGCCCTGGCCCTCTGGGTGAGGCAGCTTTGAGGCTTAGGCTGCACTCTAGAGTAATTTTATTGAATTGCATCAGCTGTATGACACAGTAATACAGATATAAAATGCAGTCTGCAGTCATATAAGTGGTGTAGCAAAAGTGGAGGAACGAGCATACTACCTGATACAATGTTGTTTTTTTTCCTTTTGGAAGGGTTTCACCTTTCAGGCACAGCTCTCTCTTCAGGCACAGCTCTCTCTCTCTCTCCTCCTTCCTTCTAAAGTTGATTCATCTTATACATGTGCTCTGAGGTTTAATAAGCACCCATTGACAAGAAGAGAGCAGGTGGTGTGTGGAAGAAAACAGTGCTAAAACTGGGGCATATTTGTAGTTGCTATCTTGAGTCCACAGTTACTATGAATTTTCACAGGCATCCACTTGCATTTCATCAAATCCACAGCAACTCTTGAAAAGTCCACTCAATCCCTAACCAATTTATCGTGAAGGTTCCTGAAAATCAGGAGGGTAAACTAATGGACTCCAGGTCCTCTTTCTTTTGGGGTCTAGCTAATTATGTGAATCTAGTCTCTAAAACATGGTTTGATTGATTAGTAAAAGACGTATTTTTTACCAGGGGATATTTGTCTCCATCTCCTCCCATGATTTTTCTTGGCTGCAGATTTTTTTAAAATAACTAGTTTGTGCCTGGAGATATATTGTACCAAATTTCTTCTAATCTTTCATTCAACCAAGATTCCAACAAATTCATTCTACTTTTATTAACAAGCAAATACGAAGTGAGAACGCCATGAGTAATGGATCAAGTTGGAGGCATTCCCCATTATTTACTTGTTGCCTTGCTAAGGAAAGGCGAGGTTTACATCTTTTCAGAAGGGATATATTATATTGATTAACTGTCCAAATGAGGTTGTTTCTTTTAACGGGCATTAAAAGTGACAAAGTTAACCTCATATTCACTTTTGAATATTTAGTTCACACAATGCAGCCACAAATGTAGCCATGGTTTAATGTTTTAACAGAACAGCTGTGATTGCACGGTTAATTTTAAGCAACAATGCATTTTAAACCTTTGGGGGATATTTCCTTAGTGTATGAGATTTCAAAATTATATTTCACAGGAAAGCCTAATATATTTAAATTAATCTGTGCAGTGGTGAGCTCTTCCTCACCTGTGACATCAAGCAGTTGTCAAGGGAGAGGCAGGGCTCAGTTCACCAGACACTGCTGTTCTGTGACCTCCAGTCACTTCAGTGAGGTGTGTACAGGTGGCCTGGTAAACCCCATTCCCATAGGGGCAGCACAGCAGCAGTGCTACATGTGTTGTGACTTGAGCTGCTGCTGCTGCCCCACCCCTCGAGAACCCCCACATCTTGCTATGTGTTCCTAATGATGTCTAGCATTTCATTGTCTTTTGGTCCCAAGATCAGGCCAAATTCAAACTTTATCCTAAACTCCATTCTAGCCTCATGTTGGACTCTGGCTGTTGTAGCCAGCAATCTACCTGCTCATAGCACATCCGCCTACACCATCCACTAAGCTAAATACTGTGCTTGACTGTGCTTGACCCCATTGTCTTGGCAATCTCAGGAAGCCAGAAAAATCATAAAGATCATGATGAGCCAGTATACCTGGGTTTTTCCTGCCCACTCCCATGCACTGTGGAACTTCTTTCCCCAGGCATTTGGATTTTGAGCACTCGGGAAAGGAAGATTGTGGGTTGGAATGCTTATGTCCATTTTGGATATGAGCCAAACCCCCTGGGTATGAATCCATTTTTGCAGATAGCATATTCCATAAGTAACTCTTCATACAACTGGGGCATTTCTCCTCCTTCCTACTCAAATCTCCCATTCTGTACCTTAAATTTGTTGTGTTTCTCATGGCTCTTGGTGGACT